>NC_143586.1:113317975-113932475 GCF_048544385.1 Mastigoproctus giganteus | reverse complement strand
TGCAATAGCTAATGAACTGGGATGCGGAACTGCAACTGAAGTCCAGAAAAATTCTGTTGATATTGGACAACTGCACGGCACACTCAAATGTAGCTGGTTTAAAAAAATATTGAACTGGAATTTTTACCCCCTAACACCACATCTCTGATACAGCCTATGGACATGGGAATTATAAAAAATTTGAAGACTTATTATCGCGGAAAGCTGGTTAATCAATTGAAGCAATTGAGGAAAATCTGCTGACATCATCTTCAAAATCAATTGAAGTTGTGCAAAAGTTTGGGTTAAAAGCCATAAAATTTATCGCCGATAGCTGGCAAGGAATAAGCAGCAAAACAATTCAGAATTGTTTTGCTAAATGTGATTTCGTGACTAATTGTGATTCAGACACAATGAACTGTACAGAAAATGAAATGGCTTTGGAACTGCAACAGGTCCAAAATTATGAAGAATTTTTAACAATTGACAATAACCTTCAATGCCACAATGAAAATGAAGATTATGAGGAAACAATTATTGAACAAATTGCAGAAAAACACTCAGCGAGTGAGTAAGGATGCCAGGAAATGTATCACTGAATTGAGATGCTATTTCATGCAGGAAGGCAATGAAAGCAGTCCTTTATCAGAATTAGATACCTGCACCGACTTTGTTCAGTTGCAGTCCATAAAAAGAACACGTCAGGTTACACTTGATAATTTTTTTAAAAGTAAGAACCCTTAAGTAATGTGTAACCCTTGCTTAACACGGACATTATTCTGTACTGTATCTTAATTTTACATATGTACATTATATGTACAAACGTACATTTTTATTTGCTTTTAGCTTTAGTTATGTTTAAATAAATGTTTATAGCAATATAACTTAAATACAGTGTTTTCTTTAAATACCACATTCCCTTTATTTTATTTATATTTTTTTGCCTCAGTTAGAATGTGCTTTTCAGCTCATTAAAATTTCACTTAATTGGGCCAAAGTGATCTGTCCCAATGTGTCCCAATTAACCGGAATCAACTTTATTTTGTGGTTTACAAAAATATACCTATGTAAATCTAAGCAAAAAAAACAAAAAACCAAGCTATTATATTAGGATCGCTCGGTAATTTCTTACATATACCCATGTATATTGACTGTAAATTGCATGTGTTCTCTGGTCAATTGGCCTGGTTTGCTGGACGAAAAAACCTAGTCTGGGTGGCTGCTTGGGTGGGGGACCTTGCTATCTACACCTGAGACCGACTAACTCAGCCACAGAGTGAAAATTCTTCGTGTCGTCGATGGGATTCAAACCCAGGCCTTTTCCACAAGGTTGGGGAGGATGATGAAGATACCACTGTGCTACATGCATAAAAATTTAAATTGAAGCAGATGCATTACAGAATTTTTAGTGTGAACCACATGGAACACTTTTGTGAACACCCATCATCATCATCATCAGCCATTTTCAATCCACTGCAGGATGAAGGCCTCTCCAGCAACTTTCCAGTTCCTTCTGTTTTGAGCACTGGCCATCCATTTACTACTCAAAAACTCATGAATTTCATCTATCCATCTCCGCCTTTGTCTTCCAGGTTTTCTTCTAGCTCCTCTTGGGTACCATTCTGTTATTTTCTTAGTCCATCTGTCATCGTGTCTTCGAGCAATGTGTCCTGCCCAAGACCATTTTAGTTCTTTAGTTTTGATAAGAATGTCCTTTACTTGAGTTTGCTGCCTAATCCATGTGTTTCTCAATATAATTCGTTCCATTCTTCGCTGTGTAGTTCTTAGCTTCTCTTCCATTCTTTTGGTGAGTGCCCAAGTTTCACTTCCATAAGTCATGGTGGGGAGTATACATTGATTCATTATTTTACGTTTCAGACAAACTGGGATATTGCTCTTCAGTATGTGACTATATTTCCTGAATGCTATCCATCCAAAATTTATTCTTCTCTTGACTTCCAGCCATTTATCATTATTACAGCTAATAACTTGTCCCAGATAAGTATATGACTCCACCTTTTCAATTACTGCTCCTTCAATCATTATTTCCCTTTCCGTGGCATACTTGTTCATCATTACTTTTGTTTTAGCCATATTCATCTTTAGTCCAAAATCCTTACTAACTGTGCAGCATAACTGATTAAGATTTTCCTCTAATTCTTTGGGATCGTGGCTTATGACCACAATGTCATCTGCAAATTGTAAATGGTTTAGGTACTCTCCGTTCACATTGACTCCTTTCTGCGACCAGTCTAATCTTCTGAAAGCTTCCTCAAGGGCAGCAGTAAACAGCTTCGGAGATATTGTGTCTCCTTGTCGAACTCCTTTCTTGATTTTAAATTTGCTACTGTCTTTGTCTAGTCTAATAAAGGATGTAGCACTCTCATATATTTTCTTCAAAATCATAATATATGGAGTATCTATGCCTTGTCTTTCCAGTGCTCGAAACATTGCCTTATGCTGTATGGAGTCAAATGCCTTTTCATAATCCACAAATGCCAGGCATAATGGTGTTTTATATTCATTTGCTTTCTCCGTTAACTGTGATATTACGTGACGGTGATCCATAGTTGAGAATCCTGTCCTAAAGCCAGCTTGCTCTTTCGGTTGATTCTCATCAAGTATTCTTTCTAATCTGTTAGTAATGACCCTTGTGAACAACTTGTAGATATTGGATAACAAGCTAATTGGTCTATAATTTCCAATTTCTGATTTATCTCCTTTCTTATGCAGCAAAAGTATGATTGCATTATTCCACTGCTTAGGCATCACACCTTTTCTAATGCACTTTGTGAAGAGCCTTGCCAGTTTTTGTGTTATGTCTCTTCCTCCCAATTTTAACAACTCTACAGTAACTTCATCTTCTCCCGGGGCTTTCCGATTCTTCATTTTCTTCAATGCATGCTCTACCTCATCAGGAAGAATATCAGGTATGTCGTATGTGTTGCTACTTTGCAATCCATCTTCCCCACTGCTGGTATCATTCCCTCGCTCCTTGTATAATTCTCTATAGTAGTCTTCTGCTATTTGAATTATGCCTTCTCTGCTGTTTATAAGTACATCATCGCTATTCTTCAGTTTCAGTATCATTTGAAACACCTGTGAACACCCAGTAGTTTGCAAATCACTGGTTGTGAACTGCTGCTTTAGATGAATAAATTCAAAAATTTAAGAAACTTCAGTAAAAACTACAAAAAGGGATGGATTGGAAATTCAGAATGCAAGGTGGACCAAAAGGTTGGAGCTAGTAAGAAAAATATGCAAAATTTTTGTGGACTAATCAAATAAGTACTCGTGAAACAAAGAAAAGTGCAATGGGGATAGGATGCATGAAGAAGATGAAGAAAAATCTTGGAGAGACTGTCAAAGATATAGAATCTGGTGTTTTAATTAATTTTGGTGTTTAGTTAAAAATCTCAGAATGGGAAGAAAAACCATATCTATGATAACCAAAACTAATAAGAGCAAAATTAAAAGAGAAGGAAAAGATATTTTATAAGAATGGCATAAATATTCTGATGGTTTGCTAATTGAAAGAACTGAAAGTATCACTGAAGAAGAGGGAAAAACTGAAATGTGAGGAACTGTGAATACTATCTTAATTACTGAAGTAGAAAATGACATGGAAACCTGTAAGGGTATACGAAAAATGCTCTTGTTTATACTCCAGCATGACGCGCCCACCATGTCAAAGGAGTTTACAAAAAATCACAAAATACAAACATTTATGGTATTTAGCAATGAACCCCAGACCACTCAAACATTATGTGCTACTGGAGCACTAAAGATATTAATTGTACCAATGTATAATAAGGGAAATAACTGTGTTATTAAATAGCACAGTTATTTCCCATATAAATACTGTGCTATTAAATTTTCCCTGCATGTACATCATCAGGAATCTCTAAATGAAATAAAGAATTTTATGTGAAAAATTGGTTTTGCAAAATCAACTTATAAAAGTTTCAAGATACAAAGAAAATTTTAGATTCAAAAACTTGATTTTATATATTTAGGAATAATCTTTCATGAAGATAGAAGATTAGACAAAGGAATAAAAAAATAATAATAATAAGTAATGAAAGAAGTGCAGGAAGCCAGCTGAAATTAATGGTCTAGCTTCCTGCACAATAAATTCAGCGGCAAGCATAGGAGGAATAAGCCAAAAGACAAAATCATCCATTTAAAACATTTTTAACCAATAAATCTGAAAGCCGAGTAAGAAATAATCAAAAATTAGAATCCTCAGAAATGAGAGCTTTAAGAAAAATAAATCAAACAAACAAATGAGCAATAACAAGATCATATTACAAATGAGAATATAAGAAAAAATCTTGGGGTTACAATTATCCAATCAATGTTAAGAGAAACAAACTTAAGACAATGGAACAGGTGGGAGAGGGAAGATTTGTTGTGATATGCCACAGGGATTCTTGTCTCTGTACTCAATTGTATCCCATAGTTGTTGCAAGTTGAAAGGTTGAAGGTCTTGTTTCACCTCTTCACACAGGTAGGCTCAACTTGTGAAGAGGTGAAACATTACTAACATTACATGTGTGATCTAGTGATGAATGGACATTTGAAGCAAAAAAAAAAGGTAAGAGACCCAGAAGTAGACCAAAAGGATAGTGTATTGATGGTGTCATGCAAGCATAACAAAAGAAGAGCACTTGCTCTAGCCAAGGCTAAAAATTTCACAAGAAATGGAATGGCATGGAACCAAATAGTGAATATAGATCTGATAAATCCACTAGAATTCATCTGTACTGTAAGAATAACATTTACACTCATTGGGTATAATAGAGGCAGAACTTTTTTTAAACCCCTCTGTTTCTGGTTGATTGAACGGATACCATAAATGGTATTGGAGCAATCAGTAACAGACTTAAAGTGAAAATTACGGCATTGATAAAAAAAAAAATAATAATAATAATAAATAAAAAAATAAATAACAACTATTGGGTGTTTGATGATTAGAATTTATTATAGCCTAATGTTGTTGTAACAACAAAACCATTATAATCCATACTGGCTGATGATTTAAAAAAAAAAATGTTTTTCGCCAGAGAAAACATTCACAATGTTTTTCTATGTGAAGACACTTTTGCTACTTTTGAATTTTCTCTGCATGTACATTTTCCTCCATATTGAATAACATTCATCTTTGATTTGATACAGTTTTATTCTCTCACACACCATAAAAACTTAATTATTCTACAGTTATCAATAATGGTAGAATCCTAAAATTGAGTCAATATGTTCAAGCTTAGGCAGCATAAGGCACAATATACATACTACAACCCAGAATTACATTTAAATTTGTTTCACTGTGCATTATGCACATGCCCACAAGGGAACATCCTGACATGAATACTACTTAATATGCAAACTGACCTCAGATATGGAAATTAAGCATTCAAGAGCAGGGCCATAAAATGAAACAGGAAATGTGCATATCCCTCATTAATGAATATAAATGTTTAGTAATCTAAAAAGAATAATGCAAACACTCACCTGGGCTAAAGGCCCTTCATCTATATTACAACTTGTCCATGGATTCCAATTTTGTTGTGGAGGGGACCAAGGAACAACTCCTCCTGGATGTGGTCGAGATACTGGTTCTACTTCAAACTTATGTTCAGGCATCAGTGAGAATGGAGTAGCTGGATCCAAATCCTAGAGAATGCAATGGCAAAAATGGCATCTAATACAATATCACATTTTCTGTTATACATGTTTATTTTACAGCACATTTTAAATCAAGTTACTGCGAACAGATTCAAATATATGTTCAATGTGTTGCTAATTTCAATGCAAAAAAAAAATAGTTTCTTTTTCTTTTTTTTCTAAACTATGTAATGTGGTGTTCAGTCTCTTTTGTAAAATCATAGAATCAATCAGACTGCATTCCTGATAATTTCAAAAATGAGAATCGGGAACAGTTTTAATAGCCAGCAGTAAGTTGAAACAAGCTAGAATACCAATCCATCACCTTTATCCAAATTAGTAAGTAGTAATTACAACAAATGTATATGAAAGAGCAGAAAAATTAAGAGTGTCAATACGAAAATCAATAAATATTCTAAATATACTTGTTTCACTTATGTACTAAAAGCGCTTTTTATTTATTTATTTTTATTAATATTTTTCCCCCATCATTCTGTTCAATTCTCCAGTACTGAAAATTTGTGCGGCACCTCCGTAGCCAGGTGAGAAGGAGCAGCAGTGCGAAGCACACGCTTCTTGATTAGACCGGGGTTCGAGCCCGTCACCACCAAATACAGAGGATGCGGAAAGGTCAGGGAATGACCACCGCATATCCAGGAGCAATATAGCCTTAGTTGCTAATGCTCCTAAAAACCAAATAACAAACTGAAAATTTGTGTTCTGTGCTTATTCTGTGAGAGCTATAAGAGCAAATTTAAAGTGTTAAGCCTACCCTATAAAGAAATGAGCTAGGCAACTGAAACTATACATTTATTCATGAATAACCTTCACAAAGAGAACTACTACTCACATCTTTCTACTAACTTTATTAAACCAGTCAGAAAAAAAATTAAATTAATTAATTAAAAAATACATAAACAATGAATGAGCTTACTGTGATGACTTCAGGACAACAGCTTAATCAATAACAATAACCAATGAAACAAGAATGCAGCTGTTCAGTGTTGTTTACTAATTTAGAACAGCAATTTGTATATAAAAATATTAAGAGGACAGACAGAAAGAAAACATGAAAATCAAGCAATGTAAAATACTTAAATTTGGCTGAACAATATTTCTTTGAGAAAGTCATCAATAAAAACGATATTGTCATTATACTTGTTGAAAGCCATAGAAACCATTAAAAACAAATATTAAAATCAAGAATTATAAAAGAGCTCTACTATAAAATAGATTGGAAGGATTACAGCTTCTAAAGCATAAGGAACAGTGAAAAAACAAAACTCCCAACTACAAATCTGATGGGACACTTGGGCGTAACACTGGGTCCACTGAGCATTTATAAGTAACTGAATTCACCACAGCATTCAGTGGCATCTCATAGAATTTTTGCTAAAACTGCTACCAGATTCAAGTCAAACAGTTCAAGCATCCTACAGTTTATCCCCATCACTCCCGTTATGTTCTATCATTTATTTTAGTACACAGTTGTGTGTGATATTTTCCTTTTAAGCTACTTCCATGGTTAGCCCTTTTCGTAAATAGTGATTCATTTACTTGCACACATGCATGTGCACATACACACAAATTAAGCAACTGTAATCAAACATTTTTTTCAAGTGTACCAGACACTGGGCATTTTCATAAATAGTGATTCATTTACTTGTAAGTATGCATGTGTGCATACATACATAACCAGGATGAAATTAAGCAACTGCAATAAAACATTTTTTTTAAATGACCTAGACACTGGGCATTTTCTATCTACGATTATCTGCAGTTCTAAAGTGACATCATGTGGGATGCCAGCTTATGTAGCATAATTAGGAAAGCAGTTTATGCTTAGCGACAAAGTTTACAAAAGTGATACAAAGGGGGGGAAGTAATGTTAACCCCCTGCAAGGATTATAAAGTATTAAACAACAGATAATATTCCCAAGGCATGGGCTGGTAATATAATGATGGCAAAAATGAAACTTAGCAACCATGTTTTCATATGCAAGAAACATACTGAATTTCTCCAGAGTAAAATTGCCATCTCTCTCGCGCACTGGCAAGTTAAGGCATTAATATATTATCAAGAGTTATGTATACATCAAGCTGTATGACCTGTAATGGCAGTAATAACAAAACATTTAAAAAACCAATTATGTGCGGGCAATTTATTGACTTTCTTTACAGCAGAATTGTTATGTTTCTCATATTGACTAAATTAATTAATTTATTTTTTTTGTTGGAATAATTCATACTTTAAGCTACATAACTAATTCATCCATAGGCAGAAATACAAATTAAGAATTAACGTGAATGTACAATAATCAATAATATGCAACAATTTACAGCTCTGTAAATCAACACACAATCTACCAGAATGAAACAAAGATTATCAATATTTTAAATGAAAATTATGAGAATTTTGCACACTGATTACAGTAGCAGCAAGTAAAGAAGATGAATACTGTCAAATATTAAAAAGAGTTCAGTAGAGCACATGAATGCAACGATAAATGGGTGAACACTAAGTGGTAAAAACCAGTATTTCTACTTTAAAAGCTTTGAGTAATATGAAATAAATAAATGTCATCTGCACCATAATCCATTCTTTGAATTTTATCTCCATCATCCCTATACAAAAACCAATAATCAAGTATTATTCCTTCTTATGATCTTAAAAAAGTAATATAAGTGGGAAATAGTTTAAATTTTACATCATTACAGAAGGCCTTATTGAACCAGCTCAGTCTGGGAAAACATATTAGAACTTCATAAATCCAGCCTCTTTGGGATGCTGCATATGCTGGATCTTTGAAACAATGCTTATTTTAATACACTGTCCATCGAACTGAAATTTTCTAATTTTTCAACCATTACACATTGCTGAAATAGTCAAGGGTAATTTATTTTTATCATATAACACAGTAGCTCTGATCCCTATAATCCCCACATTTCACCAAAGTGCTGGCAAACTATACTTGCTTAAGAAATAAAGGTAATAGGTTTGACTTCTGCCTTCAGTAAGGATGTGTTGATTGTCCAATATTTTTTAATGGGAGATACAAATAGCGTGATAAGATTTTAGCAATCAAATTGCCTTAAACATTACTATTGCCCTATTAAGTACTTTACTGTAGATTATGTCTTGTTTATATACATTGCAAATACACAGTAACTATGACATACAGCCTAAAACTAGTGTTTGAAGATGAATACTGTCATACAGCCTAACTATGACATACAGCTTAAAACTAGTAACTATGACATACAGCCTAAAACTAGTGTTTGAAGATGAAAATTATTAATGTAATGTAATGCATAAATCGATAAAGCAGGGGAGTTGAGCTGTTGCTGTTATTTGGTTTTTAGGAGCATTGGCAACTAAGGCCATATTGCTCCAGGAATATGCGGTGGTCATTCCCTGACCTTTCCACATCCGCCGTATTTGGCGGTCACGGGCTCGAACCCCGGTCTAATCAAGAAGCGTGTGCTACCACTGCCGCTCCTGCCTACCTGGCTACGGAAACGCCTGGGAGTTGAGCTATCAGGTGTAATAACCATAGAAGAATTGGGAGAACCTGTATGCTAATAAACAAATTATCTGAAATAAAATGCAGTTAATATAAACATAATTATTGTAAGTACCTAAATCTGTGGGTCCTAGAACTACTTCGTCTTGGGGTCAGCAGCGAAAATCATAGGAGCCACTGCAATAAGCCGGGTCTCTGTTTCTGTTATGATGTATACTTAAAAGATATACGTATACATCTTAGCCAACCTGACAGAGACCAGAAGGAAGAATAAAAATAAAAAATAATAAATAAGTTCATGCTGATAGAATCCTGTGGAAAAGAAGAATGAAATTTAAGAGAAGGGGCAAAACAAGAAAACTTACTGTATGTATAGACCATAAGCTGTTGAAAGTCAATGGTGACCGAACGAGAGAGCTGAGTGTTCACGTGCAGTGTGTATATATATATATATATATATATATATATATATATATATGTCAGCTGAAGTAGCCCCATGGGGGAGGGAGGTGTGAATTAGTAAACAGGAACTGCACCTGTGTAACAGAGAAGTGAACAACTAAACAGATGAGGCAAAAAGACAGCAGAGGGAGAAACAAAAAGTCTTTTCCACACTACTTTGTTAGTTTTTGTTTCTCCCTCGGCTGGCTTTTTGCCTCATCTGTTTAATTGCTCACTTCCCCATCACACGGGTACAGTTCCTGTTTACGAATTCACCCCCCTCCCCCCAGGGTTACTTCAACTGACATATACACCGCATATGAACACTCGGCTCTCTCCTTCGGTCACCATTGACTTTCAACATCTTCCGGTCTATACATACAGTAAGTTTTCTTGTTTTGCTCCATCTCTTAGCTTTCTTTGATTTTCTATTTCATTCTTCTTTTTCCACGTGATTCTATTGGCATGAACTTATTTATTTATTATTATACACACTGGTATTCAAGGAAAGTGAATCACCCCTTAAAATTGTAATTGTGGTCCGATAAAGTAAGTATATGGCAATATTGCATCAGCTGTTACTTTTAGCTATATAAGCACAATCCGCAAGAGTTGCAGTCATTCCTTGACTGTGTCAGAATGGCTAGTTACGTGCAGTTGACGACATGAAGAAAGAATGCTATTGTTGCTTTACGTGATGAAGGATGTTCTTCCCACAATATTGCTTATAGTGTCTTGTAATCAGTCGACAGTGAGTAGATTTCTTTCCAGACTCAAGATTACTGGTTCTGCTGATAGGAAAAAAAGTATTTGGATGCAAATGAGTTTATACACCAAAACAGGACCGCGTTTTGAAGTGCTTATGCCTTAAAAAGCATGAAACTTCTTCTGAGCATAAAGCTTCGTCTGAGCTGAAACGAGAATGGGAAAAATATACAAGAGTGGTAGCAAGTGCAGTAACAGTCAGAAGATGTCTCTTCAAAAATGGACTTGTAGCCCATCGTCCTAAGAAGAAGCCTCTCCT
The DNA here is from genome assembly GCF_048544385.1 of Mastigoproctus giganteus. Lineage (NCBI taxonomy): Eukaryota > Metazoa > Arthropoda > Arachnida > Uropygi > Thelyphonidae > Mastigoproctus > Mastigoproctus giganteus. The sequence continues at coordinate 113,921,840 of NC_143586.1, read as the reverse complement.
CACACAAAAAATGAAAAAGGTCAGCTTAATTTGGTGTAAGGAGCACATCAAATGGACCCCCAAAGCAGTGAAAGTCACTTATTTTCTTGGATGAGAAGAGAAATTCAACCTGCATAGCTCTGGTGGGAAACAAACGATTCGCCTTAGACGTGGTGAAGAATAACATCCAGACTATGGTGTCTACAGTGACATTCCCTACCAGTCAAATGATATGGGGTTGCATTTCGTATTGCGGAGTAGGTCACCTACAGTTTACAAAAGGTTCTGTAAATGCCAATGGATACCTGGCTATATTGGAAGGCAAATTGCTGCCAACCATTAGAGACAATTTCAACCTGCCAAGTAACTGCATCTTTCATGACAACTCTGATACTTGTCATCAGAGAACTGTTGGCATCATGTGGAATCTACAATTGCCAGAAAGAACCCAAGACCCTTCTTGAACTTCAGGAAGCCATAATTCGTGTTTGGAACCACGAACTATCAGTTGATTATCTTCAGAAATTGATGTTGTCAATGTCTTGACGGTGTGCTGCTGTCATCAGGGCCAGAGGCGGTTCAACTAAATATTAGTTTGCAATCTGGTGAACTTTTCATTTTGTTTTCCATTTAAAATGATAAACTGAGGGCTTCTGATAACATTTCAGCCATAATTGTCATGTCTACCAAAACTGTTGTATAAAGGTTCCAAATGCTCATTTTGGAATATTTTGAGAACACCTGTCAAATATTACTTAGCTTTGCCTTACCTATCAATCAATCAATATCTTGTTTATATTTCTATTTGTGATGCTAGTCATTAACGTAACATACCATCGCGAAAAGGGGTTAGAAATGTGAATTAGGTGATGCACTTTCTTTGAACACCAGTGTGAATGTATGTAAGTATGTATGTATGTAAGTATATACAGCAGGCCCCCGTTATAACGCGGTTTGCTTTACGCTGTTTCGCTATAACGCTGTTCTTATATTATAACCCGTATCTGACTATAACGCTGTCACACATCACTATAACGCTCTTTTACAGATTGCATTTTTGCCATATTTAATGAAATCGTTTCATTTGATGGAGTCGATAGCTTGAAAATGAATAACAAAACAGCATTAAAACGTTTCCCAGGCCGACTTGAGAAATTTTCCCACGCTCAGTGAAATTTTCTCGCACGCTAATTTAATTGCAGTACAGTGACTTTTTACGTAGTTCCGAGATCAACATTTTAAAAAATGATCAAGTATATTGCTTGTAATATTTGCGTTATATGCATTTATACGCTCTTTTACAGATTGCATTTTTGGCATCTTTAACGAAATCGTTTCATTTGATGGAGTCGATAGCTTGTAAATGAATAACAAAACAGCATTAAAACGTTTCCCAGGCTGACTTGAGAAAATTTCCCACGCTCAGTGAAATTTTCTCGCACGCTAATTTAATTGCAGTACAGTGACTTTTTACGTAGTTCCGAGATCAACATTTTAAAAAATGATCAAGTATATTGCTTGTAATATTTGCGTTATATGCATTTATACGCTCTTTTACAGATTGCATTTTTGGCATCTTTAACGAAATCGTTTCATTTGATGGAGTCGATAGCTTGTAAATGAATAACAAAACAGCATTAAAACGTTTCCCAGGCTGACTTGAGAAAATTTCCCACGCTCAGTGAAATTTTCTCGCACGCTAATTTAATTGCAGTACAGTGACTTTTTACGTAGTTCCTAGATCAACATTTTAAAAAATGATCAAGTATATTGCTTGTAATATTTGCGTTATATGCATTTATCCAAAGTCTAGTCATCACTCAGTACAGTAACGGACAGTTTACTTGAACATTGTATCATAATTAATGGAACCAACACAGTTACATTTACAAAGAGCTAATAATGGCCGATAAGAATGAAAAAGCAACATATGGGCGCAGCACGAAGACTATAAATGTTAGAAAAAGACTGAATTTGAAAATTAAATTAGACGTTTTGAAGCAAATCGATTCCGGTCAACAACAAGCGGATGTGTGCCATAATTTAGAACTTGCAAGTTTAACTGTAAGAACAATTATAAAAAAATACAGAATTAATTTTAGCAGCTGGAAAAATAGCTGTTCCACTTGCAAGCAACTAGGGCTAGCCGACTATTAGGATTGAAATGGAAAGACTAACTAATTTTATTGAAGATAATATCCAATGCAGAATTCAGTTAAGTTAAATATTATAAAAGAGAGAGAGATATTAGCCAGTATGATGATCTGAAGAAAACTCACCTAAAAAAAAAAAAAGTGGATCCATTTAAAACTGGTAAGGGCTGGTTAAATAGATTTAAAATCCAAGGAGAAGTTGCAAGTGCAGATGAAGGAGCCAAAACTTTCAAAAAAGAGATTGTTAAAATTATTGAAGAGGGGTATTGTTTGTTTTACTTCTCAACAAGTTTTTAACATAGATGAAGCAGGACTTTTGTGGAAATGAATGCCTAAAAGAAGTTTCATATTGAATGGGGGGGAAAAAAAAAAAAACATGTCAGGTTTCACAGTGGGAAAGGATCGGTTGACTTTATTGTTGGGTGGTAACGCTGCGGGGGATTTAAAATTAATACTCCTTTTAGTTTATTTGGAAGAGGGCCAAAGTGCAACCCAAAATCGACACATTTTTCATGATTATGATTAAATTCATCAATTATATTCATGATTTTAATTGGAATTTTAAGTTTAATTTCGATACATAAGTAGTTACCACATAATTATATACGTATGTACAAATATTTGAATATTAAATATTTTGACAGACATTTGTGCATCTTTCACTACCACTTATTATTGATTAGGAAATATCCTATGGCACCGACCGCAACTCACAAATACATATGTTACCTTATGGGAATTCGGCGCTCGCTTAACGCGGATTCACTTAGCACTCTGTTTTTCCGGAACGAATTATTAGCGTTAAGCGGGGGTCACCTGTATATGTATGTATATATATATCCCCTCTCTCTCTTTCAAAGTCTCTAGCCTATTTCCCGTCTGCCTCACTCAAAAATATTCAGAAAGTGTTGGATTTTTGAGGTCATGCTTCATCATTTCTGAGTTCCCTCTTCATCTTTTTCATTCTATTTTTCTTAAAGCTTTAAAAATTAACAGAAACAATAATCTAATATTAACAGATTCACTAGTATCCATCAAAATAACCCTTATTATCAAGAGAAACAGGCAACAGCTTTTTAAAGCAACTCTAAACCTTCAACTTCTATGGTTGTGATGAAACTGTGACTACTCCATGCACAATAGTTTCATCCATGGTTACAAACTACTTCAGAAACTTTGCTGTAGTCCCTTCAAAATTAACTGGAATTGGCTATGGAACACTTTTGATCAGTGTACAAACATTTGAACTTTACTATAAAGACAAATGCAGTTATGTCTACACAACAATTAAGAGGAATGCTACAAAATACCATGACACTAAATTACTTCGGACAGAAAACAGTGAAAGGAAATATAAATAAGTTAGTTAATATATGCAGTGTGTGATTTTTTTTCTCTTAAATGACATTTTCTTTTTCTGCAATTAATGTAAAATATCATTTTAAAAAGGGGTTAGAAATGTGAAATTCTTAGGTGATGCACTTTCTTTGAACACCAGTGTGTATACAGTGGATTCTGGTTATTTGGGCCACCGGTTAATCGGGTCAGTCGTTTATTTGGGACAAATCTTAAAGAACAGAACCCAATCGAGAAAATAGCCAGGGTTTAACTTCGCTTAATTGGGACAATGTGCAGTTTAATCAGGGCAGGAGACTGCAGCACTCGAGATTACCCTACGATTGTCTATGACCATACCACGCGGTTCGGTCGGATTTCTGGAAGTCACAACCATAAAACAATAAAAGCAATTAGCAGGCCCCTGTTTAATGGGTTTTTCTGTTAGTGCTTCAATCATATAAAAAAATTAATTTTCACAATCTTCTCTTCATTCCTATTTTTAAAGATTCGTAACTTATTACTCCGTTCTCACTTGCAAGTATTGTGTTACTTGCAATTTGTGTGTGCCATGTTCTTTGTTACTGATTGCTTAACTTTTTACTGTTTTAAATTTTAACCCCCACCGACAAATGTCAGTGAATAGAAATGTCAACTAGTTAGTATGTACATATTACAGTACGTATTAATTAAGCTATGCACGTAAGCGTAAATTTATTTTTATTTTGCTAACCTGAGGAAAATATTCTTCAGATTTTCACGTATCATTTAATTTTTAATTGGAATGTAATAAAGTGTAAATTTGTACTTAATACAGTATATCTTTACTTTTATATACTGTGGATAATATTCCTCCTATTTTCACTAATTAGAATCACTGTTTAATAGAATTAAACTTTAATTCACAAACGCTGATCACGACGACCGGCGCTTACTACATATCGTATAGTGAACGGTACTTTACCATGGTGAGTCCATCGTAACGTGATTTGATCGTACAGAAAATCAATCGTAAAGCTATATTTTTAACTATTTATGTGACACTTCGCATAATTGGGGCAGCCGCTTAATCAGGCCAAAATGCATTAGTCCTGATGTGTCCTAAATAACCAGAATCGATTGTGTGTGTGTGTGTGTGTGTGTGTGTGTGTGTGTCCTCTCTCTTTCAAAGTCTCTAGCCTATTTCCCGTCTGCCGCACTCAAAAATATTCAAAAAGTGCTGGATTTTTGAGGTTATACTTAATTTCTGAGTTCCCTCTTCATCTTTTTCATTCTATTTTTCCTAAAGCTATCCATTAACTAAAAGCTATCTTTAAGCTATCCATTTCTAAAATAATCCCTTACTATCAAGAGAAACAGGCAAGGGCTTTCTAAAGCAACTCTAAACCTTCAACTTTGTTGTGATGAAACTGTGAACACTCCATGCCCAACCCTTTCATCCATGGTTACAAACTACTTGAGAAACTTTGCTGTAGTCCCTTCAAAATTAACTGGAATTGGCTATGGAACACTTTCGATCAGTGTACAAACATTTTAACATTATCTATAAAGACAAATACGGTTACGTATTTGTCTTTATAGATAATGATTAAGACAATTAAGAAAAGAGGAATGCTACAAAATATCATGACACTAAATTACTTTGAACAAAAAACAGTGAAAGGAAATATAAACAAGTTAGTTAATATATGCAGTGTGTTTGATTTTTTTCTCTTAAATGACATTTTTCTTTTTCCGTGATTAACGTAACATATCATTGTAAAAAGGGGTTAGAATTGTGAAATTCTTGGGTGATGCACTTTCTTTGAACACCAGTGTGTTCAAACTGGTTTTCGGTTTGGGCGCTAGGATCGTGGAAGAGAACGGTCGGATTTTGGTGGCTGTAAATGGATAAGTATTTTTAAATTTTTACCATATACTTCATTAATTAGCATACTACATTGTGTTTTCCACAGATAAATAGGTTTCTAGTGTTCATTAGCTTCTTATTTTGAATTTAACCAGCGATTTTTAGAAGTTACGACTGCCGGTGTTGGTACAAATATTGTTGAACTAGCCACCATATTGCAGTCAATAAGAAATAGCGTAACGTATATATATATATATATATATATATATATAGAATATCATTAGAAAAAGTAAATCAATCCAATAATAAGAATACCATCAAGGACTTAAGAAAACGCAAAAAAAAAAAAAAAAAAAAAATTATTATTATCGCTTTTTACCGACAATCTAGATGACTTCAACTGGGGCCAACCACCCAGAATGAAGGCAAAAAACGACAAGAAGTTCTCTGTTTCTGTGATGATCAATATATGCTAAGTAATTTAAATCTAAACCAAATATAAACCAGTATAGGCCGAATATAAATCGAATGTAAATAAATCGAATGAAGATAATTAATTAAGAAAAATTTTGAAATATTAGAATCAAAGGTAAGAAATATAAGTAAAATATAAATGTAAGCATATATTAATCATCGTTGACCCGACAGAGAACGTAATTTAAGGATTAAAACAAGATTAAATATATAATACATACTACATTTGACCGTATCTAGGACATAATGTAATAGTCGTCAAAATAATATGTGGTGCCCCCTATGTGATGGATACGGTAAAAATAAATAAATAATTAAATTAAATTAATGCAGAGAGAAACATGCAGATAGTAAGAAGAAAAACTAAAGGAGTAGGAAAAATAGAACCTGAACTCCACAAAGGCGAAAAATAGTGGTATAGATAAGAAATAGTTTCTACTACGTCCTCGGATTGCCCTAATAATTTCGGAGAAATAAAAATAAAGAGTGTAGGACAGCTTAAAGGCATTACAAGATATAAGTTGTGGCTCGGGTATGCCCGGGATCGCAAACCCGTTCCTATAGTAGGAACGGGTTTGCGATCCCGGGTAGAAATCTTTGCGTTAATTTAATTTAATTATTTATTTATTTTTACCGTATCCATCACATAGGGGGCACCACATATTATTTTGACGACTATTACATTATGTCCTAGATACGGTCAAATGTAGTATGTATTATATATTTAATCTTGTTTTAATCCTTAAATTACGTTCTCTGTTGGGTCAACGATGATTAATATATGCTTACATTTATATTCTACTTATATTTCTTACCTTTGATTCTAATATTTCAAAATTTTTCTTAATTAATTATCTTCATTCGATTTATTTACATTCGATTTATATTCGGCCTATACTGGTTTATATTTGGTTTAGATTTAAATTACTTAGCATATATTGATCATCACAGAAACAGAGAACTTCTTGTCGTTTTTTGCCTTCATTCTGGGTGGTTGGCCCCAGTTGAAGTCATCTAGATTGTCGGTAAAAAGCGATAATAATAATTTTTTTTTTTTTTTTTTGCGTTTTCTTAAGTCCTTGATGGTATTCTTATTATTGGATTGATTTACTTTTTCTAATGATATTCTATAGACATTGTGGGTGTATTGCATGATTGCTTGCAACTGCATTAACCCATAAATATTAGTTATTGTCTTAACTTTCTTGCTTTTCTTTATTTCTTGCTTTCCTTTTATCACTAATATAACTATTAATATATATATAACTATTAATATATATATATATATATATATATATATATATATATATTTGGTCTTTGAGGTTGTCACAGACATTCTCTCAGATATGCCAGAGGAGCTGTACTTGCTACCTAGGAGTCTAAAACGCTGATGGAACTGATATTCGGGTGACACTCAAGTCAAGTGGACCCAATTTCGGCGAAGTCCGGACGGTCGGTGACAGCCAAATCCTCTGCATGCACCTTCACGATGGTGGGACTGTTAGTAATCCTGGGTATAACCTCCATGCACAAGCACATGGTGGGTGACCACCCAGGTGTGAACCAACGTAAGCAGGGGTCGAGGTGTGGCGCCCACACCACATGGAGGAACGCCGCTCCTCTATGTTACCAGGCAGTACTAGGTGGTAGATGACTCTCATCAACCGGTGAAATACCACCACTTTGTTTATTGGAGGCTTGAAGTGGTGGAACCCATGTTTAGTCTCTAGAGCTAAGTTCCGGTCAACCCTTCCCTATCTCTTCCATCGTGCAGTATGATTGATGACTTTTGAGGTTATGATGAACGTCGTGGCGAGATCCAATATTCCTTACGTTTCGAGGGTACAGCTCTAAAACGGTTTTCGCAGGCCGGCCGCTAGTTAGTACACCGGACCGAACCTATTGGTAACTCTCTAGGAGGCTTCCAGATCAGCTAGTGTATAATCTTGCTACCTCTACTCTGCCAGATAGTGACTGGATGGAGTCCGAGTAGTGTGTATGCGGGGAGCATTGTCGAGGCCACGATATGTCAAGGATCTGGGTATATTCTTACCACATGTACGCCATATCCAAAAATTTCATTACTTCATACAGCATGTCCCACCCACTTTTTCTTACTAGTGAATACACCATGAATTGTCAAACTAATAGAACAAGCTTATCTGCGAAAAGATCTAAACCTCCCAAGGACTTCCTAATTCATTTCACAAATATACGTGGTCTCATTTCTAATCTAAACGATGTCCATTTCCACTTGCAGTCTGCCAAACCACGTGTACTTTTTCTGACAGAATCGTTATTGGTTGATTCAACTACTGCTCATCTCAGATGCCCAAATTATTCGCTGTATGATTCCTTTCGCCTCAAAGGTGGTACTTGTGCATATGTCCGTTCTGATATTCCCTGTCAGAGACTTGGCAATTTGGAATCTCCCCTCTTTGATCTTCTCTGGCTTAAAATCTCTCTACCTCATCGTGTCAAATTCATCTGTTGTCTCTACCATTCTCCCAACTCCACTAATCACTTGGAGCTCTTTGACTTCCTCTCGTTGCAACTTGACTTCCTCTCGTTGCAACTTGACTTTCTCCAGTCCAACTTTCCTAACAGTGAGGTAATTTTCCTTGGTGATTTTAATGTTCACAACTCCAGGTGGCTTCCGTTTTCTAGTCACACTGACCCAGCAGGTCGAGATGTTGAGGCTCTTGTAATTACTAATGACCTAGCACTAATGACCTAGCACATGGGTTTGTTAAAGAGAGGTCTTGTCTGATCAATTTTATTGGATACTATAATGTAGTCACAAAGGAACTGAATCCCAAAAATAATTTCAATATCATATACTTGGATTTCAGGAAAACTTTTGATACTGTTGCACATGGAAGACTGCTGTACAAACTGGAGCAGTATCGCATTAAGGGCACGTTACTGCAATGGATAAAGGGATGGTTGAGTGGGAGATGACAGAGAGTGGTAATCAATGGACACTGCTCTTCGTGGGCAGTTGTTAGTGTAGTTCTCCAGGGTTCGGTGTTGGACCCATTGTTGTTTTGTATATTTATTAATGATATTTATGAAGGAATATCACATTTGATGTCCAAGTTTGCAGATGATACAAAGGTTGGCAAGGTTGCTAAGGACAGTAAAGACTGTATGCTACTCCAACTGGATCTAGATAAGTTGGGAAAATGGGCTGAGAAGTAGCAACTGAATTTTAACATTGACAAATGCAAAGTACTGCATATGGGTAGCGATATCTGTAGAGAAATCTACCAACTCTGTGGTACTACACTCAGGGAAGTGGAAAGTGAAAAAGACCTGGGGTAATTGTGCAGTCAAATATAAAGTTTGCTGAGCAGTGCAGACGGACGGGCTGGTCTGCACTGCTCAGCAAAAATTCCTATATATCAATGATACATAGGAATTTTGCTAGCAGGGACAGGGAGGTGATTATCCCATTACACAAGGCAATTTTTTTTTTTTTTTAAGGTAGTTGTTGGCGCATTGGCTTCTGTGGCCATAATGCACCCCCCAAGGTTTTTGAAGTACTGTGATCCAAGCCCGAGGCGGGATTGAACCCGCGACCTTTGGGTTGCTAGGCAGGCACTTTACTCACCTGGCTAGCCCGGTCGGCATACATACAAGGCAATGGTCAGGCCACAACTAGAGTACTGTGTTCAGGTCTGGAGACCTCATTTCAGGAAGGATGTAGAGTTGGTAGAACGAGTACAAAGAAGGGCAACAAGATTGGTGTGGGGGAACAAAGGGATGCTCTTACCAAGAAAGGTTTAAGTTCTGCAAATTGCAGTGCCTGGAGAGTAGGCACCTGTGAGGTGATCTGACTGAGGTGTATAAGGCCTTGAATGGGTTGAGCAAGCTGAATGCTGATGGGATTCTTCCTCCTGCTCAGACTAAGAACCTGATAGGGCACAGTTTCAAATTGAGGAAAAAAAGTTGTAGAATAGATGTGCCAAATTTGCCTTTAGCCAGCGGGTAGTTGATTGGTGGAACAGACTTCCCTCTTTTGTTGTGGAAGCTAATAGCCTAAAAAAATTTAAGACTGAGCTGGACAGGCATCTGGAACGAATGGAGGAATGAAATGGGAGCATTTTTTTTTTTTTTTGGCTCATGATGCATAGGGCTGGTTTCTTGCATTGTATATCTCTATTATTGCTAACAGAAGTGAAAAGAAAATATTGTTATCTCCCTATCAATTAATTACTAAGATTGTAAATTTATAGAACAATTAACGAAACTGTACAGTTTTACATTCTCTAAACTTAATTGTGCAGTTTAATTACAACTGTATATTTAGTATTCTCCTTCAGTCCATTCTTTTTTTTTTAAGTCTCTTTTCTCTCTGTACATACCTATTTCTTTGCAAACAACACCAGTCACGAGCCTCGCATAACAATACACGCAAGTATGCACAGGTTATCTAAAGCTAACAGTACTGCATTAAAACTACATTTCATCTATAATTGCAGAGACAAAAGAAATAATAACTGCCGGATTTCTATTTGTCTGATTTTAATGAAATTTGAAATGTCTTGGCAAATATTTTTAATAAGCCCAAATATAAAATATCATGAAAGCCTGTCCACTGAGAATTGAGTTTTACATGCTTTTCATTGAAGAATTTCTTGCAAAGCACTCCACCATGTGGATCCTCACAGCCATACTCACCAAATTTAACAGTATGTGTGTGTGTGTTTACTCCTCCCCTTTAATTAAATCCCCTGGAAGGTTCCCAGATTTGCAAAAACGGGATATTATTTATAATGCAACACTATTACAAATTCCAAAAGCATATCAGGAACGTTTCCAGAAGTTGCAGAAGCACGAATCTATGCAGTGCCAAGTAACTACTTTGAAGGAGATCCAACAAAACAGAACCAGTAAGCCTAATCAATTCTCAAATACTGTATGAGCACATATGAGGTCGATTTTGATCATACTTCATTTAAAAATTTGCCTTTTCCAGAAAGAAAATTTTTAAACAGCTTACACAAGGCACACTTAACTGGACCAAACTATCAAATTATTTATTTTTAGGCCAATATTCAATTAAACTTCCAACTGAAAACATGCAATAGGTAGCACTCATACTTTTTCAAAAAAATTTACCATTCATTTGGATTTCAATGTTCATTTAAATTTTTTTTTTTTTTTTTTTTTAAGAGTTGTTAAATTTACAATTACAATTAGTCTGCTTGTTCAACTATTCACAGCATCAACTCCAAACCTGATAACACTATTTACCAAATAAATCCTCACTGTCCTCAAATGGTCTCAAGCCACTTACATGATTTAAATATAAAAATGTTATAGAAGTACTTCAGATTTACAAATTCATTCATCCTTATTACTACACAATATTTATTTAGAATTTATTAAGGTGTGTGTATGTATGTATGTATATATATATATATATATATATATATATATATATAAACTAACTTTACAGAAAAAAACTATCAAAAGGAAATTTCATTCATCAATCATGCCTCCACAGCAAAAAAATATATTTTTTTTTCATTACATAAAATTTTTACATAGAAAAATTCGAATTCAAGATATTTACTCACTTTTTTAAAATTATATTTCAAAAAAAAAAAAAAAAAAGTAATAGTTAACCATAAAAACCAAAGAGAAATGAAAGCAAGAAGCAAGGAAAATACCTCTGGAACTTCAACAGAACATAAATTTAATCTGTTCAGAGTTTCTTCAAGCAAATCAATTATATTTGGGTCCACTTGTACCTCATATGGCTCCAACTGAAAAGAAATGATCAAAAGGAACATACTAAGTAATCATTTAAAAAAAAAACAGGGAATTGAAATATTCAAACCTAATTGCATACATTTTTAATTACAAAAAAATTATATCTTTACTTAAAATAACAATTCCTTTACTTGAAAAGGAGCTTTCCCTGAAACTTGATTACAATAAAATATGAAGACTCAAAGTGCAATGGGCAAGAAAATATGCACTCAAAATTCAGCAAGTTTGATAGCTGGTGTCCTTTTATGCACCCCCCCACTACCCCACATACCATTAATACCTTTCTTTAGTTTTTCAATGCTATCAATGTCATAGCTAAATTTGACTTGAAAATCTCAGCATTATGCAACTATAAGCAGCTTTTTTCTTTTTTTTAATAAATATGCAGTAAACATGAAATTTATCATAAAAGTAGTTTTTTTAACTCGTTAAACTCAGGTTAATACCATAAACTTGATTTCTGGCAGAGGCTTTTTGAATGATAAATTTCACTGAGAACCAACAGATTTTACATTAAAATACACAGCCATAAAGTATTTTAATGTTTGCATATTAAATACAGCCACATTAGCTAAACAATCCAAAGAGAGATAACCACAAAAAGCGAATACCCGTTTGAAATATCTCTTAGACATCACATCATAACTGCTTTAAGAAAACCTTGCTTCAGACCTTGCTCTCCTCAGAAATTCCCAGTTTTGTTTATAACCATAACCTTGCCTAGACTTAGTTGTCAGGGGAATTTCCAGAGTTTCACCGATGGGAATATGAACTGTTTTTGTTATTCTCAACTAGCTGAATATCCTTTCATACTCAAGCATTGCTAAGAGCAATTGTTAAAATGATAAAGCATGAGGGATAACTTGTCAATACTTCAAGCTTTCTTGTGCACTTGTCAGTTTCCCAAACAGGACCATTGTACATCATTCCTTTGTTCTTACCAAAACTGACAAGACATCTATTGTTTCATCCATTCCTAAATGAATACCATTTACACATGCATGCATAATTTATTTGCGGCGGCGGGGGGGGGGGGGGGGGGGGGAGAAGAGTTTTTTTTTTTTTTTTTTATGTGAACCCCAAACACGAGATGTATTAGAACCTATGGTACTTAGTACCGTGCTTGGGTTGGAGACTGAGAAGACGAAAGAAGATATTTGTTGACACTGGACTTGAACTTCTGTAGATTGTAATTTTCAGGAAATACGTATGAAGGAAGGTTGTTCCAGAAAACCGCAGTTGAATGAATAAATGAGGAAGATGAAAAGTTGGTTCTGTGGGTTTGAAGTTGGACAGTAAACGGATGTTGGCTGTTGGCGGCACGTGTTCGGACTGTTTTGAAAGAGAGAGCGGGAATTATAGAAGCCAATTCAGAAGAACAGTGCCCATGTAAGTATCTGTAGAAGAGGCATGCAGCAGAAAGAGTGCGTCTATGAGACAGCGAGTGGAGAGACTCTGTTAGAGATGAATCATTAATTAACCTAACTGCCCTCTTCTGAATGGAATCAAGAAGCCTGAGAGAGGTTTTGGGGGCACCACCCCAGATGTGGGAACAATATTCCATGGCAGGGCGGATTTGCGATTTATACAGAGTGAGCAGCTGTTTGGAAGAAAAGTAACGCCAAGAGCGAAAGAGAAAACCAAGTTTTTTAGATGCAGAGGAAGCAATATTTGTAATGTGCTTGTGCCAAGAGAGATTAGAAGTCAGGGTAATCCACAAAAGAGATATATCCTTTTGCCTAGAAATTGGAGTGTCACTAAAGATAAGCATAGGAGCAGAAGAATCCTTTTTGCGAGATATAAGACAAGACTGAGTTTTAGAAGGGTTGAAATCAACTAAGTTGTCTTTGCCCCACTGGAGAATTACCTGAAGATCGGCATTTAAGGAATTCGTAGCAGATTTTCGAGAAGTTGAAGCTGATTGAGCAGGACAAGGTTTCTCAAAATGGAAAGTTGAATGCAATGTGCTATCATCGGTAAAACTATGGATAGGATTTCCAGTCAATGGAAGAAGGTCATTGATATACAAGAGGAAAAGAGTGGGTGAAAGAACTGAACCTTGGGGGACACCGGCATTAGTGGAGAAGTTAGAAGACAGAGAGCCATCAACCATCACCCCCAGTGAGCGATCAAAGAGAAAACTGGATAACCAATTACTAAAAACAGTTGGCAAACCATAAGATGGAAGCTTGTTTAGAAGACCTTTATGCCAAACACGATCAAAAGCCTTTGAGATGTCAAGAGCAACTACTTGTGTTTCACCGAACCTTTCCATTGAATTAGTCCATAAATGTGTAACATAAGCCAGAATATCACCAATGGATCGACACTGACGGAATCCATAATGGTGATCGTTGATCAGACGGAAGGTTTCTAGGTAGTTTAAGAGTTGGTGGTTAATTGATTTCTCCATTACTTTAGAAAGAGTAGAAGTAATTGCAATGGGACGATAATTGGATGGGAGGGATTTGTCACTCTTTTTAGGAACTGGCTGGATATGAGCAAATTTCCAAGCAGAAGGAAAAACACCTTTAGGATAAGAAAGTGAAAAAAGGCGGCAAAGGAATAAGAGTAAGTTCAGGAGCACAGGTTTTGAGAACAAGTGGAGAAATACCATCAGGACCTGGAGCTTTCTTAGCATCGAGATTCATCAAAATCCTTCTGATATCCTTTTGACGGAAGACCACAGGAGGCATTGAATGGACCGTGTTGGGAATGGTGGGAGGTGTTTTACCAAGATCATTAATACATGAGCTGGAAGAAAAATGGGATGCCAGCAGGTCAGCTTTATCCTTGGCTGAAGTGACAACACAGCCATCTGGTTTGGACAGAGGTGGGAGCAGAGATGGGCAAAAGTTGCGGCCAATAGCTTTGGCAAGAGACCAGAATGCTCGGCTACCATTAGGGCAAGAAGCAAGTTTTCTACTCTTAACCTGTTCAAACTCTAGTTTGGACTGATTAATAACTGCTTTACAATTGTTGCGAGCTTTGGTGTAGGCAGAAAATGAAACTGAAGAATTAGAAACCAGCCAATTACGATATGCAACATTCTTCTCTTGGACAGCCTTAGCACATTTATTGGAAAACCAAGGTTTAGATAAAGGACGAGATTTTAAAGTGGAGTGTGGGATAAAGGATTCCATTCCTGCAAGAATAATTTCACTGACACGATCTGAGCAAACGTTGACATCAGAAGTTTTGAAACAGTAATCCGACCAAGGAAAAGAAGAAAAGAAGTCCCGCAGGTCATCCCATTTTGCATTCTTGTAATGCCAAACAACACGAGGTTGGGAATAGCCATGAGATAAAGGTTCCATTGGAGAAGAGACAATCACCAAGTTGTGATCTGAAGTGCCTAAAGGCACTCTTACTTCGACCGTGTACTTAGAAGGGTTGTTTGTGAGAAAAAGATCAAGCGTATTGGCTGTATGATTCGGATTGTCCGGTATGCTTGTAGGTAAATGAACAATCTGTGCTAGGTCATTAGTAATTGCAAAAGCCTCAGCATCTCGACCTGCTGGGTCGGTGTGACTAGAAATCGGAAGCCAGCTGGGGTTGTGAACATTAAAATCACCAAGGAAAATTACCACACTGTTAGGAGAGTTGGACTGGAGAAAGTCAAGTTGCAACGAGAGGAAGTCAAAGAGCTCCAAGTGATTAGTCGAGTTGGGAGAACGGTAGAGACAACAGATGAATTTAACACAATGAGGTAGAGAGATTTTAAGCCAGAGAAGATTCCAAATTGCCAAGTCTCTGACAGGGAATATCAGAACGGACATATGCACAAGTACCACCTTTGAGGCAAAAGGAATCATACAGTGAATAATTTGACCATCTGAGATGAGCAGTAGTTGAATCAACCGATAACTGAGATTGTGTCAGAAAAAGTACATGAGGTTTGGCACACTGCAAGTGGAAATGGGCATCGTTGAGATTAGAATTGAGACCACGTATATTTGTGAAATGAATTAGGAAGTCCTTGGGAGGTTTAGATCTTTTCGCAGATAAGCTTGCTCTATTAGTTTGACAATTCATGGTGTATTCAATAGTAAGAAAAAGTGGGTGGGACATGCTGTATGAAGTAATGAAATTTTTGGATATGGCGTACATGTGGTAAGAATATACCCAGATCCTTGACATAACGTGGCCTCGACAATGCTCCCCGCATACACACTACTTGGACTCCCTCCAGTCACTATCTGGCAGAGTAGAGGTAGCAAGATTATACACTAGCTGATCCAGAAGCCTCCTAGACAGTTACCAATAGGTCCGGTCCGGTGTACTAACTAGCGGCCGGCCTGCGAAAACCGTTTTAGAGCTGTACCTTCGAAATGTAAGGAATATTGGATCTCGCCACGACGTTCATCATAACCTCAAAAGTCATCAATCATACTGCACGATGGAAGAGATAGGGAAGGGTTGACCGGAATTTAGCTCTAGAGACTAAACATGGGTTCCACCACTTCAAGCCTCCAATAAGCAAAATGGTGGTATTTCACCGGTTGATGAGAGTCATCTTCCACCTAGTACTGCCTGGTAACATAGAGGGGCGACGTTCCTCCATGTGGTGTGGGCGCCACATCTCGACCCCTGCTTACATTGGTTCACACCTGGGTGGTCACCCACCATGTACTTGTGCATGGGGGTTATACCCAGGATTACTAACAGTCCCACCATCGTGAAGGTGCAAGCAGAGGATTTGGCTGTCACACTTGAGCGGATGTCTCAAAATCATGCGAGTATGTCGTAATTAAACATGCTCACATTGTTCAGATGATGGTTTTTTGATTTATTTTAAATATAGTTCATGTTGAAAAATATTTGCTCGCAGAAATACATTGAACCAAAAACTGAGTCCAAAGGCAAATATCTTCAAATTTATATATTGGTCTGGTAAGCTACTCCACGCATCGAACACAATTTGGTCTGCATTTTAAACTCATCTATCGCCGTTCATTTGTGTAGAATTGCAAGGGCAGCCTTTTGCCTCTCCTAATCCTCAATTTTAAGGCATGGTTTCCATAACAGTACATCTGTCATGGTGAGGCCTTTACGCGTAGTTCTGCAAAAAGAAAAAGAGAGAGAAGGGCAGGCAAACAGACACAGAATAAGAAAGAACGATCAAAAACAGAAAAGTCTTGGACTCCACATATCCTTGATTTTTAAGTCCTCTTAACTCCATTTCAAATTGTGCTTCATGTGAGGTGTAAAGTTCAAGAACCGCAGTTACGTGCTAAAAAAGCTGCATGTGGCTTGCAAGCCGCAGGGTGCCGACTTCTTTTCTTCCTCTTGCTGAATGACGTTTACGAAGCTGCCATGAATCGATATATTTTGCTGGATCAAAGTGGGTCAGCAGTGGGCCTACAATTTTAAGAAACGGTAGTGAACAAACTGTTTTTGTCTTCAACAAAGTGCTGGTTGGGCTGGTGATCAGATTCATTTGTGAAAATGGTATCATACTCAGAGCATTCATCAAATTCTTCAGAAACCTTCTTATCAATTAGATATCCACGAATTCTATCTCTTTCATTTAACTGTAACCTATTTGACAATATTCTAACTTCACTTTCACCAAACAATTAATGTTTAGAAGGATTAATACCTTCGTTGTCCTTGTTTTCCGCCTCTCGTCATCAGTATTGTCACTAGTTCTTAAATTTGGAATTTTTTTCTTTTCTTTTTTTTTTGAAACTGTCCAAAATGTCTGTCATTCGGATATTCAGGTCCTGCGACCATGTAAACAGGGATAGGGAAAATTTACAGAAAAATGCGGATAACGCACTTCTGCAAAACAATGGATGATTATTTGTCGGGGTAGAAGAAAATCCCTTTTCTAATTCTCAAACAGAGCACTTACAGTTGATTCACAGAGGTGTTCAACTTACAGCCCACAAGGAAAGTGAACTAAAACAGCATTTTAAATTTTGTTAATTATGAAAAACATTTTCCAATTAAATGTTTTGTTCAGTAAATGTAATTTGTGTATTGTACTTAATAAAATTTTCGAATATTTTCAATTTTACTTTTATATGCAACAAGATATGGAAAATGTAACACACAAGAAATCTAACTTTGAATTGTTTTGAATATGGCCCCTGTATGGGAAAAGGTTGGACACCACTGCAGTAGTAGGTTGTTGTTATGAAAATTTCGCTACACAAGGGCAACTGTGGCTAATATGTGTCTGTAAGTGTCATTGTGTTCATTTTAATGATTTATGGGTGGATATATCAGAGTGTATTTATTATTCCTAGATGTTTAATATATATAAAGAGTTCACTTGGGTTTGCTTTGTCACCAAGTACATGAGAGAGGATTAGAGCAGCTTGCAAGTTTGCTAATGATCGGAAGCATGTGGTTCGAACAGCTGAATAGGATGGACAATCAATCAGGATGTGCCTTACTGTAATTTGCATCTGACAGACAGAGCAGAGCGGATGATCTTCTCTTAGAAGTAAATGTTTGTGAGTGAGGAAGGTATGTCGAATGCGCAGTCTTGTTAATATAACTTCCTCCTGTCTATTTGCAGTAGTAGGTGGGCCAGAGCCAATTGGCAATACACGTTGATCTGCTCACTCTTGACTAGCGCAACTCCTCCGTACTTGGAACAGGTGGTCGGATAGGTTTTACCAGGTACCACTAAGTGTAAAATGCTTTAGCTCCCTTAATTCGTGCTGCAGCACTAATTGCCTGAAGGCCAGAAATGTGAACAGTGCTACCAAGTTAATTCTCTCCTAATCCATTCGCTTTATGGACATTTTCTTCACACATGGGGAAGTCAAAATGATTCGCTATAAAAGTACTTTGTTCAACAGAAATCCGACTGAGTAATTTAGAATTATGAAAATAGTTATACAGTTTTATATAGAAAATATCTTAACAACAGACAGTAAAGAATGAAAATTTAGTTAAATAATTTTAAGCTTATTTGAATAGTAGGTAAACATGTGAAAACAATTTACAGAATATTACAAATTTCTAAGTGCACTGCTTCCAAATGTCACAAGTCACTGTTAATAAAGGTGGCGGTACGCTGTACCATCCCAAAAAAAGCACTGGTAGTTAGACACTAGTACCATGTGGGTTGAAGGCTGAGAAGATAAAAGATGATATTTGTTGACACTAAACTTGAATTTCTGTAGATTGTAAATTTCAGGAAATACGTATGAAAGGTGGTTGTTCGTGAAAATGGAGGTTAAAGAAATAAATTAGGAAGAAAGCAGTTGGTTCTGGGAATTTGAAACTGGACAACAAAAGGATGCTGACTAGTTGCAGCATATGTTCAGACTGATTCGGAAGGGAGAGGGGAATTATAGAAGCCAATTCAGAAGAACAGTGCCCATGACACAGAACAGAGAGAATTTGTAAGAGATTAGTCCATAATTAATCTGAATGGAGTTCAAAAGCCTGAGGAAGGTTATGGGGCAACTATAGTGGTCTCATACAGTTTTTTTGAGTCTATGCAGTAGGACCAACTGATGTTGTTATCAACAGCAAATTATAAATGAGAACCATTCAGAAAAGTAACCACAGCATCTGGGCTTTTCATACCAAATAAGAAATAAGGTTTAGGGCTTAGACCTAAATGGCTGTCAAATATACTGATATACTGTACATATAAATATACTGTACATATAAACTAGTGTGCAATGAAATAAAAAAGAGGTTAGGCAAGGTAAGGCAAATTACAAGAAGTCTCTGGCAAAGAATGCAGTGAAAAGCAGCAAAGGCTTCTTTACTTAGGTTAACAATAGAATGAAAGGGTTGAATCATACGGTCCACTTGGTGTCAATAATTTAACTGTTGGGAATCCTGCTCAGGCTGCTCACAAACAGAATAGGTATGTTGTATCTACGTTTAAACATGAGGAATTACTTAGGAAGGGAACACCAGAAGATTATCTCCAAGATTATTTAACTCCAAGATGGAGCTAAATGATTTTGTAATAACTGAGAGGAAAGTAGAACAGAAATTTTATGAAGGTAAACATAAAAACAAGGAACCTGAGATGGATGGGATCTATCTTAGTTAGTTAGTAGTTAGTACGTTTTTAGGAGCATTAGCAACTAAGGCCATATTGCTCCGGAATAT
Source organism: Mastigoproctus giganteus (assembly GCF_048544385.1). NCBI lineage: Eukaryota > Metazoa > Arthropoda > Arachnida > Uropygi > Thelyphonidae > Mastigoproctus > Mastigoproctus giganteus. Next base: position 113,902,178 of record NC_143586.1, on the reverse strand, counting down.
GGGGTGATCATTTTCCGACCTTTCCGCATCCTCCATATTTGGTGGTGACAGGCTCGAATGGATCTATCTTAATATTAAGTGGGGCAGTAAATGAGGTAAGCAAACCTTACCATAATTATGAGAGCATCTTTGGATTCGGGGGAGTCCTATGGAATATAGATAACTGGGGTAATTACCGACCTGTTAGCTGTACTTCTGTTCCAGGAAAAATAATGGAGTCATTGGTTAAAGAGATAATTTAGAACCATCCAGACAGGAACGCAGTTGCACTGCATGGATTTGTTAGGGGCATCCTTCTCTGACTGGATACTGTGATACAAAAAATAATTTTGTTATCATATACAGTAAACCCCGGCTATTCGTGGGGGGTTACAATCCTACGAAATGTTGCGAATACCGAAAACGCGAATACTGAGTTATGGCTCCCATAGTAATAAAGGGATTCCGTTCCAAAGTATGAAATATATAAGAAAAACTAGTCTAAAATTTTGTCTATGTATGTATTATATGTACCTTCATAATATGACTATGTACATAGACAGCACATAGTGAAATGCAAGCATATGGCATCGAAATGAAAATAAGAAACAATTTAATATTAAATGTAATATTTATTAGAAATTTCAAACAAATCTTTCAAACCAGCGCCTTTGCTAGCAAAAAAACTTATCCCGCCAGTGCTATCACCAGTTTCGCTAAAGTGTTGATAAAGGTGTTTTGCCTTTTCACGAATGATGAGTGAACTTAACAGAATTTTATTTTGAGTTCGGTCTTCTGTCCACAGATTTAAAGCTTTTTCCATCTATTCTAATTTAACATGAGTTACAGAGCAAATTTTTGAAGCAATTAGTGCGTTTTCACGGACACTACGGCGGATTTTTTGGTTGATCGTACCATTGACTCATTGATTTTATAATGTTTTGCCACTGAGGAGACACTTTCACCATTAGAAATTTTATCTAATAACTCAATTTTATTCGCTAATGTCGTCACCTTCTTTGATATTTTCACATTTCTCTTGTTATTCATAGCCATATTTTTGTAGGGGTTAGAAAGAACTTGTTCACAATAAAGTCACTTTCTTCCGTTAACACACTCAAAAAAGTCTGTTTTACACTGAAAAACGGTATATTTATCATTTTTGTAAGCATATCAATTTATAAATTGATAAATTTATTCAATTTATAAGCATATAAATTAAAAGCAAACGACGAAACCTTCCATGACAAGCACATAACATATACTGAACAAGGATTAGCGAGAAACATCAACGCTCGCGATTTTGTCACCCCTCTCCCCCCACCCATTGAGCAGTTTTGACTGGGAAAGATAATTTTAGCCACGCCCATGTTTTTTTATGGTGGAAAGTATTCACGCCGCTTTAAAATCCTACGAAATTTTATTTTATTTTATATTAAATCGGCGATCGCGAATAGCGGGGGTTTACTGTACTTGGATTTCAGGAAAGCTTTTGATACTTTGCACAAGTTTAAGCATTTGGTATTAAGGGCAAGTTACTGCTATGGATAAAGGGATGGTTAAATAGGAGAAAACAGAGGATGATTATCAATGGGCACTACTCTTCATGGATTGATGTTATCAGTGGAGTCTTCCAGAGTTCAGTGCTGGTCCTATTGTTGTTTTCATTACTTAGTAATGATACTGATGAAGGTATTTCAGTCTCAATGTCTTAAGTTTGCAGCTATAACAAAGGTTGGAAGAGCGGTTAATGACAGTAATTAGGGAAATCTACTGCAACAAGATCTAGAAAAATTCAGATATTAAAAAAGTAAGAGATTAGCTCAATTTTTGTGGAATGCTTCCAATGATTTCTCTCTCATATGTGACGAATAAAATAAAATGAAAAAAGTGAAAAAACAAATTAATGAATTCCCTCACTCATAGAGATACAAAACCAAATCCGATGCGCAAAGGAATCGAAAGCAAAGAGGCCCCCCAACCCAACCCTGAAACACACATCAAACCACCGCAATAAGACCATGAGTGCAAGAAGACACTGTGTCATAATAATTAGTTAAAACTAGTTCCGATAATAAATAATTTAAAACCACTAATTAAAATCACAATTAAAAAGATTAAAAACTATTTAAAATTAAACACATTAAAAGTTACAATTTGGATGAATACTCAAATTAAACAAAATGCACAGCTGTTTCCCTTCCTTAAGCAGACCATGCTTTTCGGTTGATTGCCGTGTTCACAGGACGGGAATATCACGAAGTGTTTGTATTTGACTCTGAAATACAGAGAGATTTATACTGGCGCATGCATAAAAAAGACCAAAAATCCGATATTAGATAAGGCCATCGCACCTTGATAGAATTTGTGTAGTTTCATTTCGAGCATTTCAGCGATCAATAATTTAATTTAATTGTGTTGTATATTTAAAATTGCCATCTCATTGAATAGGAAAACGTGACCCTCATTGACCACATGAAAGGCCGACTCCGACGTGTTTGCACCCGACGTGTGCATGGAAGCAGCATCTTGCTTGACACATAACTCTAACGTGCAACGAGTGGAATCCTCGTACGATGAATCACACTGACTTCACGAAATCTTGTACACAAGAACATCTACCTGCGTCGAGCAAGAATTGTGTGATTTTTAACATATTATGGAGCTTCTGGCGTGGGCCCTGCTATTATTTTGAACTCAGTATTTCTAAAGAGTTTATTAAGCTGCCTGTACCATTGTTCAACATACGGTATGGAAATAAAATGTTTTATTGGTATTATTAATGGGTATCATATTTACTGTTTTATTTTTAGCCTGCAACCTGATTTGATTTCGGTTAGTGTAAAAATTTCTGAGTGTAAGGTGGATTCGGACGTGGAATATTTGTAAGCTTTCAAAAACTGGTTGAATATAATAGATCGCTTATACCTGAATGGATAATAACTTCGGTAATGCAGGTACATCCCCGAATTGGGGGAATTGATAAATGCTAACTTGGATTTTTTGCATGTCGCGTGATTGTTGTTTGTTTGGTTGGTTTTTAGGAGCATTAGCAACTAAGGCCATATTGCTATGGGAATATGCGGTGGTCATTCCCTGACCTTTCCGCATCCTCCGTATTTGGTGGTCATGAACTCGGACCCCGGTCTAATCAAGAAGCATGTGCTACGCACTGCTGTTCCTGACCACCTGGCTACAGAGGCACCCTGTCGCGTGTGAGCGTGAAATTTAAGAAGTTTAGGGCTTTTGTTTCTATCTGTTCCTCCTCCAGTGTATAATGTAGTCTCGTGTGAATATTACTGAGTACCCATAGAATGTCTTGAGTGGTGTTGTAATCTGTTATGACAAGTATATCATCAATATATCTCCCATAGTAAGTAATGCAGGGAAGAAACGGTGTTAAATGAATATCCTCGATATTGGCAAGATAGATTTCCGCTATAAGACCGCTCAGGTTCAAACCAATTGGTAAACCGAAAACCTGTTTGTATACAGTCTCTTTAAACGCAAAACAGTTTGCTTCAAGAAGAAGTTTGATTAATTTGAAAATTTCTTTTTTGGGTAATTTAGTGTGATTTATCGCGATAGAATCTTTAACAGTTCCCAAATTACATCGAGAGCGCAGTCCACATTTACATTGGTGTACAGAGAGGTAACATCTAATGAAAATAATTTATCATGAATGCCAATAATATTAAATAAAATAGAACTATTATATTAAATAGAATACTATTAAATAAAGTGTCATAATTTTTTATGCCAAACCTAATAAATTGTCTAAATGGTTTAATGTTGTATAAATGAGCAGCTAAGTGTGAAAACGCTGAATTTTTGTATGATACAATTGGGCGTACGGTTTTTTAATATATTAAAAAACCGTATTTTTTAATACGGTTTTTCCATGATTTTTTAATAAATTAAAAACTAAGATATTACCTCATTTGTGGAATGCTTCCAGTGAATTCTCTCTCATATGTGACGAATGAAAAAAGTGAAAAAATGAATTAATGAATTCCTTCACTCATAGAGATACGACCAAATCCAATGCGCAACGGAATCGAAAGCCAAGAGCCCAACCTGACCCCGAAACACAACACATCAAACCACCGCAGCAAGACCACGAGTGCGAGAAGACATTGTGTCATACTAATTAGTTAAAACTGGTTCCGATAATAAATAATTTAAAACCACTAATTAAAATCGCAATTAAAAAGATTAAAAACTATTTAAAATTAAATGCATTAAAAGTGTTACAATTTGGATGAATACCCAAATTAAACGAAATGCACTGCTGTTTCCCTTCCTTAAGCAGACCACACTTTTCGGTTGATTGCCGTGTTCACAGGATGGGAATATCGCGAAGTGTTTATGTGTGTATTTGACTCTGAAATATAGAGATTTTATGTGTGAATTTTTTACTAGAAAAATTCAGATGCACTGAGGCTTAGCATTGACAAATGTAAGGTACTGCATATGGGTAGCAGTAATATCTTACTTCATACCTTACTCACAACTCATAGGGTTTTGTCAATGATATACAAAAATTTTGCTAGTAAGGATAAGATGATCATCACATTGTACACTTAGGCTGCTATGTGAATACTGCATACAGATCTGGAGGAACAGGTGAAGAGAAGGGCAATGAGATTGGTGGAGGAAACAAAAGGGCAGTATCACCAAAAGGCTTCAGTTGTGCAGATTGGAGTGTCTAGAGACAAAGCACCTGCAAGTTGATATTTCATTGGTGTTTAAGGCTTTGAATGGATTTAGCAAGCTGAACGCTGATGTGATTCTTCCTCTTGCTCAGACTTCAAAATTGAATGGGAATAAATTCAAATTAAGGAAGGATAGAGGTAGGAATTGATTTTTGGAATAAACTTCCATTTGTTGCAGAAGTGGATAGTTTGAATTAATTTAAGGAAGAACTAGACAAATTATTTTAGGAGATGGACAGGTGATGTGGGAATTTTTTTTGGCTGATGCCTTATAAGCTTGCTTTCTTGCATCATTTGCCACTACTAATAATAATAGTAAATATCCACCATATACTTTCAGAGAAAGGTAGGTAAGCCCCTTTCAGCACACAATAAAAAAAAATGACCCTGGCAGCTTATTATCATGAAGTGCTCAATATCCTCTGTTAATATTGGAGCAATCAAAAATGTTTTTGATTGCTTTTTTTAGGGCCATTACTAGTTATTAGTTCCCTAGATGTGAAATTTCACTAACAATGCCTGATTTATTTATTTTATCTATTTCACTATCAGTGACAAATTTTTTAAACAAGCCTCAACAATTAGCAACACTACTCAGGATATTAATAAAAAATTGATATATTACAAAAGTATTTCACTGAGAAATATTACATCTATTAATGAAGAGGTTCCTAAACTTTCTCATCTCACGGCACCCTTAGTGTCCCAGTAATTTTTTCACAGCACCCCTAGCCAAAATAAATACCTAACACAGTGGTTTTCGACATTTTAATATTTAATATAATATAATAATTTTATTCTTTATATGGAGGTACTAAATAAAGATCAATTATAGATCACCAGAAAATTAAAAAGATACAGTACAATGGATACCATACACTTTTTTATAATGAAATAAATGTATAAAAAAAAATAATAATAAATAAATAATAATAACTTAAATTAACTTAAACCCAAATTACACAGCACCCCGGTTGAGAACCACTGCATTAATGCATTTCTTTCTTTCCTTCCACTACACATTTTCCGTGATTATTTGTTTGCAAAAATCTAATTACATTACATATCCTGCCACTTCAAATTTAAAAATCACAACCACATAGAGAATAAAGAAAATATGTTGTCTTTTCCAGATTTTACAATATATGGAAAATCTTGCATGTTTCTGCAAGTTTACATTGAAAGGACAGAATTCATGGGATACCTGGTTCCCAGGCAATGCAACGCTGTCACTCCTTTTGCTAGTGGACGAACCCACCACTTGGCAGGTATATAGGTACACTGCATTCATGTAGACGGTAATTCAATGTCAGTATGGATAAACGTTGTTTAACTGACTTATTTTAGTTTAAAATAATTTTAAATGGTTGACATAACCAGTATTTCTACTTATTTTTAAGAGACCATTTCTCTAAATAACAACATTACATGTAGCCATTTAATATTGTTAAATAAACTAATATTTAAAGAACATATCCTGTATATGTTCAAGAAAATGCAAGAAAACTTACCTTAATTATAGAACCTTATACATATGCTGTAATTATAATAACAGCTTGCAATACTGTTCATTTTAATGCCAATATTAAACTGAAATAAATAATTTTCAGTTCAATCAAAACCACTAAATATGGTGTAAATTTGGCACTCTCCCAAATCCAACCTTTCTTCAGAATGTCCAATTTAGCTTCTAATGTGAAGCCTTCCCAATAGCTTTTCACTCTCCTTGCATTATTAGCACTGGTTTACTCAGCTGATCCCTTTGAAGCCATAAAAAAGGGGGAAAGTGTGGGTTGGAACCCACACTGACCAGAAGCCAAAACTGTTTTCACTTAAAAAGCAGGAGCAGGGATTTGTTTCAGCTAAAGGCAGCTCCCTCTCAGTAAACAACAGTTTACTAAGGAAGTTTTATAAACACTTCAATAAACTTAAGTTAATTATAACTGCCAAGGTTATGTTCCTTTTTTCATAACACTACCAGATGGGAGGGTGTAAAAAATATATATTTTTGCAAAATGCAAGAAATGTTGCCATGTGACTACAGTCTTACTGCCGTATTCATAAGAAACTTCTGCCAATATAAATAGCCATAAAAATTAACAGGGCAATATAAATTACTCATGGGCATGAAAAATAACTTTTGGGTCAATAAACAGGCAGCTTTCAAGATTTCTCCTTGTTGTAACATAGAAATGTTTAGAGGTATTTTGGCTGGCAGTTCAGCCAATTTCTCTTAATTATGATATTGGTTAAAAATCGATTTAAATTAAAAACAGCTTTAAATTAAAAATTAAGCAAGCACTGTAAATTGCAGTTGATTAGAAAATCAAACTGTGGGGGAGGGATGAATTTTATATACAGGATCATCAAAAAAGTGTCCGCAATTTCACTTTTAATTATCTTCGGAAATAGTTGATTGATTGCTGTGATCGTAGCAGCAAACAGTGTGGTAACTCACTAAGCTTAATTTGACATCTGAACAATGACCATGGCTGTACCATGAGTGTGCACAGAATGATTCCTACACACACTGCCTCAGTAAGATGGCCACTGCCAGTTTCCTTAAACTGATTAAACCAACGTATTATAGTCTTGTCTGTAAGTACGTTGGTATATTGACATTGCACTGTTATGACAGATTTAAATTCAGCGTACCACAACACACACTATGCTTCCTGTTGCATGGTCTCCATCTTACTGACACTGGCTGAGGCAGTGCATGTAGAAGTCGTTCTGCGCACACTCATGGCCCAGCCAAGGTGGCATTATGGCGCAGCCAAATTGGCATTGTTGAGGTGTCAAATAAAACTTAGTGAGTTACTACACTGTTTGCTGCTAATATCACAGTAATCGATCAAATATTTCCAAAGATAATTAAAAGGGAAATCACAGTCACCTTTTTCGATGACCCTGTACATGCACACGCACTCTCTCTCTCTCTCTCTCTCTCTCTCTCTCTCTCTCTCTCTCTCTCTCTCTCTCTCTCTCTCTCTCTCCAGGGTGCCTCTCACAAACAACTGCTAAGGGATAGATAGCACTATAGCGAACAAACACTGAATGAACTATGCTACACTGAACAAGCACTAAGTGAGCTGTAGCGAGGACCACAGTATTTTACTGGCAGCTTGCTGAAAGGCACTGTGAATTGACTTTGTCCCCCCACACACACACACACACACACGATGAAACAGTCATGTTACACAGAACAGCACTGTTATCCTATATACACATTCTTTTTGTTGCAAGGTATATCAGTATATGAAATATCATATACTGATGTTACAGTGTGACCTCCCATTTACACTGTGACAGATCAGCTGAGAGCTTAGCAAAGTGCCTATTATTGCAATGAGCTCCCTCAGTACCAAGCATAATATATAGAAATACTTAGGTTTTTTTACAATAATAGTGTGGATCATTATTACTGTATCCTCATTCCAGTTATTAATGGAATTTTAACAATATACTCTACATTTCTATCACTGGCTGTTTATTTACTAGCCAAAGGTTTCTTTCTGTGTTAATGAATCCACAGAAGTCTAAGTAGGGAAAAAAACAAAATTTCTAACCACACAAGATAATAGTAGTAGTATTAGTAATAGAAGTATGCAATGCAAGAAAGTAAGCATATGAGTTTAGGCAGTGTTTTTTTTTTGGGACGGTATGCAGTGGTACAGCATACCAGCACCTTTATTTCAATAGTGACGTGCGACATTTGGATGCAGTACATTTCAAAATTTGTAATATTTAGTAAATTTTTTTCACCTGTTTACCTTAAAATTATTTAATTAAATTTACATTTTGTACTATCTATTGTTAAGATATTTGCTGTATAAAACTTTATACCCATTTTAAGAACTTTAAATTACTCTATCGGACTTTTGTTTAATGAACTCCTTTATAGCAAATTTTTTTGAATTCCCCTTAGTAATTACATCTGAAATAGTTGCCGTTGAAAGAAAAAATTTCATATAACAAACAGATTAGGGGAGACTTAACTGTTCTTATCTCTGGCAATTTAGGCAATAAGTGCTGCTCCTAAGCACGAATTAAGAGAGCTAAAGGGATTACCATTCTACAAGTACTCATAAAACCTATCTGACCACCTGTACCGAGAAGCCGCGCTGCTCAGCAGTGAGCAGATCAAGGGGTATTCCCGATGCGGACAACGGGTTCTGGTCAACCATCTACTGGACACGCCCTGTTCGAGAATTAGGAGAGGTTGGTTTTCTTTTTCCTACCTGATAGGAAACATTGGTCTGAAGATATTAACTCTCAAGTGACATTTGATGAGACCAGTGCCAACCAAGCATGTTCAACCGGTTCTGTCGAAGAGGGTCCAGCACTCAAATGGTCAAAACAGTATTGTTGATTAATGTATTAAATATTATTCGTATTAATTTTGGTTCAGTGTAATATAAAATTATTTTATTGTCTTAGTTACTGTAAAATTTGAAAAATTTTAAAAAAATTCACTATTACAAGAACACCCTGCTTAAGTTTTGCACGTGACCCTACGACCCCACAAGCAATTCTTGAACAGGGTCCTGCAGATTTTGGGATGGGCTCTGGGAGAGAATGAAGTTAGAAATTTGCCAATTCAGCTTCACTTAAATGAAAGAGACTTTTCGTGGATTTCGGGAATACCTAATTGGAAGACGATTTCAGAAGAATTGAAGCATTTGATGAACGCTCTGAGTGTTTTACCAATTTCATCAAGTGAATGCGAATGAGGATTTTCACAAAGAAGACTCAGCCCAACCCGAGCTTCACTGATCACAAAAACAAGTTCTTCACTACTATTTCTTAAAATTGTAGGCCCACAGTTGACCGCTTCAATACAGCAAAATATGTTGATTCATGGCTGCTTCGGAAGCGTCATTCAGCAACAGACACAAACAGTAAGAAATGAAGTGGGCATACTGTGTCGGATGAGAACTTAATAAAAATTTGGAATTTTCTATAAAAACTTTATTATGAAACTGTGCACATTTTTACTTATTTTTTTATCATAAAAAATATATGCTAAACTTCTGCTAAATAAACTGTTCATATACTTCATTTACTGTTCTTATTCCAAAAATATTACTACTGAAATAACAATATCAGGAAACAATTTTTTAGTTTACTTTTCATACCTTTAAATTTAAAATTTTTCCTCATAGCAAAGAATGAGTACCGGTACCTATTTTTTTTTTTTTTTTTTTTTTTTTACAAGAAAAGCACTGAGCTTAGGTAGCATCAGACAAAAAAAAAAACACAATTTCACACAACCATTCCCTCTAAAAGTTTGTCCAATTCCTCCTTGAATTTATTTAAGCTAACTTCCGCAACGCCAGATGGAAGCTTGTTCCAGCAATTAACCACCCACTGCTTAATCGCAAATTTCTGCACATTTATACAAAAATGTCTTTCCTCAATTCGAATTAATGCCCTTCAGGTTTATAATCTGAGTAAGTGGAAGAATCCCATCAGAATTAAGCGTGCTCAACCATTCAAGGCCTTATACACCTCAATCAGATCACCTCACAGGTGCCTAGTCTCCAGATGCTGCAATTGCAGAACTTAAGCATCTCTTCGTAAGAGGACCCCTTCGTTCCCTTCACCAACCTTGTTTCCCTTCTGTGTACATGCTCAAACAACTCTACATCCTTCCTAAAATGAGGCCTCCACATCAGTACAAAGGGATAACACATCCTTTTCCCTGCTAGCAAAATTCCTGAATATCATTAACCTCATGAATACCTCATGACGTGCTCTGGCAGCCTGTCTGCATTGCATGGAAAACTTCATATCTGACTGCAAGATCACTCTCAGGTCTTTTTCATTTTCTACCACACTATGTGTAGTACCACACAGTTGGTACGTTTCTCTGGGGTTACTTCTCCCCATATGCAGTACTTTGCATTTGTCCAGTTGCCACTTCTCAGCACATCTGCCCAAATTTTCAAGATTCTGTTGCAGTAGCACGCTGCCATTACTGTCATTAACAACCCTGCCAACCTTTGTATCATCTGCAAACTTCAACAAGAAACCTGATATACCTTCATCAATATCATTGATAAATATACGAAACAACAGAGGACCCAACACTGAACTCTGGGAACTCCACTAATAACATTAGTCCACAAAGAGCAGCATCCATTGATTACCACTCTCCGCCTTCTCCCACGCAGCCACCGTTTTATCCATTATAGAAACTTACCCTTAATACCATACTGCTCCAATTTGTACAGTAATCTTCCATGAGCAACAGTGTCAAAAGCTTTCCTGTAATCCAAGTATACGGTATCAAAATAATTTTTTGCATCTAGTTCCTTTGTAACCACATCATAGTATCCAATCAAATTTGTCTGACAAGACTTTCCCTTAACAAACCCATGCTGTGTCTAAATTATCTGGGAAGTTAAAATTCTCCCATTATAACCAATCTGATTTATTGACCCATTCTACTTCTCAGTACAATTGTTAGTTGTACTCATTACAGCCATTAGGCCTCTACTACTACAGTCCTACTCTCATTTTCGCTTTTCCAGTGCTTATGTCACCCCAAACTGACTCAACATTGCACTGTCCATCTATGTCAACTGGATGCACTTCCTTAGATTTTATATTTTTCTGAAATTAACAGCATTGGTGTACATGCACCTATTCTTATTCTTAGTTACTCTAACACAGCCCTTGTATTTATTTGTTTCATGATGACTGCCATCAGTCCCTGAAACACCCAACACCAGAACCTCCAGGCTGCTGCTCATTCTAATAGAAGTAGTGCAAGAGAGAGACCTTCACATCTGCCTGCGGCTACTTTTAACCTTTTAGTGAATCCCCCCCCCAAGCTAGCAGTTTTCTGACCCACCTAACGATGCCTCAATAGCATCAGCAAACACTCCTGCACCCCTTCTATTTAAGTGTATCCCATCCCTGTAGAAGCAGTCTCTCCTGTTAACATGCACAGACCACGCTGATAAAAATTCTACCCCATGAGCCTTGCACAATCCCTCCAGGGCTGAATTGCAGACACTTTCAAATTTAACCCTAACTCAAGACTTTTTTCAACATTGATCTGTAGTTGTTAAGTAAATCTGCACATCTACTCTTAATAAAAAATAAAATAAAAATGTTCTTGTTTATACTCTCGCACGACCACCAGATCAGTGGAGTTTACAATAAATCAATCAATACAATGTTAATCGCAGTTAGTATTCATCGGCTTCAACCCCGGTCCATACAAGGAGCGTGTGCCCCTGCCCTCAGGCCTTAATGTTATTAGTGCCAACGTGTACAACAATAATATCATCTTTTAAGCCCTTTGTGCCCTTAAAAGATGATATGTACTCTACAGCATCACCAACTTCTGCTTCTGAGAGATACCCTGGTCCTATTCCACCTATCCTTTTTACACAATATATTACCTCTCCCTGACAATAGAATCACCGACAATAACTAACTCCTGTGGGACCAGCACATTCTGCCTTGGAGACTGCAGCTGTGTTGCCTGATGCACAAGGTTGAGCTCTGGCATTGAGTTGGGCAGCTGAAAGCTTTATGGGACCCCTCATATTAATTTCTTAATTTAGATGATTTAAAGAAGTTCACTGAATTTCTTGGAGCTGTTAGCATATGCTAAAATTTCTAACCAATTTGCTGCTAATGAATCTATTATTAGAAGCATCCATTTAATAGCGTTTACCAGTTGTAACTGCACCTATGGAATAAGAAAAACTTAGAATTAATAAAATTATTTTATTACCTTATCAGCTTCTTTCTTTTTACTAACACCAGTATATGCTTCTATAACACCTAGATGATACAGCTGGCGTACCAAAGAAAGAGCACAAGACTTTGAGGCAACTTGTTTGTTAGAGCCATGTTCTCTGCCAAAAATATCTAATAAAGAGAAAGAGCTAAAATGATTAGAATGTAACACTGACACTGAAACATATCTATGAAATCATAATAAAAGTTTTTAAATAAAATATATCAAAAAATCAATTCCCAAACTTGTGAATGCAGAATATCAATTTGGGATCATTATGAGTGGAACTTGACTGCATACTGGTATTGTGTGCCCCCGGTCCACCCAAGAGGCACATGCTCCTTAGGTGGACCAGGGTTGAAGCCGATGAAACATACCTATAGTGTATGTGTGTGCATGTTTTGGCAGATGCTATATAAGCTTGATTTCTTGCATTGTTTGCACCTACTAATACATCTTACAAACAACCAAGTCATATTCAATTATAGTAGTCAGTGATACACAATGTCCCCAACTACAGGGTTTCTCAAAAATATTGGTACAAACATTTAGGGGAGGTAGGTAACATCTAGAGGAATGTGAATCACATAGGAACCCATAACCGGAAACGTCACCTTAGGTCGGTAGACAGCGCTGTTCATCAGTTCTTGGGAGAGAAAATTTCTCGTTTACTCATTCAAGCAGTAGTCGCTGCATGAACAGCATGCATTGATATACAAACTATGAGCTGGCAGACATGCACATAGTGTATGGATTAGCAGAGGGCAATGGACGAGCCGCTCAACGAATTTATGGAGAAAGCTTCCTAGACAGACAGACATGTACCAGACCACCATTTGTTTGTGCATGTGCATCAAAATTTGTGCAATTATGGGTCATTTAGAGGTAACGGGTGTAGTGCGGGCAGACCACATTCGACGCGAACTCCCGCCATGGAAGAAAGTGTGTTGAATGCCGTCCAGAATAATCCTACTACCAGCACACGTGCCACTGCCTCTACCTTAGGAGTGTCTCGTTGCAGTGTACAGCTTGTCTGGTACGACGATTCCTTACACCTCTTTCATCTCCAAAGGGTTCAGTTACTGCTCCCCCATCCTGCACGTGTGGCTTTTGCGCAGTGGTTTCTCCAAGAAAGTGTTCAAGACTTGAATTTTCCAGCCTATGTTTTGTTCACGGATGAGGCTTATTTCACTCAGGAAGGCTTATTCAATCAGCAAAATGCTCATGTGTGGGCTCACGACAACCCACACGGTGTGCACCCACATGCGGCACAACATCGCTTCGCAATAAATGTGTGCGCAGGTATGGTCGGTGACTGCTTAGTCAGCCCATACTTGTTACCATCCCGCATGAACTCCGCTAAATATCGGATCTTTCTTGAAGTTCTACCAGGGTTACTTGCCGATGTCCCAGCAAATGTGAGACAACATTTGGTTTCAACATGACAGGGCACATGCCCATTATGGAAGGTGTGCTCGTGACCATTTGAACAGGCGTTTTGGGCGTCGATGGATTGGCCGTGGTGGACCCGTTGCCTGGGCCCCCCACGCTCACCTGATTTATTGAGCCTTGATTTCTTTCTGTGGGGGGCCCTCAAATCTATTGTATATGAATCGCCTGTGGAGACGGAAATGGATCTCATGGCGAGACTCGTCTGCGCTGCTGCTACTGTCAAAGAAACTCCAGGTGTGTTCGACCGTGTCCGCCAATCTATGCTGCGTCGATGTCACGCATGCATCGTGTCTTGTGGAACCTTCGAGCATCTGTTGTAACATCATGAAATACATCCATCTCATACTCCATTGTTAATATTATGTCAAATAAATGTTTACCACTAATTACTGTCTTGTGTCATTTCTGCTTCTTGTGCCTCTGCTACTACTTTCCCGTGACGTTTCCGGTTATGGGTTCCTATGCAATTCACATTCCTTTGGATGTCACTACCTCCCCTAAACGTTTGTACCAATATTTTTGAGACACCCTGTATATCACCTTGCTTGGACTACCTTTTTAAATGCTAATTTTATTATTTAGACTAATTTCACTCAAGATAAAAAGGTGGTCATAAAGTGGCATAATGTAAAATATATAAATGTTTTTATATTAACATATTTATCTACATAGAAGAAAACATGACAGGAAAATTTAATCGTGGGGGGGGCTGAATTTATATGCTATAAATTTTACTCAGAACGTTTTCCCTCAGAAGCATAACAGCTCCAATTTGAGTGATGAAATGATGGGCGATGAAGGAAAGATTGACTTCAAGAACACATTTATTGTATCTACTTGAAATACCCTTTTTATCTACATAGCACCCACTTCCTGTAGGTATGTATTGTTTTTGAGGAACTTTTTTTAAACAAAATATGGACTATCCCACTAATCCAGGTACTAAATATATTTTATTTCACTCTTTGAAATTAATGTTTTAATTTATAAAAGTATGTGTAATGATAGCTAAATAATCTCTTTTTTGCACTTGTTCTGGAAGATGGGGGGGGGGGGTTAAGGCAAAAGTTTTAGAAACATCTAAAACCTCAAAAGGCTGGATCTACAGGCACTTGGATTGTGCCTGTAGATCCAGCCTTTTGAGGTTCATTATAGGATTTTTAATATTTATTAACGATATTCATACTTCCAGATAAACTAGATAAACTTGGCAGATGAGCTGAAAAAAAAATAGCAAATCAGTTTAATGCTATTATTATTGCCAATGCTTGTCACTCAATTAAAAATTTCTCGTGAGGATGTGAACATTACAATACCTCTTTGAACACTGCACTTGCTGGATCACAGTTCAAAATATGTTGTAGTTCGGTTTAACGACACAAGGGCTACTACGGCCAAATTGTGTCTCCTAATCGTTAATTTACAAAAAACGTATTGCTAGAGTGATTAAATTATATACTTCTGTACAAACCAATATGTTTTAGATATAATAAAAGTTCTTCAATATTTGCTTCATTTCCTAAGATGCTGGATAAATCAGGTGATATATTCAATGTAGACAGTGACTGAAAAGTGTTTGACCGGATGGTTGAATGCAAGGGACAATCAACCAGGAAATGACGGACTGTAAGTTGCGTCTGACAGGACAGTTCAAAATACAACATGGAATTAGACAGTCACGAACATGTGGTGAAATAGTTCCTGCTAATTAGCAGAAAAATATATCAACAATTTTGGTAAGGAATTGTGTGAAGAATTTTAACGGGTTATAAGAATTCAGAATGTAACTATAAATGCTGCATACATAGGTATGTGGCTTCTCATTTCTGGCATTGTGTGCCATGAAAAACACTATGAACAGAAGATGAGATTGCACCCACTGGGAATTAAAGGAAACAAGAAAATTAACTGCGCTTAGCTGTCTGAATGCAGCTACAACTCAAAAATGAGTAATTAAATTCAACATGGCTTGCAATCCAATTTTCTGTAAAAGAACAAAGATTATTAAAAGAGAATAGAGAATTTATTAAAACTTTTATGTAGTAATACAAGAAATCAATGATAAGTCAGTGTACAGTGCTTTATTTCTTCTAAAATATGCATTCACAGCAATACGTTTTTGTGTAAATATGTTAATTTCAGTGTATAAACTTTTGCATTCACTTCGCTTATTGCTGATTTCAAAATAATTATTTAGGTAAAATAAAACAAATTACCATTCTAAGTCAGCACGCAGCGCAACAGAACTTATTTGAATAAGTAACTGCTCGTTAGAATGTGATTTTGGTAAATAAAACGATTCATATTCCTCCTGAGATGTTCATAATAGCAACACTTTAAGAATTCATTAAATTTGCAAAATATTGTGAAAATTGAACCAATACACGATACATTGAGGGATTTTTTTGGGAAGTAGAGGCCAGAAGTTTATCAAGCTCTAACAGGAAAATAACTGATTTTGCTATAACGGAGAAGAAAGTGGAAAAGAAATTGTCAAAATTAAACATAAAAAAGGCACCTAGGGCAGATGAAATCTATCCAATTATATACAGGGCAGCAACAAAGGAAGCAAGCAAACCTTTAGCCATAATTATGAGAGAATCTTGGGATTCACAGGAGATCCCCATTGACTGGAGATGTGTAAATGTATCCCCAAATCACAAAGGTGATTCAAAGGGTGACATGAGTAATTACAGACCTATTAGCTTAACTTCTGTTTTGGGGAAAATAATGGAGTCACTTGTCAGTCACAAATGTGGTCCTGTCTAGGATCACCTAGACGGGACCACACTTATATTTCAATCACAGTATGAGTTCATTAAGGGAAGATCTTTGTCTGACCAATCTTGACTGCATACTATGATTCAGTAACAGATGATCTGGATGCAAAAAAATTATTTTGATATCATATACTTGGATTTCAAGGAAGTTTTTGATACTGTTGCACATAAAGACTGTGGTAAAAATTGGAGCACTGTAGCATCATGGGTAAATTACTACTATGGATAAAGGATTGGCTAAGTGAGAGAAGACAGAGTGGTTATCAAGGTTGGTTGGTTGTTTTGGGATTTTATGGCACATAGGCATAGTGGTTATAAAGGACACTACTCATCATTGACTAATGTTATTAGTGGAGACTCACAGGGTTCAATGCTGGGCCCATTGTTTTCCATTTAGTAATGATACTAATAAAGGTATATCAAGCTTAATGTCAAAGTTTGCAGTTGATTCAAAGTTGGCAACATGGTTAATGACAGTAAATCAGGGTAAGCTACTGCAAGATCTAAAAATAATTAGGCAGATCACTGAGACATGGCAGCTGATGCTTAACATTGACAAATCCAAGGTACTGCACAATATGGGTTGCAGTAATCTCAGATTAATGTACCAACTCTGTGCTACAACACTTTAGGGGGCAGAAAATGAAAGAGATCTGGAGGTAATTGTGCGGTCAGATATATTCTCCAAGAAGTGCAGAATGGTTTCCGGGTGCAGCTCATGACGTTTTTTTAGTGATATACAGGAATTTTGCTATGAGGGATGAAGAGGGGATTATCTCCTTGTATATTGTTAGACCGAGAGTTTTGTATCTCTCAATAATCAGGCAGAATTAATTAACTACTAAACAGTTAATACAGTCTCTTAGGATATTTTAAATTATTAAAAACCAAGCTTTTTCAAAACTCCTCGGTCTACCCAAAATCAACTATATAGAATAGTTAGAATTGTTAGAATCATATCTTGGGAATCTGTAGGATAAAATTATAAAACTCTATTCATTTGGAACTTATATTTAATACAATAAGGGAGGAGAAACTTATTTTCCAGGGAGAGAGAGTGTGTATGGACAGATATTGTGCAATTCCTCGCCCTAGTTCTCTGTCGTGGGCCTCTCACCAACAGAGAGGAAGGAGAGGAGAGTGCCTCAGTTTCCACGCCCACAATGGTACTAAGAAGGATTTTATTGCTACAGCGGAGGCAGGTTGTCCAGTTGTTTTCGCGGGACGATTACCAAAAATGGTAGTGTCACTGTAAAATGGACATTCAACCTTTCTGTATAACAGAGATCACAACATTGTGCCGATGTCGCAAATGACTGAAAGGCTTTTCCTACAGTGTAAGTAGGTTTGCTTGTTTAATTAATTTGGCTGGTTAATTAATTAGCTTTTTTTTGTTATGGTAACAGCAATAATTACCTAATTTGTAATATGTTGGAATTCCAGCACTATTACTCTCACAAGGTTCAAGAGTGTTTATCTCTGTAAATATACTATGTAAGGGTTCCCCTCCTTATTTTAAGATATTACCTAGTACTGAAAAATCACAGTTCATCAATAACCTTATGTTTCTGCACCCCCATTCAGTACAATTAGTTTTCCCTAGAGGGAGAGCTAATTTCTTTTACATCAACAGCTGTCAATTATTTAATCAATGTTATTAGTTTTATTTAATTATGTTCAACTAATTTCTTCTGATTTTGTATATTTGCTTTAGTTTTTGTTCCATCAATTTACCATTATTTGACTCAAAATTTGCATTTCTTAAGTTTGATATTTAAGTCAGCTAGTTGTGATTAGTTAATTCTTTCATTTTGGTATACCAAAATAGTACATATAAGTGAACCAGTGGATTTTTGGCTGCATTTCAATAGAAATATTGAAATATGACCTTTTGAATGTTGACAGGTATGGATGCTCCCTGAAGAAATTATGCCTGCAATACCCCTATTCTTTCTTATATTATTTTATTTCATGATTTCATTTTATCTCTTATTTGAGAACAAGTGTTTCTTTTTTTTTCTTTAATTAATTGAAGAAAATTAAAATATTATTCATACCATTTTAAACTTACATGATTTTGATTTCACACTGAATATTACAAATTACCTCATACTAAGTTTCCATATGTTTAATTATCATCATCTTTACATGCTCTTTAACATTAAAACTAGAAATAAAATATATGCCATCAACTACAAACCATGTCATTTACTCCTACAAAACATATTATTAATTTGGTTCAGGCCTGAATGCAAATTTTTACACTTAAAAACCTAATTCAATTCAAATCTTGAGGCAAGTAACAGTGCGTAGCTAAATTTTTAAAATAATCTTTTAAATATATAGCTTTCAAGTGATATACTTACTGCGATTCAGCTGCTTAGACCAAAATGACAATTCACATATAAAGCTCCTTAAAAAATAAAAAAAATAATGATAAAAAAAAAAAAGAAAAGAAAGAAAGAAAACCAAATTAATATGCAATCTAATCAATTATTCTTTAATTAAATTTTATTAATCCATTCTAATTAAGGTAGCATAAAAAATACAATTAACTAATAAAATCAAATTCATATGATATAGCATTAATCATTAACACTTAAGTAATGCATGACTGTTTCAAGGGTATTTTCTTTGTGAGATAAATAAAATAAAAGTATATTACCACAGCAATACTTTGTTTTTATGCGGCACTATTATGATAGAAGGAAATCAAACCTGTCTTTCTCTCGTCTCCATACAAAAACAATTCATGAATCCTACTCCTAGAACCTGTAAAAAATAAAAAATGCACTCCAACAATTCAAATATAGCTAATTATACCCTCGAGCACAATATTTCACTTGAGTTGGATGAATACGTGACACTAAATAATGAATAACTTCATTAGACAATTAACTATAAAGAAATGGCTTAATTATTCCTGGAGAATGTTTCCATATTACAATGAAAACACAGGATGATTCAAAACGAAGTAAGCACTTTCAAGATGTACTAACATATATAACAATAATTTCTCATATGCCAAATGAAGGATAAACTAACCTTTTTTTAAAGTACCTGCCAAAAATGTAATTGCGAATACATCTTCTCGTGGAGGTGTAATATTGTTAAAATAGCTTTTCCAATAAAATAAAGCATTTTCTTTCACCAGTTTACAAAGACAAATTCAATGATTAGTGTACAGCAAGTTTCAAACCTGCAACCAAAAGGACTCACTGCCACAGCCTAAGCAACTTACCATTGGTGTAATCAGTCTAAGTGGAAGTCTATATCTAAAATTTTAAATTAAAGGTGCCTGATACATTACCATCCAGAAGTAATGTAAGCCGATCTTTTTCAGTCTTAAAACCAGGAGCACAACTCTCTTCAGAGAGTATGTACATCCTTACATCCTACCAGGCATCTTCCAGTACAGCCCTGTTTCATCAATAGGGAGTGGCACCTCCTTAAACAAGGGGGACAGGAGCAGCAGTGCGTAGCACATACTTTTTGATTAGACCAGGGTTTGAGCCCGTGAGCCACCAAATACAGAGGATGCGGATAAGTCAGGGAATGACCACCGCATATCACCGGGGCAATGTGGCCTTAGTTGCTAATGCTCCTAAAAACCAAATAACAACAACATCAATAGGGTTCGGATTTTTATGTACAGCATGCCCCCGTTATAGTACGGTTCGCTTTACACTGATTCGTTATAATGCTGTTCTTACCTTACAACCCGTATCTGACTATAATGCTGTCACAGGTCACTGTAACTCTCTTTTACAGATTGCATTTTTGGCATATTTAACGAAATCATTTCATTTGATGGAGTCGATAGCTTAAAAAGTTTCCCATGCCGACTTGAGAAATTTTCCCCCGTTCAGTGAAATTTTCTCGCACGCTTGCAGAGAGCGACTTGTTACGTAGTTCCAAGATCAACATTTTAAAAAATTTTCAAGTATATTGCTTGTAATATTTGTGTTATATGCATTTATCTGAAGTCTAGTCATCACTCAGTACAGTATTAGACATCGTGCGTAACAGACAGTTTACTCGAACATTGTATCGTAATTAATGCAACCAATGCAGTTACATTTTTGAAGAGTTAATAATGGCAGATAAGAATGAAAAAGCAACGTCTGGGCGCAGTAAAAAGACTATAAATGTAAGAAAAGGCTTGAATTTCAAAATTAAATTAGACGTTTTGAAGCGAATCGATTCCGGTCAATGACAAGCTGATGTGTGCCATAATTTAGGAGTTGCAAGTTTAACTTGTAACTGTAAGAACAATTATAAAAAAAATAAAGAATTGATTTTAGCAGTGAGAAAGATAGCTGTTCCACTGCAAGAAACTGGGCTAGGCCGGCTATTAGGATTGAAATGGAAAGACTTAACTAATTTTATTGAAGATAATATCCAATGCAGAATTCAGTTTAGTTAAATATTTAAAAAAAAAAGAGAGAAAGAAAGAGATTAGCCAATATGATGATCTGAAGAAAACACCTAAAAAAAGAAAAATGGAGCCGAAACTTTCAAAAAAAGAAGTTAAAATTATTGAAGAGGGGTATTATGTGTTATACTTCAAGTTTTTTTTTTTTTTTTTTGTTTGGTTTTTATTGGCACATTAGCACCTAAGGCTATAATGCGCCAAACTCAGGTGATATGTAAAAAAATTTAAATTTTCACTGACCTAATTACTTAGGTCACCATGTCAGTATATAAAATAACAAAGGTATAAAATGTAGAAAAAATAAATCAATAAAGAAATAACAATAACATGTAAATATTAAATACAAGTAAAAACCTTTATTGATTTAAAATAACTAAAAATAGCAGACACATTGTCATTGTCAGATAAAATCTGACTGAGTGTATACGGCTCAGCCAGATGATTAAAAGCGGTAAAACGGATATTGCTAAAATCTGGACAATCAATTAAAATGTGTCTAAAAGTTAAAATTGTGCCACAGGACTCACACACATAGGAGGGTCATCCGCCCTCAGCAAAAACGAATGTGTCAAATGACTATGTCCTATGCGGGTCTGGGCAAGAACAACTTCCTCCTTACGATTCCTGCGCAGACTAGACTGCCACGGTTCAATTATAGGCTTTATACGATATAGTTTATTCCCAGTCTGTCTATTCCACAAATCCCACAAGTTTTTTAACATAGATGAAGCAGGACTTTTATGGAAAAACAAATGCCTAAAAGAAGTTTCATATTGAAAGAAGAAAAAACATTCCAGGTTTCAAAGCGGCGAAGGATCGGTTGACTTTACTGTTAGGTGGTAACGCTGCGGGAGATTTAAAATTAATACCCATTTTAGTTTATTTGGAAGAGGGCCAAAGTTCAACCCAAAATCAACACTTTTTTCATGCTTTTAATTGGAATTTTAAGTTTAATTTTGATACGTAAATAGTTACCACATAATTATATACGTATGTAATGCAGAATAATTTATATGTACAAATATTTGATATTAAATATTTTGACCGACATTTGTTCATCTTTTCACTACCATTTATTATTGATTAGGAAATAACCTATGGCACCAACCGCAACTCGCAAATACATGTTACCTTATGGGAATGCGGCACTGGCTTAGCACGGATTCACTTTGCGCTCTGTTTTTTCAGAATGAATTATCAGCGTTAAGTGGGGGTCACTTGTATTATCATATTCATTTTTCGTTTACATAAAGGAATGAAACTTAGTGTGTCCACATTACATGGTCTGAGGATCCTAAAGAAGCGTGTTTGTAATTTCATATTTCATCAACTTTTACACATTAGGTCATAATTTCAAAAAAAAAAAATGTAATATCATAATTAATAGCATATTTTATACTTGTTGACATAAAACTTTCATATTTTGTCTTACGATAATCGACAAATTATTTATCAAATTGATTTAAAATATATTTCTAAAAAACCGTGGGAATTTACATTTAATCATTTCACATTGGCACAGGCGGGCACGAGCGGCTAAATCCCAAAGTTATTTTTATTGGCTCTTTACTCACTCACAACCACGCTGTAGTGTAATCTTAGCTAAAATTTAAAACTTTACAGTAGTTTCCCCTTATGCTGAGTTCAACGAATTATTCTTATTCCTTCAACTTATTTTAAACAGTAGAAATTTCAGCTGTTGGCAAAATGAAGCCAAAATAGAGCAAAATTGAGCTTTTCAGAAAATGGATTTCTTCTGTGGTGAAAGAAGAGTCCAAAGACATACCAAACAGATGGAAAAATAATATACTGCAACGCTTGCAATAAAGAGGTACGTAAAGTAATTAATAGAAATAATATCGGTGTAGATACACCATGGACAACTCTTAAAGAACAACTATGATAGTAATGTGAAAGGCATCATTTCGTCTGTATCTCATATCGTGTTCTTCCTTCACAACGAGTTGCCAACGTATAGCAATACCTCGAACAAGCGAAGCTTCACTAATAGAAAAGACTATTGTTACTTATTCTCAGTGAGTACTACCAACCAGACAGCACCGTTTCAAAGCTAGTTGGCTTTTCATCGGTGGGTGGGCAGGTACCCTGGTATTGCAAGTAAAGAGTTACTTATTTGAGGTAGTGCAATACACAGGCAACTCGTTTTGAAAGAAGAGCACAATATGAGATGCAGACGAAATGATGCCTTTCACACTACTATCATAGTTGTTCTTTAAGAGATATCTATGGTGTATCTACACCAATATTATATAGAATCTTAAACTCTAAAATACAGTGGATTCCAGTTATTTGGACCACCGGTTAATCGGGGCATCCGTTTATTTGGTGCAAATCTTAAAAAACAGAAACCAATCGAGAAAATAGCCAGGGTTTACTTGGCTTAACTGGGACAACATGCCATTTAATCGGGGCAGGAGACAGCAGCACTGGAGATTACCCTACGATTGTCTCCGACGGTACCACGTGGTTTGGTTGAAATTCTGGAGGTCACAACCATAAAACAATAAAAACAATTAGCAGTCACCTGTTTATTGGGCTTTTCTGTTAGCGAAATCTATCATAAATGGACAGTAAACTCGATCTTACTGAATTTGCGATAATACCGACAGCTGGAATTCTGTGGGTTATTATGATGAAATGTGTTTACACTTCCATGAAATCTTCAATCAAATAAAAAAATTAATTTTCAGATCTTCTCTTCATTCCTATTTTTAAAGCTTTGTAACTCATTACTCCGTTCTCACTTGTGCGTATTGTGTTACTTGCAATTTGTGTGTGCAGTGTTCATTGTTATTAATTGCTTATCTTTTTACTGTTTTAAATTTTAACCTCCCCCCGCCCATAAATGTCAGTGAACAGAAATGTCAAATCAACTGGTGTTAGTAGCCTACTACTAGAGCCTATACATTTTGGTTTTTGTATGTTTAAAAAAAATTATTTTAATGTTTATATTTCAAAAAAAAAAAAAAAAACTTTCAAATTGTGATAATTTCATTTTATTACTTGTTAGAAATTTGTATAACAAGTCGTCGTACAACTTTAAAAGAATAAAAAAAAGTTAAATGTCATTTATACGGTACGTAAAGGTAAATTATTTAGTCATATTTGGTTAAATTTGATAGCATTTTCATTATGTTTTGACATTTTTAAGGTCATAAAAATCCGAACAACCCTATTCATCAACATTAAAGACAAATGTCTTGGGTGCAGCAGCCTTCATCCATTAACTTTTGGAATATGGGAGAATATTCCTCGAAACCTGCAATGCCGATGATAGCCGCCTCACCAGTAATTTTACAGTGCGAATTCTTGTCAGATTTTTTGAACCAGGAACACCAGCCCTGGCTAGCCAAAAATGATTCAGTCCTGCCCAATTCCTCATTAATTCCATTGAACAAGCTACTGGCTTTGTCCATAACCACTGCCTGTGTTACAGAAATGTTATCTTGGTTCATATTGTCTATCCACAGCAATAATAACTTCTCCATTATCTCACTCCTTGAATAAGTAGTTCTAGAAACACTTACATTAACAATTCCTGTAAGTGACTACTTGATTTTCACAGCATTATGCACTTCTGAACGCTGCTCATTGTTGTATGCAGTCATCAGACTGCATACAACAAATAATGTCCATTTTCACTTCAATCATTAGATTTGCAACTTTTTTTTTAACGTGCAGGCACAGATTCACCACTATGGTTAGAAGACATGGCTGCACAATTTATTTAAAATAATAAGGCACTAATGAACCAGTAAATTATTAAAATTTAAGACACAGCTCACAACACCTGCACACTGGCAGACAAGGAGAAAGCAACTGGTGTCGACACTAGCGTCCCTAGGTACACACTTCCTGGGCTGCATTTACGCTTGTGTTTTAAAATTTTCTTTTTATATTTGGGGGTTTTTTTTTTTTTTTGTTCATTATTATTTTAAAAGGGCATAAATATGAAACGGCATAAAATGAAGTGTCGTAAAGCGGGCCTACCTGTATTCAAAATATCTACCACCATAACACTGGGTAGAATGTTTATTCCAACGTTTGATTACCTTTTAGCTGAATGTTTTCTGCATAGCACCATCTTTAACAGTTTAAATATACATTCCCTTGAATGTGTCATCTGAGATAAAGTAGAGATGCCATGAGCATTTAGTTTATTTAACTGTTTAAAGCCTTATACTTCAATAAGATAACCAAACAGATGTCTATTTACAGAGATAGCAATTTACAGAACTCAAATTTTTCTTAATAAGAATATCCTTTTATGCTCCCAACAATATGATTTTGTTCTTCTCTGCACCCTTTCCAAAAGCTCTATGTCATTTCTAAATTGAGGTTGAGCATTAGCATTAGAAGAGACATATAATGCAAGAAAGCAAGCTTATATACCATCAGTCAAAAAAAAAAAAAAAAAAACCTACACACACACATCCCATTCACTCCAAAAGTTTGACTGGTTCAGTCTTGAATTTATTTCAGCTGTCAACTTCCACCATGACATATGGAAGTTTTCTGAAGCAATCAACCACCAGCTGGCTAAAAGCACATTTCTATTCTGCAACTGTCTTTCCTCAATTTGAATTTATCTCCCTCAGGTACGGAATCTGAGCAAGAAGAATCCCATCAGCCTGCTCAAACCATTCATGGCCTCAATCAAATCACCTCGCAGGTGCCTAGTCTCCAGATGCTATAATTTGCAGAACTTGCAAATTTCTTGGTAACAGCAACCCTTTGTTCCATTAATTAATTGCCCATCTCTGTACTCGTTCCAGAAGCTCTACATCTTTCCTAAAATGAGGGAAGGCCAGACCGCTGCCTTATACAAGGAGATAATCACCTCCTCAACCCTGCTAACAAAATTCCTATATATCATTGACAAGACACCATGAGCTATTCTAGCAGCATGTCTGCACTACTCAGAAAATTTCATATCTGACTGCACAATTACCCCCAAGTCTTTCTCATTTTCTCTACTATCCTGAATAGCACCGCACAACTGGTATGTCACACTGAGGTTGCTGCTACCCATATGCAGTACTTTGCATTTGTCAATGTTAAATTTCAGTTGCAACCTCTCAGCCAATCTGCTCAACTTTTCTAGATCCTGTTGCAATAGTGTACCATCTTTACTGTCATTAACAACCAACCCTAACCATCTAAAATCTTGGACATTAAGCCTGATACCTTCATCGATATCACTGATAAATAAAGAAAACGACAGCGGGCCGAACAAAGAACCCTGGGGGACACCACTAATAACATTAGTCCACAAAGAGTAGTGTCCATTGATTTCCACATACTGTCTTCTCCCACTCAACCATCCCTTTATCCATAATAGCAACTTGCCCTTAATACCATACTTCTCCAATTTGTACAGTAGTCTTCCATGTGCAACAGTATCAAAAGCTTTCCTAAAATCCAAGTATATGATATAAAATTATTGTTTGCATCCAGTTCCTTTGTGACCACATCACAGTATCCAATTAAATTGTCCAGACAAGACTTCCCCTTAACAAACCCATGCTGTGTCTGAACTATAAATGCAGTCTTGTCTTAATGATCCTGCAGTGCTTCTTTAACCAGTTACTCCATTATTTTTCCTGGAACAGAAATTAAACTAACAGGTCTGTAATTACTCTGTATAGGTTTTTTAACCCCATAAAAGTAAGACCCATACAAAGTAAGACCCATAAAAGTAAGACCCTCTGTCCCTGCTGCAAAAGTTAATGTATAACATTAGGAGAATCCCCCATATGCTGTCTAGCAGCCTGTTCGCACTTTTCAGAGAATTTCATGTAAAATAACTCCTAGGTTTTTTTTTTCTTATTACTACCTTACATTTGGTGCTCCAAAATGTATCTATACTGGGATATACCGATAAATGCAGTACCTTACATAATGGTAAATCTCAGTCAATACTGTCAGCTCATCTGTTTAGTTTATTTAGATCTTGAATTAGTACACTCTTACTATCATTAACCATCACGCTCACAAAAAAAAATATTTATTAATGCTATTTATGTAGACATATGAAGTTTGGTTTCAGACAATAAGCAGTGAGGGACCAAACAACCCCTTTATGCTGTTCCTCAAATCAGTCCATGAAAAACAATGGCCATTTATAACCACTCTTTTGTTTAATACATGGCATGGGAAGAAGTTACTAACTTGTCCGGGCAGGAGCAGCAGTGCGTAGCACATGCTTCTTGATTAGACCAAGGTTTGAGCCCGTGACCACCAAATACAGAGGATGCGGAAAGGGCAGGAAATGACCACTGCATACCCCCAGAGCAATATGGCTTTAGTTGATAATGCTCCTTTAAAAAAAAAACCACCAAACAAAACTAATGTGTCCCTATGCCATTATTTACTAAACATTACTCCTATTCATACATGTAGTACATGAAACCAAAAGTTTTTTACTGAAATCTAAGTAGATGGTGTTAAAATTATTCTCTGCTTGCAGTTCCTTTTTGTAACAACTTCAGAGCAGCTAATCAGCAAACGCAAAGGCTCCCGTTTGAAAGCCTGCGATATCTTTACTACATCCCATAACTGATATATTATCACCCCAACTTGCACAAGCCGATGCAAATTACCAGTGCTCTAAAATACAAAGCACAGCTTTTCACACTGCAAGCTGTGCAGGTGGGATGGTCATAATTCAGTGATCACCGAGTGTATGATTGTCATTATTGTATGTGAGACAAAAAAAACCTCATTTTGCTGATTTGGCTGCGGTGTCAGCCAAATCATTTCCCTTAATCCCAAAGTGGCTAGGAATCCAGCAGAAGCAGATATCATATTCACGTTTAAGGATAAAGTAAAAAACATTATGTGCAATGTTATGCAGTGGCATAATGTAGCATGATATAATTAGGCTGGTTGGTTGGTTTTGATTTCATTGGCGCATTAGCTACTAAGACTAATGTGCCAAGACCATGTCATTTATAAAAAAATTTAAACTTTCATTGGCCTAATTAGTTAAGTCACTACGTCAAAAGGTATAACAAATATATAAAAGAAAAATGTAAATTTTATATACGAGCAAAAAGATTTATTGATTTTAAAAATCTAAAAACAGCAGACACATTGTCATTGTCGGATAAAATCTGACTGAGTGTACACGGCTCAGTCAGATGATTAAAAGCGGTAAAACGGATATTAACTAAAATCTGGACAATCAATTAAAATGTGTCTTAAGGATAAAATTGTGCCACAGGACTCACACATAGGAGGGTCATCAGCCCTTAGCAAAAACGAATGAGTCAAATGACTATGCCCTATGCGAGTCCGGGCAAGAACAACTTCCTCCTTACGATTCCTGCGCAGACTAGACTGCCACGGTTCGATTACAGGCTTTACACGATATAGTTTATTCGCAGTCTGTCTATTCCACGAATCCTGCTATTGGGAGTGTATCCTTTCGTGAATTATTTGCCTGTAGTCTGTATAGGGGACTGACAGGCAGCGATTATTATTGGGAATTGCTGATTTGGCTGCGGTGTCAGCCAAATCATTTCCCTTAATCCCAAAGTGGCTAGGAATCCAGCAGAAGCAGATATCATATTCACGTTCACGGAGGAAGTGAATCTTCTGCTGAATGCTAGACAGAACTGGATGAGAAGTATATCTCACAGTTATTAAATCCTGTAAAACGCTGAGAGAGTCAGAATATAAAATTAACCGTTGGTATTGGCATTTACTAATGTGATCCAAGGCTAACTCTATAGCGTTGCAGCTCTGCAGTAAATATGCTGCATTCAGAGGGAATCTGCTCCAATGTAGTGCTGTCTGTAAAGACAGCAGCAGATCCCACATATGATTCCGACTTCGAACCGTGTGTGTAAACTGGCACGAAGTCAGAATGTTCAGCTCGGTGTGCTGAATAAAGCTGCAGGTAGACAGATGGAGTGTCCAACTTTCCCCAATTTCTAAGGGACAAGTCACATGCCGGGACATGAGCAAGCCAGGGTGGAAGGGGTTGCTTTGGTGTTTGGGCAACCTTGTCTACCTTGATATTAAGTTCTTTGAGTAGCTCTTGGAGACGAATACCAAAACGACGATTGGCAGTCTTACGGGTGTTGTACAAATTTTCCCATCATGGCTCAAAAATGAATGGCCACATAGGATGGTCTCCCAGGGATTTCAGCTTTAAGGCGTACTTTAGAGACAACTGCTACATCGAAGTGATAACGATGGTTTGTTTGCTTCGACGTATAAGCTCTGGACTGGAGATGTTCGAAATGCTCCAGTAGCGATACGGAGAGCCTGATGATGGACAGGATACAGCCAACGAAGTACACTGTCTCTGGCTGAATTGTATACCAGGAACCTGTAATCTAGTCTGGATCGTACAAGTGCATGGTAGATGCGTAGTAGGGTGCATCGATCCGCACCCCAAGATGTTGAGGAAAGAGAGCGCAGAATATTCAGCCCTCTTGTGCACTTTGTGCGGAGTTGACGGATGTGATCCAGAATGGTCAGCTTTTTATCGAATACGAGTCCCAACAATTTTGTGTCCGCTGCTACTGGAATAGCATTTTGTCCGAGCCTTAATTCAAGTTCAGGATGAAGATTACGCTTACGACATAAGTGTACGCAAATGGTCTTCTCCGGCGAGAACCTGAAGCCATTAGCAAGTGTCCAGGAGTTGAGGCGATCAATGGCTTTCTGCAGTTGTCTTTCAATAACCCTCATGTTGCATGACTTACAAAATATGCTAAAGTCATCAACATAGAGGGCATTGTTTACAGTTGGAGGAAGTTGTTCTGATCCTTTTGGTACTCCCTCCTCTTGGGTGAAGGAACAAGAGAGTGAGGATCCTACACGAACTTGGAAAGATCGATTGGCTAAAAGGTTTTTAATAAAAATGGGGAGTTGCCCTCTAAGACCAAGACTATGCAGATCTTTTAAGATGCCAAATCTCCAAGTTGTGTCATACGCTTTCTCCATGTCAAAGAACACCGACACCAAGTGTTCGCGTTTTAGGAAAGCATCCCGGATGGATGTTTCCAGTCTAATAAGATGGTCCAAAGTGGACCGGTTCCTTCGGAAGCCGCACTGGATGTTGGAGAGAAGGTCATTTGATTCTAAGTACCATATTAAACGAGAATTAACCATTCTCTCCAGGATTTTGCACAGACAGCTAGTCAGAGCAATAGGACAATAATTGGTAGTGACTTTTGGATCCTTTCCTGGCTTAGCAAAGGCAAGAACGATTGCCTTGCGCCAGGAATCCGGAAACTGCCCTTCAATAAAGATACTGTTATATAGAAAGAGCAGATAATCCATAGATTTTAGTGAAAGATGTTTAATCATTTCATAATGGATGCCATCTGGTCCAACAGCACTTGCTTTAGAAAGAGTGAGGACTCTTTTCAGTTCCTGCATAGTGAATGCCCTGTTGTAGGGATAGACGCTCTTAGACTTAAAATTAAGTGCCTGTTTTTGAGTTTATGTTTCAGGACCAGCAACTCTGGGGAATACGAAGATGTTAGAGAGATGTTAAAGAATTGGCTATTGCAGTTGGATTTGCAATAGTGCATCCATTATAATCTAGGATTGAAGAAGGGTGGGATGTATATTTTCCCTTCATTCTCCTGATTTTATCCCAGACTACCTTAGAGTTGTAGACTGGTTAATGGATGATGTAAAACGGATCCAAGATTCTTTTGACTCTGACGGCGGATATAGCGTGCTTTGGCTCGTGCACGTTTAAAGGCTTTAAGGTTGGTCGTGGTAGGATATCGGCGGAATATCCCCACGCTTTGTTTTGAGCCTTTTTTGCTGCTGTGCATTGTGAATTCCACCAAGGTTTGGAAATGGTGGAAACAGGGCTGATGTTTTTGGAACAGCATTCGCAGCTGCTTGGACGATAATTTCTGTGATGTACGTTACTGCATCATTGATAGGCTCCTGACTGACGGTGCTGAGATCAAAATTTGCCATATGTTGGAGGGCAGACCAGTCAGCTTGATCAATCTTACACTGTGGTAACCTGGAAGGAAGACACGGACTCCCACGGTATAACGAGGTTATCACAGGGAAGTGATCACTTCCGTAAGGATTCTCCTCCACTTCCCAAGTGACTGAAGGAGAAGGGGAGCAGATAGAGAGATCAATGGCAGAAAAAGTACAGGTAGGCATGTGGAAGAAGGTGTTTGTTCCAATATTTAGAAGGAAAGGTCACTGTCATTAAGCATACGCTCTATGACTCATCCCCTTCCATTGATGTTAGTACTACCCCACAGGATGTTATGTCCATTAAAATCCCCGAGAAGTAAGAAAGGGGGAGGCAACTGCGTTACAAGATCATCAAGGTCTTCCTGGGAGATGTCAGTCCCAGGTGGCAAATAAATAGAGCACACAGTTAATAAAATTCCTACTGAAAGGCAAATTGCAACAGCCTCTATGCTGGTTGTAACTAGCAAGGGCTGAACTGGGGTCTAGTTGCCCACAAGGATAGCCACTCCTCCATGAGCAGGACCATCCGCAATTCTATCCTTTCGAAAAAATGTGATGTTATGCATGGTGGGATCGTCATTTGCCTTTAGATAAGTCTCCTGCAAGCAAAAGCAAACTGGCTCGTGCTTTTGCAGGAGGGCCTTGATGTCACTTCGCCGGAATCCACGACAATTCCATTGTAGGAATTTAGCCATTATTTTGGCTTGGTGGGTCCATCAGGTGGCTTCCGAGGTGCTGAGGGCTTTATTTTGTCAGTCTTGGATTTATCTTTTTGGGGAAGAAAGGACGCTGTCCCGTGTCCATTTCTTCCTCCGCAAAGAGTTCCAAGACTGATTCATCCGGTACCTCCTTGTTCTCTACATCCATTGTTTCTGGGATCACGGATGACTCTTCTAAAGTTTTTGGCTTTTCTTTACCACTTGGTTTTGGTAATGGTGGAGCACTAGGAGGTACGGATATAGGAGTGGCAATTTTAACAACTCTACAGTAACTTCATCTTCCCCCGGAGCTTTCTGATTCTTCATTTTCTTCAATGCGTGTTCTACCTCATCAGGAAGGATATCAGGTATGTTGTATGTGTTACTACTTTACGATCCATCTTCCGGCATCAATCTCTTGCTCCTTGTATAACTCTTTATAGTAGTCTTCTGCTATTTGAATTATGCCTTCTCTGCTATTCATAAGTACACTATCGCTGTTCTTCAGCTTCAGTATCATTTGTCTTTCTGTATTACTGCTCATGATTGCTGATTTAAATCCTTTGTTTTCCCTTAATGCTTGTTCTACTTTTTTCGTGTTAAAATTTTCTTACGTCCTCTCTGAGTCTCTTTCTAATGGCTTTGCATAACTCAGTATACTCAATTTTCTCCCTGTCAGTGTTTTTCTTGATCTTCATTTGTCGTCTTCGGTTAATCATGACAAGTGTTTCTCGACTGATTTTTTCTTCTTTGGATTTTTTTTTTTTTTACCTATAGGTTTCTTGGGCTTTATCACTTTCAGAAATTTGTAATATTCCTCATCGATATCTTAGTCCTGAACGGTCTGCAGAAGCTCAAACTTGTTCTTAAGTTGCAGTATATACCACTTTTTCTCCTCTTCTGTTATCTCAAAGACCATATTATTTACTCGAGTCAGTTTTTTCCTTTCTTTTCTTACATCTATATCAAGTGTGCATCTTACCTTTCTGTGATCACTTCCAATATTTACTTTGTTCAGGACAGTAACATCATTCATGATATATCTTCTGTTAGTGAGGATGAAGTCGATTTCATTAGTTGTTAACCCATTTGGGCTTTTCCATGTCCACTTTCTTTCACCCTTTTCTTGAAAAAAGTGTTCATTGCTGACATTCCTCTAGATTCTGCATCTTTCACCTCTTTCATTTCTTTCACCAATTCCAAAATTTCCTATAGTTCCCCTTTCTGCGATGTTTTGTCTCTTTCCAACCTTAGCTTTGATGTCCCCCATAATGATAGTGGGGTGAGTTTTCTGTTCATCTAGAAGACTCAATTTCGGTGTACATTTCTTCAACCTCTTCATCATCATGGCTCGATGTTCGTGCATAAATCATTATAACCTTTAGCTTATACCTCTTAGAAATCCTGAGTAGAAGTCTTGACACCCTTCATGAATTCCAAAATGTTGTTTTTTATATCTTTATGGACAAGAAAGCTAAGTCCACCTTCACTCCTTTCACTGTTTCCCCATTGGTGTACAGCAGATTTCCACTTGATAAACTTATAAGTGATTCATTTCTTCTTCTTGTTTCAGCCAAACTGATGATATTCCAATTTACATTTTGTAATTCCTTTTCCAGCTCTAGTATCTTGTCTTCACCGATGAGCGATCTTACATTGTAACAGGCCAAGTTCAGTTTCCATGCATGGCAGCCTGATCGTACCCAGAGATTCTTAGCACCCTCTGCTTCCACTCTGATCCTCTCGCTGCCGGAAGAGGGGTGGAAGTGAAAGCCACTGGGGACTGAGGGCCATTTGTTTCGTTGTGCTGTGTGCTGGAGGGTTTGGTCTTTTCCTCTTCACGGTGACTAGGCGTCTGCATCATATACCTCTATTAATGCTAATGCTAAGTACAAAACTTCAGAGATCCCGTAGATCCACATCCTTTGTAAAATGAAGCCTACAGACCTTGCGGTACTGAAGATGGGGCATAATCACTTCCTTATCCCTGCAGAAAAGTACCAATATATATCACTGAAAAAATCCCAAGAACTGTCCTTTCAGGCAATCTGCACTGCTCAGAGAACTTCATGTTTAACTACAAAATTACCTCCAGGTCTGTTTTGTTCTCCACTCTCTCTCTCTCTCTCTCTCTCTTATGAAAACCCCAAACATAAAAGGTATTAGAACTTATAGTGCTAAGTATTGTGCATGGGTTAAAGGTTGAGAATATGAAAGAAGATACTTGTAGACATTAGACTTGAATTTCTATAGATTGTAATTTGAATTATGTGTGAAGAAGCTGTTCCAGGAAATGGAAGCTGAAGAAATAAAGGAGAAAGAGGAAAGGTTGGCTCTGAGTTTGAAGTTGGACAGTAAAAGGATGTTTCTGGTTGTGGCACGTTTGGACTGCTTTGGAAGAGAGAGGAAGAATTATAGAAGCCAATTCAGAAGAACCAGAGAAGTATCTACAGAAAAGGTTTCTTATCTCCTGATAACTTATATATACATCCCCATGCATTTTTCATCTGTGCCACTAGTCTCACCAGATCATAAGACATCCATTTAGACCTAAATGAATATCAGATGAACAAATTTGTATGATATCTCTTAGTTGGTAAAAAAAAAGGCTAGTAGCTTCTAAGATTACTTCTGATTTAGAGAATTTGCAGCTGGTCCGCACTGAAGAGAATTTAAAAACTAACACTATTGTAGTCACCTTAAGAAAGCAAAATCCCCCCCCCTACACCTTTGATGGTAGTTATATCTTTAAGCAAATCTCTCAACAATATATTATGGCTAGCATTAAAAATCTCCTTTATCCAGAGATTCTTAATGCAAGAAGTCACTGCTGATAATCAGATAAGGATAATGCTTTGTCCTATTGTCACTAAAATTCTGCTGTATAAAACAGTTCCAGTAAATCTAGAAAAGTTCTACCATGTAAATGAGCATTGTACAAGTTCCAGTCAATATGTAGAAAATTAAAATCTCCCCTAATAAGAAGCTGATTTACTGGCCAACTATTATAGACCAAATAACAGATATTCATCTGTTATTTGGCCTATAATAATACTCATTTTTTTTTTTTAACAGTGCTTATGTCACACCAAACTGACTGATCATTGCACTGAGCACCCACATTAAATGTTTCTTAACCAAGAAACCCACCTCTGTTCTGTCTATCCCTTCTGTAAATGTGTGAGTGGTGCCATGTCACTGATATCTCCACAATATCCATGTTTCATGATGTACCCAGTAGTTCAAATTCATCAAATTTGTTTATTATGCTTCTATAATTAGTGTATATGCAAGTATCCATTCATATGTTTTTGCTTTTCCCATGAGGGCCACTTTGCAATCTCCAACGATCTGCTTCCAGGCTGCTATATGTCCCAAGAGAAGCAGTACAAGAATCACTTTCACCAATACAGTAGATTGTGCAGTGGTTAATGCCATATGAAAGGAGTGTAAATTTGAAATACAGGAACGAATATTTTAAAATGTAAGAAATGTATTTATTGGGAGTTAAGACTGTGTGAATTAGCATGAAAATATGTTTATGGTAAAGAAATGTTGCATGCTTTATGGTTTGGGAGAAAATTAATTTAAAATATATTCGACATAATTAGTTGGAAATACTGGACATTAATTAGACATCGAAGAAGGAAGAAGAGGGACAATGCGTTACCTAATGAATAAATTCATTGACTGAAAATATAATAATTACTTGTGCGAATCTAATGAATAATATATATCCGTTTATAAACATAAATGACCTCTGGAAACCTGGTGAAAACCAGTTGTAATCAGCCTTCTGCACTAAGCGGGGCTCTGCTGTAGTCACCTTTCCTCTTCAAGAGGATCTAGTGGGAGGCATAATGATTAAAGCTGGCCCCTTTCAGGTAACAAAACCAACTCCAAAAATTGCTGTTAAAGGAAGACCTGCAACTAGGTGGAAGGATGGGATCAGTGAACTTATTCTGTGATGCCGCTCGTATAGCACATGATCGATGCAGTTGAAGGAATTTGTTGGTGGCCACAACAGCTCCTCAAGGAACTATGTGACTGGAAGAAGAAGCAAATACCCATTCATATATGTGTTTGCTTTTCCCATTAGGGCCACTTTGCAATCTCCAACATTCTGCTTCCAGGCTGCTATATATCCTAAGAGAAGCAGTACAAGAACCACTTTCACCTCTGCTTGTAGCTGTTGTTAATTTATTAATCTTTGCATTCCCCAAAAACTACAAGTATTCTGACCCACCTAACAATGCCTCAACAGAAACAGCAAACATTCTTGTGC
Organism: Mastigoproctus giganteus; assembly: GCF_048544385.1. Taxonomy (NCBI): domain Eukaryota; kingdom Metazoa; phylum Arthropoda; class Arachnida; order Uropygi; family Thelyphonidae; genus Mastigoproctus; species Mastigoproctus giganteus. The sequence continues at coordinate 113,866,085 of NC_143586.1, read as the reverse complement.
CCTTTCTACTTAAGTGTGTATTCCATCCCTGTAAAAACTCTCTCTCTCTCTCTCTCTCTCTCTCTCTCTCTTAACAAACAGACCATGCCAATAAAAATTCTACCCTTGCACAGTCTCTCCAGGGCCAAACTGATAGATAAGCCTCTTCATGCACTCCCTCCTCGTGTCTAGGAAGAATTGCTGTCATTTTCAAATTTAATCCTAATTTGTAACTTTTCTCTATACATGTTACATAAATTCTCAGATTAAATATTCTTAAGAGTAAGTATTATTAGTATCATCATGTACAACATCACCTTCTGTGCCTTAAAAGATAATAGCTACTACGTCATCAACTTTTGCCTCCTGGCGGACACACCATGGTCATATTCCACCTATCCTTTTTACCAAATATATTCCAGTTTCTCTGAAAATAGCTACTTCCTCCAGACCAGTTCTTTCTGCCATGGAGTATGCTCTTGTGTTGTGTTGTGTGATGGGCAAGTTTCGTCTACAGCATTGTGCTGGGCATTAGTGCTGACTTAAAAAAAAAAAAAAAAAAAAAAAAAAAAGGGTTTCTGACCTGTATCGTGATTTTTACTACCCTAGAACATAAATGGCTGAATAGTTTAAAATATCCAACCTTTTTTGTTGATATATCCATTACAATTCTACATTTTTGCTGATATACTCATAATTTTCTTTCTTAAAGAAATGTCGTACTCCTGTTATATATTCTATGTGAATTTCACATCCCTTGAGTACATTTCAAATAATACCTGTTTATAATTCCCATATGACTGATAATTAACTCAAATATGATTAATACAAATAAATTTACCACACAGATATTAAAAGTCATTTTTCAACAAAGCTGATTACATATGGCAGCATACACATGAAACCACCTTATGTAACATCACAGACACTAACCATTTGAATACAACTGCCCTGAAGTATTTAAGGTTTCTCTGTGCTTAAACTTTTCAATGTCTCAAAATTTTCAAACTAGCTGAACAGTGAAAACTAACACAGCAATGTTAACTGATATTATGGAACCATATTTCATAATTAGAAGGACAATACAAAATCTACATCAGTCATTTAGTTAAAATATATAATGAAAACAATGGCTGGCCATGGTTATACAGAGTATGTTTGTTCTCAAACAAATGTGACTAGTAAAAGTGAATCACTCGTAGTTAATGGAGTACAGTGTGCAACTGCTGTAACAAAGTTATGAAAACTCCTCTTGCTATGAGGTATCTCAAAGGATAAACAGAAACTAATAATATTAGCTGAGATAATGATTAACTTTTAAATAATATCAAATGTGTCTATTAATTCAATTGAAAATTGGAGTTAAGAAAAATCTATTATGCAGAAGGATACTAAAACCAAAACAAATTTTCAGGTTTCAGTACCTTAAAATACATCATTTATTAATTCATTCAGTTCATTAATTTTATATTTCAAAAAGTATAAAAAGTAGTAAATATAAAAGTAGTAAAAAAAAAAAAAAAAGCAAATTGACAATTTAATTTTAATGTAATCTGATTTAAGAAAAAAATAAATAAAATAACACCTTGATCACTTTTATCACCATATTAGCAAAGATCCTACAAAATTATAATAGTACAAAGTAATAATCACATACTGACCTTTATAAGAACAGGCAGTACATTCCTGAGACCTATTTCAAATTAATCATATAACTGGTTCTTCAGCACAGAAGTCCAGGACTAGACACAATCCAGCCACTTTCTGCTACAATCTGCAGATATCAAACCCACTGGTTTCAGCATTGTTCCTAAAAACTATTTAATTAAGGGATAGGGACTTTCCATAACATACGCTCTATGCAGTATTATGTAAACTTTAACATTAGATGAAATAAATTTAAAATAGCATATGGATGTATGTCACTTAGCTTTTATAATATGTGTATACCTTATTCTCATGACCTGTAGAGTAATAGTTGAATGCAAACAAATAGTTAAATTTATCAAGCAGATACCTTCATATGAAAAATTATGTAGAAGTGAGACAATTTGAAAGTTTTAAAAGGGCTTAGTGTGTGGAAACAACTTTTTTTGGAGGGGGAGGCACTTTATGAAAAATGACTTCTATTAATTAGTTGAAGTTAGCAGGAAGCTAATAATTTCATATAATTTTGCATGCTTTTAGCTAATATGACAAAAGACCTATTCAATTTCATTATTTAATCGTTACAAAATTGAAGCCTTTCTCTCTATTACCATAGTGTTTTTAAAAATATCAGAAAACGTGGACTACAATGGGGGAGTGCTTATTTAAACTAAATTAAATAAGCAAGCTTATACCATTAGCTGTAACCAAAAAAAACTAACTTCGTAATCAGTCAGGACTCATTTTTCACGTGAAATTAAAAATTTTAAGCTCCTGAATGCAGGTTAAGAAACATCCCATATACCAGGTGTGAACTAATATTGGGAACTGATGAGGCTTACTACCTATTTGGATGGGTCTCCTTTGAATTGATGTCCTTAATACTATATACACAAAACCCTATCCTTCTGCAAATTCTGGAAGGCATTTCTGATATATTTCTTTTGGAATTGCTGTTACAGTTCCTGTTATATCCTGAATAACTGTCTCGGATATTGTAAATCTAACATTCCAAGAGAGATTTAAATTTTGGAAATAAAAAAAAATCACAATGAAATCCAGTGAGCATGGAATGTGGGGACTACACTAGGGGTGTGCTTCACAAAAAATTCTTGAATAGAAAGTGCCGAGTGCAGGCACTTTTCTGAGTTTCTACGAGCAGCATCACACAATAAATGTAGAAGTGTTTTGTGGTATTTCTATTTTACTATTGCACTATGCAGAACAAATTTATAAGGAACAATGCTATTTTCAGTTAGGGAAAAGTGTAAGAGAAACCTGTGAAATGTTAAAATCAGCTTTTGGAAATATTTTATGCTGTTTGAAGACTTTTCAGTGGTTTGCAAACTGTACCCACAATCTGTCGCTAGTAATGATGGCAAGAATGTGAGAATTCACTCTTCTTTCTAATCATTAGCAAGGATGCAAAGCTGAACTGCTTCACATTCCCAACGATTCCGTTAAATATTTCAGATGTCCCATAAGAAATCTGAATTTCACTAGCAATTTTATGGATAGTTAAATGTTGATCATTGCTGATCAGATCATGAAACTATGCAAGTATCCTCTTTGGGCGACAAGTAGCTCTGTACATTTTGCAAACCACTGAAAAGTCTTCAAACAGCATAAAATATTTTCTCCAAAAGCTGATTTTAACATTTCACAGGTTTATGTTACAGTTTTCATTAACTGAAAACGAAGTTGATTCCAATTTCAGTGCTCATTAAAAACATTTATTTTAAAATGCAACTAAAAACATCTTATATTCACCAATTTGGTCCGTGAGGTTGTCACAGACATTCTCTCAGATATGCCAGACAAGCTGTACTTGCTACCTGTGATTCTAAAATGCTGATGGAACTGATATTCGGGTAACACTCAAGTCAAGTGGACCCAATTTCGGCGAAGTCCGGACAGTCTGTGACAACCAAATCCTCTGCTTGCACCTTCACGATGGTGAGACTGTTAGTAATCCTGGGTGTAACCTCCATGCACAAGTACATGGTGGGTGACCATCCAAGTGTGAACCAACGTAAGCAGAGGTCGCGGTGTGATGCCCACACCACATGGAGGAACGCCGCCCCCTCTATGTTATCAGGCAGTACTCGGTAGTAGATGACTCTCATCAACCAGCGCAATACCACCACTTTGCTTATTGGAGGCTTGAAGTGGTGGAACACGTTTAGTCTCTACAGCTACGTTCCAGTTAACCATTCCCTATCTCTTCCATCATGCAGTATGAATGATGACTTTTGAGGTTATGATGAACATCGTGGTGAGATCCAATATTCCTTACATTTCAAGAGTACAGGTCTAAAACGGTGTTCGCAGGCCGGCCTGCTAGTTAGTACACCGGACTGAACCTATTGGTAACTCTCTAGGAGGCATCCGGATCAGCTAGTGTATAATCTTGCTACCTCTACTCCGCCAGATAGTGACTGGAGGGAGCCCGAGTAGCGTGTATGCGGGGAGCATTGTCGAGGCCACGTTACGTCAAGGATCTGGGTATATTCTTACATGTGTACACCATATCCAAAAATTTTATTACTTCATAGCACCCACTCACTTTTTCTTACTATTGAATACACCACGAATTGTCAAACTAATAACGCAAGCTTATCTGTGAAAAGATCCAAACCTCCAAGCACTTCCTAATTCATTTCACAAATATAAGTGGTCTCAATTCTAATCTCAACGATGTCCATTTCCACTTGCAGTCTGCCAAACTCCATGTACTTTTTCTGACAGAATCTCAGTTATCGGTTGATTCAACTACTGCTCATCTCAGATGCCCAAATTATTCGCTGTATGATTCTTTTCGCGTCAAAGATGGTACTTGTGCACATGTCGGTTCTAATACTCCCTGTCAGAGATTGGCAATTTGGAATCTTCTCTGGCTTAAAATCTCTCTACCTCATTGTGTAAAATTCATCTGTTGTCTCTAGCGTTCTCCCAAATCCACTAATCACTTGGAGCTCTTTGACTTCCTCTCTTTGCAATTTGACTTTCTCCAGTCCAACTTTCCTAACACTGAGGTAATTTTCCTTGGTGATTTTAATGTTCACAACTCCAGCTGGCTTCCGTTTTTTAGTCACACCGACCCAGCTGGTCGAGATGCTGAGGCTTTTGCAATTACTAATGATCTTGCACAGATTGTTCATTTACCTACAAGAATACCGGACAATCCTAATCATACAGCCAATACGCTTGATCTTTTTCTCACAAACAACCCTTCTAAGTACACGGTCGAAGTGAGAGGTCCTTTAGGCACTTCAGCTCACAACTTGGTGATTGTCTCTTCTCCAATGGAACCTTTATCTCATGGCTATTCCCAACCTCGTGTTGTTTGGCATTACAAGAATGCAAAACGGGATGACCTGCGAGACTTCTTTTCTTCTTTTCCTTGGTCGGATTACTGTTTCAAAACTTCTGATGTCAACATTTGCTCAGATCGTGTCAGTGAAATTATTCTTGCAGGAATGGAATCCTTTATCCCACACTCCACTTTAAAATCTCATCCTTTATCTAAACCTTGGTTTTCCAATAAATGTGCTAAGGCTGTTCAAGAGAAGAATGTTGCATATCGTAATTGGCTTGTTTCTAATTCTTCAGTTTCATTTTCTGCCTACACCAAAGCTCGCAACAATTGTAAAGCAGTTATTAACCAGTCCAAGCTAGAGTTTGAACAGGCTAAGAGTAGAAAACTTGCTTCTTGCCCTAATGGTGGCAGAGTATTCTGGTCTCTTGCCAAAGCTATTGGCCGCAACATTTGCCCATCTCTGCTCCCTCTGTCCAAACCAGATGGTTCTGTTGTCACTTCGGCCAAGGATAAAGCTGACCTGCTAGCATCCCATTTTTCTTTCAACTCATGCATTAACGATCTCGGTTAAACACCTCCCACTATTCCCAACACACTCCATTCAATGCCTCCTGTGGTTTTCTGTCAAAAGGATGCCAGAAGGATTTTGACGAATCTTGATGCTAAGAAAGCTCTAGGTCCCAATGGTATTTCTCCACTTGTTCTCAAAACCTGTGCTCCTGAACTTAATCCTATTCTTTGCTGCCTTTTTTCACTTTCTTATTCCAAAGGTGTTTTTCCTTCTGCTTGGAAATTTGCTCATATCCAGCCAGTTCCTAAAAAGGGTGACAAATCCCTCCCATCCAATTATCGTCCCATTGCAATTACTTCTACTCTTTCTAAAGTAATGGACAAATCAATTAACCGCCAAATTTTAAACTACCTAGAAACCTTCCGTCTGATCAATGATCGCCAGTATGGATTCCGTCAGTGTCGATCCACTGGTGATATTCTGGCTTATGTTACCCATTTAAGAACTAATTCAATGGAAAGGTTCTGTGAAACACAAGTAGTTGCTCTTGACATCTCAAAGGCTTTCGATCGTGTTTGGCATAAAGGTCTTCTAAACAAGCTTCCATCTTATGGTTTGCCAACTATTTTTAGTAATTGGTTATCCAGTTTTCTCTCTGATCACTCACTGAGGGTGATGGTAGATGGCTCTCTGTCTTTTAACTTCTCCACTAATGCCGGTATCCCCCAAGGTTCAGTTCTTTCCCCCACTCTTTTCCTCTTGTATATTAATGACCTTCTTCCATTGACTGGAAATCCTATCCATAGTTTTGCCAATGATAGCACACTGCATTCCACTTTCCATTTTGAGAAATCTTGTCCTGCTCAATCAGCTTCAACTTCTCGAAAATCTGCTACCAATTCCTTGAATGCCGATCTTCAGGTAATTCTTCAGTGGGGCAAAGACAACTTAGTTGATTTCAACCCTTCTAAAACTCAGTCTTGTCTTATCTCTCGCAAAAAGGATTCTTCTGCTCCTATGCTTATATTTGGTGACACTCCGATTTCTATGCAAAGTGATATATCTCTTTTGGGGATTACCCTGACTTCTAATCTCTCTTGGCACAAGCACATTACAAATATTGCTTCTTCTGCATCTAAAAAACTTGGTTTTCTCTTTCGCTGTGGGCGTTACTTTTCTTCCAAACAGTTGCTCACTCTGTATAAATCGCAAATCCACCCTGCCATGGAATATTGTTCCCACATCTGGGGTGGTGCCCCCAAAACCTCCTCAGGCTTCTTGATTCCATTCAGAAGAGGGCAGTTAGGTTAATTAATGACTCATCTCTCACAGAGTCTCTGCACTCGCTGTCTCATAGACGTACTGTTTCTGCTGCATGCGTCTTCTACAGATACTTCCATGGGCACTGTTCTTCTGAATTAGCTTCTATAATTCCTGCTCTCTCTTTCAAAACAGTCCGAACATGTGCCGCCACCAGCCAACATCCATTTACTGTCCAACTTCAAAACTCACAGAACCAACTTTTCATCTTCCTCATTTATTCGTTCAACTGCCGTTTTCTGGAACAATCTTCCTTCATACGTATTTCCTGAAAATTACAGTCTACAGAAGTTCAAATCCAATATTAACAAATATCTGCTTCGTCTTCTCAACCTCCAACCCAAGCACGGTACTAAGTACTATAGGTTCTAACACCTCTCGTGTTTTCGGTTTACATTAAAAAAAAAAAAAAAAAAAAAAATGCTGATTCACACCAACTGCAGATATATTCTAGATGAGTCACTGAACATGTTTGCAATGAAGCAACTCACTACAATGCACAACACTGCAATTTCAATATACAAAGTCAGTCCCCATTGTTTTTGATCACACCTACACTTAAATTTTTTTTAAGTCTTGATTTGATCCTGAAATTGTCACATTATGCATTTATAGCTTGTCATGAAGGACAGGCCTCTTATACAATGAATAAATTGGCTGTTCCAATTATTTGAAATAGAGAAATTAGTTCATCACAAAGTTCAACTGTGTGCACACACTAATACAGAAGACAGTGACGGTAACTAACAAAAAAGCTATTACGGGATTCCTACTACACAAACTGAATATTTCTGGCACAAGGGAAATTATTATGTGGGTCAACTATAGAATAAAGTTCCCCAACTTTTTTTTTTTCAGATAGACTGCTTTTATATTTGAGTTAGCGGTAACAGACCACAAAAAAAAAAATAAATAAAAATAATACCCTATACACACAAAAATAATAAAAACTACCTTTGAAATACAAAGCTACCTACTAATACAGTCAGTCCTCGTATAGCACGATAGTTGTTCCTAGAAACCCTCGTGCAATATAAACAACAGGCCCAATGGAAAAAATAGGGTTAGGTGCTGACCACCCAAGACTGAACACACATTTGTAACCAAAACATTACCGTAATAAAATATTTACATATTTTATTACGACTATTACGTAAAAAAAATATTGCTAATGCTTTTGCTTCTATCGTAAGGAAAATTGTTTTCTGTTTGATTTTGTATCGAAACAGATGACAGCCGTTCCATCTATTCCAATTCTTTGTGTCTTGATCTAATGGATTTTAATTACACTTTGAGTTGTTCCTGCTATGAAAGTTGTTTTTATGCATCTTTCTAATTCTCGGCATTGCCTCATTTAGGCCTGCAGCACGTGCAATATCACATGGTCTTTCATTTCGCTCAAAGCGTTTCACAATTTCATATTTTTTCTCTATTGATAGAGGCGGACTGGCCATTAGTCTTACCGGGGAAACCCCGGTGGGCCAGTGTGATGTTGGCCATAAATCATAGTATGAGGGCACTACAAATTTTCCCGGGTAAGGATTTTTGACCCAGTCCGCCTCTGTTTATCGATATTGCTTTTCTTTTTCTCTCTGAATCTGCAGTGTCTTCACCAGGACGCTTCCTTTTCACACCTTTTAAATATTTTACTCATTTTTAGGGAATAAAGCACAATTACAAAATGAGGAGGCATGCTTGATACATAAACAAAGCTGCGCACGTGTAGCAACTGAATAAACAACACCGTAAAGGCAGAGATTAACACCTCACATTTTACTAAAGCACATTTCTGGGAGTTACAACCATAAAAGAATGAAAACAATTTCCAGTTGTGTTTCTGCTAGTGGAATCTGTTATAAACTGGTAGTAAACTCGATCTAATTGCATTTGCGATAATACCGATAGCTGGAATTGGGTGGGTTTTTACCTTATTAGGGTGATATGTTTCCCCTTCACTGATATAAAAAAAACAAATACATTTTAAGAATCTTCCCTTCATTCCTATCGTGTTGCGTTCAGTTGGGGTGATTCCGCGTTCGACTGCCATTTCTTGTAAACACAAAGGTGAATCGTGAATAAGCGAATTCGGTTCGTGTTATATACGATTTTTTTTTTTTTGATTTGGTAGTTATTGGCGCATCGGCTTCTGTGGCCATATTGCACCTCCCAAGGTTTTTGCAGTACTTTGATCCAAGCCCGAGGCGGGAATCGAACCCGCGACCTTTGGGTTGCCGGGCAGGTACTTTACCCACTCGGGTGTTATATACGATATCATTCCCCTATTTATAAATCATGTATGATCGAATTCGTGTAGTGTAAACACGTGTTACACAAGAACTGACTGTACTTAACCAAACATTATATGTTAGGTTGTTATAGGCATACGTGTATCTACCCTCACTCTTAATGGGAATGTTGCTTACTGTAAAATAACTGTTTTTCTGTCATCCTGCAGACCACTTTCATAAGCTACACTGCTATAGAATATTTATTGTATTCAGCAATAATTACAAGCTTCTAAACTAACTTTACAATAATCATTTTAAGTGACAATATGAGAGGTACATAAAATCAAATATTAGAATATCCTACCATCATGATATTTTACTTAAGAGGATGTCAATGCTTGTGAATTCCAAAATGGATCACATTACGGTTGCCGATTACCATCCATTGTGTCGAAAAGATTATTTAATATACAAAAAATACTAAGAACTTCTGGGCTTCTTCTATTGGTATACCATGCCAAATGGAAGAAACAGAGGACAGGTCACTAGCATGGATAATGAGTAAAATATTAACATTTATCCACAAAGAATGTCTGACTGAAATTCTGTTCATGGAGTATTTATAAGAATTAAATTTATGTTTGCTTCTTCAAACAATTCTTTCCACATTAAAATATAAGAACCGTACAGATTTATGCTAATTGACAAGAAAACAATTTTCTCTTTAAAGTATATTTTAGGATAAAAGTTCATGAAGAAATGAATAAAATATCTGCATGGAGAATATTGTGTAGAATACTTCCAGTTTCATGATAAACGGTCACTCAACAGGTCAGAGATGGTATAACAAAATATTTATAAGAGCAGATGCATTATATTTAGAAATACAAACATTACATTTAGAATGTTGGTCTTTAAATTGGTAATGAACTACATCACATATGCAAGACATAAAAAATTCACTAAAGCTTTCTATTGTTTTAACATAAAACTTTACACTTACTGCATTCCATGATTATTCAGTAGTTATAAATCTGCCCTAAAAATTACTAATTCTCTACAGTTATAGTCATAAAAATTTACAAATTCATTCAGTAGCCATCTGAATTTTCAGTGCCAGTCTGTCACAATGGATCATGCATTTTTTGTAGCAACACACTGGCTCAAACCCATAACCTTCATATGCATAGCCATGCACCACTGGACTGCAGCCACCCATATTAAGCATCTTCCCCCCCCCCATTTATCATTTGGCATGCCATTCCAGTGGCAAAACAGAACTCATTCAGTTCCAGCTCAGTCAGTTTTGCCTAATTGTTGCTTAGCAGTATTCTAACTCCTTAGCTTGATGACATAGTGGTCTGCGGAGATTGCAAACCACACGAGTTTGGTTGATAGTTTATCTTTAGGGATATCAGCATTAAGTCGAGCAATAAGCAATAAACAGAGCACACTAATCTAATGCGGCATCAGCTGACTGGCTGAATGTAATACAGACACCTCTGAAAAAACTACCGGCCAAATTCACGCAAGATCTGGATCTGTGACTTCAGTGGTAGGGAACAATCTTAGAGGCAATGATTAATTAACAAGAGTAATTCACACTACTGCTGCTAATTATAAAGTTTACTGAATGAGTGGCAGTGCTAATAGAGAGAAGTGCCACTTTGCCCACCCCCTTTTTTTGTGTGGTTTATAATTAAACAGATAATATCCCTAAAATAGTAATACTCTCTCTTTAGAATGTACAATTATACATAATAAAGCACCTTTTTCTAATGTACAGCATGTAAATTCTGAGCTGCATAACTATTGTGGTGGCAGAAAAATGAGTCAGCAATCTTTGTTTTTACACAAGAAATTTAAAAATATCTCACATACTTCACTTTAATTCTTTTTAAATCCTCCAATGCAAAAGTATTTTTTCTCTGAGGCACAATTATTACCCTCCCCCCCCTCTCTCTCACATATTGAGTGGTAACGATTATTGTTTCATTGGTATAAATAAAACAGATTACATGTATATCTGTAATTTTATTATAATGTCGTTTGCCTTAATTGGTTTCAGAGGTCTTTTTAAATTTAGCAAGCTATTCGCAAATCACGCGACCAATGCAGACTTAATTTCATTGCAGCCATATTTAGAATTATCTATACTAAAATGCACATAATTTGCTATATTGTTAGTCAGGGCATAGTAGTAATTTAAAAATGTATTGCATTTCAAGTAATCTGATAGGGAATAATAAATGGGGATGTACTGTATCGTTTACAATCTCATGAATTCTGTGGTGTGCACTACAGACAGCAATCCCATGTGGTGGGTGTTATACTCAATTTAACACATCTGCTGCCTCTATGTAAATTTGCATTAAAATGAACTACAATTTTTGTGCATAAATGCACATATATGTTCATTCAATTGCAGTCAGAAAATGAGAGCTGTAAAAGGAAAAGTACAGGCAATTCCAGCTTTACAAGTTTTTTTTTCTCAAGTAACAAGTATCAACAAAATTGAAAATATGAACATTAATTGCAAAACATGAATGTTAAACATTCATAAATACTGCATTTCAAACCACGCTCATAGCTATACAATACAATGTAGCCTCGCTTTACGATGTTAATCCGTTCAAGAGGCACCAATGCATTGTGAAAATATCTTAATGTGAACCCAATAACGCACTGTTTTTTAGTTATTCATTTCAAGGCCTCCGAAGTTGAAATTTTCGCTGCATAACTAAGCTACTTATCTCTCTTAAAGATCATTTTCAAGGTCACAAGTGTGACCTTGAGGTCACAAGTGTGACCTTGAGGTCATTTAAAAGGTCACAAACATGGTTTGTGAATTGTATTAGTTACCAATTTTTTTTTTTTTTTTTTATGTGAACCCCAAACACGAGAGGTTTTAGAACCTATAGTACTTAGTACCGTGCTTGGGTTGGAGATTGAGAAGACGAAAGAAGATATTTGTTGACATTGAACTTGAACTTCTGTAGATTGTAATTTTCAGGAAATACGTATGAAGGAAGGTTGTTCCAGAAAACGGCAGGTGAATGAATAAATGAGGAAGATGAAAAGTTGGTTCTGTGGGGTTGAAGGTGGACAGTAAATGTATGTTGGCTGGTGGCGGCACGTGTTCAGACTGTTTTAAAAGAGAGAGCGGGAATTATAGAAGCCAATTCAGAAGAACAGTGCCCATGGAAGTATCTGTAGAAGAGGCATGCAGCAGAAACAGTGCGTCTATGAGACAGCGAGTGGAGAGACTCTGTTAGAGATGAATCATTAATTAACCTAACTGCCCTCTTCTGAATGGAATCAAGAAGCCTCAGAGAGGTGTTGGGGGCACCACCCCAGATGTGGGAACAATATTCCATGGCAGGGTGGATTTGCGATTTATACAGAGTGAGCAGCTGTTTGGAAGAAAAGTAACACCCAGAGCGAAAGAGAAAATCAAGTTATTTAGATGCAGAGGAAGCAATATTTGTAATGTGCTTGTGCCAAGAGAGATTAGAAGTCAGGGTAATCCCCAAAAGAGATATATCCTTTTGCCTAGAAATTGGAGTGTCACTAAAAATAAGCATAGGGGCAGAAGAATCCTTTTTGCGAGATATAAGACAAGACTGAGTTTTAGAAGGGTTGAAATCAACTAAGTTGTCTTTGCCCAACTGGAAAATTACCTGAAGATCGGCATTTAAGGAATTGGTAGCAGATTTTCGAGAAGTTGAAGCTGATTGAGCAGGACAAGGTTTCTCAAAATGGAAAGTTGAATGCAATGTGCTATCATCGGCAAAACTATGGATAGGATTTCCAGTCAATGGAAGAAGGTCATTGATATACAAGAGGAAAACAGTGGGGGAAAGAACTGAACCTTGGGGGACACCGGCATTAGTGGAGAAGTTAGAAGACAGAGAGCCATCAACCATCACCCTCAGTGAGCGATCAGAGAGAAAACTGGATAACCAATTACTAAAAACAGTTGGCAAACCATAAGATGGAAGCTTGTTTAGAAGACCTTTATGCCAAACACGATCAAAAGCCTTTGAGATGTCAAGAGCAACTACTTGTGTTTCACAGAACCCTTCCATTGAATTAGTCCATAAATGGGTAACATAAGCCAGAATATCACCAGTGGATCGACACTGACGGAATCCATACTGGTGATCGTTGATCAGATGGAAGGTTTCTAGGTAGTTTAAGAGTTGGCGGTTAATTGATTTCTCCACTACTTTAGAAAGAGTAGAAGTAATTGCAATGGAACGATAATTGGATGGGAGGGATTTGTCATCCTTTTTAGGAACTGGCTGGATATGAGCAAATTTCCAAGCAGAAGGAAAAACACCTTTAGAATAAGAAAGTGAAAAAAGGCGGCAAAGAATAGGATTAAGTTCAGGAGCACAGGTTTTGAGAACAAGTGGAGAAATACCATCAGGACCTGGAGCTTTCTTAGCATCGAGATTCATCAAAATCCTTCTGATATCCTTTTGATGGAAGACCACAGGAGGCATTGAATGGAGTGTGTTGGGAATGGTGGGAGGTGTTTTACCAAGATCATTAATACATGAGCTGGAAGAAAAATGGGATGCTAGCAGGTCACCTTTATCCTTGGCTGAAGTGACAACAGAACTATCTGGTTTGGACAGAGGTGGGAGCAGAGATGGGCAAAAGTTGCGGCCAATAGCTTTGGCAAGAGACCAGAATGCTCGGCTACCATTAGAGCAAGAAGCAAGTTTTCTACTCTTAGCCTGTTCAAACTCTAGTTTGGACTGGTTAATAACTGCTTTACAATTGTTGCGAGCTTTGGGGTAGGCAGAAAAAAATGAAATTGAAGAATTAGAAACAAGCCAATTACGATATGCAACATTCTTCTCTTGGACAGCCTTAACACATTTATTGGAAAACCAAGGTTTAGATAAAGGACGAGATTTTAAAGTGGAGTGTGGGATAAAGGATTCCATTCCTGCAAGAATAATTTCACTGACACGATCTGAGCAAACGTTGCCATCAGAACTTTTGAAACAGTAATCCGACCAAGGAAAAGAAGAAAAGAAGTCTCGCAGATCATCCCATTTTGCATTCTTGTAATGCCAAACAACACGAGGTTGGGAATAGCCATGAGATAAAGGTTCCATTGGAGAAGAGACAATCACCAAGTTGTGATCTGAAGTGCCTAAAGGAGCTCTCACTTTGACCGTGTACTTAGAAGGGTTGTTTGTGAGAAAAAGATCCAGAAAAAGAGAAAAAATTCAAATCATTAAAACGCACTACTGTACACTTTCATTGTTACCATTTTTTCTGTTATAAGAATTAATTTTTAATGCCTTTGTGATATCTTTTAAAGCACATTTCTGGAGGTCATGACCATAAAACAATAAAAACAATTTGCACTTTCAGGTTTATTGGGCTTTTCTGTTAGTGCAATCAATTATAAACTGGTAACAAACTTGATCTTATTGCATTTATGAAAATATCGATAACTGGAATTCTGTGGGTTTTTGCATTATTATGGTCAAATGTGTTCCCCTTCACTGCAAAATTCAATCACATAAGAAACAAATAAATTTTCAGAATCTTCTCTTCACTTTTTTTATTTATTTTTTATTTTTTTTAAGCTTTGCAAACTTGTTACTCCGCGAGAATCGTGTTAGTTGCAATCTCACTTGCACGCATCGTGTTAGTTGCAATTTGTGTGAACCGTTAAAAAATGTTTATGCATACTATCATGTAATTTATAAAGAGAAGAGATTATCTTGGAAACAAACTCCTCTTGAAGCATTTCTGAAGAACACAACTCCTTGTGCAATAAACCAACGAGTGCCGACCCAACAGCAAGTGCACATTTAGTCGATGATGAAGAATAAACATTCTTTAACATTTGTAAGTCATAAATAATTTCTCTAAATTATAATTTGCTTGATTTTACAGGGTATGTTTTCATTTCTTAGGATAAATTAATCATTACAAACTAATTAGGTAACTAATTCCATTGTTGAGAATGTAACCCGTTTTCAACATTATGTCTATGGGAAATAAATTCCTGCTTTACGAGTGCACGCTAGGAACAAATTAACTCATTAAGTCGAGAACTACCTGTATGTGAAATAAACAACTGAGCAACATCAGCACACTGACAACCACGGGCTATTGCATTACTGATGGGATTTTGCTTAGCATCAATTACACTGTCTAGAGTACCATAAAAGGTGTATACCTGGTTCACCACTTCATGTTTCTTTGCTCTAGTTTGATTTAGTTTAGTATTTTTTCTTAGCTTATGCAGTTATTTTCCACAAGAAGAAAAGGGTAAAATTTTTTTAAGATTATGCTTGCTGAATTTTAACTCTTTAGTTCGTGAAAAACGCAACATCCTCACAGGTGAAATCCCTTCCATTTAATAAAAACCAGTGCTTACTTGTTCCAGTGCCTAGCAGAAGCATCCCATGAGAAATTCCAAAAAGCATGTAAAGATCTTCACAAATATAAAAGACAGCAAATGTGTTAAAGAAAAGATCAGTTTTCGTATCATTTGTTTTGCTCTTAGTCATGCCAAAATGAAATATTGGATAGTTAAATGCTCTGAAATTCCTCCATGAAAAGGGATATGTTTCAACTTTTTTTTTTTTTTTTTTTGTTTGCTAAAAAATTCTCCAAGTCCTCCTGTTGGAAGACAGGAAAGAGATACACATTATTATGCACACCAAGAATGGATAGAAACTCTCCAAGACTACAAAGACTTTTAAACACCTGACTTAGAAAATTTTCACAACACTTTTTGAACTGACATTATTGTTAACACTTAGAGCTATACAGCAAGTGCCAGAGGATGAAGTTATTGCTACCGACATCTCTAAGCAAATCTAATTATATAATTTACTGAAAGCATGTTACATGGTTGTTTTCCATGAAAATTTATTGTAATAATAACCCTTCTTTTACGTTAGATAATCAATTATAATATTATCTCACGTTATTATAACAATTAATTTTTACAGTAAACAATTATAAAGTATATAGTAATATGTGAAAACCAGAATAAAATCGTGATTCATTTAGAACTATTGCTCAGGAGTGCAAAAGTGAGAGGAATAATACAATATTGTCAAATTCAACTTACTCCTGCTGCAAAAACAAGAAAGATGACATGTAAGAAATTTCCAGCTGAACAAAAATAAATTTTGCAAAGCAAAACATGAATGACAATAAGGGTGCATTAACTGAGGGATTCCAAATATTAAAAAATATATATACATTAAAAAATTAATGTTTCGCTACCATCACAAATATAGCTATGAGCAATACAGAAATCTCAGTTACAAAATAATTTCAAAATGCTAAAAAGATGGCATATAAATTCTAAATTACTTATGGCCATCTATAAGAAAAGATAAGTTTGAAAATTTGTTTTTAGAATGTAGTTAACAGTTAAGTTTGCATTCTCAATAAAATTGCTAGTATAGATTGTCACCGAGAGAATTAGACTTTCAAAGCAAAATATATATGTAGCATGAACAGGTATATATGTGTTGGCAGATATGTTGATATATATATGCACTGATATTTAAATGCCTGTTTCACATACTACCAAATCATTCAAAATATAATTTCCCTATCTACGAAGCTGGACAATGTACCTCTTTATAGTAATATTAAAACATTCAGATGAAGCATACATGAGTATGGGTGCATGTGCGCACACAAATTTATCATAAATGCATGAAAATTACCCTCAGTGATCAACAAATGATGCCCACCCCATCTGTGATGAACTATGTCACATAGCTTGCAGTACAAAAAGTCCATGAACTCATCATGCATGGTGCCAACTATCCAGACAGGTGGTGATTGTTGCTTAATATGGGGCATGTTCTGCTGACAAGAACAAGAACTAGTACCCCTGGCACAAATGGTCCAACATTTCAGGAGACCATATACACCCTGCCATATTACATTTTTTCCTCTCTGTAATGTGCCATGTCATCAGACCCACACTATGCACAAGTAGTTCAAGGAAGTATGTCAACAATCTTTACTGGCCTCCACATTTGCCTGAACTCAATCCAATTGAGTTCAGGCATATGGACACAACTGTCATCTATGCCAACACTGGAAAGCCTTGCAGATCCATGCCTTCAAACAACTAGCAGAGTCAATGCCTAGACGAATAGCAGCTTTTTATCCATGCGGATGATGGCCAAACATGGTATTAGATAAGTGGTCATACTTCAGTGATCACTCAGTGTATATCATGTCTGCTTGATTTAATCACAATTCTAATTATATTAATCAAGGTACACATTAGTGGACATTATATATACATGTATGAGCAAACATTTAATGAACATTAAATATATAAAAATAGATATCACATCTTTATCTTTGAGGGAAAAACAAATTCCATTGGAAACCAGTGGGTTTGGAACCTGCTACAAAATTAAAGGCTTATGATGGCTGTGGCAGTGCCATAACAAACACTCCCATGGTCATCTAGAAAAATGTTGGTTAGAAATGTTGATGTTTGTAATATACTTTCTAGACAGTCAAAAAAATTTTAAATATACTTTATTTTAATATGAAAGGCTGCAAAACCTGATTATTTTAACTGCAAGTAACGCTGCAATTTGCAATTAAAATAAACTCTAGGACAATGCAACAAAAATGACTGCAAAGAAAGCATCTCTCTTTAATATAAATTTGACAGAAAATTCTACATTCACACATAATTATCACAGGATGAAAGGAAACATTTAATAAATGCATTTGCTCATTTGTCCAAGAAATTGCTGATTTTTAAATTAAAAAAAAAGTGTAGTGGGATTTAAATTTAACATAACTTTTTCTCTATTTTAAATAAATTTAGTCAAAATTATAACATCACTTTTTTTTCAATATTAAAAAAAAGTAGGAAATAAAGATAGGAAAAAAAAGAAAAAAAAAACTAGTTAACCTCAAATTAACATGAGATGCATATTAATATTAATTAGAAGTTCTGACATTTGTGTAACTAAAATAATTATTTTAGTTACTTATTACTTATTTGTTAGTTACACTGATTATAATTAGTGTAACAAACAAATACATACTTTATAATTTTACTGACAAATAGGTATATTCAATTGAGAAATACGGAGCATCAAGTGGCTGAAATAAGGTAAATGTTCAGGAATGTACTGCCAATTCTTATTAAACTTTACAAGGGGGAGGGGGGAAGAAAAATTAAAAAAGGTAACCTGTTATGATCTGGCCCAACTTGAGAATATTTGTACTCGGCAGTAATTTTATTGGTTTGAAAGAACTGATGCAGACGAGATTTTGCATTATCTATTGTCCAATTACCATGAATACCAGAATTTATATCTAAATCTTCTGCCTAAAAATAAGGAAAAAAATTCAGTAAGAAAAAAAAAATATATTTCTTCTTTATTTTAAAAGAACATTACAATCACTAGCAACTTGAATGGTCCTTATACAATTACAGTTAGAGACAATAATAGGTCATGATCCATTGCATGAGGTAATGGCAAGACTGCACTTACAATACTACGGTATTTTGCTGTATATAAGTGCCAAGCTGGTTTGGTTTGGAATTTATTGGTGTGTCAGCAACATAGGCTATAAAGCACCAACAGCAGTAAATGAATAAACAGTCATAAAAATGGTAATAGATAAAAAGGCAATAAAATATTATAGTGACCCACGAAAATTGGTCGCTATGTCAAGAAAGGATTTGTAAGTTATATAAAAATAGAAAATCGTCAAAAAAAGATATAAACAATACATAAATAGTATTAAAAGTATATATAATAAAAGAGTATATTTTAAATGGCTAAAAAGAGTCAACGCATGGTTGCCAGATAGCATCTGAGTGAGTGTATAGGGGCTCAATTAGATGGCTAAAAGCAGTAAAAAATATATCATTCATGTCTAAAACAAGGACATTCAGTTAAAATGTGTCTAATGGTTAAAATGGTGTCACAGTCCTCACATACAGGGTGAAGGGGTCATTTGCCCTCAGAAGAAAAATACACACAGGCAAAATGTATGCACACAGGTTTACCAGGAACATTCTGGTTACAGATTCTGAGACCAGTTCTTTGCCAAATGTCTTCTTTACTTTATTTCTGTAACAATTGTGTGCCTGTGTGTAAAGTCAAATGAGATAGGCCAAGAGTAATCCTCACTATAAAAAAATTCAATAAAAAAAAAAAAAAAAAAAAAAAAAAAAATCACAATTTTGTGCTGGCAATCGATATCAGTTGCGAACATGAAACACGATCTTATTTAGAAATTTGAATATTATCAAAAATAAACAAAGGAGAAGTATACTCTTTTTTGAGATAAATAAGACAGGAATAAGTTCTGAAAAGTAACGAAGTATATAAATTATTTTGGGGTTGCTATTCCCCAAGTGTAAGACTGCATTTTGCTGCATTAAAAGCAGGATACCTTATTAGGAGTCTCATATTATGGGTGATTTTATTCTGCCTCTAAGTAAACTCACCACAGGGACAAAATTTTTAAATCAGCTAGATGATTAATATTTGTACAGCATATGAAGTACCATGAGCAAGAATATTCTAGACCTGATCATCACTCATGAACCAGGTGACATCACAGGGCTGAGAGTACAGTAATCATTAGCAGAGGGTGATCATGAAATTCAAAGTGAGTGAGAGAGGGGGTAGCATTTGTTGCAGGCAAAGGAATGGGTTTTAATTTCAGAAAAAGTAATTATAACAATTTAATGGGCTACACAGCCTCTCAACTGGGGAGACAGTACACAGAGCACAAACACAATATAATTACAATGTACCTTTAAAGTAATAGTCAAGAAAACTTTGTATGTGTCATAAATACCATGAAAAAAAAAAAAAAATATATATATATATACACATCGTGAGGAGGATTTAGAAATGGATGAATAAAGGCAGAAAAAGATGATACGGAACAGCTGCAAAGTGATAAAAAGTACTGAAGCCTGTAACAGATAAAATTGATCTGTAATGGCACCAGAGAAAAGGCTGGAAAATTCCTCATTAAGAGAGAGAGATTGATGATCGAAATTTTGCCCAGTTTGCACGAACAAATTTCCATTTCCTGCGGAGTTTGTTTGAAGGAGACTGTGATATTAAAAAATTGCATATGATTGGAAGGTGGCCACTGCCCATAGGATTATTTAAAACATACCACTCTATGATTGGGAGGAGTATTGGAGAACAAATTGAGAGATCTATTGCTGAGGTGTGTTCAGTTGGGAGTTGAATGTGAGTGTGCGCACCAGTATTGAGTAAGGTGAGATTTTGTGACTCTAGAAAGCTTTCAACAAGTCGACCACGTGTGTCTAGTTTAGGATAGAAATAAGGGGTGGTGTATATTAAAATCCCCTAAAATACAGAGAGGTGGAGGTATTTGTATGAGGAGATCTTCAAGATCTTTTAAACAGTAAGTATGGTTTGGTAGTAGGTATATTGAGACAAGTGTTATTGAAATATGGAGAGTTATATGAACGGCAACAGCTTCTATTTCAGTTTGAAGTGGAATATGTTTAGTTGGGATCTTTGAATTTATTAGGATTGCTACACCACCATGGGCAGCATTTGCTGTATTACGATCTCTTCGATAAAGACAATAGTTCTTTATTGAAGGAGAAATTTGCGAGGTTAGGTAAGTTTCCTGAAGACAAAGGGCAACTGGAGAATATCGGTTAATTAGATCACAGATATCATCTGTGTTGCAACGAAAGCCTCTGCAATTCCATTGTAAAATACAAGGCATTATTTGTGTTTGATTGATGGAGATGTATCTGACTGCTTTTTGAAGGTTACTTGCTTATGACGTTCTAATTTAGATTTATCTTTTTTGGAGAAAACGGGCGACCTGTGTCCATTTCTTCTTCTGCATGGATTTCTAGAAGGGGATCTTCCTGTATGGATGTGCCATCTGTGTCCATGGTTGTATCTTGAAAATTTTTCACTACATTTGTGTTTGAACTATGAGATATGGTATCTATGACTGGAGCAGGAGATGCCACTGGTATTGTCAGAGGAGTATTATTTGCCTGGTCAGAGAACTTGGATTGTTGCTTAGAAAAAACATTTCTAGCCCAGTCAGAAATTGATTTGTTAGTGGGAACTGTTACATCAGTTTGAGTGGAGACTGTCTGAAATTTTTTACAGCATTGGCATAGGTCATATTTTTGTTTATAGTAGGAGTGACTAATTTTCTCGCTTCTGGGTAACTTACTTTGTTCTCAACCTTGTATTTTACTATTTTTTTCTCGGTTTTCCACTTTTCACATGTCTTCGAATATGCAGGATGGTCACCTTTGCAATTTGGGCAGGTCATTTTTTTAGCTGTACAGTTACTTTGTATGTGATCTGAGGATCCACAATTAGGGCAGACAGGAACTCCTCTGCATACAGTTTGTGAATGGCCATACTTTTGGCATTTGTAACACCTTAAAGGGTTTGGAGTGTAAGGTCGGATGCAGCAAAGTAAATAACCTGCTTTTACAGAGGAGGGTAAGATGGTGTATTGAAGGTGAGAATAATATTTCTTGTAGGTGTCAGTTGATTATCTTTTTTAGTCATTATTCTTTTTGCTTCAATTACATTCTGTCCCTGCAGTTCTTGGGTTATTTCTTCCTCGGTGACATTCAGTAAGTCCCAACTGAATATCACACCCTTAGATGAATTTAGGGTTGTGTGTGGAGATATTTTAACTGGAATGCCAGCAAAGCTTGTAAGTTGTAACAGCTTCTCGGAATGTCTGTGGTTGGTGGTTTCTACTAGTAAGTCTCCTCATTGCAGTCTCTTCACCGTCTTGGGAGATCCTCCAGATGTTTTTGTATGACAAACGGAGACAATTTATTCATGGGCTGAGTAGTAAGGGAGCGGATGATTAAAAACGACGGGCAAGGTTGCTCCATCCGATCAGTCTTTTGTCTCTTTGGATTATCGTTCTCAATATCCTGATGGTCTGTGTTATCCATGATTGCTCCTTTTAGCCCTTGGCAAGTGGACTTACTTGCCAAGATTTCCAGCCCTGCCACGGGGAGGCAGGAGCAGTGCCGCTAGAAGGCCAAGCGGTTAAAGTGTTAGTTGATTAGTGACCTAGAAAATGAATAAAAAGAAAGGTGGTTTTTCTTTCTCTGTTCTAACTTGTGGCTTTTCAAGTGTAGAACGATTTTAAAAAAATAAGGCTTTTGATAAATGTATAAATTTAAAAATAACTTTAATCGCCTTTGAAGAGCACTTTATAATCTCACAAATATTGCTTGGCCTCGAAATACACCCGGGGCCTTATTATATTATATTTTATTATAATATAATAAATAATACGTAAGTATTTTTTACGAATAAAATACATATTTTATTACGACTATTACGTAATAAAATATTGCTAATGCTTTTGCTTCTATCGTAAGCAAACTTGTTTTTTGTTTGATTTTCTATCCAAACAGATGACAGCTGTTCCATCTCTTCCAATTCTTTGTGTCTTAATCTAATGGATTTTAATTACCCTTTGAGTTGTTCCTGTTATTAAAGTTGTTTTTATTTTCTCTGCATTTTTTGTAATACTCGGCGTTGCCTCATTTAGGTCTCTAGCATGTGCAGTATCACATGGTCTTTCATTTCGCTCAAAGCGTTTCACATTTTTTCTCTATCGACAGAGGCGGACTGACCATAAGCCTTACCGGGAAACCCCGGTGGCCGGTGTCATTTTGGCCATAAACGCTAGTGTGAGGACACTACAAATTTTCCCGGGTAAGAAATTTTGACCCAGTATATGTATATCAATACATATTGCTTTTTTTTTCCCTGTCTGAATCTGCAGCTTCTTCACCAGGACGCTTCCTTTTCACACCTTTTAAGTATTTTACTCATTTTTAGGGAATAAAGCACAATTACAAAACGAGGAGGCATGCTTGATACACATAAACAAAGCTGCGCACGTGTAGCAACTGAATAAACAACACCGTAAACGCAGAGATACACTATTAACACCTCACATTTTACTAAAGCACATTTCTAGGGGTTACTACCATATAACAATAAAAACAATTTCCAGTTGCGTTTCTGCTAGTGGAATCTGTTACAAACTGGTAGTAAACTCGATCTAATTGCATTCACGATAATATCGATAGCTGGAATTTTACATTATTATGGTGAAATGTGTTTCCCCTTCACTGATATAAAACACAAATACATTTTCAGAATCTCCTCTTCATTCCTATTGTGTTGTGTTCAGTTGGGGTGATTCCGCGTTCAACTGCCATTTCTTGTAAACACAAAGGCGAATCGTGCATAAGCGAATTCGGTTCGTGTTATATAAGATATCGTTCACCTATTTATAAATCGTGTATGATCGAATTCGTGTAATGTAAACACGTGTTATACGAGGACTGACTGTACAATCAAATCACTTTATGATGGACTCTCCATAATAAAATATCAGTAACTATATTATATGTGGTAAGGCTGGTCATTGTGATCATGTTTGCAAAGTTAATTTTAATTCTATTAAATGGCGATTCTAATAAATGAAAATAGGAGGAATATTATCCACAGACTATAAAAGTACGGATCATAAATTTACACTTTATTACATTACCAGTTAAAATTAAATGATACATGCAAATCGGAAGAATATTTTCCACAGGCTAGCAAAATAAAAATAAATTTATGCTTACACCTACATAGCTTAATTCGTACATACTGTAACATGTAGTAGTAGTGGCATGTGATGCAAGAAAGCAAGTGTATGAGCTTACGCAGCATCAGCAAAAAAAAAAAAAAAAAACAACACACACCATTCCCTCCAAATGCCTGTCCAGTTCCTCCTTAAATTTATTCAACATATCAACTTCCACAACGACAGATGGAAGTTTGTTCCAGCAATTAACCACCCGCTGGCTAAAGGCAAATTTCCACACATCTATTCTACATCTGTCTTTTCTTAATTTGAATTTATGCCCCCTTAGGTTCGTAATCTGAACAAGTGGAAGGATCACATCAGAATTCAGCGTGCTCAATCCATTCAAGGCCCTCAATCAGATCAGAAACCCACCTCAATCAGATCACCGTGCAGGTGCCTAGTCTCCAGCCACTGCAATTTGCAGAACTTAAGCCTCTCTTGGTAAGAGAATCCCTTCATTCCCTTCAACAATCTTGTTGCCCTTCTCTGTACATGCTCAAGTAAATCTACATCCTTCCTAAAATGAGGCCTCTAGACCTGTACACAGTACTCAAGGCGTGGCCTGACCATTGCCTTATACAGAGGGGCAATCACCTCCTTCTCCCTGCTAGCAAAATTCCTATATATCATTGACAAAACCCCACGATCTGCCCTGGCAGCCTGTCTGCATTGCTCAGAAAACTTCATATCTGACTGCAGAATTACTCCCAGGTCTTTTTCACTTTCTACCACCTTAAGTGTAGTACAACACAATTGGTACGTTTCTCTGGTGTTACTTCTATCCATATGCAGTACTTTACATTTGTCAAGGTTAAACTTCAGTTGCCACTTCTTAGCCCATCTGCCCGAATTATCTAGATCCTGTTGCAGTAGCACACTGCCATTACTGTCATTAACAACCCTGCCAACCTTTTTATCATCTGCTAACTTCGACACTAAGCCTGATATACCTTCATCAATATCATTGATAAATAGACAAAACAACAGAGGACTCAACACCGAACCCTGTGGGACTCCACTAATAACATTAGTCTCCAAAGAGCAGCACCCATTAATTACCACCCTCTGTCTTCTCCCACTCAACCATCCTTTTATCCATTGTAGTAACTTACCCTTAATACCATTCTGCTCCAATCTGCACAATAGTCATCCATGCGCAACAGTGTCAAATGATTTCCTGAAATCCAAATATACAAAGGGTACTAGGAAAGTTTTGCAATACAGCTTTGTTTATTTAATTTTTTCAAAGTAATTTCCTCTACATTCAATACACCTCTCCATCCTCCGAAACCCATCTTTAAACCAGTTCTGCCAAGTGTCACTAGGGAGTAAAGCACACTCGTTGTCCCAAGCCCGTAGAAGGTCCTCATCACTGGAAACCCGCCTCCCTTTTAGCTTCATTTTCGCATGCGGGAACAGTGCAAAGTCGCAGGGAGCAAGGTCTGGGCAGTAGGGAGGGTACTCGAGAAGTTTCAGTCCTGTCGTGGTCAAATATTCGGTGCAGGCTTTGGCACGGTTAGCTGGAGCATTATCGTGATGGAGGTACCAGGTGTCCATTCTTGACTTTGGCCGCAGGTTCTTCATAGATCCAATGACTTTAGGCAGGCATTGTTCAGTATACCACTTAGCTGTGACTGTCTTCTGCGTGTCCAAAATGACACGTTCCACAATTCCACTCGATTTGAAAAATACAGCTATCATTTTCTTCTTTACAGATCGGGATTTTCTCACAATTACAGGTGTGTCGTCATCATCAAAGACCCAAACTTTGTTTTGAGCCTTGGTCGGCAGATCGTAATAGTACAGCCAAGTCTCGTCACCTGTCACGATGTTGTTCACATACCGAGATTGTCCCTTATCAAACTTTTTTAACATCTCCCGGCACCAAGTCACACGTCGTGTCATCTGCTCTTCAGTCAGTTGATGCGGCACCCAGAGAGAACAAAGTTTCTTCACGTGCAAATGATCTTGCAGAATCAAACGAATTGCTGGTGCATTTAGGCCCAAAGTATTCTCTATCTGTTGGTAGGTCACTCGCCTGTTTTCGTCAAGCATTTTCCTCACAGCAGTAACATTTTCCTCCGTAACTGACGTTCGTGGCCTTCCCGGCCTCTCAGAATCTTCCAGGGTGAAATTTCCCCTTTGGAATTCTCTATACCACCTGAATATCGTTGTACGATGTGGACAATCATCATCTAGTGCAAGAGTCATTTCTTCTAAGCACTGGTCTATGGTTAAACCACGCACAAAATTATACCGCAAAACTGTCCTTATCTCATTTCGTGACCACGATGCCATCGCAAGCACTTTACACTCTCACTACTAATGAATAACTGAGCCCATTGACTTGGCGCGGCAGCTACTATGCATGTATGAACATGTCTCAACATGCAGCAACAAGCAGCTTTCTGTGATTCATTGTTGCGTCATATTGCAAAACTTTCCTAGTACCCTTTGTATGATATCAAAATTATTTTTTGCATCCAGTTCCTTTGTAACCATATCATAATATCCTATCAAATTTGTCAGACAAGACTTTCCCTTACCAAACCCATGCTGTGTCTGAATTATTGCTGCAGTCTTGTCTAGATGCTCCTGCAATGCATCTTTAACCAGTGACTCTATTTTAGCCGGAACAGAAGTTAAATTAACTGGTCTGTGTCACCCTTCGATCCCCCTTTGTGAATTGGGGATACATTTGCACATCTGCAGTCCGTGGGGACCTCCCCTGAGTCCAGGGATGCTCTCATAATTATGGCTAAGGGTTTACTTAGTTGCTTTGCCGCCTCCTTTAATATAACTGGATAGAACCCATCCACCCCAGGTGCCTTTCTTATGTTTAACTTCAACAATTTCTCCTCCACTTTGCTCTCAGTTATTATAAAATCATTAAGCACCCTGCTACAATTTGCTAAAAGATAAAAGATCAGCATAAAGGATAAGCAATCAAATAACAAAGAACATGGAAGGCACAAATTGCAACTAACACGATACGGGCAAGTGAGGTACACAGTACGAAGTTCCCGAAGCTTAAAAACTAGGAATGAAGAGGGAAATTTGAAATAGATTCTGAAAATCTGTTTTTTATATGATTGAAGAGGAAGTAAAAACACATTTCACCATAATAATGCAAAAACCAACAGTGTTACAGCTATTGGCATTATCACAAATGCAATAAGATCAAGTTTAGTACCTATTTATAATAGCTTGCACTAACAGAAAAGCCCAATAAACCAGAAACCGTAAATTTTGTTTTATGGTGGTGACCTCCAGAAATATGCTTTAGAAAATTATCACGAAGGCATTGAAAATTAATTCTTATAACCGACATGATAACGATGAAAGTGTAGTGTATTTTAATTATTTGAATTGGTTTTTTGATAATGCGAAATTTTTTTTTATTTTTGTTACACAGAGCATTAATAAAACTACAATAAATAAATTAGCTTTCGGCTGGGTGGCAGCCTTCATCGGATTAAAATACTTGAATGGCAGTTGGAACAGAGATGCACTGCCAGGATGGTGCGTGAGGCACGTGGTTAATTGTTTGTTGATGTTTGTGGCTGTGACGTATGGTGGTGACGTGGCCAGCGTTTGTCTATGGATAGAATTACTGACTCTGTGATGGGGTTAACTTGATAACCACTGTTCCTGTTCAAAGAGGTATCCGAGCATTTTATATTTAGCGATTCCAACCAGGTACGCCTTAGGTAATGGTGGGACCTGTCCACAACCGCGACATCGCGGTGTGGGTCGATGTCGTGGTGGGTTGTCCAGACATGCTCGGCGATAGCTGAGTGTTCCACATCTGCCAAACGGATCGCCCTTTTATGTTCTGAGAGACGTTTCTCGAGTCGACGTCCAGTCTCTCCAAAGTAGCAGCTCGTGCAGTCACGGCAAGAGATGCGATAGACCAAACCGCTCTGTAGAAGGGTGGGGACAGGTGTTTTTATGTTGAAAATGAGCGAACGCAGTTTCTTGCCCGGGAGTTGGATGCACTTTATCCCATGTGATTTTAGGATTCTACCGATCTGCTGTGACAGGTCGGGGTAGTATGGAATGAATGCCCTCGTGGATGACTCGTCACTGTTGGCGTTGCTGTTGGTCATCACGTTGTCGCGTGCTTGTAGATCACACCTGTCAAGGACGTCGATGGGGTAGCCACACCTCGTAAGGTCTACTTTGACTCTGGTGATCTCTTTGCGTCTTTCATCTGGGGAGCTGGAGTGTGTCCAGGCGCGAGTTAGCAAGGTTCGGGCAGTGGAGAGGAGGTGGCCCCGTGCGTGTGCTGACCGGAAGTTGGTAAATTGGCCAGCACACATGGGCTTACGATAAACTGTCGTCTTCAAGCATGTGCCTTCGCGCCGGACAAGTGTATCTAGGTATGGTATAGAGTTGTTCGACTCCAGCTCAATCGTGAATTTTATGAAGGGCAATAGTGAGTTGAGGTGGGTTAGGAGTCGCTGACCTGAGTCTCTAGGGATGACTACGAACACATCGTCTACATAGCGACACCAAAAGGCGATGTGATCTGGTGCGTGTGTAAACGCACGTCCCTCTAACTCCTCCATCACGATGTTTGCTGTGACCGTGATGATCGTGAGACTCCAGAAAGATTTTATCTTCATAGCCCGTAGCAGGCAACACCTGAGGTTTGCACATAGATGCAAAGCTAACTGGATTATACCGAAAGGGTTTCGCTACAAACAACCGTTTCCTAATGAGCGTATGAGACGTGCCTGTTGGAACTTCGGCTTCAGAACTCTGCGCATATGGATCGGCTGCCTCTATCGTGACATACAACGTGCTTCAGCGAGCAAAGCAGCCCTACTAGCCGACCTTAAGGTTCTGATTCCCGATCCTATTTACACCAAGGTAATCAATACTTTATGTTACCAGGCCGTCTGAGAATCAGATCGTTATTGTGCCCGACAGAAACGTAAGTTCAATACCTTAATTAATGAATCCCATCAATTTCGTCGCCAGCGTAATGCCCCTCTCACAAATTGCACGGATTTCATATTGAACCTAAGCAGCAAGCAGTTATCTGCAGAACAAATAAACTTATTGACCCTTGGCATGATATTTGCCGTTCTTCCAAAGCACCCACCGATCACCGACATCGCCTTGGGTGTGGAAGCAAGCTTATCACGCCTCCCAGAAGATGTAGCCAACGCAATCCGCTTAAAGACTGCAGCAGTTCTACACCATGCTCGCCCCGTCTCTTCAAACCTCAGCCGTATACAGATTTCTACCCTCAAGGCACTGAAACAGGATTCGTCCATCGTCATTCTACCGGCGGACAAAGGCCGTCGTACGGTTGTAATGAACCACACTGATTACATGGCGAAAGCCTTACTGCTCTTACGAGACACTACCATCTACAAACCCTTAACCGTCAACCCCAACAGGGCTTTGGAACGATGGGAGTCAGAGGTGAATATCCTCATCAACACTTGGCTGAAGCAAGAGAAAATCACACAGTCAACCCGTAATCACCTCCGTACCTCCGGGTGTCAGATCCCACGGTTTTACGGCCTGCCGAAGGTGCACAAAGAAGACACACCACTAAGACCTATTGTATCCTGCTGTGGATTACCGACTTACGAGCTGTCTAAATTTGTCTCGAGACTTCTTTCTCCTCTAGTTGGCAAGACCACCTACACTGTCTCCAACAGTGTTGAGTTCATAGAAAGGATCCGCAATATATCCATCTCGCAAGATCAAGTCATGGCATCATTCGATGTCGTATCACTCTTTACCTCCATCCGAGTGGAACTTGCCATCTCTTGTGCAAAACAACTCTTGGACAATGATGGAACCCTTAGCGACAGAACTAGACTGACGCCTGATGACATTTCCGCCGCCCTCAGACTGTGCTTAACAGGGGGTGCAATCATGTTTAATGACTCAATCTACCAGCAGATACATGGCACAGCCATGGGTTCCCCTGTCAGCTCGGTCACAGCAAACATAGTGATGGAGGAGTTAGAGGGACGTGCGTTTACACACGCACCAGATCACATCGCCTTTTGGTGTAGCTATGTAGACGATGTGTTCGTAGTCATCCCTAGAGACTCAGGTCAACGACTCCTAACCCACCTCAACTCACTATCGCCCTTCATAAAATTCACGATTGAGCTGGAGTCGAACAACTCTATACCATACCTAGATACACTTGTCCGGCGCGAAGGCACATGCTTGAAGACGACAGTTTATCGTAAGCCCATGTGTGCTGGCCAATTTACCAACTTCCGGTCAGCACACGCACGAGGCCACCTCCTCTCCACTGCCCGAACCTTGCTAACTCGCGCCTGGACACACTCCAGCTCCTCAGATGAAAGACGCAAAGAGATCACCAGAGTCAAAGTAGACCTTACGAGGTGTGGCTACCCCATCGACGTCCTTGACAGGTGTGATCTACAAGCACGCGACGTGACGACCAACAGCAACGCCAACAGTGACGAGTCATCCACGAGGGCATTCATTCCATACTACCCCCGACCTGTCACAGCAGATCGGTAGAATCCTAAAATCACATGTAATAAAGTGCATCCAACTCCCGGGCAAGAAACTGCGTTCGCTCATTTTCAACATAAAAACACCTGTCCCCACCCTTCTACAGAGCGGTTTGGTCTATCGCATCTCTTGCCGTGACTGCACGAGCTGCTACTTTGGAGAGACTGGACGTCGACTCGAGAAACGTCTCTCAGAACATAAAAGGGCGATCCGTTTGGCAGATGTGGAACACTCAGCTATCGCCGAGCATGTCTGGACAACCCACCACGACATCGACCCACACCGCGATGTCGCAGTTGTGGACAGGTCCCACCATTACCTAAGGCGTACCTGGTTGGAATCGCTAAATATAAAATGCTCGGATACCTCTTTGAACAGGAACAGTGGTTATCAAGTTAACCCCATCACAGAGTCAGTAATTCTATCCATAGACAAACGCTGGCCACGTCACCACCATACGTCACAGCCACAAACAATTAACCAAGTGCCTCACACACCATCCTGGCAGTGCATCTCTATTCCAACTGCCATTCAAGTATTTTAATCCGATGAAGGCTGCCACCCAGCCGAAAGCTAATTTATTTATTGTAGTTTTATTAATGCTCTGTGTAACAAAAATAAAAATTTTCGCATTATGAATCCAGAGCACGTAGGCCTCTTTTATTATGGTTTTTTGATATTAAAGCAGCTGATTCCACTAACCAGTGATCATGTTAACTGGTGCCTGCCTACTTCACTTTATGATGGGATGGGCTTATGATTGTCTCCGACAGGACCACTTCCTCTGAGCCAATACCAGCGTTTGTAAATGTATTGGCCATCTGTTTTGCTTTTGCATCCTTTTGTAAGTGATTTTTTATGTTGTGCTTTAATCAATATATTAGTTTCAATCAATATGTACAATTTCCATTATAAAAATCACCTTTTGGAGAGATAGTTATATTAGCTTAGCTGAGTTACATAGCGAAAAAGTGCGAAAAAGTTTAACTTCCAATGACCAAAAAAGAATGTGTTATTGGGTTCACATTACGATATTTTCATGATATAACTGTGTCTCTGGAATGGATTAATATTGTAAAGTGGGGGTTCACTGTATTTATCTAGGAACATAATTATACTGATCATGATTTTAGCATTCAGCAGGCTTATATTAAAAATAAAAAAAAAAAAAAACACAGTAATGCATATTTAAAAAAAACACAACACAAACTTAACTGAAATTCACTAAAAATCTCAGGAAATTGTAAGAGACTTTTTCCAAAGGGTAAGAAATATTCCTATAACAGAGGAATATTCCAGATATAACAGTAACATTCCAATATAACATAATAACATTAATAACACAATAATTATAATAATAATTAACACAATAACAATATAACATTCCAATAACAGAGGAATATTTCTATATTCCTAAACATTCCTATAAAACCTATAACAGAGAATATTCCCCTTCCCAAGTTAATTTTGAATCATATATGCAAAAGGAGGGGGAGAAAAGGAATACTGTCTTTCAAATCAGACAGCCTGAACATCTGGATTACACATAAAAAGTGGGGTGGAATGGAAGATTCTCCATTACTGAAAAGCATTTGAAAACTACTGTTGCTCTCACGTACCACCATTACCTAGGATGATCAGCCATTGATCCCATTAACTAGTTATTCAAAATTAAATATATTAACTTTCAACTCGTGTGTGTGTGTGTGTGTGTGTGTGTGTGTGTGTGTGTGTGTGTGTGTGTGTGTGACTACTATCATTATGGCTTCTGTATGTAAAATTTGCATGCCCTCTTTAGTTCTTATAAAAATGAACTTGGAAGGGATCATTAAGAAAGATTGATTTTATAATAAACACATAAATTTACCTCTTCTACTCTCCTTTTCTCAGCTATTCTATCTAAATAATCTGGAGGAGGTCCTTGCTGATAAGGCAAATAATTATTGCTAAGCGGAAATTCTTTTCTTTCTTGACTTATACTTGTGTGAGGAGGCGGCACACCTTCAGGAAGTTCTCCTAGAGCATTTCCTTCATTATTCGGCACTGGTCCCTAAATTACGCAAAATCAGACAATGTAAAAATCAGACAGGTAAATGCTGAAGAAAATTCAAAAAGCTAAGTTTAGATAATTTAATTACTACTTACAGGGATTTCTATAGGAACTTCGGATTGATTAACTTTTCCCATTCTAACCAAGTACATAAGAAAATCTCGGGCTGCATTTGTTTGTGCATCTTTTTTATTTGTAGAATTTCCAATGCCAACATAATCAAATCCTTCTACCCGAACCTATAAAAGACAGCAGGAAAGGGAGGGGGAAAAAAACATATGATTATAACTTTGAAATGAAATTTATAAAATATTAGGCATTCCTACTTATTTCAGATAAGATAAGCTCTTCAAGGCTGCGTTGCAAGGCTCAATTAGACTTATCTGGAACAAAGAAAGGTGCTCTACCCAACTTTATCCCCTGGCCTTATAGCTATTAGGGTTTTTGTAAGACAATCCAATCTACATAGCATAATTGACCAGTTCACAATAAAGATCTCTCTCTCTCTCTCAATTACAATAAGCTTTAAGTCAAGAGTATGCATATTCTGGACAAGACAAATTAATTCGTCATTGCAACCTTGAAAATCTTACCATTAGTTGTAAAGGTATAATTATAGTACCATTAGAAAAGTCAGTCGTGTGCATGACAAACCATGGTCTCGCACACTTGGTGTTCATGCTTCTACCTTTGTTTCCCCCTCATTCTGCAATATCTGTTCTCACAGGTTATGACTCGCATTGGCAGAGGCATATGATGAAAAAAAGCAAGCCCATAACAGCAGCATTTCTCAAACTGTGTTCCGCGGAACGCTAGTGTTCCATTAAATATGAACAAGTGTTCTGCAAAAAATCGTAATTAATAATTTAAAAAAATAAATAAATTAAAAAAAAATAATAAATTTTGCATATTTGTAGTGGACACCACTTTTGCATCATTATAATTTTTAACATTTTTTTTTTTTTTTTTTTTTTACGTTATTAGTATACTGGCATAGACTAATAATCAAATAGACTATGGAACGCTTTATTTTGGCAATCTTTTGCATAGAAAAATATGCGTAGAGGTAATAACATCTACGAAAAAGTAGTAATGTAGTGATCTAATATGCTCTTCGTATGCGATTTAGCCTGGAGTACACAGGTTGAAGGAGAGGGAGAAGCGAACCGATATCATAACTAAACTCACTTCCTTGTTTAATTTTTTTTTGATAATTATCAGTATTTCGAAATGCTATTAAAATAAATGACCATGGATTTATGGTTGAAAAAAAGAACTTTAAAACGAGAAGCAAGAACTTCTACTATTGCAACTGTGGTCGATGAAAACGAATACAAGATTATCACACTTCAAAGTAAGGATGAACAATCGCAGCCTTTTGTTCCCCAAAAAAATTCGAAGTGAAACAACTGGAACCAACTAATAAAAGACCAAAACGAAGTATGATAACAATTATTTGAATTTCGGCTTACATTTGCTGTAAATAAAGATGCTCCTGATGCATAGTGTGTCGTGTGTAATAAAATATTAAGAAATAGTTCTTTGGCTCACACTAAACTTATTTCGTAAATGTTCCGTCAATATATTGTGAGATGGAAAGTGTTCCATGACTAAAAAAGTTTGAGAAACGCTGTTATATAGCATCTGCCAAAAAAGAAAAGAAAACGTTCCCATTTCGCTGATCCATTCATTCCAAATGTTTGTCTAGTTCTGCCTTGAATTTATTTTAAGATATCAACTTCTGCAACAACAGATGGAAGTTTGTTCCAGCAATCAACTACCTGCTGGCAAAAGGCAAACTTCTGTACATCTATTCTA
Organism: Mastigoproctus giganteus; assembly: GCF_048544385.1. Lineage (NCBI taxonomy): Eukaryota > Metazoa > Arthropoda > Arachnida > Uropygi > Thelyphonidae > Mastigoproctus > Mastigoproctus giganteus. Next base: position 113,832,000 of record NC_143586.1, on the reverse strand, counting down.
CAACTGTCTTTCCTCAGTTTGAATCGATGCCCCCTCAGGTTAGTAATCTCAGCAAGAGGAAGAATCCCATCAGCATTGAGCCTGCTCAATCCATTCAAGGCCTAATACACCTCAATCAGATTCCCTTGCAGGTTCCTAGTCTCCAGAACTTAATTTGCAGAACTTAAGCCTTTTTTCATAAGAGCACTTTGTTCCCTTACCAGTCTTGTTGCCCTTCTCTGTATTTCTAGCAACTCTACATCCTTCCTAAAGTGAGACTTCCAGACCTGTGTGCAGTACTCAAAGTTTGCCCTGACTATTGCCTTATACAGAGATAATCCTGCTCGCAAAATTCCTGTATGTCATTGGCAAGATCCCATGACCTACTCTGGCAGCCTGCCCTCACTGCTCAGAAAACTTCATATCTGACTGCACAATACTCCCAGGTCTCTTTCATTCTTCACTACCCTGAGTGTAACACCACCCAGTTGGTCATCCCATAACTAGCACAAACTGTGCTCTCAAAACACTTAAAATATTACTTTAAACTTGAAATTTTGATCTTAAATATGGCCTCTAAGCAGGTTGTCAGCAAATTTCTTCCATATCTACAGCAGTGTTCAATTAATGTGAAGGAGCATACATGTTATTAGCCACCCCTATTAGCTTACATCATGGTGACTGACATCAGCTGACTTTTGGCAATGTGTTAATGTTTTTTCTATGACATTATTCCACACCGAGGCACACCCAGGGTCCTGAGCTGGATATCATCATTCTTCTCTTCCTTGGTGATTTCCTTCTACTACTTTCTTTCTCTCTCTCTCTCTCTCTCTCTCTCTCTCTCTCTCTCTCTCTCTCTCTCTCTCTTAGGGTAAATTAGAATTTTTTGTTTTGGTTGGTGCAGCAAAAGCCTCAGGCTTCCTTGCACCATATGGCTAATGATAATAACAATAATATGTATCAGGTTCCATATGAGATGGTATTGACATTTCTAGATATACTTTATTAGAATAAACTGGAGCTATTAAACTCAATATGTTCTACATTGATTTCAATATTTGTAGAAGAATAAGAGAAATTTACCTCTATGTGATAGAATGCTTCCTTATGATACTCTCTAGAAATTAAAACGAATATAAGATTAACACAAATGATTAAAGTAAAAATCAATCGAAAACATTTTTTTAAATTTAAACATGTTTTTAAAAAAATTTCTGGAGCGTATCATACGGAAGTGTTCTATGTATCATATAGAGGAGGAAGGAAAATCATTTTTTTAAAATTTATGTTAAACTTCTTTTTTTTTTTTTTTTCAATTGATTTTTTACTTTAATCGTTTTGCCTTAATCTTATATTTGTTTCCATTTCTGGAGAGTACCATGTGGAAGTGTTCTACGTATCATACTGAGATAAATTTCTCTTATTCTTCTACAAATATTTAAATCAATGTAGAACATATTGAGCATCATAGCTCTGGTTTATACTGGTTTTGGTTTATACTACCAAATTCATATTTTAAACTCTTGTTGACTATTTCATTCACTTCCTTCCTCTCCAAGCACATCTTGGGACAAAAATACATTAGATTAACACTAAGATACTCTGTCAAATTTACCATATTTCTTTCTTAAAATATTGCCTTTTGTTTCATCATTTCGAAGTTTGCCAGGGTCAATTTAAATCATAAAATTTTAAGCACAAAGCAACTAGCACTTGCCATATCACGTAATATAGTTAAACTTGCTTAAAATCTTGGTATTCTAATAAACAAAAATACCTTTCCCAGGTTAAGAAACTTCGAGAAATTAAAAAATTATAGACATCCAAATGATTGGTTTGTATTGAAGACCTCCAGAGATTTGGAACTGGGAAGCACAGGCCACAGAAATAAAAAAAAAAGCACACACACTAACAAATTGAATACATTATCACAGGTATCAAAACAGGTTCACATGAGTTGAAAACACATTCTTGCTAGCATTTGACCAAGTGCATATGAGATCGTTGACACCCCCCCCACACACACACACACACACACACACACACACATGCATACAGAGTGCTAACACAATCAGAATGCTTCAGTTAGTTCTGGAATCCCCTCGCCCAAAGTGCAACGTATCAACAGGTTACAAATGCTTCCTCGTATACACTATCACAGATTTCACTTTAGCATTAGTAGAGGCATTTGATGCAAGAAAGCAAGCTTATGCAGATCAGCCAAAAAAAAAAAAAAAAAAAATCCACTTCCACTTCACCCCTCTGTTCGTTAAAAATACCGGTCCAGCTGAGCCTTAAACTTATTTAGGCTATCAACCTCCACGACAAGGGATGGAAGTCTGTTCCACCAACCAACCACCCGCTGGCTAAAGGCAAATTTCCGCACGTCTATCCTACATCTGTCTTTCCTCAATTTGAATTTATGCCCTCTCAGGTGATTATTCTGAGCTAGAGGAAGAATCCCATCAGCATTGAGCATGCTCAAACCATTCAAGGCTTTATACACCTCTATCAGATCACCGCGCTGGTGCCTAGTCTCCAGACACTGTAATTTGCAAAACTTAGGCCTTTCTTCGTAAGAGCACCCCTTTTTTCCATTCACTAATCTTGTTGCCCTTCTCTGTACTCGTTCCAGCAGCTCTACATCCTTCTTGAAATGAGGCTTCCAGACCTGTATACAGTACTCTAGGTGTGGCCTGACCATTGCCTTATACAAGGGAATAATCACCTCCTTATCCCTGCTGAAAAAATTCCTGTATATCATTGACAATACTCCATGAGCTACTCTTGCAGCCCGTCTGCACTGCTCAGAGAACTTCATATCTGCCTGCACAACCACCCCCAAGTCCCTTTCATTCTCTACCACTGTCAGTGTAGTACCACAGAGTTGATACGTTGCTCTGGGGTTGCTGTTTCCCATATGTAGTACTTTACATTTGTCAATGTTAAACTTCATTTGCCACCTCTCGACCCATCTGCTCAACCTTTCCAGATCCTGTTGCAGCAGCATGGTGTCAGTAGTGTCCTTGACAACCCTGCCAACCTTTGTATCGTCTGCAAACTTGGACATTAAGCTTGATATACCATCATCAATATCATTTATAAATACAGAAAACAATAATGGACCCAACACTGAGCCCTGAGGGACTCCACTAATAACATTAGTCCACGATGAGCAGTGTCCATTGATTACCACTCTGTCTTCTCCCCCTCAACCCTTTATCCAGAGCAGCAATTTGCCTCCAATGTCACACTGCTCCAATTTGTATAGCAGTCTTCCATGTGCAACAGTATCAAAAGCCTTTCTAAGATCCAAGTATATAATATCAAAGCTATTCCCTGCATCCAGTTCTTTTGTGACTGCATCATAGTATCCAATCAAATTGGTCAGGCAAGACTTCCCCTTAACAAAACCATGCTGTGTCCGAGCTATAACTGAAGTCTTGTCTAAATGATCCTGCAGTGCTTCTTTAACCAGTGCCTCCATTAATTTTCCTGGAACAGAAGTTAAGCTCACAGGTCTATAATTACTTGTGTCAGCCTTTGATCCTCCTTTGTGAATTGGGGTCACATTTGCACATTTCCAGTCTATGGGTACCTCCCCTGAGTCCAAGGAAGCTCTCATAATTATGGCTAAGGGTTTGCTTACTTCCTTTGCTGCCTCCTTTAATATAACTGGATAGATCCCATCCACCCCGGGTGCCTTTCTTGTGTTTATCTTCAACAATTTCTCCTCCACTTTACTCCCAGTTATTTCAAAATCCTGTAGCTTACTGCTAGAGTTGAATACACCTCTGGCATTCCCCTCGCTGAATAACTCCTCACGTGTGAATGTCGATGCAAAATATTCATTTAGTTTGTTAGCTACCTGAGCAGGATCATCAACAGTTGACCCATCAATATCAAGTGGACCAATCTGATTCATCCCCTTCCTTCTAGAGTTTACATAAGTAAAGAACTCTTTGCTGTTTTTCTTTGCATACCTTGCCAAGGATTTCTCGTAACCTGCCTTCGCCTGCCTAACCTCCTTTGTAACTTGGTTGCATATCAACTTGTATCCATCATAGGCTTCTGTGTCATGTGTTAATTTGTAAGTATCCCATGCATTTTTCTTCTCTGCCATATGCCTCATTAATTCATCTGACATCCATTTAGGCCTAAACCTTGAACAATATTTCTTAGTTGGTATGTAAAGCCTAGTAGCTTCCAAGATAAGTTCTTTGAATGCTTCCCATTTTGAATTTGCTGTTGGTAACATCATCAGTTGGTCCCACTGTATAGAATTTAAATACTGTCTCAGTCCATCGTAGTCGCCTTTACGGAAGCAATAACCCTTCCCTTTACCCCTAATGGTAGTTACCTCTTTGAGTAAATCCCACTTCAGCACACTGTGATCACTGCCGCCTAGTGGTTCATTTATCTGCAGATTCTTAATGCATGAAGAATCACTGCTGATAATCAGATCAAGAGTATTACTCCCTCTAGTTGGCTCCCAAACATGCTGATGTAGAAAACAATCATCCAATAAATCCACAAAAGCCCTGCTAGTGTGTGAGTGACCAGCCCCCAAATTCCAGTCAATATCTGGGAAATTAAAATCTCCCATTATAAGACTCTCTGATTTACTGGCCCACTCTATTTCCCTGTACAGTTTCTTATTATACTCATCAGAGTCATTAGGCCTATAGCACACTCCTACTCTCAATTTTGATCTCCCAATGCTTATGTCACACCAAACTGACTCAACACTGCACTGTCCAGCGATGTCGACTGGCTTCACTTCCTTGGTTTTTATGTTTCTTAACTAATAGCATAACCCCTCCCCACTTCCTATCCTGTCTATCCTTTCTGTAGACGTTGTACTCCCCAAATTCCAGTTCTGCATCCCTTATATCTGTCTGACACCACGTCTCTGATATCCCAACAATATCTGCCTTTGATGTTTTGAGCAATACCTCAAATTCATCAAATTTATTTACTCAACTCCTAGCATTGGTGTACACGCAAGTATACCTGCACCTGTTTCTATTCTTAGCTACCCTAACACAACCCATGTGTTTACTTGTACCGCAATGGCTCCCAGCAGTCTCTGAAATATCATGCATCTTGTTTTTCAGGCTTCTGCTCATTCTAATAGAAGCAGTGCAAGAATCTCTTTCACCTCTACTACTGGCTACTGTCAATCTATTGGTCTTTTTCTCCCCCCAAGCTAGCAGTTTTCCAACCCACCTAACACTGCCTCGATAGCATCAGCAAATATTCTTGCACCCTTTCTATTTAAGTGTATCTCATCCCTGTAGAAGCAACCTCTCGTGTTAACAAGTACAGTCCAGGCTGAAAAAAATTCTACCCCTTGAGCCTTGCACAATCTTTCCAGGGCCGAATTGATCGACAAGGCTCTCATCATATACTCCCACCTATTGTGTCTGGGCAGAATTGCAGACACTTTCAAATTCAACCCTATCATCTTTATTCACTTTTATCCAAAGGATTAAAATTATAATTTACCATCTCACAAGCTACTAAAAAACAGTTCGTAATAGACTTCGTAATGTTCCACACAAAGGTTTATTTATTCAACAAGTTAACCAAGTAGTGAATAATATAAAAGACAGGCAACTTCCTAAATTGAATAAACATGAAAGTTCAGCTTTACATGAACTTTAGGAAATAAAGACAATATTATTCAGAGAGATAAAGGAAATACAGCTGTAACACTTGATAAAACTGATTATATAAATAAGTTAGATTCAATTATATCAGATACCCCCACTTGAAGTAGACCCGGTACTATTTATCAGTTTGGTCAATCAGTACAATAAAATGCGAACCACATATCGAAAAGATAACTACATTACTATGTCTCAGTTAAAGGAATTGAAGGCCAGAATGGCCTATTAGGCACATTGTTTCTTATAGAAACTCTGCATTTTCGTCTTTATTCACTCATGTACATGCATTTTCATCTTTAGCCACACATGTACATTTTCTTTGTTGCTGAATATCTTCACCTTCTGAACTTTCTTCTGCAGCATCTAGATTTTGTGTATCTCTTGAAAAAAATCAATAATCTGGGTTTGTTTGCTTTTGCTTGATAGATCTTTGTAAATTTCATGATATGGAGCTAAACATTTTTGAAGTTCCCTTTGTGCTCCTTTCAGTCGAAGGATCTGCATTCAAAAAATGATTCTAATTGATCGGCTAAGTTTATGCTTTCCCATATGCCTTTTAGTGTAAAATTTGGAACTTCAGAATTTTCATCTGCGCTATCATCCTCTGAATTGATTTGGCATGCCATTTCCAATGCCATTTCCTCCAATGCCATTTCCACCAAATCCACTTCGCCAGCCTATTTTTCTACCAGTAATTCGTGAATGTCTTCAGTAGTCATATCATCAAAACCTTCCCCTCCTACCAACTTAGCAAGTTATACTATTGCACCAATTCCATTTTCTGCCGGTTCGACCATATTTCCTGAATGAACTGACTCTGGCCATAGATTTTTCAACACATATTTAATGTTGATGGTTTTACTTCTTTGAGCCATAAGGTTATGATTATGATATAGTACACAAGTGAAAAATGTTTCCATGCCTCCTTCAATAGGATTCCAAGATTCCATGCTTCCTTCAAAGGATTTCAAGAACCAGCAGAGATCATACAAAATGAAACGGAAGCAATCGTCAATATTGCTAACCAATTGCAGCTGAAGTTTCTACAACTCGCAACACTGATCTTCTTCAAGCATACAATGGAGAGCTCACAAATGAAGACCTCCTTGAAATGGCAAAATGTGAAGAAGCTGAGGAAGAAGAAGATTTAACAACTGAAACTCCTGTTCATTCCCTCACTTCTCAAGGGGTTTGGTAAAGCTTTTCAACACAGAAAAAGCAACAGATTTTCAAGTAACAAGATTAAAATTTTGAGCACACTAGAAGTTGCTGCAGATTTAAAAAATGCTTATGCATGCTATCGTGAAATTTATAAAGAAAAGAGAAGACTGTCTTGGAAACACCTCAAAGCATTTCAGAAGAAGACTCCTCATTGTGCTTCCCACAAACCAACAAGTGCCGAGGAATTGTTGAAATAATTCAACAATGAATGTTAAACCATGGAATGTGCATTCAGTTGATGATGAACAATAAACATTTTTTAACATTTGTATGACAAATAATTTCTTTATTATAATTTGCTTGATTTCAAAGGCTATATTTTCATCTCTTTGGATAAATAAATCACTGTTTAAGCATAAATTATTGTTTTGTTGACCTTGAGTTAACATTACTATAGTCAAATTTCATTGTTAAGAATGTAACCCCTGCTTTTAACATTACAACTATGGGAAATAAATTCCTGCTTTACAAGTCTACACTAAGAACAAATTAACTCAAAGTTGGAAACCACCTGTATATATACAGCAGGCCGTTATAACGCGGTTCGCTTTATGCTGATTCGCTATAACGCTGTCACAGATCACTATAACGCTCTTTTACAGATTGCATTTTTGGCACATTTAACAAAATTGTTTCATTTGTTGGAGTCGATAGCTTGAAAATGAATACCAAAACAGCATTAAAACGTTTCCCACGCTGAGTGAAATTTTCTCGCACACTAATTTAATTGCAGTACAGTGACTTGATACATAGTTCCGAGATCTTCTTCTTCTTTAATGCTGCCGAATGGCGTTTGCGACTTCGTTTTGATATTGTTCTCTGTCTAGCGATGCGTGTAGAATTTGTGCTGTTGTCATGTGAAGCCAGGTGTTGATGTTATCTAGCCATGCCATTTTCGGTCTGCTTGGGTGTTTCTTGCCTTCGATCTTTCCCTCCAGGATGAGTGGTAGTAGGTGATATTTTTGTTGGTTCCTAGCGATGTGACCTAGGTATTTGCATTTCCTGCTGATGATGGTTTTGAGCAGGTCCCGTTCCGTGTGCATGTCCTGCAGGACCTGTGCGTTGGTTATCTTGGCTGTCCACGGAATTTTCAGCATTCTTCGGTAGAGCCACATTTCGAAGGCCTGGAGCTTTTTTGTAGTGGCTGGTGTTAGAGTCCAGGTTTCTACACCGTAGAGCAGTATTGGCCAGATGTAGCATTTCAATGTGCGTAATTTGAGCATGATGTTCAAGCTTCTGTCGGTGAGGAGGGTTCTCCACTTGGTGAATGCCTGCCTGGCTTGTTCAATTCTGCTTTTGATTTCGGCCTCATGGTTCAGCTGGTCATCAATGAGTACTCCGAGATACTTGAAGCGGTGTATCTGCTCTAATTTTTCGTTGTTTAGTTTGATCGTGATATTGCTTGCAGTCCTGCTGACCTTCATCACCTTTGTTTTCTTTTTGTTGATTCGTAGCCCCCATGCTTGGCTTTCTATGTCCACTTCGTTCAAGATGGTCTGTAAATCTTGTTCTGAATCCGCTATTAGTGCTGTGTCATCGGCATATCTTAAATTATTGATGTAGTGTCCGTTAACTTTTATGCCGATGTTCTTGTCAGCCAGTGTTTGGTCGAAGATCATTTCCGAATAGATGTTAAAAAGAATGGGAGATAATGGACAGCCTTGCCGGATGCCTTTTTTTTATTGGAATTGGGTCTGTCAGGTCGTTGTCATAGCGAAGCCGGGCTGTTTGATTCCAGTAGAGAGTTGTAATAAAGTTGATATCATTGTTTTCAAGCCCAAGTTTTCTCAGTCGGTCAATTAGGCGGTCGTGGTCTACTGAATCGAAGGCTTTCTCGTAGTCAATAAAACATATATACACGTCTTTTTGATGTTCATAGCACCTTTGTAGCAATATTTGTAAACAGAAAATTGCTTCTCTGGTGCCTAGTCCCCTGCAGAATCCGAACTGTGTGTTTCCTAGTGCACTTTCGCACTTACATCTTATCCTTTGCTGAATCACCTTGAGGAAGACTTTTAGCACCTGGCTCATTAGGCTGATCAGCCTGAAGTCTTCGCATTTCCGGCTGGTAGCCTTTTTTGGTAGGGCCACAAAGATGGATTGGAGCCATTCGGATGGAATGTCGTTGTTGTTGTAGATTTGATTGAACCATTTTGTTAGTTGCTGTAGTCTAGTTGTTTCAGCAGTTCCACATGAATCTGATCAGGTCCACAGGCCTTGCCTGGCTTTGTTATTCGGATGGCATGTTCCACTTCAGATGTTAATATGTGGAGATTGTCTTCCTGTGTTTGTTGTTGCGTTTCTGCCGGTTTTCTGTTGGTGCCGAACAGATTGTATATATAGCTCTTCCAGGTGTCGAGTTTGGTTTGTTTGCTTAGTATAGGTTGATTGTTGTGCGTATATAAACTTGGGATAGGAGCCGGTTTGTAGATGTTTCCAGCTTCTTTAAGCTTCTTGTGCAGGTTATAGTTGTCATTTTTCTTGATTAGGTCTTCGATTTCTGCACACTGATCTTCCATCCATTTTTCCTTCGCCTTCCGGATTTCCTGTTTGATCTTTTGTTGTATTTCTTTGTATTTTTCCCGGTTGTTGTTGCTTTTGAATATTCTCCTTTCATCCATTAGGTCTAGTATGTGCTGGGTCATCCACCGTTGTTTCTTTTTCAACGCCTGATGTCCTAGCAGGGTTTCTGCTGTTTCATTGACGCACTGTTTGAGTGAACGCCCGAATGCTTGCACGTCTGTTGTTACTGCTTCGATCGATCGGATTGTAGTGTTGAAATGAAGCTGTACTTGTCGCCTGTTGGCGGTGTTCTTCAGTTTCTCCAGGTCGATTCTTTTTGTTGTGCTTGTGCGTTTGACTGCTCGTAATTTGAGACGTAGTGTTGCTATTACTGGGTTATGGTCTGATGATATGTCAGCTCCAGGGTAGGTTTTTGCCTTGAGGACACACGACTTATATCTGATGTTGATTAAGATGTAGTCAATTTGGTTCCTGACGATATTGTTGTCAGAGTCTTGTGGTGAGGTCCAGGTGTATAGTCGACGAGGTGGTAGTTTGAACCAAGTGTTGGCAATGCTAAATTTTTCTTCTTGGCAGAACTGGACGAGTCTGTCGCCTCGTTCATTCCGTGTCCCCAAGCCATGTTCTCCGACTATATTTTGTAGCTTTCCTTGACCGATTTTGGCATTAAAGTCACCGAGGATGACCGTCATGTCGTGCTTCTTCAGCGACTTTAAAGTGTTGCTTAGCTTGTCGTAGAACAATTCAATTTCTTGATCGTCTTTGTCCGCTGTTGGTGCGTAGACCTGGAGCACATTCAGGTTGATCTTGTTGCCTGCTAGCTGTAGTAGTGCGATTCGTTCCGATATTGGGGTGAAACTGGTGACTTTGTTGGCCAGTTGTTTGTGGACAACGAAAGCGACGCTGTACGTCTGCTTGGTGGTCTCTTCTCCTCCGGAACAGAAGACGTGGTGGTCGTTTGATATAAACTTCTTTGTTCCAGGCCATTTGGTTTCACTTAGCCCAAGTATGTTGATGTTAATGCGTTCCATTTCTTGTAAAGCATTGGCTAGTTTTCCTGGTTGTAGTAGGCTTCTAACGTTCCATGTAGCTAGTTTCAGAAAATTCTTCGACGCAAGCTCGGAGATTCTTAGCACCCCTGTCCCATTCAAGGGACGCCGAGACTCGGGGCCGTGGTTTATTTTGCTTGCTATCATTGAAGTTTTCAAGGGAAGGATAATCCAAGTAGTTTCCCGTTGCTTTCTTGGATCACAATTTAGTTGAAAATGTCGTGTGTGGACCTTTTGAAACGGGTTTCGTCTGACGTCTCCACTGAAACCTTTCCGTCATGGGAGGCCCTTCTGGGAGCATATCTTTCGGTGCTTTAGTAGTTTAACAAATTAAACTACTAAACCTGCCGCAGCCATATAAATGGAGTAGCTCTTATTCAGTGATGAAGCTGCCTCGTGATGTCATAATTTTACGCAATTTATGCCGAATTTCTAGTCACCACTGACCAAGCAGGTGGCACTGCTGTAGTTTTATCTCCTGGAAACATCCAAATGGCTGACTCGGTAAAATTACTGTGACCTTGAAAATAGGTTCCGAGATCAACATTTTAAAAAATGACCAAGTATATTGCTTGTAATATTTGCGTTATATGCATTTATCTGAAGTCTAGTCATCACTCAGTACCGTATTAGACATCGTGCGAAACGGACAGTTTACTTGAACATTGTATCATAATTAATGCAACCAATGCAGTTACATTTTCGAAGAGTTAATAATAGCCGATAAGAATGAAAATGCAACAACATCTGAGCGCATTACGAAGACTATAAATGTAAGAAAAAGACTGAATTTGAAAATTAAATTAGACGTTTTGAAGTGAATCGATTGAGGTCAAAGACAAGCCAATGTGTGCCATAATTTAGGACTTGCTAGTTAAACTGTAAGAACAATTATAAAAAAAAAAATAAAGAATTAATTTTAGCAGCAGGAAAGATAGCTGTTCCACTGCAAGCAACTAGGGCTAGGCCAGCTATTAGGATTGAAATGGAAAGACTAATTTTATTGAAGATAATATCCAGTGCAGAATTCAGTTAAGTGAAATATTATTAAAAAAGAGAGAGAGAGAGAGAGAGAGAGAGAGAGAGAGAGAGAGAGATTAGTCAATATGATGATCTGAATAAAACTCACCTAAAAAAAAAAAAAATGTGGAACTATTTAAAACTAGTAAGGACTGGTTGAATAGACTTAAAATTCAGGGAAAATACGCAAGTGCAGATTAAGGAGCCAAAACTTTCAAAAGAGAACTTGTTAAAATTATTGAAGAGGGTATTATGTGTTATACTTCTCAAGTTTTTAACATAGATGAAGCAGGAGTTTTATGGAAACGAATGCCTAAAAGAAGTTTCATATTGAAAGAAGAAAAAAACATGCCGGGTTTCAAAGAGGCGAAGGATCGGTTGACTTTACTGTTGGGTGGTAACACTGCGGGGGATTTAAAATTAATATCCCTTTTAGTTTATTTGGAAGAAGGCCAAAGTTCAACCCAAATTCATCCTTGATTAAATTCATCATCCTTGATTAAATTCATCATCCTGATTAAATTCATCATCCTGATTAAATTCATCATTTAAACATTTTCCTTGATTAAATTCATCAATTAAATTAAATCAATTTAGATCAATATTGATGTTTGATCAATATTGAAAATTGATGTTTGCGGAGCAATCGGGTACGGGACATGATACTGCCATTGGGGATGTCTTTGTGTGTGCACGATGCAAGGAGTGCAAGGAAATTAGGCGACAACTCGGTGTTGTTATGGGCCTATATGAGACCTTGAAGGACAGGGTGGATGCCCTCGAAGGAAATAAATTGAGGGGCCCATCAAGCTCTCAGCTGCCCACATCAACGCCAGAGCGTGCACTTGGTCATCTTGCAACACAGAGGCAGCCCCCAAGGCAGAATGCGCTGGTCCCACAGGAACTAGTAGTTGTTGGTGACTATTGTCAGGGAAACGGGGAACATGCTTTGTAAAAAGGATAGGTGGAACAGGACCAGGGTATGTCTGCCAGGGGCAAGGGTTGATGACGTTGTAGAGCAGATATCATCTTTTAAGGGCACAAAAGGTGATATAGTTGTACACGTTGGCACTAATGACATTAAGAGTAGGAGACCAGCGGAATTACTTAACAAGTACAGGTCACTGTTGAAAAAAAGCCGTGAAGTAGGGTTAAATTTGAAAGTGTCTGCAATTCTGCCCAGACACGATAGGAGGGAGTATATGATGAGAGCCTTGTCGATCAATTCGGCCCTGGGAACATTGTGCAAGGCTCAAGGGGTAGAATTTTTTTCAGCCTGGAATGTACTTGTTAACAGGAGAGATTGCTTCTACAGGGATGGGATACACTTAAATAGAAAGGGTGCAAGAATATTTCCTGATGCTATCGAGGCAGTGTTAGGTGGGTCGGAAAACTGCTAGCTTGGGGGGAGACAAAGACTAATGGATTAACAGTAGCCACTGGCAGAAGTGAAAGAGAGTCTTGCACTGCTTCTATTGGAATGAGCAGAAGCCTGAAAAACAAGATGCAGGATATTTCAGAGACTGCTGGAAGTCATTGTGGTACAAGTAAACACATGGGTTGTGTTAGGGTAGCTAAGAATAGAAACAAGTGCAGGTATACTTGCGTGTACACCAATGCTAGGAGTTTAGTAAATAAATTTGATGAATTTGAAGTATTGCTCAAAACATCAAAGGCAGATATTGTTGGGATATCAGAGACGTGGTGTCACACAGATATAAGGAATGCAGAACTGGAATTTGGGGAGTACAATGTGTATAGAAAAGATAGACAGGACAGGAGGGGAGGAGGGGTTATGCTATTAGTTAAAAAACACAAAATCCAAGGAAGTGAAGCCAGTCGACATTGATGGACAGGGCAGTGTCGAGTCAGTTTGGTGTGACATAAGCATAGGTAAATCAAAATTGAGAGTAGGAGTGTGCTATAGGCCTAATGACTCTGATGAGTATAATAAGATACTGTACAGGGAAATAGAATGGGCCAGTAAATCAGAGAGTCTTATAATGGGGGATTTTAATTTCCCAGATATTGACTGGAATTTGTGGGTTGGTCACTCGCACACTAGCAGGGCTTTTGTGGATTTATTGGATGATTGTTTTCTACACCAGCATGTTCGGGAGGCAACTAGAGGGAGTAATACTCTTGATCTGATTATCAGTAGTGATTCTTCATGCATTAGGAATCTGCAGGATAAAGGAACCACTGGGTGGCAGTGATCACAGTGTGCTGAAGTGGGATTTACTCAAGGAGGTAACTACCATCAGAGGCAAAGGGAAGGGTTTTTGCTTTCGTAAAGGCGACTATGATGGTCTGAGACAGTATTTAAATTCTATACAGTGGGACCAACTGATGATGTTACCAACAGCAAATTCAAAATGGGAAGCATTCAAGGAACTAATCTAGGAAGCTACCAGGCTTTACATACCAACCAAGAAATTTTGTTCAAGGTTCAGGCCTAAATGGTTGTCAGATGAACTAATGAGACATATGGCAGAGAAGAAAAATGCATGGGATACATACAAATTAATGGGTGACATGGAAGCCTATGATAGATATAAGTTGGTCTGTAACCAAGTCACAAAGGAGATTAGGCAGGCAAACGCAGATTATGAGAAATCCTTGGCAAAGGACGCAAAGAAAAACAGAAAAGAGTTCTTTACCTATTTAAACTCAAGAAGGAAAGGGATGAATCAGATTGGTCCACTGGATGTTGATGGTTCAACAGTTGAGGATCCTGCTCAGGTGGCTAACAATCTAAATGAGTATTTTGCATCTACATTCACACATGAGGAGTTATTCAGGAAGGGGAATGTCGTAGGTGAAGTAAACATTGGCAGTGAGCTAGATTATTTTCTAATAACTGAGAGGAAAGTGGAGGAGAAATTGCTGAGGATAAACATAAAAAAGGCAACAGGGGTGGATGGGATCTATCCAGTTATATTAAAGGAGGCAGCAAAGGAAGTAAGCAAACCCCTAGCCATAATTATGAGAGCTTCTTTGGACTCAGGGGAGGTACCCATGGACTGGAGATGTGCAAATGTAACCCCAATTCACAAAGGAGGATCAAAGGCTGACACAAGTAATTATAGACCTGTTAGTTTAACTTCGGTTCCAGGAAAATTAATGGAGGCACTGGTTAAAGAAGCACTGCAGGATCATCTGGACAAGAATTCAGTTATAGCTCAGACACAGCATGGTTTTGTTAAGGGCAGGTCTTGTCTGACCAATTTGATTGGATACTATGATGTAATCACAAAAGAACTGGATGCAGGGAATAACTTTGATATTATATATTTGGATCTTAGAAAGGCTTTTGATACTGTTGCGCATGGAAGACTGCTGCACAAATTGGAGAAGTGTGGCATTGGAGGCAAATTGCTGCTATGGATAAAGGGATGGTTGAGTGGCAGAAGACAGAGAGTGGTAATCAATGAACACTACTCAACGTGGACTAATGTTATTAGTGGAGTTCCTCAGGGTTCAGTGTTGGGTCCATTGTTGTTTTCTGTATTTATAAATGATATTGATGATGGTGTATCAGGCTTAATGTCCAAGTTTGCAGACGATACCAAGGTTGGCAGGGTTGTTAAGGACACTACTGATACTATGCTACTGCAACAGGATCTGGAAAGGTTGAGCAGATGGGCTGAGAGGTGGCAAATGAAGTTTAACATTGACAAATGTAAAGTACTACATATGGGAAACAGTAACCCCAGATCAACGTATCAACTCTGTGGTACTACGCTGACAGTGGTAGAGAATGAAAAGGACCTGGGGGTAATTGTGCAGGCAGATATGAAGTTCTCTGAGCAGTGCAGACGAGCTGCAAGAGTAGCTCATGGTGTCTTGTCAATGATATACAGGAATTTTTCTAGCAGGGATAAGGATGTGATTATTCCCTTGTATAAGGCATTGGTCAGGCCACACCTTGAGTACTGTATACAGGTCTGGAGGCCTCATTTCAAGAAGGATGTAGAGCTGCTGGAACGAGTACAGAGAAGGGCAACAAGATTAGTGAATGGAACAAAGGGTTGCTCTTACGAAGAAAGGCTTAAGTTTTGCAAATTACAGAGCCTGGAGACTAGGCATCGGCGAGGTGATCTGATAGAGGTGTATAAGGCTTTGAATGGCTTGAGCATGCTCAATGCCGATGGGATTCTTCCTCTTGCTCAGAATAATCACCTGAGAGGGCATAAATTCAAATTGAGGAAGGACGGATGTCGGATAGATGTGCGGAAATTTGCCTTTAGCCAGCGGGCAGTTGGTTTGTGGAATAGACTCTCATCGCTTGTTGTTGAAGTTGATAGCCTAAATAAATTTAAGGCTCAGCTGGACAGGTATTTAGAACGAACGGAGGGGTGAAATGAGAGTAGTGGTTGGTTTTTTTTTTTTTTTTTTTTTGGCTGATGCTGAATAAGCTTGCTTTCTTGCATCATATGCCTCTACTAATGCTAATGCTAATGCAATTAAATTCATGATTTTAATTGGAATTTTAAGTTTAATTTTGATACGTAAGTAGTTACCACATAATTATATATGTATGTAATGGAGACTATTTTATGTACAAATATTTGAATATTAAATATTTTGACCGACATATGTGCATCTTTTCACTACCGTTTATTATTGATTAGGAAACATCCTGTGGCACCGACCGCAACTCACAAATACATATGTTACCGTATGGGAATGTGGCGCTCGCTTAACGCTCTGTTTTTACAGAACAAATTATCAGTGTTAAACGGGGTCACCAGTATTATCTTTTATATCTTTCTTTTTATGTTTCTTTATTATTTTTCTTTTCTTTATTATTATTATTTTATCTTTATTTTCTTCATTACAATTGTTGTGTTGTTATTATTATTTTCTTTTTACTTTGTTTTTTTATTATATTTATCTTTGGCCATCGCAACAAAACTCTTGTACTATATGACAAAGATGTAATGGAGACTATTTTATGTACAAATATTTGAATATTAAATATTTTGACCGACATATGTGCATCTTTTCACTACCGTTTATTATTGATTAGGAAACATCCTGTGGCACCGACCGCAACTCACAAATACATATGTTACCGTATGGGAATGTGGCGCTCGCTTAACGCTCTGTTTTTACAGAACAAATTATCAGTGTTAAACGGGGTCACCAGTATTATCTTTTATATCTTTCTTTTTATGTTTCTTTATTATTTTTCTTTTCTTTATTATTATTATTTTATCTTTATTTTCTTCATTACAATTGTTGTGTTGTTATTATTATTTTCTTTTTACTTTGTTTTTTTATTATATTTATCTTTGGCCATCGCAACAAAACTCTTGTACTATATGACAAAGAGTAATACTAATACAAAACTCTAGAAATGGATACAGGAGCTCATAAGCACCCTCTTAAAGGGGACACCAAAAAAGGGAATACTTCAATCAATGATTGCTATCACAGCTAAATATCAATGGGTGTCCCAATATGTCCAGGCACATAGAAATAACAAACCAAATAAACACAAAATATGCTTTGGCTATGATCTTCTTTAGAATAAATAAGGAAACATAACAAACAAAATTCAAATTTAGGTGTCAACTCCAATCGAAAATCAAAATAAGCAAATATGCAACAACAATTAAATTACTAATATAAACCAAACCAAATATTTGAATAAATAAGTTAGTTAATTTGGGTGTTTTCATTTTTTCTTTATTAAATCAATTGAATTCTTTTTTCTATTTCTTTTTCTGTGATTAATAGTAGTGTAAAGTAGACATTGTGGTTATAAGCCACGATCCCAAAGAATTAGAGGAAAATCTTAATCAGTTATGCACAGTTAGTAAGGATTTTGGACTAAAGATGAATATGGCTAAAACAAAAGTAATGATGAACAAGTATGCCACAGAAAGGGAAATAATGATTGAAGGAGCAGTAATTGAAAAGGTGGAGTCATATACTTATCTGGGACAAGTTATTAGCTGTAATAATGATAAATGGCTGGAAGTCAAGAGAAGAATAAATTTTGGATGGATAGCATTCAGGAAATATAGTCACATACTGAAGAGCAATATCCCAGTTTGTCTGAAACGTAAAATAATGAATCAATGTATACTCCCCACCATGACTTATGGAAGTGAAACTTGGGCACTCACCAAAAGAATGGAAGAGAAGCTGAGAACTACACAGCGAAGAATGGACCGAATTATATTGGGATCAGACTGTTAGATAAAAAGAGAAACACATGGATTACGCAGCAAACTCATGTAAAGGACATTCTTATCAAAACTAAAGAACTAAAATGGTCTTGGGCAGGACACAGCTCGAAGACATGATGACAGATGGACTAAGAAAATAACAGAATGGTACCCAAGAAGCTAGAAGAAAACCTGGAAGACAAAGGCGGAGATGGATAGATGAAATTCATGAGTTTTTGAGTAGTAAATGGATGGCCAGTGCTCAAAACAGAAGAAACTGGAAAGTTGCTGGAGAGGCCTTCATCCTGCAGTGGATTGAAAATGGCTGATGATGATGATGATGAGAAGCCACATACCACAAAAAATATTAAACTATACATGCAAATATGTTAACCATTTTTTTAAATATAATGATAAGTAATCACTCTTAATATGTTAGATTATAGGGATTTTTAATGTGACTGTTGAATTGCAACAAAAGTCCTGCTTTATTATCAAGTTCCATGGACCATTTTTCATAAATGCTAAATACCAAATTAAACCACATATCAGAATTTCTTGTTGCTCAATACGTAACCTTTTGAAATATTTCATATATAAAAACTGCAACTATAAAACTCAATTTCAAATTTTTATCTGCTAATATTACCTCACAGAGAAATCTCTGACGGTGCTTTGGGCCAGTATTCTTTGTCTCATACTGAGGGGTTACTTTTATCTTGCCACACCACGAATAAAGGTAAGATTTTGTCATGTCTCCCATTTTTAAAAATTCTGAAAAAAAGAAATGTTTTTGTAATCAATGAAAATAAAACTTTAAATAAATTTAAAAAGAAAAGTTTATATGATATTGGCATTAGATGAGGCATAGGACGAAAGAAAGCAGGCTTATACAGCATCAACCAAAAAAAAAAAAACTTTTCCCATTTCATCCATCCAGTCACTCCAAATGTTTGTCTAGTTCAGCCTTAAATTTATTTTAGCTATCAACTTCCACAACAACAGATGGAAGTCTGTTCCAGCAATCAACTAACCACAGGCTAAAGGCAAACTTCCACACATCTAATCTACGAATGTTTTTCCTCAATTTGAATTTATGCACCCTCAGGTTCTTAACCTTAGCAAGCGGAAGAATCCTGCTTGCTCACACTCTTTTTAAAGTTAATCTACTTATTATTTTAATGAGGTTTGATTTTTATAATTAAAAATATTATTAACCCCAAATTCTAAAATTAATTGTCCTGAATGATAAAAAAAAATATTCATTACTACTATAACAAATTACCAGGTGTACAGTTATGGACAATTTAAGTGATCCAGAAAAACATCACATTTAGCATTCATTAATCTTGTTCTGCAAGTGAGGGGGCAACTCCTTGTTAATAGAGTGTATTCCGGTTATTTGGGCTACCGGTTAATCGGGGCAGACATTTATTTGGGGCAAATCTAAAAAAACAGAACCCAATCAAGAAAATGGCCAGAAATTACTTTGCTTAATTGGGACAACATGCTGTTTAATCGGGGCGGGAGACCGCAGCACTGGAGATTACCTTACAATTTGCTCTGACCGAACCATGTGGTACAGTCAGATTTCTGGAGGTCACAACCATAAAACAATTGCAGTCACCTGCTTATTGGACTTTTCTGTTAGTGCAATCTATCATAAACGGATAGTAAACTCGATCTTATTGAATTTGCAATAATACCAACGGTTGGAATTCTGTGGGTTATTATGGTGAAATGTGTTTACACTTCCATGGAATCTACAATCATATAAAAAAATTAATTTTCAGAATCTTCTCTTCACTGCTATTTTTAAAGCTTCATAACTTGTTACTTTGTGCTCACTTATGCGTATTGTGTTACCTGCAATTTGAGTGGGCCGTGTTCTTTGTTACTGATTGCTTATCTTTTCACTGTTTTAAATTTTAACCCCCACCCACAAATGTCAGTGAACAGAAATGTCAACTTGTTAGCATGTACATATTACAGTACGTATTAATTATTCCGATTATTACGTATCATTTAATTTTTTAACTGGTAAGATAATAAAGGGTAAATTTGTGCTTAATATATCTTTACTTTTATAGCATGTGGATAATATTCCTCCTATTTTTGCTAATTACAATCGCTGTTTAATAGAATTAAAATTCAATTCGTAAACGTGATCACAATGACCGGCGCTTACTACACATTGAATAGTGAACACTTTACTATGGCGAGTCCATCGTAACGTGATTTGATTGTACAGTGAACCAACTGTAAAGCAGGGTCCATTGTATTTTTAACTATTTACGTGAAACTTCAGATAATTGGGGCAGCCGATTAATCGAGCCAAAATCCACTAGTCCCGATGTGTCCCAAATAACCGGAATCAACTGTACTTCTTTAGGCATGCTAACATATGCACTAAGCACATATATCCTAACATGCCTAAAAAAGAAACAAGTGGCCATTTGTCTACACCAAATACATAAAATATATTTGGTGTAGATATATGCATGCTTGCCTGTCTGTCCATACTGCAGGTAATAATGACTTCTAGTGGATGCATTTTTGCGAAAATTTGACTCTTTCACAAAGATTTGGTAAGCCATCCCAAATTTCAATAAAAGTGAATCAATAGAAATTGAGCAGTTATTATATCTCTGTCTGTCCATCTTCACATCATACTCTACTCCATTTGGGCAGACTTTCATGAAATTTTATATTTTGGTCTTTTAGACTGACTTGCTGAGCATTATTAAATTTCATTAAAACTGGACCAACAGAAGTTATTTTTATTTTTTAAATACATATCACATAGGCTATCTACATACCATATACTATAGCTGCAGCACTAGATATTAAGATTTTTGGTACAAGATTACTACGACAAAATTGGTACAAGGTTACTACGTTGGTCAAGAGTTTTACAGCTCCGGCAAAGTTTTCATTTATATTTAGTCGTTTTATTGACTCAATTGTTATACTAAATTATATTCTATAAGTAGCTTTATAGTTCTAGCCAAGCTCTGCAGTTCATTTTGAATTTAGATAGTAATTTCGAAAGTTAATACTTAAGTGTCCGTATACTTTACGGACACTTAAGTATTACTTAAAAAGAGCAAGTTATGAACGTAAAGTTCATAACTTGCCTCATTGTTATATGATACAGAATACCGTAAGGTTTAACAAAAAACTAGATAGTTAGTTAGTTATTTTGGTTTTTAGGAGCATTAGCAACTAAGGCCATATTGCTCCGGGATATGCGGTGGTCATTCCCTGACCTTTCCGCATCCTCCGTATTTGGTGGTGACGGGCTCGAACCCCGGTCTAATCAAGAAGAGTGTGCTACGCACTGCTGCTCCATCCCACCTGGCTACGGAGGCGCCGTAAAACTAGATAGCAAATTACATAGCAGTGTATTAGAAAGCTGTATCAATAAAATTTATTAATCTTATTAAATTTCAATGTTAATTAAATTATACTTAAACAAATCACGACCAGACTAGAGCAGCAAAGCAGCGCTCACAGAATAGCCAGAGTGCAGTGGCTCGCAGGAGAACCAAAGGGGGCAATTCTTCAACTTATTGCAGTCTAACACAATGCATGAAATGTGAAATGTTTGCAGACTTGTCTAGAACAGGACATGATCTAGCCAAGGAGGATGTCTTTGTGCATGCTAGGTGCAGAGACTGTGAAGAAATTAGCCACCAACTGAGTGTTGTGAGCTATGAGAGTTTGAGGTGTAGGGTAAATGCCCTCAAAGAAATTAATGAGGGCCCACCAAGCTCTCAGTTGCCCAACTCAGTGACAGAGCTCACTTTCAGAATGTGCTGGTCCCACAGGAACTAGTTATTGTCAGTGACTCTATTGTCAGGGAGACGGGGGAATATAGTATGCAAAAAGGATAGGTGGAACAGGACCAGGGTATGTCTGCTAGAGGCAAAGGTTGATGATGCCGTAGAGCAGATATCATCTTTTAAGAACAAAAAAGGTGATATTGTTGTACACGTTGGCAATAATGACATTCAGAGTAAGAGGTTCTGCAGATTTACTTAACAAGTGCAGGTCAATGATGAAAAAAAGTTGCGAGTTAGGGTCCAATTTGAAAGTGTCTACAATTCTGCCCAGACACGATAGGAGGGAATATATGATGAGAGCCTTGTCAATCAATTCGGCATTGGAGAGACTGTGCAAGGCTCATGGAGTAGAATTTTTTTCGGTGTGGTCTGTGCTTGCTAACAGGAGAGACTGCTTCTACAGGGATTGAATACACTTAAATAGAAAGGGTGCAAGAATATTTGCTAAAGCTATTGAGGCAGTGTTAGGTGGGTCGAAAAACTGCTAGTATGGGGGGATTCACAGAATAAAAGATTAATGGTAGCCGCAGGCAGAAGAGAAAGTAATTCTTGCACTGCTTCTATTGTAATGAGCAGCAGCCTAGAGAGCAAGTTGCTAGGGATTTCAAGAGCAGCTGGAATCATCATGGAACAAGTAAATACATGGGCTGTGTTAGGGTAACTAAGAAAGAACAAGTGCATGTATACTTGCATATACACTAATACTAGAAATATAGTAAATAAAATTGATGAATTTGAAGTGCTGATCAAGGCATCAAAGGCAGATATTGTTGGGATATCAGAGACATGGTGTCATACAGATAAAGGCAGTGCAGAATTGTAATTTGGGGAGTACAATGTGTACAGAAAGGACAGACAGGGTAGGAATTGAGGAGGGGTTATGCTGTTAGTTAAGAAACAAAATCTAAGGAAGTGCAACCAATTGACAAGGGTGGACAGTGCAATCTCGAGTCTGTTTAGTATGACAAACACTGGGAAGGGGAAAATGAGAGTAGGAGTATGTTATAGGCCTAATCATGCTGATGAGTAAAATGAACAGTTGTACAGAGTAGTAGAATGGGCCAGTAATTCAGAATGTCTTGTAATGAGGGATTTTAACTTTCCAGATATTGACTGGAACTTGTGGGTTGGTCATTCGCACACTAGCAAGGCTTTTGTGGATTTATTAGATGACTGTTTTCTACAGTCAACATGTTCAAGAGGCAAGCAGAGGGAGTAATTCCCATTCTGATTATCAGCAGTGATTATTCATGCATTAAGAATTTGCAGATAAAGGAACCACTAAGTAACAGTGATCACAGTGTCGAATTTACTTAAAGATGTAACTACAATCAAGGGCAAAGAGAAGAGTTTACTACAGAAGAAGGTGACTACAGAGGTCTCAGACAGTTTTTAATTCAATAGAATGGGATCAATTGATGATGTTAGCAACAGTGAATTCTAAATGGGAAGCCTTCAGGGACTTAATCTTGGAGGCTACTAGGCTTTTCATACCAGAAATACTGTTCAAGATTCAGGACTAAATTGATGTCGGATGAATTAATGAGGCTCGTGGCAGAGAAGAAAATGCCTGAGATGCATATAAATTATCAGGTGACATAGAAGCCTATGACAGATATAAGCTAGTCTGAAATCAAGTCACAAAGGAGATTAGGCAGGCGATGGCAGATGAGAAATCTTTGGCAAAGGACGCAAAGAGTTCTTTATTTATGTAAAGTCTAGAAGGAAGGGGATGAATCAGATTGGTCCACTTAACATAGATGGTTCGACTATTGATGATCTTGCTCAAGTAGCTGATAAACTGAATGAGTATTTTGCACCTACATTCATACATGAGGAGCTATTCAAGGAGGGGAACACCAAAAGTTTATCAAACTCAAACAGGGAACTAAGTGATTTTGTGGTAACTGAGAGCAAAGTGGAGGAGAAATCGTTCATGTTAAACATAAAAAAAGGAACCTGGGGCAGATCAAATCTATCCAGTTATAATGATGGAGGCAGCAAGGGAAGTAAGCAAACCTTTAGCCAAAATTATGAGAGCATCCTTGGAGTCAGGGGAGGTCCCCATGGACTGGAGATGTGTAAATGTATCCCCAATTTACAAAGGGGGTTTCAAAGGGTGACACAAATAATTACAGACCTGTTAACTTATGTTGTGGGGAAAATAATGGTGTCACTGGTTAAAGAAGTGATACAGGATCACCTAGACAAGACAGCAGCAATAGTTCAGACAGAGCATGGATTTGTTAAGGAGAAGTCTTGTCTGACCAATCTCATTGGATACTGCGATGTGGTCAGTGCCAGATTTAGCACTTGAGAGGCCCCAGACCCAATTGAATTTTGAGGCCCCCCCCTCTAAATATTTTCGGTACCACTTCAGTGTGCATTCTACGTGCACGTTTTTACTATAGCACGTGCTCTGAATTTGGTGTTGCGGTTTTAATCATTTTGGTTGCGCAATTCTTTCATACATATTTTATTAATTGGGAATTAAAAAATTAATTCCCAATTATCACTTGCTATAAATGGCACGCCTCGTCAAACAATTCAGTTTTGATAAATACATAAAATATTACAGATACTTACTTGATAACAAAACAAAAATACTCGTACACTTAAACACCAAACTAGTAATTTGTAACAGATTCATCGGCGAAATGTTAGTTCCGAAAGCTATTAAAAAAGAAGATGCTCCGTTACATGAGCCAGCGAGCGCAGTAGTGATTTCAGAGGCTTTAAAAGACTACTGCACTTGCTTATTGGTTCCTAATTAGTTGCGAATAATTTTGAACTACCTCCGCGAACAAATCTGATATCGTTTCTTGAGCAATATCGTCACAGGGTTCTTCACTTGTGGATTTACTTCCACTAAGATTTAAGCATTAATGATAATTCTACTTCAGATTCACTTAGTTTGCATAGGTAATTCATATTTTACTAAAGAGTTTACTAACTTCTCATCTTAAATTATAGTTTTATTCAGTAACGGTAATAAAGATGAGTGTAAAAAATTTAAACGAAACAATTTTTTTTTTTTTTTTTTTTGAAACCTGAGAAGAGGCCCCAGCCACGCACCTGTGCAGAAATCCGCCACTGTGGTCACAAAGGAACTGTATGCTAAAAATAATTTTGATATCATATACTTGAATTTCAGGAAAGCTTTTGATACTGTTGCACATGGAAGACTGCTGTACAAATTGGAGCAGCATGGCATTAAGGGCAATTATTGCAATGGATAAAGAGAAGGTCAAGTGGGAGATGGCAGAGAGTTATAATAAATGGAAACTGCTCTATGTGGACTAATGTTATTACCGAAGTCTCCCAGGGTTCGGTGCTGGGCCCATTGTTGTTTTGTGTATTTATCAATGATATCGATAAAGTTATATCAGGCTTAATGGCCAAGTTTGCAGGTGATACAAAGGTTGGCAGGGAACTGGAACTGTTAATGACACTAAACACAGAATGTGACTGCAACACGATGTAGAAAATTTAGGCAGATGGGCTGAGAAGTGACAACTGAAGTTTAACATTGACCAATGCAAAGTACTGCATATGGGCAGCGATATCCATAGAGAAACATATAAACTCTGTGGTACTATAACTCAGGGAATTGGAAAGTGAAAAAGACCTGGGGATAAGTGTGCAGTCAAATATGAAGTTTGCTGAGCGGTGCAGACAGGCTAGTCATGGAGCCTTGTCAATGATATATAGAAATTTTGCTAGGGGAGACAAGGTGGTGATTATCCCTTTGTATAAGGCAATGGTCAGGCCACACCTTTACTGTATATAGGTCTGGAGGCCTCATTTTAGGAAGGATGTAGAATTGGTAGAATGAGTACAGAGAAGGGCAACAAGAGAGGAACAAATGGGTGTGTTTATGAAGAAACGCTTAAGATCTGCAAGTTGCAGCATCTGGAGACTAGGCACCTGCAAGGTGACCCAATTGAGGTGTATAAGGCCTTGAATGGTTTGAGCAGTCTCAATGCTGAGGGGATACATCCGCTTGCCCAGATTAAGAACCTGAGGGGGAATAGATCCAAATTGAGGAATGACAGTTGTAGAATAGATGTGCAGAAGTCTGCCTTGAGCTAACAGGTAGTTGACTGCTGGAACAGACCTTCCTCTGTTGATGTGGAAATTGATAGCTTAAATAAATTTAAGGCTGAACTACACAAACATCTGGGGTGCCCAGATGAGTGAAATGGGAAAAGTTTTTTTTTTTTTTTTTTTGGTTGATGCTGTGTAAGCTTGCTTTCTTGCATCATATGCCTGAACTAATGCTAAGTCTGATGCATTTCATGAGTTGTTGATTATAGAGTATTACAAAACATGGTGTATTAGTTATTTACTTTTCACTTATATTAATCACTGAAAATGAAAAAATTCATTTAATTTAAGAAATAAAAATCTAATACACTGCATGCATTAACTAGTTTGGTAATACATGTAGCCCTCAGTTTATAAAACTTTTGCGACAATTTACAATAAAGACAGTTTTGAAACAAGAAGGCCAAAAATATATCAAAACAATTTTCAGAAAATGCACAAATATTAATACTACATATGATACAAAGAAACAGCACAGCCAATCAGAGATGAGAGCTATCCCTCATCTAAGTCAATGGAGGATGAGGTGGCCGGAGATAAGAGGTCAAGACCACTCAGTTTGCTTGTTGGCGTACTATTATTGGGCCACTATTCTACAGAGTCAATATGTGAGTTTTAATTAAAAATTGTTGATTAAATTAATAAAATGAGAGACCATGTCTAGTGAGAAAAGTGCAGTAATGCTAAGTGAATGTGAAAATGTTACTAAAAAGTCAAAGAGATCTATCATGTTACATCTCGGCAGTGCAGTAAAGCCAAGAGAATGTCAAAATGTCATATAGATCTATCATGTTGGAAAAAAAGACAGAAGTAATTCATAGAATGAAAGATGATCAGACACAACTTGATATGTGTGTAGAAGTATGAAATTGCCTCCATCAACTGTAAGTACCATAATGAAAAATACAGATAAAATAAAACAGTCAATACAATATGCTATAACAATAAGTGCAAAACAAGTGAGTTATAACAGAGGTAAACTTTTAGAAAATATGGAGAAATTATTGTCATTTTGGGCAGATAACTTAAATAAAAAAAAATCTTCCGTTGACTCAAGCTATTATTACTGATAACACCTTGAGGTTGTCACAGACATTCTCTCACATATGCCAGACAAGCTGTACTTGCTACCTGGGAGGCTAAAACGCTGATGGAACTCATATTCGGGTGACACACTCAAGTCAAATGGACCCAATTTTGGCGAAGTCAGGACAGTCTCTGACAGCCAAATCCTCTGCTTGCACCTTCATGATGGTGGAACTGTTAGTAATCCTGGGTATAACCTCCATGCACAAGTACATGGTGGGTGACCACCCAGGTGTGAACCAACGTAAGCAGAGGTAGAGCACCCACACCACAAGGAGGAACGCAGACCCCTCTATGTTACCAGGCAGTACTAGGTGGTAGATGACTCTCATCAACCGGTGCAATACCACCACTTTGCTTATTGGAGGCTTGAAGTGGTGGAACCCATGTTTAGTCTCTAGAGCTAAGTTCAGGTCAACCCTTCCCGATCTCTTCCATCATGCAGTATGATTGATGACTTTTGAGGTTAGGATGAACATCATGGCGAGATCCAATATTCCTTGCATTTCGAGGGTACAGCTCTAAAATGGTGTTCGCAGGCTGGCTGCTAGTTAGTACACTGGACCAAACCTATTGGTAACTCTCTAGGAGGCTTCCGGATCAGCTAGTGTATAATCTTGGAGGGAGTCTACTCTGCCAGATAGTGACTGGAGGGAGTCCAAGTAGTGTGTACGGAGGGAGCATTGTCGAGGCCATGTTATGTCAAGGATCTGGGTATATTCTTACCATGTGTGCCCCACATCCAAAAATTTCATACAGCATGTCCCAACCACTTTTTCTTACTATTGAATACACCATGAATTGTCAAACTAATAGAGCAAGCTTATCTGCAAAAAGATCTAAACCTCCCAAGCACTTCCTAATTCATTTCACAAATATACGTGGTCTCAATTCTAATCTCAACAATGTCCATTTCCACTTGTCTGCCAAACCCCATGTACTTTTTCTGACAGAATCTCAGTTATCGGTTGATTCAACTACTTCTCATCTCAGATGCACAAATTATTTGCTGTATGATCCCTTTCGCCTCAAAGGTGGTACTTGTGCATATGTCTGTTCTGATAATCCCTGTGGAAGACTTGGCGATTTGCAATCTCCTCTCTTTGATCTTCTCTGGCTTAAAATCTCTCTACCTCATCGTGTCAAATTCATCTGTTGTCTCTACCGTTCTCCCAACTCCACTAATCACTGGGAGCTCTTTGACGTCCTCTCTTTGCAAATTGACTCTCTCCAGTCCAACTTTCCTAACAGTGAGGCAATTTTCCTTGGTGATTTTAATGTTCACAACTCCAGCTAGCTTCCGTTTTCTAGTCACACCGACCCAGCTCGTCGAGATGCTGAGGCGTTTGCAATTACTAATGACCTTGCACAGATTGTGTTCATTTCCTCCAAGATGTTCATTTACCAGACAATCCTATTTCTGCCTACAATAAAGCCAATCATACAGTCAACATGTTTGATCTGTTTCTCACAAACAACCCTTCTACGTACATGGTTGAGGTGAGAGGTCCTTTATGCACTTCAGATCACAACTTGGTGATTGTCTCTTCTCCAATGGAGCCTTTATCTCATGGCTATTCCCAACCTCATGTTGTTTGGCATTACAAGAATGCAAAATGGGATGACCTGCGAGATTTCTTTTCTTCTTTTCCTTGGTTGGACTACTGTTTCAAAACTTCTGATGTGAACGTTTGCTCAGATCGTGTCAGTGAAATTATTCTTGTGGAATGGAATCCTTTATCCCACACTCCACTTTAAAATCTCGTCCTTTATCTAAACCTTGGTTTTCCAATAAATGTGCTAAGGCTGTTCAAGAGAAGAATGTTGCATATCGTAATTGGCTTGTTTCTAATTCTTCAGTTTCATTTTCTGCCTACACCAAAGCTCGCAATAATTGTAAAGCAGTTATTAATCAGTCCAAACTAATGTTTGAACAGGCTAAGAGTAGAAAACTTGCTTCTTGCCCTAATGGTAGCTGAGCATCATGGACTCTTGCCAAAGCTATTGGCCACAACTTTTGCCCATCTCTGCTCCCACCTCTGTCCAAACCAGATGGCTGTGTTGTCACTTCAGCCAAGGATAAAGCTGACCTGCTAGCATCCCATTTTTCTTCCAACTCATGTATTAATGATCTTGGTAAAACACCTCCCATCATTCCCAACACGCTCCATTCAATGCCTCCTGTGGTCTTCCGTCAAAGGGATGTCAGAAGGATTTTGATGAACCTTGATGCTAAGAAAGCTCCAGGTCCCAATGGTATTTCTCCACTTGTTCTCAAAACCTGTGCTCCTGAACTTACTCCTGTTCTATGTCGCCTTTTTTTCATTTTTTTATTCCAAAGGTGTTTTTCTTTCTGCTTGGAAATTTGCTGATATCCAGCCAGTTCCCAAAAAAGGTGACAAATCCCAACCATCCAATTATCGTCCCATTGCAATTACTTCTACCCTTTCTAAAGTAATGAAGAAATCAATTAAACTCTTAAAAAACATA
Organism: Mastigoproctus giganteus; assembly: GCF_048544385.1. Lineage (NCBI taxonomy): Eukaryota > Metazoa > Arthropoda > Arachnida > Uropygi > Thelyphonidae > Mastigoproctus > Mastigoproctus giganteus. The sequence continues at coordinate 113,802,826 of NC_143586.1, read as the reverse complement.
GAATCCTTCCATCTGATCAATGATTGTCAGTATGAATTCCCTCAGTGTCGATCCACTGGTGATATTCTGGCTTATGTTACCCATTTATGAACTAATTCAATGGAAAGGTTCGGTGAAACTCAAGTAGTTGCTCGACATCTCAAAGGCTTTTGATCGTGTCTGGCATAAAGGTCTTCTAAACAAGCTTCCATCTTGTGGTTTGCCAACTGTTTTTTTGTAATTGGTTATCCAGTTTTCTCTCTGATCGCTCACTGAGGGTGATGGTAGATGGCTCTCTGTCTTCTAACTTCTCCACTAATGCCAGTGTCCCCCAAGGTTCAGTTCTTTTCCCTCTTGTATATTAATGACCTTCTTCCATTGACTGGATATCCTATCCATAGTTTTGCCGATGATAGCACATTGCATTCCACTTTCCATTTTGAGAAACCTTATCCTGCTCAATCAGCTACAACTTCTCAAAAATCTGCTACCAATTCCTTAAATTTAAGTTTAACATTATTATTTAAGTAAACTGAAGCCATTATTTAAATATAAATCGACAGTAGTAGTGGGTTGATATGCTAAATAAGCAGCATCTGTGCCGCCATCTTTTCTATTCTTTTCTTTTATATAAGCTGGTTAAGCTTACATTATGTCAGTGGTGTGGCTCTGCTCTAGAGTGCTGCCTGTTCTATAAATTATTTCTCACTGCATAAGGACCACCGCCGTGTAAATCCTCTGCATTTGTGGATCAATCCGATGAGGAACGAGTGGTTTGGTTCTTCGATCTTTTCACCTTTGTGACGATTTGTATAGCGATTGAAATGCAGCGATTCCATGACCATTACTGGCCTCATAGTCCTCTGTTGATATAGGGCATAATGGTCGGTCTATTTTGATATTTTGTTTTTCTCTTAGTAGTTCTTTTAACCCCCTTTTTTGGTGATATTTCACGTTTTTTGGAACTGGTACCTTCGAGGGGGGTACCGCTAAATTATATTATAATTGGTATTATTTTAAATTTTACAACGGTTTTATTAATTGGGTTTAAAGTGCTAAATTATATAGGGGACTATCGGCTACTGTCTTGTCTTATTTTGCCACACTACTGGCTTATGTTTTAATTTATTTTGATTTATTTTGAATTATCGGATATATCTGGGCTTCATGTGGAGGATGTGCATTTTGCTGCCTCTAATGATAGCTTAATACAGTCCATTCCGGTCACACATCGGGACTAGTGCATTTTGGCCTGATTAAGCAGCTGCCCCAATTATCCGAAGTTTCACGTAAATAGTTAAAAATACATTAGTTAAAAATAGTTAAAAAGTACAAACAGAACAAAAGACAGAACAAAAGACGCGAAACTGATTTCGCGTCTTTTGTTCTGTTTGGCTAGTAATGGTAAATCCCTGAATATATACAGTATATACTGTTTTTCCTTACTTTTGGCTTTACTTTTTTCATTGTCTTAGTGTTTCACTTACTTCTGTAAGGTCACCCATGATCTGTATGCAACACCTCTATTAGCACATTAATGTTAAATCAAATTTAGTATAATTATATTCAAAATTTTTAAATTTGTAAATTACCAAGTGTCTTTTCACACGTGTAACTTTGCATACAGAGCATGTCGGAAACAGAAGTAAGAACACTGCTGTCTTTTTTTTTGTAGATGACCCCTGTTGAAGACACAAAAATTATGAAAGACACAGCAATGTTATTTCCACCTTGATCGTTCTTTCAATATCTTTCAAGTTTTTTAAAAATCTTAATTTTTCAAAATTTATTTGGTATTGTTTCAATCGGTGCAAATCTTATCGTTTTATTTTCCTGTTCATTTCACCCCCCATTATTTCACAACATATATCGCTCCCAGGGTATACTGTATATTCATTAGTTTTAATTTTTACATAAAGCTCGTTAACATGTCCTACTTACAATATTTTATATATACATGTACACATTATGACTGTAGGGTATGTTTTGCTATAGCAGTGTCCCTGATCCATAAGTTATGTTATTGTAATTCAGACTTATCTAATTTTAAACTTAATTTTCCTCCCATATCATATAGCTTCTCTATATCATTATTCTTGACTATGTGTGTGTGTAAAATATTAAAAAATGTTATATGATAATTATTCTAATAATATAATTGTAAACAAAATTACAATTCATAATACAAATTATATATACTTTTATAATGATTTTATTCTTTATATAGGGTACTAAATAAACATCAATTAATGGAAGAAAGAGGAAATTAACAGTCAATACACTGCATGCTTTCTTCAAAAAACGGAAGATCCTCAACAAGGCACTCCTTCAGAGAAGTAAAATCACTGCATTATGCCACTGTCAAAAAAGATCAATGCAATTTCAAACTTTTGGTCTGGGCTTTGAACATGTTTAAGTAAATGTACAAACTTAATTTTTTTATTTAATTCAACTTGGTTATTTGATACTGTATTACACTTAATTGATTTACATTCATAAAAACGCTATTTTTACATTCATGGTGTTCATTTCAGAGCTTTAAATATATTATATCACTTATGTCAATTTTGAGAGGGACTTGGAACATAGCTCATTGACTTACATTACATAATTAGATTCATTTTACACTGATATTTTTTACGACAGTTCCTTCAGGAATGTAACCCCATCGTAAACCGAGGGCTACATGTAACTCAGTTTTGTTTCAGACATCATTTCTGTGTTGCTATTTTTAATGTTCTTCCACTCCATTTATTTGTTAAAAAGGCCTTGCTTCAAATAATTTTTTTTATCTATCTTAACTTTAATTATCAATCAATTAAAAAATTGAAACTTTTCTAAATTAATAGGGAAATACAGTTTATATGAATATACATAAACTATTTCTGAATTATAATCATATATAGTTAGCCCATGATATCCACAAGCTTCAATCATTATGATACCCATGCACTTAATTGGTCATTGCTCGTATCTACCATTCACTAAGACCATTATTCTCTTATCTGTTGTCAGACAAGAGACTTGTTTTATGCATCATCTATATAACCTATGTTCGCTGCAATGCCAGCCTGTCTGGAACATGTCTGGTGAGTGGTTCTCAACCCAGCAGTCTACCTTTGTCTTTATTTTTGCAGCATACAGAGCATACAACTGCCTGCAAAGTCAAATGAGTAAGCCAAGAGGCAAGAGCAATTGTCACTTTACAAATAAAACTGAAAACTATTGCTAACTGTCGAGGAGGCAAATAAGCAGTCTATATTGGATGTGAACACAGAATGCCATTACAGAGGCATTCCATGATCACATCCAAAGAGGGACAATTCATCTGGTGAGAACAGCAGAGGGTTATCCATATGATACAAAGCCATGGGTTACAGAATGGGGGAAACTAGTGGTATCTGTTTGAGTTGTTAAAAGTCACAGAGAAAGAAAAAAAAAAAAAAAAAAAGAGTTGCAAAATGAGTCAATGAGAACAACTCATCGACTCTTCGTTTTTGTTTATCATTGAGTCAATGATAAACAAAAATGTGATTGTTACAGCATAGCATAACATGTATCTTGAACTTAATAGCATAAGGTATAATGTAAAACTAGATAGCATAATACGTATCATTGCATTCAGGAATCTATTAGCTTAGTGTAGTATTGTCAATTAATCAATTAAATTTATTAATCTTATTAATTTGCGCTGTTGATCAATTAAATCTTATTTCAATGCAAATCATGCCCCAGCCTAGAGAAGCAAAGAATGGGTACAAAGTAGAGGGAGTGCTGTGGCTTGGGGAGAACTGAAGGGAGCAACACAGCAACACATCAGTCTAAAAAAATGTGCAACTTGTGAAATGTTTGCAGACCTTTCTGAAACAACAACATGATTTAGCCAAAAAGAATGTCTTTTTGTGTGCTAGGTGCAGAGAGTGACAAGAAATTATGCACCAACTCAGCATTCTGATCGGCATCTATGAGAGGTTGAAGAGTAGGGTACATGCCCTTGAAGGAATTAAAATGGGTCCCATCAAGCTCTCAGCTACCAAACTCAACATCAGTGCTCACTCTTGTGGATCAGGCAACATAGCAGCAACCTTCAAGGCAGAATGCACTGATCCCATAGAAGCTAGTTATTGTCAGTGACCCTGTCAGGGAAATGGTAAATATATTGTGCAAAAAGGATAGGTGGAATAGGACCAGGGTATGTCTGACAGAGCAAAAGTTGATAACATTGCAGATATCATCTTTTAAGGGCACAAAAGGTGTTATAGTTGTACATTGGCACTAATGACATAAGAGTAGATCTGCAGACATACTTAACAAGTACAAGTTTTCAATGTTGAAAAAGTTCGTGAGTTAGGGTTAAATTTGGAAGTGTCTGCAATTATGTCCAGACATGATAGGAGGGAGTATAAGATGAGTCTTGTCAATCAATTCAGCCCTAGAATGATTGAGCAAGGCTCATGGGTTAGAATTTTTCAGCATGGTCTGTGCTTGTTAACAGGGGAGAGTGCTTCTACAGGGATGGGATACACTAAAATAAAAAAGGGTGAAAGAATATATGCTGATGCTATTGAGACAGTGGTAGGTGGGTCAGAAACCTGCTATAAGAAAACAAAAACCCTTCCTAGCTTGGGGTAGGAATTCACAGACTAAAAGATTAAGAGTAGCCACAGGCAGAGGTGAAAGTAATTCCTGCACTGCTTCTATTGGAATGAGCAGCAGCCTGGAAAGCAAGGTGCTGGTGATTTCATGTACTGCTGGGAGTGGTTATCATGGAACAAGTAAATACACATGCTGTGTTAGAGTAACTATGGGTAAGAACAGGTGCATGTACACCAATGCTAGGAGTATAGTAAATAAATTTGATGAAATTGAAGTGCTGGTCAAGACATCAAAGGCAGATATTGTAGGGTTATGCTGTTAAGAAACACAAAATCTATGGCAGTGCATCCAGCTGACATGGATGGACAGAACAATACTGAGTCAATTAGTTAGCATTAGCATTAGTAGAGGCATTTGATGCAAGAAAGCAAGCTTATGCAGCATCAGCCAAAAAAAAAAAAATAAAATAAAATAAAATAAATAAATAAATAAAAAATAACCACTTCCACTTCACCCCTCTGTTTGTTCGAAATACCTGTCCAGCTCAGCCTTAAACTTATTTAGGCTATCAACTTCCACGACAAGGGATGGGAGTCTGTTCCACCAACCAACCAACCACCCGCTGGCTAAAGGCAAACCTCCGCACGTCCATCCCACATCTGTCCTTCCTCAATTTGAATTTATGCCCTCTAAGGTGATTATTCTGAGCAAGAAGAAGAATCCCATCAGCATTGAGCATGCTCAAACCATTCAATGCTTTATACACCTCTATCAGATCACCTCGCTGGTGCCTAGTCTCCAGACACTGTAATTTGCAAAACTTAAGCCTTTCTTCATAAGAGCACCCCTTTGTTCCATTCACTAATCTTGTTGCCCTTTTCTGTACTTGTTCCAGCACTCTACATACTTCTTGAAATGAGGCCTCCAGGCCTGTATACAGTACTCTTGTAACATAAGCACTGGGAAAACAAAAATGAAAGGAGTATGTCATAGGCCAAATGACTCTGATGGGTACAACAAACTGCAAGAGAAATAGAGTGAGCCAGTAAATCAGAATGTCTCATAATGGGGGATTTTAACTATCCAGATATTGACTGGAACTTGTGCGTTGGCACTTGCACACTAACTTTTGTGAATTTACTGAATGGGTTAGAATGGGTTTTCTACAGCAGCATGCTCGAGAGGGACAAACACAGAGAGTAATACCTGTTAATTATCAGGTGTTTATCAGCAGTGGTTATTCATGCATTAAGGATCTGCAGAAAAAGGAACCACTAGGTAGCAGTGATAACAGTGTACAGATGTGGGATTTACTTAAAAGAAGAACCACCATCTGGGATAAAGGGAAGGGTTTTGGTTTTCTTATAGGTCACTACATTGGTTTCAGACAGTTTTTAAATTCTATTCAGTGGGACCAACTGATGATGTTACCAACAACAAGTTCTAAATGCATTTAAGGAATTAATCTTGGAAGCAACTAGGTTTTTCATACCAACTAAGAAATACTGTTCAAGGTCTAAATGGACATCAGATAAACTAATGAGACTTGTAAAAGAGAAGAAAAATGCATGGGATGCATATAAATTATCAGGTGACACAGAAGCCTATGACAGATATAAGCTAGTCTGTAAACAAGTCACAAAGATTTAGCAAGTGAAGAAAGATTAAAAGAAATCGTTAGCAAAGGATGAAAAGAAAAACAAGCCTTCTTTATTTATGTAAACTCTAGAAGCAAGGGGATGATTTAGATTGGTCCACTTGATATCGATGGTTACACTGTTGATGATTCTACTCAGGTAGCTGGGAAACAATGAGTATTTTGAATCTACATTCACATGAGGAATTCTGTAGGGAAGTGGAGGTCAGAAGTTAATCAAACTCTAATAGGGAGCTAAATGATTTTGTAATAACTGAGAGCAAAGTGGAGGAGAAATTGTTGAAGTTAAACATAAAAAAAGCATCAGGATGGATGGGATCTATCCAGTTATATCAAAGGAAGCAGCAAAAGAAGTAAGCAAACCTTAGCTATAATTTTGAGGGCATCCTTAAATTCAGTGGAGGTCCCCATGGACTGGAGATGTACAAATGTATCCCACAATTCAGAAAAGGGATCAAAGGGTGATACAAGAAATTACAGACCTGTTAGTTTTAACTTCTGCTCCAGGGAAAATAACAGTCAATGGTTAAAGTAGCATTGCAAGGTCATCTAGACAAGACTGCAGTTATAGTTCAGACACAGCAAGGGTTTGTTAAGGGGGAGTCTTGTCTGACCAATTTGATTGGATACTACGATGTGTTCACAAAGGATGCAAAGAATAATTCGATATCATATACTTGGGGGTCAGGAAAGCTTTTGATACTGTTGCATGGAAGACTGCTATACAAATTGGAGCAGTATAGCATTAAGGCAATTTGCTGCCATGGGCAAAGGGGTGGTTGAGTGGGGGAAGACAGAGTGGTAATCAATGGACACTACTCTTTGTGGACTAATTAGCCGAGTGGTCAGGAGTGGGAGTGCAGTAGCACACGCTCTGAGTAGACCGGGGTTCAAACCCCCGACTGCTAAATACGGTCGATCTGCCAACCCGCAATGGACCAGCGTGGCAGATTATGGTCCATTTCCCTCAGCATGAATTGTTGAGGAGGCTTCCATCCTGCAGTGGGTTGATAATGGCTGCACTTTAGCTTTTCTATTATTAGTGAAGTCCTCCGGGGTTCGGTGTAGGGCCCATTGTTGTTTTTCACATTTATCAATGATATTGATAAAGGTATATAGGGCTTAATGTCCAAATTTTCAGACAGGTGGCAGCGTTGTTAATGACAGTAAGCTAGTACAAGATCTAGAAAAGTTGGGCAGATGGGCTAAGAGGGACAAATGGAATTAAAATTGACAAATGCAAAGTACTGCATATGGGTAGCAGCAACCACAGGATAACATACAAACTGTGCAGTACTACACTCAGGTTAGTGGAGAATGAAAAATACCTGGGGGTCTTTTTCATTCTCCATAGGACAATAACGAAGAAGGCTACTTATACACCAAGAAAAGATCAAACAGTACATGAATACATTGGGAATGTTCTCAGAGGAATGCATTTTCTTGCAAAGATTGTGCTCATACAGATTTGGAGGTGAAGCAACTACTTTCTGTGACTGAACACAGCCACGACCCAGATCCTAACAAGATTAAAGCAGCCAAAGTAAAGAAAGCCATAAACACAGCTGCTTTGACCAACAGGGTCAGACCTGCACATATTGTTGCAGACGCCACATGTCAAAAACCACGTGAAGTCTGTTGTGCCATTGGTCAACTTGACTCTGAAATGTAATGTTCAATGTCTACAGGAAGGAACAGTGCCAAAGGACCCAACATCCCTACGAAAACTGCAGCATATCAGTGGTAAATGGAAAACTACAGGATCTGCAGAATTTCTTCATTTATGACAATGGAACAGAGTCAACAGAGAGAATTCTAGTGTTTGCAAACAACCAGGCACTTGAACATTTAGGCCGCAGTACTATGTGATTTTTGGATCGATGGGACTTTTTGCAACAGCTCCAAGACTGTTCCAACAATAATACATCAGCCTTTTTTTTTTTTATGCGAACCCCAAACACGAGAGGCATTAGAACCTAGAGTACTTAGTACCGTGCTTGCGTTGGAGGCTGAGAAGATGAAAGAAGATATTTGTTGACCTGATGGAATACTTCCTCCAGTACACAAGAACGATTCCTCTCCTGTTTCCACTACAGTTATGGAATGTCCAGCAAGAACCACTGATGAGGAGGAGCACACCAACAACCTATGAGATAGTTGGACTTTTGCTTTCCATGGACTTATGGAGCATGACCACCCAACCATCTGGAAGGCCACTTAAAGTATTAAAAAGGATCAGCCTCTTGTATCAACAGCCCTAATTAAGGATTCTCATGGAGAGCCTCCAAGGAAACGTGCCATAAAGGAGTATCAACAGCATTTAAAGAACCTATGCCTGGACTAAGAGAATGAGACAAAGGCCTTGGAGAAATTTGTGAATGAGTAGTAGTAGTAGTGGCATGTGATGCAAGAAAGCAAGTGAATGAGCTTATGCAGCATCAGCCAAAAAAAAAATTAGAAAACAATTCCCTCTTAAGTTTGTCCAATTCCTCCTTAAATTAATTTACCCTATCAACTTCCACAACGACAGACAGAAGTTTGTTCCAGCAATTAACCACCCGTTGGCTAAAGGCAAATTTCCGCACATCTATTCTATATCTGTCCTTCCTCATTTTCAATTTAAGTCCCCTTAAGATCGTAATCTGAACAAGTGGAAGAATCCCATCAGAATTCAGAGTGCTCAACTCATTCAAGGCCTTATATACCTGAATCAGATCAACTCGCAGGTGCCTAGTCTCCAGCTGCTGCAATTTGCAGAACTTAAGCTTCTCCTGGTAAGAGGATCCCTTTATTCCCCTCACCAGTCTAGTTGACCTTCTCTGTACGCGTTAAAGCAAATCTACATCCTTCCTAAAATGAGGCCTCCAGATCTGCACGTAGTACTCAAGGAGTGGACTGAGCATTGCCTTATACAGAGGGACAATCACCACCTTTTCCTTGTTAGCAAAATTCCTGTATATCATTGACAACACCCTATGACCTGCCCTGGCAGCCTGTCTGCATTACTCAGAAAACTTCATATCTGACTGCACAATTACGCCCAGGTCTTTTTCATTTTCTACCACCTGTAGTACCATACAGTTGGTACGTTTCTCCTACCTGCATACGGGTTACTTCTACCCGTATGCAGTACTTTCCATTTTTCGATGTTAAACTTCAGTTGCCACTTCTCAGCCCATCTGCCCAAATTTTCTAGATCCTGTTGCAGTAACACACTGCCATTACTGTTATTAACAACCCTGCCAACCGTTGTATCATCTGCAAACTTCGATACTAAGCCTGATATACCTTCATCAATATCATGGATAAATATACAAAACAGCACTGAACCCTGTGGGACACCACTAATAACATTAGTCCACGAAGAGCAGCAACCATTGATTATCACCCTCTGTCTCCTCCCACTCAACCATCATTTTATCCATTGTAGCAACTGGTGGAAGTAAAATGAACTTTATCTTAATAAAATGAAAGTAAAATGAACCTTAATGCTTAATGGGATTTTCAATATTGTGCTATATTTGTTTGATTTTTCATAGATACGGTATGACGTTCCTTTTATGATTGAATTTTGTTCTCCAGTAAAACAATGAACAAAAAATTTATAATGCAAGTGATAATGTATCGTACATTAAAATACTTATGTCTTAATTATTGCAGTTTTATGATATAATAAATGTAATATTTTGCATTTCAGAGAAGTGTTCATAAACTACAAATAATAAGAAATAAAATTATAATTTAAAATTTTCTATTTCTCCCAGGGGGTTTTGTCCTACTTAGCATTAGTAGAGGCATATGATGCAAGAAAGCAAGCTTATGCAGCATCTCCCAAAAAAAAAAAAAAAAAAAAAACACACTTCCAGTTCACCCCTCCGTTCATTCAAAATATCTGTCCAGCTGAGCCTTAAATTTATTTAGGCTATCAACTTCCACAACAAGGGATGGAAGTCTGTTCCACCAACCAACTACCTGCTGGCTAAAGGCAAATTTTCGCACATCTATCCTACATCCGTCTTTCCTCAATCTGAATTTATGCCATCTCAGGTGATTATTCTGAGCAAGAGGAAGAATCCCATCTGTAGTGAGCATGCTCAAACCATTCAAGGCTTTATACACCTCTATCAGATCACCTCGCCGGTGGCTAGTCTCCAGACACTGTAATTTATAGAACTTAAGCCTTTCTTCGTAAGAGCAACCCTTTGTTCCATTCACTAATCTTGTTGCCATTCTCTGTACTAATTCCAACAGCTCTACATCCTTCTTGAAATGAGGCCTCCAGACCTGTATACAGTACTCAAGATGTGGCCTGACCATTGCCTTATACAAGGGAATAATCACTTCCTTATCCCTGCTAGAAAAATTCCTGTATATCATTTACAAGACACCATGAGCTACTCTTGCAGCTCGTCTGCACTGCATAGAGAACTTCATATCTGCCTGCACAATTACCCCCAGGTCCTTTTCATTCTCTACCACTGTCAGTGTAGTACATCAGAGTTGATACGTTGCCTTGGGGGGTTGCTGTTTCCCATATATAGTACTTTACATTTGTCAATGTTAAACTTCATTTGCCACCTCTCAGCCCATCTGCTCAACCTTTCCAGATCCTGTTGCAGCAGCATAGCATCAGTAGTGTCATCAACAACCCTGCCAACCTTTGTATTGTCTGCAAACTTTGGACATTAAGCTTGATATAGCATCATCAATATTATTTATAAATAGAGAAAACAATAATGGACCCAACACTGAACCCTGAGGAACTCCATTAATAACATTAGTCCACGATGAGCAGTGTCCACTGATTACCACTCTCTGTTCCACCCCTCAACCACCCTTTATACACAGCAGCAATTTGCCTGCAATGCCACTGCTCCAATTTGTGCAGCAGTCTTCCATGTGCAACAGTATCAAAAGCCTTTCTAAGATCCAAGTATATAATATCAAAGTTATTCCCTGCATCCAGTTGTTTTGTGACTGCATCATAGTATCCAATCAAATTGGTCAGGCAAGACTTTCCCTTAACAAAACCATAATGTGTCCGAGCAATAACTGAAGTCTTGTCTAGATGATCCTGCAGTGCTTCTTTAACCAGTACCTCCATTAATTTTTCTGGAACAGAAGATAAACTCACAGGTCTATAATTACTTGTGTCTGCCTTTGATCCTCCTTTGTGAATTGGGGTCATATCTGCACATCTCCAGTCTATGGGTACCTGCCCTGAGTCCAAGGAAGCTCTCATAATTATTGCTAAGGGTTTGTTTACTTCCTTTGCTGCCTCCTTTAATATAACTGGATAGATCCCATCCACCCCAGGTGCCTTTCTTGTGTTTATCTTGAACTATTTCTCTCCCACATTACTCTCAGTTATTACCAAGATTATCTAGCTTACTGCCAGAGTTGAATACACCTCTGGCATTCCCATCGCTGAATAACTCCTCATGTGTGAATGTTGATGCAAAATATTCATTTAGTTTGTTTGCTACCTGAGCAGGTTCATCAACAGTTGAACCATCGATATTAAGTGGACCAATCTGATTCATCCCCTTCCTTCTAGAGTTTACATAAGTAAAGAACTCTTTGCTGTTTTTCTTTGCATCCTTTGCCAAAGATTTCTCGTAATCTGCCTTCTCCTGCCTAACCTCCTTTGTAACTTGGTTACAGTCCAACTTATATCTATCATAGGCTTCTGTGTCACATATTAATTTATATGTATCCCATGCATTTTTCTTCTCTGCCATATGTCTCATTAGTTCATCTGACATCCATTTAGGCCTAAACCTTGAACAATATTTCTTAGTTGGTATGTAAAGCTTAGAGCTTCCAAGATAAGTTCTTTGAATGCTTCCCATTTTGAATTTGCTGTTGGTAACATCATCAGTTGGTCTCACTGCATATAATTTAAATATTGTCTCAGACCGTCGTAGTCGCCTTTACAAAAGCAAAAACCCTTCCCTTTACCCCTGATGGTAGTTACCTCTTTGAGTAAATCCCACTTCAGCACACTATGATCACTGCCACCCAGTGGTTCCTTTATCTGCAGATTCTTAATGCATGAAGAATCACCACTGATAATCAAATCAAGAGTATTACTCCCTCTAGTTGCCTCCTGAACATGCTGATGTAGAAAACAATCATCCAATAAATCTACAAAAGCCTTGCTAGTGTGTGAGTGACCAGCCCACATATTCCAGTCAACATCTGGGAAATTAAAATCCGGCATTATAAGACTCTCTGATTTACTGGCCCACTATTTCCCTGTACCGTGTCTTATTATACTCATCAGAGTCATAAAGCATTGATCTCCCAATGCTTATGTCACACCACACTGACTCGACACTGCACACTGTCCAGAGATGGCGACTGGCTTCACTTCCTTGAATTTTATGTGTTTCTTAACTAATAGGCAGAGTAAAGGCAACAAGATTATATACTAATGGTTCCGGAAGCCTCCTAAAAAACCCCCTCAGTTGGGTTTTTGTAGGAATCCACTCTAAAATGGTGTTTGCAGGCTGACCGCTGGGTATCGAACATATTGGAAACTCTTGGAGGCTTTCGGAACCATTAGTACAGGCAGGCCTCGATTAATTCATCCGGCAAGCACATCGCGCAAAACGGAAACCCGTTAATCGAATATCATAACCAATAGGAAAAATTATAATTGGTCCTTGACCTTCTGGAATGTCCATAAAGAATTTTAAAAATACCTTTTAAATAACTTTTTAACTATATATAATGTAAAAAATAATGAAAATGTGTATTGCATAAAACAGCGGTTCTTAAACTGTGCGCCGCGGAATAATTCAAATTTTCGAGGGAAACACGGCGATACTCGACATCTGTTGGACACCGTGCGAACTACTAGCTCGAGGTAGTTCACAGTTTCGGCATTTCTTATTAAGTTGTTTGGACCTAACTACAAAACGAAACTGTTAAGTATTTCTTTTGGTCTGGGTGCGCCTTGAAAAAAAATTACTGGATAAAGATTTAGTACTCGGTGCACCTTTCAAAATGGCGGCAGTGGTTAAAATCGGCAACTCGTTTTCCTATTTTAAAACAGCTGGAATAGGGGGAATAAACACCCCAAGACCGCCGTTTTAAAATCGGCAACTCGTTTTCCTATTTTAAAACAGCTGGAGGAGGGGAAATAAACACCCCAAGACCATTGCCTCGTCGGCGAGCATAGAGTGTGCACCGAGTACTAAATCTTAGCCAATTACGGTAAAGATTTAGGTAAAGATTGAGGTAAAGATTTAGGTAAAGATTGAGACATTAAAGGCGCCGTGAACAGAGAAACTTTGGGAACCTCTGACTTTTACACAATGAAGAAATTACTGTTGCAAAAATATCTGAACAGTTGTTGACTTTCTCTTTTCATCAATCAATTTTCGATAGCCGACAACAATCTTCTCTGCGCCCTGGCGAAATAAATATCGCAGAGAACATCAAACCTTTCGTTTGAGGTTCTATGCGATACGAAAGATTTCATCTAATTCTTTTACCGTTATATAGTTCGCGGTAATATTTTCATCTGGCTCGAAAAGTCGTCACAACTGCAAGCTGGTACACGAAATAATTTCCAAACGCCTGGAATCAATAAATTATATAAATTGGCATACATATACTTCGGTGAAGTGTTTTTAGTTTTAATTTATTATTATAAAACAGTGTAAAACTCCAGGAAACAGTTTTTACCGACATACGAAAGTACTGAAATTTGCCATTCGCGATAGCTGCTAAAGAAGAAAATTGCACGCAATCCGTGAGATTGGTTGTTGGAGAATTTATGTCGTTTTTAAAAACGAAATGTTATAAACGATGTTAACTTATTTGGGCACTACTAAAACAGCCTGGAACCAGAAAATCTAACCCAAAAGTATTCAGAGAATAAAAGCACAGTTGCTACTACTCACCTTGTCACTAATATAGGAGCCGTAAAACAGTGCACTACGAAAATTTTCACTACTTGTTACACGTCTAAATATTATTCTCATACAAAATTAAATTAATCACAAAGAGTTAGCACTTATATTAACAACAACAAACTTAATCACCATTATCACAATGGCGCAAAAGAACGGAATGCTCAACACAAACTAAAAGGATGCACGCAACGCCACTACAAGTACAAAATCGGAACTACTGAAAAATTTCATGGAAACTCAGCACATTTGCACGCGTTACAGAATTTCTATTTCCTTCTTTTATTATTATTATTGTTGTTGCGCTTATATTATTTTTATTATTAGCCATAAGGTGCAAGGAAGCACCAGCCAAAAAAAATTCCCGAGTTATCATGAGGGAGAGGAATCATCAAGAAAAAGAAGAATGATGATATCCACCTTAGGACCCTGGGTGTGCCAAGGCCACGCTAAAGAAATGTGAGCTCCCCCCCCCCCCTAATTGAAGGATTCCACTCCGTGACGGGTACTGGTGTTACTGTTGTTCGAGGAACTCTTTGACTATTCACCTCTGAAGGTGAATCACCTTCACTTTCAGAGGTGAAGGTGATTCTTGCACAACTTCTATTAGAATAAGTAGCGACCTGGAGCAAGGGGTGCTGGTGGTTTCAGGGACTGATGGCAGTCATCGTGAAACAGGTGGGTATATGGGATTGTTAGGGTAACTAAGAATAAGAATAGGTGCATGTATACCAATGCTAGAAGTATAGTAAATAAATTTGACAAATTGAAGTGCTGGTCAAGACGTCAAAGACGGATATTGTTGGGATAGCAGAGACGTGATATCAGACAGATATAAGGAATGAAGAACTGGAATTTTGGGAATACAATGTGTACAGAAAGGTTAGACAGGATAGGAAGGGAGGAGGTGCTATGCTGTTAATTAAGAAAAACATAAAATCAAAAGAAGCGCATCCAGTTGATATAGATGAACCGTGCATTGTTGAGTCAGTTTGGTGTGACATAAGCACTGCGAAAGTAAAAATAAGAGTAAGAGTGTGTTATAGGCCTAATGACTCGAATGAGTACAATGAACAATTGCACAGAGAAATAGGGCCAGCTAGTAAATCAGAATGTCTTATAATAGGGGATTTTAACTTCCCAGATATTGACTGGAATTTGTGGGTTGGTCACTCACACACTAGTAACACATTTTTGGATTTATTGGATGATTGTTTTCTGCAGCAGCATGTTCCAGAGGCAACCAGAGAGCGTAATACTCTTGATCTGGTTATCAGCAGTGATCATTCGTGTTTTAAGAATTTGCAGATAAAGGAACCACTAGGTGGCAGTGATCACAGTGTACTGATGTGGAATTTACTTAAAGATATAATTACCATCAGGGGTAAAAGGAATGGGTTTTTGCTGCCGTAAAGGTGATCTAAGACAGTTTTTAAATTCTGTACAGTGGGATCAACTGACGATGTTACCAACAGTAAATTCTAAGTGGGAAACATTCAAGGAATTAATCGTGGATGCTACTAAAAGTTTCATACCTATTAAGAAATATTGTTCAAGGTTTGGACCTAAATGGTTATCAAATGAACTAATGAGACTCGTCACAGAGAACAAAAATGCATGGGATGCATATAAATTATCAAGCGACTCAGAATCCTATGGCAGATATAAGCTAGTCTTTAATCAGGTCACAAAGCAGGTTAGACAGTCGAAGGCAGATTACGAGAAATCTTTGGCAAAAGATGCAAAGAAAAACGGCAAAGATTTCTTTACTTATATGAACTCTAAAAGGAAGGGGATGAATCTGATTGGTCCATTTGAATATCGATGGTTCGACTGTTGATGATCCTGCTCAAATAGCAAACAAAATGAATGAGTATTTTGCATCTACATTCACACATGAGGAGTTATTAAGGTTCGAAAATGGCAGAAGGTTATCAAATTGTAGCAGGGTGCTTAATGATTTTGTAATAACTGAGAGCAAAGTGTAGGAGAAATTGTTGAAATTAAACATAAGAAAGGCACCTAGGCTGGATGGGATCTATCCAATTATATTAAAGAAGGCGGCAAACAACTAAGCAAACATTTAGCCATAATTATGACAGCATCCGTGGACTCTGGGGAGCTCCCCACGGACTGGAGATGTGCAAATGTATCCCCAATTCACAAAGAAGGATCAAAGGGTGACACGAGTAATTACAGACCAGTTAGTTTTACTTCAGTTCCGGGTAAAATAATGGAGTCACGGGTTAAAGATGGATTGCAGGATCATCTAGACAAGACTGCAGCAATAATTAAGACCAAGCATGGGTTTGTTAAGGGAAAGTCTATGTCTGACAAATTTGATAGGATATTATGATATAGTTACGAAGGAACTGGATGCAAAAAATAATTTTGATATCATACATTTGGATTTCAGGAAAGCTTTTGACAATGTTGCGCATGGCAGACTATTGTACAAATTGGAGCAGAATGGTATTAAGGGTAAGTTGCTACAATGGATAAAAGGATGGTTTAATGGGAGAAGACAGGGCTGCTAATTAATGAGGGCTGGACTAATATTATTAGTGGAGTCCCACCAGGTTCGGTGTTGGGTCCTCTGTTGTTGTACCTTCATCAATATCATTTATCAATGATATTGATGAAGGTATATCAGGCTTAATGTCGAAGTTTGCAGATGATACAAAGGTTGGCAGGGTTGTTAATGAGAGAAATGGCAGTGTGCTACTGCAACAGGATCTAGATAATTTGGGCAGATGGACCAAGAAGTGGCAACTGAAGTTTAACCTTGACAAATGCAAAGTACTGCATATGGGTAGAAGTAACCCCAGAGAAACATACCAAATGTGTGGTACTACACTTAAGGTAGTAGAAAATGAAAAAGGCCTGGGAGTAATTGTGCAGTCAGATATGAAGTTTACTGAGAATGCGGACGGGCTGCCAGGGCAGGTCATGGGGTTTCGTCAATGATATATAGGAACTTGGCTAGCAGGGAAAAGGAGATGATTGTCTCTCTGTATAAATCAATGGTCAGGCCACGCCTTGAGTACTGCGTACAGGTCTAGAGGCCACATTTAAGGAAGGATGTAGATTTGCTTGACCGTGTACAGAGAATGGCAACAAGATTGGTGAGGGGCTTATCTTGCCAAGGGAGAGAGGCTTAAGTTCTGCAAATTGCAGTGGCTGGAGACTAGGCACTTGCGCGGTGATCTGATTGAGGTCACCTCACAGGTGTATAAGGCCTTGAATGGGTTCAGCACGCTGAATTCTGATGCGATCCTTCCACTTGTTCAGATTACGAACCTAAGGGGACATAAATTCAAATAAAGAAAACACAGATGTGCGGAAATTTTTCTTTAGCCAGAGGGTGGTTAATTGCTGGAACCAACTTCTATCTGTCTTTGTGGAAGTTGATAGGTTAAATAAATTTAAGGGGGAACTGGACAGGCATTTGGAGAAAATGGTGGCATTTTTTTTTTTTGGCGGATGCTGCATAAGCTCATACACTTGCTTTCTTGCATCATATGCCACTGCTACTACTACTACTACTACTACTATTCTACAGGTGTTCAAGATTGCAACTTTCTAGAATTACTTGTAGGTGTGTTCTCAGGGAGACCCTTTGATCATAGTCTACTATGTAGGGTCTTTGGCACCATACCGGTGATCACTGTGTCAATCACCGGTATGCTGGTTGAAAATCCTGATCATCGTGTCAATCACCATATCGGTGATTGACACGATGATCAGGATTGTCGTTGCTTCTTGCATATGCCACATCTCCTTGACAATATGTCTCAGGTTCGTGTACTTCCTAATTTTTTCTTATGGGTTTTCTGGACATTGCTAGTGTAGGGCACCGCTGTCAATCACGTAGATAGCCTTTTCCATCTTGTCCACAAGGGTTATATCCGGTTTGTTGTGCGCGATGGTTTTATCCATTATTATGATCCGGTCCCATTACAGCTTGTGGGTTCAGCTCTCTAGTACTGCCTGGGTTTCGCATTTGTAGTATGGTACACTTTCTTTGGTCAACTGGTATTTCCTCGCTAGCTTCTGATGTATTATTCTGGCTACGTAGTCGAGTCTACGAGCGTACTCAGTCTCGGTTACATCCCCTTGTGATGTGTTGGATCGTTTCTGAGGCCAGCTGGCATCGCCGACATGTGTCATCGGACGATCCGGGCTCTTTTCCAATGTATTTTCTATAGTTTCTGGTTTTGATTACCTGGTCTCGGATGGCCAGCATGAATCCTTGAGTCTCGGGGAAGAGCGTCCCGCTTCTGAGCCATGCATTGGAAGCAATGTTATCGATGTGAACTTGATGGAGGTTATTGTAGTGTCTGTCATGGAGTGTCTTCTTTGCCCATCTTTCTAGCTTCGTTTCTTGTGTCGTCTGGGTGGGAGGGAGTTCCTCGTTTAGGTTGAGTGGGGGTGTACTACTTATCTATCTTCCTTATGGCCTGATGCTGTGTTGTTCTCAAAGTAATCCTTAAGGTTTACTATCGCTGTTTTCTGTTGCTCAATCAGGTCTATCAGGCCCCTTCCTCCTTCTTTTCGAGCTATTGTTAGTTTTTCCAATGCTGACTTCGGGTGGTGTTGGCGACTCTTAGACATCATTGTCCTTGTCTTTCACATTATATCCTCTAGCTTAGTCCAATCTATGACCCCAAAGGAGCATGTTAGTACTGGAGCTGCATAGGTGTTTATGGTTTTAACTGTGTACCTCCGTTCAATTTTACTTTCAACAGTCTTCTGAGTCTCTGGCGATTTTTTCGGTCAGGCACTTCTTGATTTCCTTATGCTATAACTGCTTATCCTGCATCATCCCTAAGTATTTGCAGGCATCTCCTTCTGTAATAGCTTCGATCTCTTTATCAGTCAGCAGCTGGTTGTTTCGGCCGACTAATGTTCCCTGTTACAGTGCGTGGGTCTTGCATTTGTCTAGACAAAATTCCATCCTGATGTCTTTGCTGAAAACTTAGGTGATCTGGAATAGTTGCTGGAGTTGCAGCAACTACTCCGATTATTATTATTGCTTCATATTATTTCTCCCTGACTGGGGGATTCCACACCTTGACGGCTTCTTCTCCAAGTACACAGGCTGGTTGTAATATCTGGTGTCGGTCGGGCAATTCACTGACTATCCAACGTGTGTTAAGGATTACAACTTTCTGGTACTCCTTGTAAGTGTTCGCTGGGAGACCTATTGCTGCTAGGCTGTTATGTAGGGTCATCGCCACCATACCACTGGTAGAAACGATGATCGGGATGGTCGTTACTACATCTCTTTGATCTCTTGTCTTAGGTACGTCTACGTTCTGATTTTTCTCCATGGGTTTTCTGTGGGTTGACAGTGTTGGGTACCGCTATGTAAATCAGATAGGTAGGCTTTTCCTTCGTGCCCACAAGGGTTATGCTGGTTTGTTGTGCGGGAGTGATTTCCATGCTAACTTCTGATGTATTCTGGCTACCTGGTCTATGAATGTACCAGTTTGTGTGATCACCTTGCATCCCGTGGTGATGTGTTGGGTCGTTTCTGAGGCCAGGTGGCATCAACATGTGTCATCAGACACTCCTGGCTCATTTGCGATGTGTTTTCTATAGCTTCTAGTGTTGATTATCTGGTCTTGGATGGAGAGCATGGATCCTTCATTCTCGGGCAAGATCATCCCGCTAATGAGCCGTGCATCGAAAGCAATTTTATCTATGTGATCTTGATGGAGATCATTGTAGTATCTGCCATGGATCGTCTTCTTCGCCAATCTTTCTAGCTTCTTTTGTGCCTCCTGGTTGGGAGCGGACTAAACGCTGAGTGGGGTATACCGCTTGTCTATCATCCTTATGGCCTGCTGAAGTACTGCTGTGTGTTTTTGGAAATAATCCTTCAGGTCAGCAATGGTAGTGTAGTGGACATCAAGAGATCCGGTAGGCCTTTGACGTCAAGGTCTGAGGAAAGAGGAAAATGTGAATCAACCGAAAGATTTTTGATCAAAGCCCTTCGAAATCCACATGGCAAGCCTCAAGAGAGAGTGGTTTAATGCGTCATGCTGTGAGTGTTGTTCTCCATAAAGACTTACAATATCGACCATGGAAGCCACATTATGTGCAGCAATTGTTTCCGGAAGATTGGGACAGTGTGTTGAATTTTGTGAAATGATGTGCGCATGGGAGGAAGATTTTCCAGACCTGTTCGAAAATATTCTTTGGACAGATGAGGCTGTTTCGTGTGGGGGGGGGGGGGTCGTTAATCGGCATAACAGTCATTATTGGGCAGTTAAAGATCCCCAGGAGATGGCTGAAAGAATGCAGAACAAGCCGAAAGTGACAGTGTGGTATAACTTCTCGTATCATTGGACCATGTCTGATACGAGACATCACATACAGTGAATTAGAAACAAAATTTTGTGTGGCCTACAATTTCTGCATGGGAAACGCTTAAGAGTTGATGTTTATGCAAGACTGTGCTCCCTCGCATTTTGCCTTGACTGTTAGAGAGTGGCTCAATGGGCATTTCCCAGGATGCTGGATAGGCTGTCGAGGACCACAGAATGGCCTGCACGAAGTGCAGACCTAACCCCATATGATTACTTTTTATGGAGATGGGCCAAGGAAGAAGTGCATAAGAGTAAACCTAAGAATATTGATGAACTTGAAAACAAGCTTCATCGGGTCATCTCCAGTGTTCCTGTCCAATTCTTAAGCCCGTTTAAAAAACTGTGTGGAAAATGCTGGGGTCTCATCGAGTTGTAACTTTCAGGGAACTAATGGCAAACAATAAGCTACAAATCAGAAAAAAATGTGCAGTGCTATTTTGTATATTTTAGGAAATATAACATTTTTAAAATAGGGAGTGACTTCCCATCCACCCTGTACATACGTAGTTTAAATTTATGGGTAAACTATGCTGTATCTACACCGATAATATTTAGTTAATTACTTAAAATCCATATTTAATTATGCCTTGTGCATTTCCGCTTTAAATACATTATCTGTACACCATTTGGTATCTCTCATATTGTGGAATCACTTTGCAACTGTGATGGCATGTTGCATTACTAGGGTACCTGTCCATCCACTGATGATAGGCCAACAGCTTTGAAATGGTACCATCTGGGTGGTGGTATCCATTGAGAATAAATAACAGTAGTCTTCTCCATTAGAGAAGTGTTACTTATTCAAAGTAGTGCCTTCACAATGGTATCTCATTGTGAAGGCAGCCACAATATGAGATACATTAAAACAATGCCTTTTACACTACATACATAGTTAAATTTATGGATAAACGATGGCGTATCTACTCCATCATTATATAGTTAATTACTCAAAACCCACATATAATTATGCCTTGTGCATTTCATCTTTAAATACATTATCTCCTAATGTATGTATTGTTACATACATTACCAGGTACCACAGACCAAGATGAAATTGATACTTGAGAGACATGGAGACTTCGATATTACAAACATATTTATGATTAAAATTAGGGCTATTTATGATTAAAATAAACAGCCCCATTCATGGGTGCCAGAAGTATGGTGCAAGTGCACCATCTTTGAATTTCAAAGTAATACACAATTTTCAATATTTTCATTAATTTATTGAAACATTAAAACAATACAAATTTTACAAAAAAAATTCTGCATGAAATGTTAGCTCTGCTTTGCATGTAATGACTTAATTAAGATATTGCATGTATTTGAAAATTTTGTGAACAAAAAAATTTATTCCCACCAATTTATTCCCTTGTAAAATATCCTGCTGGCACCCATGGCCCCATGTTTGTGCAAAGGAGACCTGTTTTGGAATTGGTAAATTCCAAAACAGGTCTCCTATTGCCATGTTTCCTCAAAATTTTGCTGTTTTACCCTTGAAAAATTATTAAAATCGGGTTGAACAGATACAATATGATTTGTACATAGCTCATTTTTTTGTGCACGATGTAGATTTGCTGGGATATTTTCACTGAAATACTTCTTTTTCATTCATATAGTCTTCCATCCTATATACTTACCCAACTACATATTCATTATGGCAATGGGGTTTAATTGCTGTGGCAGTAGCCCTAGTCCATAAATTATGTTCAATACCGTTTTTTTTATATGAAAACTCCAAACACGAAAGGTATCAAAACCTATACTTAGATACTGTGGGTTGAAGGAGATTGTGGGGAGGGGGACCTTGCTCTGGAGCATAAACATGGGTTTTACAACTTCAAGCTTCCAATAAGCAAAGTGGTGGTATTGCACTGGTTGATGAGTCATTACCACCTAGTGTTAGTATCAGTATCGCATTACTATTATTAGTGTCATATTATATTATATTAGTAATGGTACTAGTAATACTATTCAGTGGTTTAAAGATATGGGGGCATACGGGAAACTTAACATGGTTTTCAACCATTTCAAGTCTCCAATAAGCAAAGTGGTGGTATTGCACCGGTTGATGACAATAATCTACCACTTATAGATCGTCCTTATTAAACTATCTATCACACACACACACACAGAGAGAGAGCAGAAAGATATAGAATAGAAAGATATAGATACTGTAGATATGAAATATGATCAAAAAGTTGACTATTGATTGATTGAAAAAAAAAAGCAATAAAGTGCCAAGGTGATGGGCAACTGGGTCAATGAATTATCGAAAGGTTCAACAACAGCTTCTGTTCCACGAAACTAGTAACAAGCAGTGTGTGTGTGCGCGCACAGGCAGGTGCACTGAAGTTCAGATGTGTCTTGAGACACTTTTGCAATTGTAATGGATTTAAAACGGAATGTGGGTGCATCAAGTTGCATGTGAATGAAAAAAAATTTACTAATTTTATTTGGTGATATCTATTTAAGTAAAGATTATTTATCAGCACATGAAATGTTTCCAAAATGGCCAACAATCTTTGAATGCATCCAATGTTCTGGTTGACTCTCAACTTCAAGCACTAATGAAATTCTCAATAAAGTGTGTGAAAAAATTCATTCTGATAAGAAATTAACTATCCAAGAAATTGCTGATGAATTGGGAATCTTCTCGGGATTATATGCCATGCAAATTTAACTGGAAACCTTTACGTGCTTCAGGTATCAGTTCCATGATTGTTGAATAACAACTTAAATCTTCAATGCTGAGAAATGTGTGCACAACTAAAAAAAGGGATTGGAACCCTAATTTCATTAATTGCATTGGTGCTGGTGATAAAACACAGTTGAGTACCTACCCCAAAATGAAATTCCAGTCATCCCTAGAGTTGGCATCTCTCTCTGGGTCAAACCAGTGGTCTCTTGGTTTAAGCATGCCATATTTTGGTATCCTTAAACTTGGGTATTGTTAAATTTCACCAGGTTGTAGTACGGCAGAGGTAAAAAAAAAAAAAAATTTCCATTTAATTTTGAGGTTAATGTGATATTTTGATATGCTTTTATATCAAAAGTAGAGGCATATGATGCAAGAAAGCAAGCTTATACAACATCAGCCATAAAAAAAAAAAAAACTTTCCCATTTCACCCATCCATTCGCTCCAAATGTTTATCTAGTTTGGCCTTGGAATTTTTATTTAAGTTGTCAACTTCTACAATGCCAGATAGCAGTTTCTTCCAGCAATCAACCACATGCTGGCTAAAAGCTCATTTCCGCACATCTATTCTACAACTGTCTTTCCTCAATTTGAATTTATGTCCCCTCGGGAGATTATTCTGGGCAACAGAAAGAATTCCATTGAGCTTGTTCAAACCATTCAAAGACTTACACACCTCAATCAGATCACCTCGGAGGTGCCTAGTCACCAGACAAATCTTAAGCCTTTCTTCATAAGAGCAACCCTCTGTTCCATCCATTAATCTTGTCCTTCTCTGTACTCGTTCCAGCATCTATATATCCTTCCTAAAATGAGGTCTCCACACCTGTATACAGTACTCAAGATGTCTTGACCATTGCCTTATACAAGGGGTAATTGCCTCTTTATCTCTGCTAGAAAAATTCCTGTATTTCATTGACAAGATGCAATGACCTACTCTTGCAGCCTGTCTACACTGCTCAGAAAAATTTATATCTGATTGCACAATTACCCCAGGCCCTTTTCGTTCTCTACCACCCTGAGGGTAGTATCATACAGTTCATATGTTACTCTAGGGTTTACTGCTATCCATATGCAGTACTTTACATTTGTCAACGTTAAACTTCAGTTGCCACCTCTCAAGCTCATCTGCTCAACGTTTCTAGATTTTGTTGCAGTACTGTACTGTCATTAATGTCATTAACAACCCTGGGAACCTTCGTATTTTCTGCAAAATCAGGCTTTAAGCCTGATATACCTTCATCAATATCAATAATAAATACAGAAAACAACGCTGGACCCTGGGGGATTCCACAAATAACATTGGTCCATGAAGAGCAATGTCCATTGATTACCACTTTCTGTCTTCTCCCATTTAACAATCCCGCTCCAATTTGTACAGAAGTCTTCCATGTGCAACAACTGAGAGAAAAGTGGAGAAAAGTATCAAAAGCGTTCCTAAGATCCAAGTATATGATATCAAAATTATTTTTTGTATCTAGTTCCTTTGTGACCACATCATAGAATCCAATCAAATTGGTCAGACAAGGCTTCCCCTTAACAAACCCATGCTGTCTGAACTACACCCGAAGTGTTGTCTCGATGATCCTGCAGTGCTTCTTTGACCAGTCCCTCCATTAATTTCCCCGGAACAGAAGTTAAACTAACAGGTCTGTAATTACTTGTCACCTTTTGATCCTCCTTTGTGAATTGGGGCCACATTTGCAAGTCTCCAGTACACAAGTACCTCCCCTGAGTCCAAAGAAGCTCTCATAATTATGGCTAAGGGTTTTCTTACTTCCTTTGCTGCCTCCTTTAATATGACTGGATAGATCCCGTCCACCCCAGGTGCCTTTTTTTATGTTTATCTTCAACAATTTCTCCTCCACTTTTCTCTCAGTTATTACAAAATCATTTAACTCACTCTACATAGTTTAATACACCTCTGGTATTCCACACCCTGAATAACTCCTCATGTGTAAATGTAGATGCAAAACACTCCTTCAGTTTGTTATCTGAGCAGGATCATCGCCAGTAGAACAATCGATATCAAGTGGACCAATCTGATTCATCCCCTTCCTACTAGAGTTTATAGAAGTAAAGAACTCTATGCTGTTTTTCTTTGCTTACTTTGCTAGATTTCTCGTAATCTGCCTTTGCAACTAGATTTCAGATCACCGTATATCTTACAATTTACAAACTACATCTGACAATTTACAAACTACAGATCCGGCTATGCACCCAGTCATCTCAACAGTACTGCCCCCACTCTATTATCCAGGGCTTGGAGCCATTCCAGCACTGAAGCAATTAAACGCAGCGAGATCTCTCGTGTGAAGGCAGACTTAACCAAATGTGGCCACCCAAGTCCCCCAAACCAGGACAATACATCAACCGCCTACATTCCATACTATCCAGGCATGTCAGGATGGATCTCAAGAATTCTCAGAGATTACCGCATCAAATGTGTACAGTTACCCTGCAGAAACCTACGTTCTCTTATCTCCAGTGTGAAGACCCATCACACCTCTCTTAAGCAGCAATGTAATATATCGTATCACCTGCATAGACTGTGACAGCTGCTACATCGGTGAGACATCAAGACATCTTCAAGATCGCCTTACAGAGCATGAGAGAGCAATCTGCCTTGCTGAGACGGACAAGTCCGCAGTCGCAGAGCATTTTTGGGCCACCCACCATGATCTCAATCCCAAACGTGACTGCAAAATTGTAGACCACTCACACTTTCGACACCGCCTATGGCTAGAGTCACTCACCATATTGAACAATCCAAAGGCCATAAACCGCTGCAAAGGCACGCCATTGCACCCCATTCTAGAGACAACCATTTTACAACTCAATAAGCAGTGGAGTAAAACAGCGCATGTCCGTGCTACAACAATAGGAAACCAGCTTGAATGAATAATACACCTCACTGCATGCACAGCTATATCCGTTGTATTCAAAATTTAGTCAAATTAGTTGATAAAGAGATACAACTGTCTCGAAAGCTTCTATTGTATTTTATTGTGTTATCTATTAAATATGTTTTACTGGTTTATATCATTGTATTCTTTTTAAACATGGACCCCAGTACACCAGGCCCATATATCATAATGCATTTTTCTTCTCTGCCACGTCTCATTAGTTCATCTGACATCCATTTAGACCTAAACCTTGAACAATATTTCTTAGTTGGTATGTAAAGCCTAGTAGCTTCCAAGATACGTTCTTTGAATGCTTCCCATTTTGCATTTGCTGTTGATAACATCATCAATTGGTCCCACTGTATAGACTAAAAACCGTCTCAGACCTCTGTAGTCACCTTTATAAAAGCAAAAACCCTTCCTATTACTCAAACAGGTAGGGATTTACTCAAAGAGGTAGCTACCTCTTTGAGTAAATCCCACATTAACATATTGTGATCACTGCCACCTAGTGGGTCCTTTTATCTGCAGATTCTTAATGCATGAAGAATCTCTACTGATAATCAGATCAAGTGTATTACTCCGTCTTATTGCCTCCTGAACATGCTGCCATAGAAAATAATCGTCCAATAAATCCAAAAAAGCCTTACTAGTGTGCAAATGACCAACCCAAAAGTCCTAGCCAATTCTGCATTATTTATGTCAGTGTGACACCATGTATCTGATATCCCAATAATATCTGCCTTTGAGGTTTTGACCAGCACCTCAAATTCATCAAATTTATTTACTACACTCCTAGAATTAGTGTACATGAAAGTATACATGCACCTGTTCTTATTCTTAGCTACCCTAACACAGCCCATGTAATTACTTTTTCCGCAGTGACTCCCAGCAATCCCTGGTAACTTGTTTTTAAGGCTGCTGCTCATTCCAATAGAAGCAGTGCAAGAATCACTTTCATCTCTGCTGATAGCTACTGTTAATCTATTAGTCCGTGTATCTTCCCAAGCTAGCAGTTTTCTGACCCACCTAACACTGCCTCGATGGCATCAGCAAATATTCGTGCACCCTTTCTATTATTTAAGTGTATCCTATCTCTGTAGAAGCAGACTATCCTGTTAACAAGCACAGAACAGGCTGAGAAAAATTCTGCCCCGTGAGTCTTGCACAATCTCTCCAGGGCCAAATTGATCGACAAGGCCCTCATCATATACTCCCTCCTATAGCGTCTGGGCAGAATTGCACACTTTCAAATTCAACCCTAACTCACAGGGTTTTTTTTTTTTTTTTTTTCAACATTGACCTGTACTTGTTAAGTAATTCTGCCATTCTCCTACTTTTAATATCATTCGTGCCAACATGTAGAACAATATCACATTTAAAAGATGATATCTGCTGTACAATGTCATCAACTTTTGCCTCTGGCAGACATACCCTGGTCCTTCCTGACAACAGAGTCATCGACAATGACTAGTTCCTTTGGGACCGGTGCATTCTGCCTTGGGGATTGCTGCTGTGTTGCCTGACGTGCCAGTGCAAACTCTGGCATTGATGTAGGCAGCTGGGAGCTTGATGGGCCCCAAAATTTAAGTCCTTTGAGAGCATCTACTCTGTTCTTCAAGCTCTCATAAAGGCCCATAACAACACTGAGTTGGTGCCTCATTTCCTCACATTCCTTACGTCAAGCACACACAGACATTCCCCTTGGCAATATCATCCTGTTCCTGATAGCTCCACAAACATCAAACAAGCAGTACATTTCAAAGGGCTGTTATTCAGAGGACAACTAACCCCCCCCCCTCAGTTCTGCCCTGTGCCCAGCACCCCACTACCTTGAGCCTTTTGGTTTGCTGCTATGGTCTGAGGCATGATTTCGATTGAATTTTAATACAATTAAAAAAAGTACATTAAACTTCTATCCCAATGCAGTAATAACACTATATATATATATTTCGAGTTTCATGTATCCAGTTTTATCTCCTTCCAAGTTATGTTATATTAATTTAGTGTCTCCTATCAAGTTTAAGTTATATGTACTAAGTTATAACATTACACTTGTAAAATCTAAGTGGTTATATGTATTAAGTTAAAATGTTATGTTTTTAAAATTGAAGTATTTATAACAGAATACTTCAATATAGCAAATTATATTTGCTATAAGTTATACTTTATAATCCTCTGCTGACACTGATTACAATGCTACTTAGAAACTTCCAGCATCTGTTATACCGATACGAAAAACAACTGTGTCAGATTCGAATGCTGCTGCTGCTGTCGAATACATTATACATTGTATGTCAGCAGAATTGACTGTGGTTTTCTATGCAATTACAAGGCCGAGTAACGAATAAATGCATCATATTAATCAGAAAATTACAAAAAATACTATACTAATAAATTTAAATCAAAAGTTATACAAAAAACAATAATTTCAAATCAATAAATAAAAAAAGTCGACAGCGGCTTTGAACATGATTGGCTCCCACTAGCCTCGTCACTATTTAATATTTGTATCACTATGACTTAAGACTTGTATCATATTTTAAACCAGACTGGAAGCCATTATTACTAAATCAGTTTATTATTGTAGCAAATATTTGTTTTCACCCCTTTTACACTGCCAACTGGGTAGAAGGGTGTACAAAAGGAAAGAATAGTAATTATTGACAATAATATTTACAAAATGCAATTATTGACAATATTACAAGGGGTAATTATTTATAGAATCTTACAAAAGTAAGTGTTCAACACTGATTTTATGTTACATTTTCACTTGTGACAGGATATTACTTTTTAATTATAGAAGTAACACTCTTCCTCTTGTTCCATCTTCTCTATCCAAGTAGTTTCATTAGAGGTGCTCCCATTCTATAGTTGATGTAAGATGTGGGCTTCAGAGAGGCTCTTCACACTGCATTGCTTGCTTTCAGAGTATTTTACAGGGTCTATTGCCAATGAATTAAAAAGGTTGACTGCTTTGTTTGGAAATAAATTCTTTAGATAGGAGAGGTGCACAGTATAGAATGTAAAGGTAGGATGCTATATGAACTCTCCAGGGAGTGATATTTAGGTTGGTGTATAAAGCACCCCTGGAAATGGTAAATGGGTTGCCCATGAGCCTATTGATTGAATGCCTTATCCAGTATTCGACTGCCAGGAATCTGTTTACATATGATACCAGAGCAGAAGACCAGATTGGCGATGCATATAATGCAACTGGTGGTAGCATTCTTACTATAAAAGCTTTTAATATGCTCTTAGTTGTGGGTAGAATTGCAATCCTCCCCACACCGGGTGGAAAATTATCAGCAGTCATTTTTCATGCATGGGCGACAGTAGTGTGGATTTTTTCCTCCTGTAAACTCAGTTTTTTGGCCGGCAAATCGAACACACAACATGTGCAATTTAGATATATTACAGCACAAAATAGCATAAGTTGCTAACAAACCTAAAAAAAAAACCCTAAAAGAAAAAAACAAAACATTAAATATATGGCAGTGCATCCAGTTGACATGGGTGACCAGTAGTACAATGTTAAGTCAGTTTGGCATAAAATAAGCACTGTGAAAATGAGAGTAGGAGTGTATTAAAGGCCTAATGATTGTGATGAGTATAACAAACAACTATAAAGAGATACAGAATGAGCCAGTAAATCAGAAAGTGAGATTTTAACTTTCCAGATATTGACTGGAACTTGTGAGTGAGTCACTTATACTAGCAGGACTTTTGCAGATTTATTAGCATTAGCATTAGTAGAGGAATGATGCAAGAAAGCAAGCTTATGCAGCATCAGCCAAAAAAAAAAAAAAAAACTTCCACTTCACCCCTCCGTTCATTCGAATTATTGGATGACTGTTTCCTATAGCAGCATATTACAGAGGGAACAAGTGGAAGTAATAACCTTGATCCGATTATCAGTAGTCATTCTTCATGCATTAAGAATCTGCCCACAAGAGCCACGGGGTGGCAGCAAACACTATGTACTAATGTGGAATTAATTAAAGACAAAACTACTATCAAGGTTAAAGGGAAAGGATTTTACTTTCGTAAGGGTGACTACAGAGGGATCAAAGGGTACACGGGTTATGACAGACCTGTTTTTTGTCTAACTTCTGTTCCAGGGAAAATAATGGAGTCACTGGTTAAGGATGTTCACTGGTGATGCAGGATCATCTAGACAGCTGACATTGTAGTTATAGTTCAGACAAAGCATGGGTTTGTTAAGGAGAAGTCATGTCTCACACATTTGATTGGACTCTATGATGTGCTCACAAAGGAATTGGATGAAAAGAATAATTTTGATATCATATACTTGGATTTTAGGAAAACTTTTGATACTATGACACAGGGAAGACTACTGTACAAATTGGAGCAGTATAGCATTAAGGACAAGTTGCTACAATGGATAAAAGGATGGTTGAGTGGGAGAAGACAGAGAGTGGTTATCAACGGTGTTGGGTCCATTGTTGTTTTCGGTATTTATCAATGATATTGATGAAGGTATATCAGGGTAAATGCCTAAGTTTGCAGACAATACCAAGGTTGGCAGTGTTGTTAATGACAGTGACGATAGTACGTTATTGCAACAGGATCTGGAAAAGTTGAGCAGATGGGATGAGAGGTGGTAACTGAAGTTGACAAATGTAAAGTACAGCATATGGGTGGCAGTAACCCCCGAGAAATGTACCAACTGGGTGGTTTCACCATAACACCAGAGTAACATATTAACTGGGTGGTACTACACTCAGGGTAGTGGAGAATGAAAACGACCTGGGGGTAATTGTGCAGTCAGATCTGCAGTTTTCTGAGCAGTGCAAAAAGGCTACAAGAATAGCTCATGGTGCCGTGTCAATGATATACAGGAATTTTGCTAGCAAGGATAAGGTAGTGATTGTTCCCTTGTACAGTGAAACTTCCCTTTAACAGACAGCCATGGGGAACGAAAATGTGTCCATTAGAGAGAAGTGTCCGCTAACAAGAAGTCTGAGGGAGAAAATAAAAAAAAGAAAGAAAGAAAAATCATTAAACGTTTAATGTAAAACTAAATTAATATATACAGATTTTGAACAATATTTTTGTAAATAATATACAATTACATACACAAGAGATAAAGAAAAATCATTAAACGTTTAATGTAAAATTAAATTAAATTATATACAGATTTTGCACAATATACATACAATTGTGCTATGCATATTATGACTTTATCTTAAGGAAAATACATACAGTAATCACTTATTTTCTTCTGCACCTTGTTCCGGCTGATAATTTTGTTTTC
The DNA here is from genome assembly GCF_048544385.1 of Mastigoproctus giganteus. Classification (NCBI taxonomy): domain Eukaryota; kingdom Metazoa; phylum Arthropoda; class Arachnida; order Uropygi; family Thelyphonidae; genus Mastigoproctus; species Mastigoproctus giganteus. The sequence continues at coordinate 113,771,415 of NC_143586.1, read as the reverse complement.
AACATTTGTTTGGAGTGAAGAAACCATCGAAAGTCCTTCAGTACCTTCTTCAGCGGCGAAAAACATTTTTAAACGATTGATTTGTATGAGCGCTTCTTCTATTTTCATCGGTGGTTCGTCGTTAATATGTTCTTCGACAGAATGACCTCCTTCCATTTCTGCACCTTCTTCCGGCTGATAATTTTGTTTTCAACATTTGTTTGGAGTGAAGAAACCATCAAAAGTCCTTCAGTATCTTCTTCAGCAGCGAAAAACATTTTTAAACGATTGATTTGTATGAGCGCTTCTTCTATTTTCATCAGTGGTTCGTCGTTAATATGTTCTTCGACAGAATGACCTCCTTCCATTTCTTCATCCTCATGAGGAACTTCTTGAAAAATATCGATGATAATGTCGTTGATATCTAGAGCACCATCTTCTGTAGTGAGGTTTGAGTCTATATCTTTGTAGCCAGGGTCACTTGCAGCGGAAGTATCGTACATTATCAATAGATGTTGAAGTTCTTGTTCTTCTTGGTACTCCACATTGCTGTTCACAACTTCAATTTTTGCGTTTGAGAAGCCAGACTTTACAAAACAGTTCACGACAGTTTTTCTAATTGCGTTTACTGAAGAGGAAATCCATTGAATCGCATCTAGGATGCTGATTTTCTTTGCAAGGTCACTCGCACATGTTACATCGTTCATGTTTGTAATGAGATGTCTTAAAACACGTTTTCTGTAGTGAAGTTTAAAATTTTTTATTATCCCTTGATCCAAGAGCTGACACTCTGCAGATGTGTTTGGTGGCAGAAAAATGATCTGAATGTTGGACAATTCAATGTGCGGGTGAGATGCAGCATTATCCATGAAAAGAATAATTTTTCTGTTTTGACGAATGTTTTGGTTAAAGTGACTTATCTATTCGCTCATGATATCTCGTGTCATCCACGCATTTTTATTAGACTTCCAGTCAACATTCAAAAGATTCAACTTTATGCCCTTGAAACAACGAGGATTTTGTGGTTTTCCTATAACAAGAGGTTGTTCAAAGTCTCCGAGCATATTTGTACACAATAGTACAGTCAAGCGTTCCTTAGAAATTTTTCCACCCTGGCACTTTTCGTTTTTTAGACTCATTGTTTTTTCAGGAAGAACTTTAAAAAAACAACCCTGTTTCATCACAGTTGTAAATATTCTTAGCTTCAAAATCACGACATAAATCTTCCAATTTGACGGTCCACTCTGTTACAACCCCAGTATCAACAGATCCACCTTCACCACTTACGGTTTTCTAAGAAATTTTATGCCGAGTTTTGAACTTGTCTATCCATCTCACAGAAGCTTTGAACTCATTTATTCCCATAGATTTCGCAACCTCCAAAGCCTTTTCCCTAATAATAGGCCCATTAATGGGAATTTTTTTAGCACGTGCGTGACAAATTTGAAGTCCAACAATTTTCGGGAATGATTTTTGAACCTAATCATTTCCGTGTTGCCAAAATTGTTTGAGCAGTTCATTTTTTTTCATTAGGATGTCGCTTACCTGTGTCTTCCCGATTTTGAATTTTGCAGCGAGATTGCGAACACTGTTTTTTTGCCGATCATACGCATTAATGTGTTCGACTTTATCTTTTAAAGTTAAATGTTTACGAGAAGACATTGTGCACTTCACACGACACTGAACAAAACTGACAACTGAAACTGAAAAGACGAAAGGCCGACCATATTCCCCCCCCCCTGCACACACCGAATTCATCAGAAGTTTTACACGTGCCTTAAAATTCTTGAAAAAGGGTTTATAACCGTGACGTAAACCTTGATAAAATTCAGAGAATTGGAAATAGAAAATAAACACACGATTGAGGCAATACGTGGAAGAAACGTTCCTAGAAAAAGGGCCGTGAACTCGCCCGCTGTCCGTTATGAGGAGATCAAATTAAGTGCTAATCTAAACGAAACAGTGCAGATTGCCTGTCCACATCCGTTACAGAGAATGTCCGCTAGACAGAAGCTGCAAAAACGTTAAAACCAATGGAGGTGAGTTGGGGAATTTGAAAATGTCCGTTGTAGAGAGATGTCCGTTAACGAGAGGTGTCCGTTAGAAGTTTCACTGTATAAGGCAATGGTCACGCCACACCTTGAGTACTGTATACTGGTCTGGAGGCCTCATTTTAGGAAAGATGAAGAGTTGCTTGGATGAGTACAGAGGAAGGAAACGAGATTGGTCAGTGGAACAAAGGGTTGGTCTTAACAAGAAAGGCTTAAGTTCTGCAAATTGCAGCTTCTGGAGACTAGGCACCTGCAAGGTGATCTAATTGAGGTGTATAAGGCCTTGAATGGATTGAGCAAGCTCGATGCTAATGGGATTCTTCCTCTTGCTCAGATTACTCACCTGAGGGGGCATAAATTCAAAGTGAGGAAAGACAACTGTAGAATAGATGTGGAAATTTGCCTTTAGCCAGCGGGTGGTTGATAGCTGGAACGAACTCCCATCTGTTGTAGTGGAGGTCAGAAACTTAAATAAGTTCAAGGCAGAACTAGACAAACATTTGGAGTGAATGGATGGGCGAAATGAGAAGGATGTTTTTTTTTTTTTTTTTTTGGCTGATGTCTTTTTTTTTTTTTGACTGATAAGCTTGCTGTCTTGCATCATATGCCCTACTAATGCTAATACAATGGTCTCAGATAGTTTTTAAATTCTATACAGTGTAATCATCTGATGACATTATCACCAGTGAATTCTAAATTATTATTATTATTATTATTATTATTATTAGCCATATGGTACAAGGAAGCCTGAGGCTTATGCTGCACCAGCCAAAAAAAAAAAAAAAAAATCCCGAGTTACCCCCTGTGTGTGTGTGTGTGTGTGTGTGTGTGTGTGTGTGTGTGTGTGTGTGTGTGTGTGAGAGAGAGAGAGAGAGAGAGAGAGAGAGAGAGAGAGAGAGAGAGAGAGAGAGAGAGAGAGAGAGAAGTAGAAAGGCATCACCAAGAAAGAGAAGAATGATGATATCCAGCTCAGGACCCTGGGTTTGCCAAGCCCATACTCACCAGATGTGAGCCCCCGGGGTTAGATGGGGTAGCATTCAGAAAAGAAACTGTAAAGAAACTAGAAGCTACTTGGTTTTTCATACCAACGAAGAAGTACTGTTTCAGGATTAGACTTGTTGTTGTTATTTGGTTTTTAGGAGCATTAGCAACTAAGGCCATATTGCTCCGGGGATATGCGGTGGTCATTCCCTGACCTTTCCGCATCCTCCGTATTTGGTGGGCACGGGCTCGAACCCCGGTCTAATCAAGAAGCATGATTAGACTTGTGGCAGAGAAGGAAAATGCATGGGATAAATATAAACTATCAGGTAATACAGAAGCATATGGTAGATATAACCTAGTCTGTAATAATGTCACAAAGAATATTAAGGAAGCTAAGGCATATTAAGGGAAATCTCTGGCAAAGAATGCAAAGAAAAGCAGAAAAAGACTTCTTTACTTATATTAACAGAGAAAGAAAGGGTCAAATCACATTGGTCCAATTGATGGTTTAACTGATGATCCTACTCAGGTTGCTGACAAACCGAATAGGTAGTTTGCATCTACATTTACACATAACAATATCTTTGTGGGGCGGGGGGGTGCCAGAAGCTTTTCAAAATATAACAGAAAACTAAATGATTTTGGAATAACTAAGAGAAAAGTGGAAGAGAAATTATTGAAGCTTAACATACAAAAAGACCTGGGATGGATAGGATATATCGAATTGCTTTAAAGGAGGTATCAAAGGAAGTATGCAAACATTTAGCCATAATTATGAGAGCATCTTTGGATTCAAGGGATGTCCCTATGGACTGGAGATGTGCAGATGTACATTTAAATTCACAAATGGAGATCAAAAGGTGGCATTAGTAATTACAGATCTGTTAGCTTAACTTTGGTTCCAGGGAAAATGAACTCACTAGTTAATGAGTAATATAGGGGACCATCTAGGCTGAAATGTAGTTATACTGCAAAAATAGCATGGCAATCTTTTTTTTACCAACCTGACTGGATATTATAATGCAGCAAAAAGGGAACTGGATGAAAAAAATAATATTGATATCATATTCTTGAATTTCAGCTTTTGATAGTGTTGCATATAAAAGATTGCTCTACAAATTGTGGCAGTGTGGCATTATGGGTAAGTTACTGCTCTGGATAAAAAGATGGTCGAGTGAAAGAAGACAGTGGTTATATTAGGATACTTCTCTTCATGGGCTAATGTTATTAGTGGAGTTCCCCCGGGTTTGGGGTGGGGTCCATTTGTTGTTTTCTACTTTTATAGTATTAATGATATTGATATCAGGCTTAATGTCTAATGTTTGCAGATGATACAAAGTTGGCAAGGTAGATAATGACAGTAATCAACGTAAGTTAGTGCAACAAGATCTAGAAAAATTAAGCAGATCGGCTGAAAAATGATAGTTGAAGTTTAACGCTGGAAAATGCAAGGTACTGCATATGGGTAGCAATAATCCCAGATTAACATACCGACTGTGTGGTACTACACCCAGGGTAGCAGAAAATTAAAAAATTTGGGGGTGATTTGTGCAATCAGATATGAACTCTTTTGAGAAGTGCAGCCGCTGCCAGGGCAAAACTCATGGAGTTTTGTGAATGACAGGAACTTGGCTAGCAGGGATAAGGATGTGATTATCACATCATACAATGGCAATGGTTAGGCTGCACCTTGAGTACTGTATACAAGTTTGGAGGCCTCATTTTAGAAAGGATGTAGATCTGTTGGAATGGGTGCAGAGAAGGGCTACAAGATTAGTAAAAGGAACGGCTAAGGTAAAGAAAGCCAACACAAGAACAAGAAACGTTGGATAACTTACGCGAAAAATTAGTTTCCCGACACCGGATTCTAGTGCTGCTCGCTCGGTAAAGAGAGGGTAGGTGTTATTGGTCTGGAGCCGAAATCGAGAAGGATATATTGATTTAAAGGTAGGCGTGGCAAACACGGAAATGATTGGTGGTGGGCATGACAGACGACACGCTACTGTGTAGTCATTGGTTGGCATTATAATGTGTATTTATAAGTAAAGAACGGTGCATAATAGTTTTGTGATGAATGGTAAACAGGTAATAGTAGCGATGAATCTTTTAAAGATGGAAGAAATCTGGAAGGAAAATAAAACATTAGTTGATTTTTTGATGAAAACTAAATTAATAAAAGTTTCGTTTTGTTCATTTTAGCTCTAGAAACTAAACATGGGTTCCTCCACTTCAAGCCTCCAATAAGCAAAGTGGTGGTATTGCACCGGTTGATGAGAGTCATCTACCACCTAGTAATATGCCTGCCTATAACTTTGATTCTCTATACGATTTCAATTTTTTTTAGCATTGCTTATAAACATCATGAAACTTGCCTCCAAATCCGTATGGTTAAAATATGAAGAAGAAATTAAAATGGGAAATTTTTTTTTCCCATGGGCAAAAAAGTGCACTCTTTCACTGTGATTTAGAATTTCAAGTTTATTTCCAGAATTTCTGAATGAATTTTTTATTTTTGTTTGTTGTTTCAGTATATTATATGTAAGATATGTAATTATTTTCTTTTTCAATAAATTAATAATAATTATTTATGCCTTATTTTATTTTTTAATCCATATATTTTGGGATGGAAAATTTGATTTCACTTACTGGCAGCACATAGGGTCGCAGCAGCCCTGTGTTTTGTAAAATATTATAAAATCATTATAAAGAATAACAAGTCATTATTATTGTCTCATATCATTTACTAAAGTTATATTATAAATACTAAAATGTGTAATATTTTAAAATACTTTTTTTATTACTCCTTATTTTTTAATATTCCTTACCACAATCGATTGTTATGCTATGTAGGTACACTGTCAATTTTTAAGAAATTAATATTTATAAAGACAAAAACACTTTTTATGGAAATAATTTACATAATATAAATATCTTTAATAATAATGGAAACAAACTTAATAATTTATTATAATATGAAAATATTTTATTTTCACCTGAATAGCTTATAAATTAAATTAATTATTTCTTGGTTAATGCAAAGTTTGAAAAAATTAAAAACTCACTATTACAAAAACACCCCGAATAAGTTTTGCGCAGAGCCCCACAAATTTTGGGGCCAGCCCTGACAGAAGCTACTTAACTTCCAGCAACATGGAATTCAACTGAGGAGAAAACGAAACTATGATCTTATTCAAATAGGAAATGCTGGTATTAGCATTAGCAGAGGCATACAATGCAAGAAAGCAAGCTTATGCGGCATTAAATTTATGTAAGCTATCAACTTCCACGACAAGAGATGGAAGTCTGGTTCCAGCAATCAACTACCCACTGGCTAAAGGCAAATTTCCGCACATATATTCTACAACTGTCTTTCCTCAGTTTAAATCTATGCCCCCTCAGGTTCTTAATCTGAGCAATTCTTCAACATGCCTCGAAATTATACTGCCAATGCCAAAGGTGCTAAAAAAATCAGTAGTAAGGGTTACGAAAAGCAGTGTGTCGTGTGGTATGATGTATAACTATTGATGGCTGAAGGTTGCCACCATATATAATTTTAAACTGCAAAACAATACTAAAGAATGAGATCTTCCCACAGATGTTATTGTGCATGGACAAAAAAAATGGATGGATGACTGTCTAAAAGTTGTCTGGAAGAGACATCCGGGTACTCTATGTAACCCACCTAGTATGTTAGTTCTTGATGTGTTTTGTGAACATTTATCTGAACAGTTAAAGAATAAGTTGGCCAAAAATTGTAGTGATGTGGTTTCTATTCCTGGTGCAGGGATTGCAGTTGGAATGACTAGCCAACTGCATCCCCTCAACATTTCAGTCAACAAATCATTTAAGGACTGTTTGAAGAAGGAATATGAGTTCTGGTTATTTTGACTGAAAACCTTTCATTGACACCTTCTGATAAGATAAAGAAAGTGCTGGCATCAAAATTTGAAGAATGGGTGTTAGAGGCTTGGAAGAAAATCCCACAGACAATAGTGATGCTTTCTTTTAAGAAATGCTGTATCATTAGCATTTCTTAAAAATATGGGAAGGAAGAATGTCTGAAATTATAAATCATACTACAGTATGTATATACAGGAAACCCTTGATTAGTGCGGTTTTGAACAATGTGGTTTTAATTAGTGCGCAAAATTTTTTTGATACTATCCCCTTAATATATGCGTTATCAAATTTGATTAGTGCACTGTTCTTTTCTTGCGGTGCTTGGCAACTCATGACGGCGCCTGAAGCGGCAAATATGTGACGCACACTCACCAGGGTCTTCCAACTTAAATGCATGGGAATCGACTCCGAAACGCTTGACAGCAGCACCCCATACCACTCTGAAACTGAAATTTGCTCAGGTAACTCATATTCTTGTATAATTTTAGCATTAACACAGATATTACATCATCATGCTAAATACAGTATACAATTAATGTAGTTTAAGTAGTACGTGATGTATGTTTGATCCTGTATTATTTTCGCTCTGATTTTTCACAATTTGTTCAATTTTAGCGATTCCTGTGTAGTGTTTAGCAAGGATCTGGCGCTAATTTCATCTTGTATGAAAGCTGTGTGAAAGTGCTCCGTAAAGTACTCACTCACACTACTCACTAGTCACTGGGCAGTTCCTCAGCAATCCTCGATGAGTGTAGAAGTGTGGCAGGCTTATTGCTCATCCTAACAAAACAATTTTTTTTTAAATTACCTTTCATAGCTATAGACAGGAAAAAAGGTAATAAACGAAAAGTCATCACTTTGGATACTAAACTTGACATCATTAAGAGACTTGATAATGGTGAAAGCAAAGCAAACATAGGTAGGGCACTAGGCTTTGGTGAGTCAACCATACGCGCCGTTTTGAACAAAGCAGGTGAGTACTGGGAAAAAGGCAAACAAAAAGAAAACAAATATCAAGGGGATACTTCAACATTCTCGGCTAGTAAAGGCTGGCTAGAAAATTTCAAAGCTCGTTCTGGCATAAAAAATATTAAATTAACAGGTGAAGCAGCAAGTGCTGATAAAGATGGAGCAGCAAAATTTTCCATTGAAGAAAATGGGTATGATTATCGTCAGATTTTCGATGTCGACAAAACTGGCCTTTTATGGAAAAAAATGCCAATGAGAACATTTTTGGCAAGTAAAGAAGCAACCGCACCAGGTCATAAAGCATCCAAAGATAGATTAACACTTCTACTTGGAGGTAACGCTGAAGGAGATTGCAAATTGAAACCGATGCTAATTTATTGTACAATGAACCCAAGAGCGTTAAAAGGCTATAACAAGCAATCCTTCCAGTAATTTGGAAATCAAATAAAAGGGCTTGGGTGACAAAGCAGTTGTTTGAAGAATGGTTCACTATGCATTTTTGTCCCGCAGTCGAAAAATACTGCAAGGCAAATAATTTAGATTTCAAAGTTCTTTTAATTTTAGATAATGCCCCTGGGCATCCTACCTCACTCAATGATTTAAATAACAATGTGAAGGTTATATTTCTACCACCAAACACGACTTCTTTACTCCAACCAATGGACCAAGGAGTTATTTCTACATTCAAAGCATATTATTTGAGACGAACTTTTGCTCAGGCAATTCAAGCTACAACTGGAGATGATGCAATCACTCTCGATGAATTTTGGAAAAAACACGATATTAAAGAGGCAGTTGAGAACATACACAAATCGTGGGAAGAAATGACAAACAGCTGCATGAGAGCAGTGTGGAAAAATCTTTTGCCTGAGTGCGCAAATGATTTTTGCGGTTTCATTAATCCTGTCAACAAAGTTATTGATGAAATTACTACAACTGGAAAAGACCTTGGCTTTGAGGAAGTAGATTCGGAAAACGTTAGAGAATTATTGGAATCACATTCAAAAGACTTAAGTAACGATGATCTTCTTGAAATTGAGCATCAACATGCATACAAGGACGAAGATGAGAAAAGCATGAACGTTCATCGAGGGTTAGATAAGCAAATTGATTGTTATCGCAAAATCATGGAGAAAAGGAAGAAAGCTACCACTGTTCAACTGAAGTTAGATAAGTTTTTTTACAAAAAATAAAATTTAAATCATACTATCTTTTTTTAAATTTATTCCTTAATAATTTAAGAACTATGCAGTGCATTATAGGTACGTATTGAGTAAGAAAAAATGTTTTTACAATTTTGTAATTTTCAAGGATTCATTATAATTATTCCCATTGTTTCTTAAGTTTGATTAGTGCGGTTTTAATATGTGCGGTATATTTCAAGGATTCATTAACCGCACTAATCAAGGGTTTCCTGTAGTTATTATAATGACCAAAACAAAAATGAATTATTTATACTGCAGGTACTAAACTACAACTGTTAAATTAATATTTACTGATAACACAAAGTAACACAATAATAATACTTACCAGAAACCAAAATATACACAAAAGTTACAAAGGTTCCATGATGGCACAGAGGATGATATTGTATGGGAAAACACAGGTCATGGACTCTGAATCAAAAAGTGATTCAGAAAAATCAGACTCGGAATATGAAGTTTTAGACTGATACTACAGAAGCAAATGAAGAACAGTATATGATAAAATATCAGTAAATTATATCTGTTGAAATAATTTTAGTATTTCATTTTTTCCTTCTTACTGGTATTGAAAATAATGTTGCATCTTGTGATCGATAGCATCTTAGAATCTAAAAAATACGTTTTTTAAATGGTAACAGAAGTTAAAAGTAAACACATTATCATCCTATTTTTATTTTACTCAGTTCCTCTAAACAACCCTTTGCATCGGTTTCTGCATCTTCATTGTGCTTTTCTTTAGCTAATTTAAATGCTGTACTGCAAGCATTAAATGCCTCACTGAAATCACCCTTTTGGAGATATGCAGCTCCAAGATTACAGTAAAAAGCTGGAAGATCTGGTGTTTTACTCTGAATTCCTCTCTTGATTGCAGACTGAAAAAACTGCAAAGCAGTTTCAAAATCTTTCCTTAGTGCTGCAACAGTACCAATATCATTTAAAAGAATGAGTGTTTGTGAGTGACCTGGCCCATTTATCTTTTCTGAAACAGAGAGTGCTTTTTCAAAGTAATTCTGTGCAATTTCAAACTGTCCTCTAGAGAGTAGATATCTAGCATACCAGTCAATACTCATAGCCCAGAGTACAACTGTATTTTTTTCGTCCTCACTTAACAGTTCTAAGTCCGTCCACTTAAAGGTATTAATTTTATTCTCTTGAGTAGAAACACAAAACTTAAATCCTTCTTCAGCTTTAATATTTTGATTCTGATGCCCATATATAGTGGCTAGCTTTAAAGAAATTTCCACAATAGCATTGTCATGTTGTGGTGTGCCAGAAGCAATGAGTCTTTTTGTAACATCAATAAATAATTTCTCAGCTTTTAGATAATTACCTGCTTGAAAAGCAATATTAGCTAGTAAATCATAAATATAAGTCTGTGCTTGCTGATCAGCTCTCTCTTGTGCTAATTTCAAAGCTATATGAAGCTGCTGTTCAGCAATTTTGTAGTCATTTTTTTGGAGGGACAGAATTCCTAACTTGATAATAGTAATTAAAGTATCTTCTTTTTCCTTTTCTTGGAATCCTAACCATCCCATGAAACCACTGTACATGACATACCTAAAGAGAAAGAAATGGGAAGGAAGAATGTCTGAAATTACAAGTCATACTACAGTATGTATATAGTTATTACAATGATCAAAACAAAAATGAATTATTTATACTGCAACTGTTAAACTAAACTACAACTGTCAAATTAATATTTACTGATAACACAAAGTAATAGGTATTTAAAGATAAAATAACAATAATAATACTTACCAGAAACCAAAATATACACAAAAGTTACAAAGGTTCCATTCCCCTCCCTTCAAAAGCATGCTAGAGAACTTAGAAGAACAAGAGCTAACAAATGATATATTATTTTGCAACAAAACAAATGTCCATAAACTGTTATTAACTGTCAATTAGTATAAATATAAAATAAAGGAGAATAAAAATATTTGATAAAGTGGGGAGAAGGACATTTACATGAATTGCACACTTCACTGCACAGGAATGCATTTATAAACACCAATGGAAGACTCGGGTAATAGTTTAACAACAACAACAATCTGTGCTCCTATAAAATCATTAAGTATAATAATATAATGGTTCTAATATTCTAGAATAAGTGTTCAATGACTTGTTAACAGACAATACTCCCAGAAGATATAAATTTATATGGTGCACCTGTTGCAAGTGTTTTCTCTTGCAATTCAGTTGCTTTGTACCAGTATCATAACCATACTGAACCACTATTCACATAGGCTTTGATTGACTATGAGTGCCTGTGACCTCAAAATTTGTACCTTGACACTTGACCAGAAGTGAAATTTTCATCCATTCTCTTGATAGCTTGACACACAACTGGTTGATGCTGTATAAGCTTGCTTTCTTGCATCATATGCTTCTATTAACACAAAGCCATGAGGATTAACAAAGCCCTGCATGCATACTAGAATATACAACCTATGTAAATGTGATGAATATTAAGAAAACCTCCACACCCATGACATGCATCATATATTGTGGTGTGATGCATATCATAAAGATATTGAAATTGTAGTAAAATCAAGGCCCGGGGCTCCAGAACACTGTTCTGGTCTCTTACACATATCAGTAATGTCACCTTGATTATTAAAAATAAGATATTTTATTAACAAGTTTTCAGTTTTGTCCATTTTGATTCCTGACAACAGAAAATGCCAGAAAAATCAGTGTTGAAGGCATACATGTTAACTGTTGACCAGTTTTAGTCATCAGTCGAAGAGCCGGAACTGGGGTGGGGCGAGCGGGGTGCCAGCCCCAGGTGCAGCATTTTATGGGTGCATTCGACCAGTTATATATTTTCAAATTGCTTCATTTTTGATTTAATTACAGTCGGACCTGTGTTTAACGAACTTCTTTATAACGAATTTTTTGAATCCCTTTTGGTAATTACATTTAAAAGTTTCTGTAAAATGAAGAAAATTTCCATAAAATGACGGATTACGAGAGACTTAACTTCGTATGCTTTTTTTACACCTCTGGCCGTTAGGCAATTTAAGCAATTAGAAAGCGCAAATTAAGGGTTAAAGGGATTACCATTCCACAATGTAAGTGGAACATATACAGCTACCTATCCCACATACCGAGAAGTCATGCTAGTCAACTGCTTTCTATAGCCAGTCAAAAGATTAAGGCGTATTCCCGACAAGGATAATAGCTTCTGGTCAACTAGTGTTCTTTGTTTAAAATAAAAAATTTATTAAAAGAAATACTGCATTATCTTTGTACATGCTACTTATGATTTTATGAGTAAAAAATTTATAAATTCGGGATTTATAATCACTTACGGAAAAAAAAATCAGGGAGTAAAGTGTTTTACAAATTTTGAAAATAACAGAGAAACTCCAATTACAAACTTCTATAAAGTATGGCCCCCTTTTGTGACGTCACATCTCTGAACTTTTTGGTTTGTCCTCCAGTGTTGACTAGAAGACAAACAAAATTTTTCAAATATCTGTGCTTACATCTGGTGAGCATGGGCTTGGCAAACCCAGGGTCCTTAGCTGGATATCATCATTCTTCTCTTTCTTGGTGATTCCTTTCTACCTCTCTCTCTCTCTCTCTCTCTCTCTCTCTCTCTCTTTCTCTCACTCTGTGTCAGGGTAACTTGGTTTTTTTTTTTTTTTTTGGCTGGTGCAGCATAAGCCTCAGGCTTCCTTGTACCATATGGTTGATGATAATAATGATGATAATAATAATAATAATAATTTCAATATTTGAAATATTGAAAGATATTTGAAAAATATTATTTTATCAATTCTGCAGGATATAAAATCTGTAACCCCTTTACAACTTCTCCAATTCGTTCATGAGTATTGTCTAATAGAATCTTATCTAAATATAGAAATAGTGCTTTTTTCTTACAATGCCTGTAATAATAGCTTTTTGTGAAGGGTCCTTCACAACACGAGAAAAATTCAATTAAAATAATACACCTTCATTGCATATTTTTAGTTTATGTTATAATGTTAAAAGTACTATATTTTGCAATATTTTGTTTCAATGATTTTATACTAGATATATAAACATACTCTGGTTTTCTAATTTTTTTTTAGTTATATGTACTTTCTTTTTAGTTTATATAGAAAAAAAAAAAATTCTCTGTACATATAAATGAATATTTGTAAGTTTCTTTTTCTTTGATATTTTTGTTTCGTTATATTCATTGTATTATTTAAATTATTTTATTAATAATTTAATAAAATAATAAAATTTAATATGCAAATCATAGACTGTTACAATGGTAATTTTTATAAATTCATAAAGATTGCAGGGGTGTAGCAAGAGGGTGCAGAGGGGGAATTTCCCCTGGGTGCCGAGCTTCAGGGGCATAAACTGAAGGAATTATCTATCACAATCAGGGGCGCTAGGAAGACACGTTGCTCCCGGGCGTTGACGACCTAGGTACGCTACTGAAAGATTGACTACAGGCATCTAATGGGGGCATACTTATAACACTTTTGCCCTAGGCATAGGATTGCCTAGTTCCAGCTCTGAACAGTCGACAATGATCTCCTGACTAAGCTGGCTACTACACTTCATGATCATATCTAGACAAAGAACCAGTCTGATCGTGAAAGAGGAAATCAGAGAACAATAGCAAATAACAACCATTGTATGAAGATACCAGTAACAATGAAATTAAACTCCCAAAAACCTCTCACCCAATCAACTGAAATTTCTGGAGATTCAAGGTTGTGAAATTGTTCACAAGATCAGCTTAACTGTCAAAAAATGGTGATAACGTCAATTGGTCATGACAACTAAGACAGCAACAGCTGTTCCCATTTACCTATCCAGGAGTGACTGCTTAATTACTTGGCCTAAATCCACACCTGACTAGGTGCAGATTTAGACAAGTGAAATCCCAGAGCTGGCTCAGTAGGCAGATAACAAGTAGCAGTCACAAAACCTGTGTTCTGTAGAACCCATGAATTACAACTGATATTAACAAAAAAAAAAAAGTTAATGTATGCAATAAATTACATTTCAGGTGTGTTAGCAGCTAGTAATAATTCATGATTAAAAAAAAAAGCAACTTTTATTGCATAAACCCAAGAAAATTTTGTTTCTGTGCATCAGCCAGATTGCCCATTCATTTCCTCCAATTAGTGCACTCAAACAAACATAATATCCAGTGCTTCAGCTACAATATGGGATATAAGGGATAGTCTGTGATACATAAAAAAAGAAATAATTTCCAAATTTCTATTTGTCTAATTTTAACGAAAGTTAACAACGGAATGCTTGACAAATCTTTCTGAAAGAGCCAAATATAAAATTTCACAAAAATCCAACAATGGAAGTTATTACATGTGGATTAACAGACAAAGAAATAATAATTACTAGAATTTTAATGAAAAAATCCAATTTTAATGAAAATCCATCCACTAGAAGTCCAAGTTATTACATGCAAAAGGACAGTCATAGTGAAGACAATAGGTGCTTTAAGGATATATGTTAATGTACCTAAAATAGGGATTTCTTCCTCCTCAAATGCAGTAGTCAAAATTAATCCATGGAAAGCGTTACTAAAAATTAGAGAGTAATAAACAATATATTTCTTTAAAAACAAATTTTGGCTGTTGAGCAAACTATTCAATGGTTGTTTTGACTTATGCATCCAAATTAAAATGTTGCCATTTTCAATGAAACGTCAATGAACCAAAACATGAAAGTCACATGGTTACCAAATCTGTAGCACACAGAAAATCATTTACACTGGAAGCTGTGGATAAAGGGAATGTGAAAGGCAAACTGTGGAAGCTAAAAGTAAATAAGGCACTTGAGAATGAGAGAGTTATCTGCTGTTGCTTTTAATATATTTATCCAATTACATTAAAAGCAGCAACAAAAGAGGTCAAAACCTATGTGTTTTTCAGATCATGGAAGGTCAATAGAGGCAGATGTGAAAATATTAGTATTAGCAGTGGCAAATAATGCAAGTTTACAGCATCGGCCAAAAAAAAGCATTTCCCATTTCACCGATCAATTCCCTCCAGACAGGTTCCTAAGTCTAAGACGCTGCAATTTGCAGAACTGAAGACTTTCTTGGGGACACTCCCTTTGTTCCCCTCTTCAATCTCACTGTCCTTCTCTGTACTCATTCCAGCTGCTTACATCCTTCTTAAAATCAGGCCTCCAGACCTCTATGCAGTACTCACTGGATGTTAACCAGTGCACTTGATTGGCTGTGCATTTCGTGGCTGTGCATTTCGAAACTTCACAGCAGGTTAGTTTTTGGAAGAATAATTTTGGATTAGTCTTTGCAATCCGGTACCCCTTCTGTGGACTTTCGAGGAGGCGTGCTGCCAAAAATTGTTTGTGATAAGGTTATTTTGTATGGGAAACATAATGCTAATGACACAATTAACTTATACTTAGTTTTCTTTGTCAACTGACGTTTTCCTGTCAAAACTGCAAAATCACGATTTTTGACTACTAGTGGGGATACACTGTTAATCGTCATCATCATCATCAGCCATTTTCAATCCACTGCAGGATGAAGGCCTCTCCAGCAACTTTCCAGTTCCTTCTGTTTTGAGCATTGGCCATCCATTTACTACCCAAAAACTCATGAATTTCATCTATCCATCTCCGACTTTGTCTTCCAGGTTTTCTTCTAGCTCCTCTTGGGTACCATTCTGTTATTTTCTTAGTCCATCTGTCATCATGTCTTCGAGCTATGTGTCCTGCCCAAGACCATTTTAGTTCTTTAGTTTTGATAAGAATGTCCTTTACTTGAGTTTGCTGCCTAATCCATGTGTTTCTCTTCTTATCTAACAGTCTGATTCCCAATATAATTCGTTCCATTCTTCGCTGTGTAGTTCTCAGCTTCTCTTCCATTCTTTTGGTGAGTGCCCAAGTTTCACTTCCATAAGTCATGGTGGGGAGTATACATTGATTCATTATTTTACGTTTCAGACAAACTGGGATATTGCTCTTCAGTATGTGACTATATTTCCTGAATGCTATCCATCCAAAGTTTATTCTTCTCTTGACTTCCAGCCATTTATCATTATTACATCTAATAACTTGTCCCAGTTAAGTATATGACTCCACCTTTTCAATTACTGCTCCTTCGATCATTATTTCCCTTTCTGTGGCATACTTGTTCATCATTACTTTTGTTTTAGCCATATACATCTTTAGTCCAAAATCCTTACTAGCTGTGCATAACTGATTAAGATTTTCCTCTAATTCTTTGGGATCATGGCTTATGACCACAATGTCATCTGCAAACCGTAAATGGTTTAGGTACTCTCCGTTCACATTGACTCCTTTCTGTGACCAGTCTAATCTTCTGAAAGCTTCCTCAAGGGCAGCAGTAAACAGCTTCGGAGATATTGTGTCTCCTTGTCGAACTCCTTTCTTGATTTTTAATTTCCTACTGTCTTTGTCTAGTCTAATAAAGGAGGTAGCACTCTCATATATTTCTTCAAAATCATAATATATGGGGTACTTATGCCTTGTCTTTCTGGTGCCCGAAACATTGCCTTATGCTGTATGGAGTCAAATGCCTTTTCATAATCCACAAATGCCAGGCATAATGGTGTTTTATATTCATTTGCTTTCTCCATTAGCTGTGATATTATGTGAAGGTGATCCATAGTTGAGAATCCTGTCCTAAAGCCAGCTTGCTCTTTCGGTTGATTCTCATCAAGTATTCTTTCTAATCTGTTAGTAATGACCCTTGTGAACAACTTATAGATGTGGGATAACAAGCTAATTGGTCTATAATTTCCAATTTCTGATTTATCTCCTTTCTTATGCAGCAAAACTATGATTGCATTATTCCACTGCTTAGGCGTCACACCTTTTCTAATGCACTTTGTGAAGAGCCTTGCCAGTTTTTGTGTTATGTCTCTTCCTCCCAATTTTAACAACTCTACAGTAACTTCATCTTCCCCCGGGGCTTTCCGATTCTTCATTTTCTTCAATGCATGTTCTACCTCATCAGGAAGAATATCGGGTATGTCGTATGTGTTGCTACTTTGCAATCCATCTTCCCCACTGCTGGTATCATTCCCTCGCTCCTTGTATAATTCTCTATAGTAGTCTTCTGCTATTTGAATTATGCCTTCTCTGCTGTTTATAAGTACCCCATCGCTATTCTTCAGTTTCAGTATCATTTGTCTTTCTGTATTACTGCTCATGGCTGCTGATTTAAATCCTTTGTTTTCCCTTAATGCTTGTTCTACTTTTCTTGTGTTAAATCTTCTTATGTCCTCTCTCAGTCTCTTTCTAATGGCTTTGCATAACTCAGTATACTCAATTTTCTCCCTGTCAGTGTTTTTCTTGCTCTTCATTTGTCGTCTTCGGTTCATTATGACAAGTGTTTCTTGACTAATTTTTTCTTCTTTGGATTTCTGTTTCCCTATAGGTTTCTTGGGCTTTATCACTTTCAGAAAGTTGTAATATTCCTCGTCGATATCTTGGTCCTGAGCAGTCTGCAGAAGCTCAAACTTGTTCTTAAGTTCCAGTACATACTGCTTTTTCTCCTCCTCTGTTATCTCAAAGACCTTTGTATTATTTACTCGAGTCAGTTTTTGCCTTTCCTTTCCTACATCTATATCAAGTGTACATCTTACCATTCTGTGTTCACTTCCAACATTTACCTTATTCAGGACGGTAACATCATTCACAATATATCTTCTGTTAGTGAGGATGAAGTCGATTTCATTAGTTGTTAATCCATTTGGACTCTTCCATGTCCACTTTCTGTTCACTCTTTTCTTGAAAAAAGTGTTCATTACTGACAGTCCTTGAGATTCTGCAAATTCCACAAGTCTTTGACCTCTTTTATTTCTTTCACCAATTCCAAAATTTTCTATAGTTCCTCTTTCTGCGCTGTTTTGCCTTTTTCCAACCTTAGCATTGAAGTCCCCCATAATAATAGTGTAGTGGGTTTTCTGCTCATCTAGAAGACTCTCAATTTCGGTGTACATTTCTTCAACCTCTTCATCATCATGGCTTGATGTTGGTGCATAAATCATTATAATCTTTAGCTTGTACCTCTTAGAAATCTTGAGTATTAGTCTTGACACCCTTGGTGATGTACTTTTGAATTCCAAAATGTTGTTTTTAAAATCTTTATGGACCAGAAACCCAACTCCACCTTCACTCCTTTCACTGTTTCCATTGGTGTACAGCAGATTTCCACTTGATAAACTTATAAGTGATTCATTTCTTCTTCTTGTTTCAGCCAAACCGATGATATTCCAATTCACATTTTCTAATTCCTTTTCCAGCTCTAATATCCTGTCTTCACCGATGAGTGATCGTACATTATAACAGGCCAAGTTCAGTTTCCGTGCATGGCAGCCTGGTCGTACCCAGAGATTCTTAGCACCCTCTGCTTCCACTCTGATCCTCTTGCTGCTGTAAGAGGGAGAGTGAAAGCTGCTGGGGATGAGGGCCATTTGTATTGTTGTGCTCTCATATGCTGGAGGGTTTGGTCTTTTCCTCTTCACGCTGACCAGGCGTCTCGAAGAGAACCACTCTACACGTTCGTTAATAACACTACACTGTTAATAAGTACTTCAAATCACAACTTAAAATGTCTGCAATCAACTTATTGTTACAAAAGTGTATTTAATTCAGAAATTATGGCTGAAAAATCAATACAGGCACTCCGCGACTTACGTAACACTCAACTTCCGTAAATTCGACTTTATGTAAGTTTTTGCCGGCCGGTGTAAAATTAAAAAAAATCGTTGAACCGTATTTTGTATCCCATAGGAATAAATGGAGGTATTGTAAAAACATCGCAGCGTGACACATTGTTTTTTTGGTAATTCATTCCAAGACCTTGGAAGTTGAAGCTATTTATCTCTCCGAAAAATCATTTTTATAATGGAGCCCTACACTTTAATTGTTATCATATGTTCCATTATAAGAATCAATTTTGAACGGCTTTGTTGATATCTTTCTAAAGAACATTTCTGGAGGTAACAACCATAAAACAATTTGCACTTTTCGGTTTATTGGGCTTTTCTGTTAACGGGTAGTAAACTCTATCTTATTATACGTGCAATAATCCCGATAACTGGAATTGTGTGGGTTTTTACGTTATTATGATGAAATGTGATCCCCTTCACTGAAATCTTCAATCATATAAAAAACAAATTTTCAGATGGTTCTCTTCATTCCTATTTACTTATTACAATGATGAAGGGAAATGAACAATAGAAAGTGTGAGTGGTGGAAGTGCTGGGAAACCAAACAAAATTGATTTAGAAATAAAGATGAAAATGATTAAGAAGCAGGAGTAGGACAGCATTTAGTAGAGGAATTTGATGCAAGAAAGCAAGCTTATGCAGCATCAGCCAAAAAAAATAAAATAAAATAAAAAAATAAATAGAAAATAACCACTTCCATTTCACCCCTCCGTTCGTTCGAAATACCTGTCCAGCTGAGCCTTAACCTTATTTAGGCTATCAACTTAAACGACAAGGGATGGAAGTCTGTTCCACCAACCAACCACCCGCTGACAAAAGGCAAATTTCCTCACGTCTATCCTACATCTGTCTTTCCTCAATTTGAATTTATGCCCTCTCAGGTGATTATTCTGAGCAAGAGGAAGAATCCCATCAGCATTGAGCATGCTCAAACCATTCAACGCTTTATACACCTCTATCAGATCACCGCGCTGGTGCCTAGTCTCCAGACACTGTAATTTGCAAAACTTAAGCCTTTCTTCGTAAGAGCAACCCTTTGTTCTATTCACTAATCTTGTTGCCCTTCTCTGTACTCGTTCCAGCAGCTCTACATCCTTCTTAAAATGAGGCCTCCAGACCTGTATACAGTACTCAAGGTGTAGCCTGACCATTGCTTTATACAAGGGAATAATCACCTCCTTATCCCTGCTAGAAAAATTCCTATATATCATTGACAATACACCATGAGCTACACTTGCAGCCCATCTGCACTGCTCAGAGAACTTCAAATCTGCCTGCACAACCACCCCAGGTGCCTTTTATTCTCTACCACTGTCAGTGTAGTACCACAGAGTTGATACATTGCTCTGGGGTTGTTGTTTCTCATATGTAGTACTTTACATTTGTCAATGTTAAACTTCATTTGCCACCTCTCAGCCCATCTGCTCAACCTTTCTAGATATAAGAAAGTTGCTGCTATGGTGGAAGGGTGGCTGAGTGCAAGAAGACAGAGTGGTGATCAATGGGCACTGCTCTTCTTGGACTGATGTTATTAGCAGAGTCCCCCAGGGTTCTGTGTAGGGACCATTGTTGTTTTCTGTATTTATTAATGATATTGATGAAGGCATATCTTGACGTCTAAGTTTGCAGATGATACAAATGTTGGCAGGGTAGTTAATCACAGTAATCAGAGTATGCTACTGCAAGAAGAACAAGACAAATGGGCTGAGAATTGGCAATTGAAGCTTAATATTGAGAAATTTTTCCTATGGAGAGCAGTAATCCTAGATTAACATACTGGCTGTGTGGTACCACACTCAGGGCATGGGCTTAGCACTGGGCAATGGAGAATGAAAATGATCTGGGGGTATTTGTGCAGTCAGATATAAAGTTCTCTTCTCTGAACCATTAGGTGGCAGTGATCACAGTGTATTGATGTGGAATTTACTTAAAGATGTAACAACCATGAAAGGTAAAGTATAGAATTGCTGCTTTTGTAAAGTAGACTACAGTGGTCTTAGACAGTTTTTAAATTCTATACAGTGGGACCAACTAATGTTACCAACAACAAATATTGATACGTTGCTCTGGGGTTGCTGTTTCCAATATGTAGTACTTTACATTTGACAATGTTAATCTTCATTTGCCACCTCTCAGCCCATCTGCTTATCCTTTCCAGATCCTGTTGCAGTAGCATAGTGTCAGTAGTGTCCTTGACAACCCTGCCAACCTTCGTATCGTCTGCAAACTTGGACATTAAGTTTCATATACCATCATCAATGTCATTTATAAATACAGAAAACAATAATGGACCCAATACTGAACCCTGAGGGACTCCACTAATAACATTAGTCCACATTGAGCAGTGTCCATTGATTACCACTCTCTGTCTTCTCCCCCTCAACCACCCCTTTATCCATAGCAGCAATTTGCCTCCAAGGCCACACTGCTCCAATTTGTGCAGCACTCTTCCATGTGCAACAGTACCAAAACCTTTCTAAGATCCAAGTATATAATATCAAAGTTATTCCCTGCATCCAGTTCTTTTGTGACTGCATCATAGTATCCAATGAAAATGGTCAGGCAAGACTTCCCCTTAACAAAACCATGCTGTGTCCGAGCTATAACTGAAGTCTTGTCTAGATGATCCTGCAGTGTTCTTTAACCAGTGGCACCATTAATTTTCCGGGAACAGAAGTTAAACTAACAGGTCTATAATTACTTGTGTCGCCCTGTGATCCTCCTTTGTGAATTGGAGTCACATTTGCACATCTCCAGTCCATGGGTACTCAGGGGAAGTACCCATGCACATCTCCAGTCCATGGGTACTTCCCCTGAGTCCAAGGAAGCTCTCATAATTATGGCTAAGGGTTTCCTTACTTCCTTTGCTGCCTCCTTTAATATAACTGGATAGATCCCATCCACCCCCAGGTGCCTTTCTTGTGTTTATCTTCAATAATTTCTCCTCCACTTTACTGTCAGAGATTATAAGATTCTCTAGCTTACTGCCAGAGTTGAATACACCTCTGGCATTCCCCTCGCTGAATGACTCCTCATGTGTGAATGTCGATGCAAAATATTCATTTAGTTTGTTAGCTATCTGAGCAGGATCATCAACAGTTGACCCATCGATATCAAGTGGACCAATCTGATTCATCCCCTTCCTTCTAGAGTTTACATAAGTAAAGAACTCTTTGCTGTTTTTCTTTGCATACCTTCCCAAAGATTTCTCGTAATCTGCCTTCGTCTGCCTAACCTCCTTTGTAACTTGGTTACAGATCAACTTGTATCTATGATAGGCTTCTGTGTCACGTGTTAATTTGTATGTATTCCATGCATTTTTCTTCTCTGCCATATGTCTCAGTAGTTCATCTGACATCCACTTAGGCCTAAACCTTGAACAATATTTCTTAGTTGGTATGTAAAGCCTAGTAGCTTCCAAGATAAGTTCTTTGAATGCTTCCCATTTTGAATTTGCTGTTGGTAACATCATCAGTTGGTCCCACTGTATAGAATTTAAATACTGTCTCAGTCCATCGTAATCGCTTTTGCGAAAGCAATAACCCTTCCCTTTACCCCAAATGGTAGTTACCTCTTTGAGTAAATACCACTTCAGCACACTGTGATCACTGCCACCTAGTAGTTCATTTACCTGCAGATTCTTAATGCATGAAGAATCACTACTGATAATCAAATCAAGATTATCAGTAGTGATTTTGAGACAATCAGGCAACTCCCTCTAGTTGCCTCCCGAACATGCTGATGTAGAAAACATTCATCCAATAAATCCACAAAAGCCTTGCTAGTGTGTGAGTGACCAGACCCCAAATTCCAGTCAATATCTGGGAAATTAAAATCCCCCATTATAAGACTCTCCGATTTACTGGCCCACTCTATTTCCCTGTACAGTTTCTTATTATACTCATCAGAGTCATTAGGACTATACCCACTCGTACTCTCAATTTTGATCTCCCAATGCTTATGTCACACCAAACTGACTCGACACTGAACTGCACTGTCCAGCGATGTCGACTGGCTTCACTTCCTTGGATTTTATGTATTTCTTAACTAATAGCATAGCCCCTCCTCCCTTCCTATCCTGTCTATCCTTTCTGTAGATGTTGTACTCCCCAAATTCCAGTTCTGCGTTCCTTATATCTGTGTGACACTACATCTCTGAAATCCCTACAATATCTGCCTTTGATGTTTTGAGCAATACCTCAAATTCATCAAATTTATTTACTAAACTCCTAGCATTGGTGTACACGCAAGTATACATGCACCTGTTCTTTTTCTTAGCTACCGTAACACAACCCATGTGTTTACTTGTACCCCAATGATTCCCAGCAGTCTCTGAAATATCCTGCATCTTATTTTCCATGATGCGGCTCATTCCAATAGAAGCAGTGCAAGAATCACTTTTACCTCTGCCAGTGGCTACTGTTAATCTATTAGTCCTTGTATCCCCCCAATCTAGCAGTTTTCCGACCCACCTAACACTGCCTCGATAGCATCAGCAAACATTCTTGCACCCTTTCTATTTAAGTGTACCCCATCTCTGTAGAAACAGTCTCTCCTGTTAACAAGTACAGACCAGGCTGGAAAAAATTCTACCCCTTGAGCCTTGCACAATCTTTCCAGGGCCGAAAATGATCGGCAGGGCTCTCATCATATACTCCCTCCTATCGTGTCTGGGCAGAATTGCAGACACTTTCAAATTCAACCCTAATTCACAGCTTTTTTTCAACAGTGACCTGTACTTGTTAAGTAATTCCGCCGGTCTCCTACTCTTAATATCATTAGTGCCATCGTGTACAACTATATCACCTTTTGTGCCCTTAAAAGATGATACCCTCTCTACAAAGTCATCAACCTCTGCCCCTTTCAGACATACCCTGGTCCTGTTCCACCTATCCTTTTTACAAAGCATGTTTCCCGTTTCCCTGACAATAGAGTCACCAACAACTACTAGTTAAGAAGTCACTGAAATATTCAATCATATAAAAAACATAAATTTTCAGAACCTTCTCTTCATTCCTATTTACTTATTACAATGATGAAGGGAAATGAACAATAGAAAGTGCGAGTGGTGGAAGTGCTAGGAAACCAAACAAAATTGATTTAGAAATGAAGATGAAAATGATTAAGAAGCAAGAAGTAGGACGTTTGTCATCTATTGCATGGGGCTTGGCACACCCAGGGTCCTGAGCTGGATACGATCATTCTTCTGTTTTTTGGTGATTCCCTTCTACTTTTGACTCTCTCTCTCTCTCTCTCTCTCTCTCTCTCAGGGTAACTTGGGAATTTTTTTTTCCCCTGGTACAGCATAAGCGTCAGGCTTCCTTGCACCATATACTATTATTAATAATAATAATAATACCAACAAAGAAATACTGTTCAAGATTTAGGCCTAAATGGATGTTAGATGAACTAATTAGACATATGGCAGAGAAGAAAAATGCATGGGATACATATAAATTAACACGTGACACAGAAGCCTATGATAGATATAAGCTGGTCTGTAACGAAGTTACAAAGGAGGTTAGGCAGGCGAAGGCAGATTACGAGAAATCTTTGGCAAAGGATGCAAAGAAAAACAGCAAAGAGTTCTTTACTTACGTAAACTCTAGAAGGAAGGGGATGAATCAGATTGGTCCACTTGATATCGATGGTTCAACTGTTGATGATCCTGCTCAGGTAGCTAACAAACTAAATAATATTTTGCATTCATATTCACACATGAGCCGTTATTCAGGGAGGGGGATGCCAGAGGCATATTCAACTCTGGCAGTAAGCTAGATAATCTTGTAATAACTGAGAGTAAAGTGGAGGAGAAATTGTTGAAGATAAACACAAGATAGGCATCATCCACAAAGGAGGATCAAAGGGAGACAGGTAATTACAGACCTGTTAGTTTAACTTCTGTTCCAGAGAAATTAATGGAGGCACTGATTAAGGGAGCATTACAGAATCATCGAGACAAACCTTCAGTTATAGCTCGGACACAGCATGGGTTTGTTAAGGGAAAGTCTTGTCTGACAAATTTTATTGGATACTATGATGTAGTCACAAAGGAACTGGATATAAAGAATAACTCTGATATCATATATTTGGATCTTAGAAAAGCCTTCAATACTGTTGCACATGGAAGACTGCTGCACAAATTGGAGCAGTGTGGCATTGAAGGCAAATTGCTGCTTTGGTTAAAGGGATGTTTGAGTGGGAAAAGATTGAGAGTGGTAATCAATGGACACTGCTCTTCGTGGAATAATGTTATTAGTGGAATCCCTCAGGGTTCAGTGTTGGGTCCATTGTTGTTTTCTGTATTTATAAATGATATTGATGATGGTATATCAGGCTTAATGTCCAAGTTTGCAGACGATACGAAGGTTGGCAGGGTTATTAATGACACTAATGACTACAATGCTGCAACAGGATCTAGAAAAGTTGAGCAGACGGGCTGAGAGGTGGCAAATGAAGTTTAACATTGACAAATGTAAAGTACTACATATGGGAAGCAGTAATCCCAGAGTAACGTATCAACTCTGTGGTACCATACTGACAGTGGTAGAGAATGAAAAGGATCTCGGGGTAATTGTGCAGGCAGATATGAAGTTTTCTGAGCAGTGCAGACGGTCTGCAAGAGTAGCTCATGGTGTCTTGTCAATGATATACAGGAATTTTTCTAGCAGGAATAAGGAGGTGATTATCCTCTTGTATAAGGCAATGGTCAGGCCACACCTTGAGTACTGTGTACAGGTCTGGAGGCCTCATTTTAAGAAGGATGTAGAACTGTTGGAACGAGTACAGAGAAGGGCAACAAGATTAGTAAATGGAACAAAGGGTTGCTCTTACGAAGAAAGGCTTAAGTTTTGCAAATTACAGTGTCTGGAGACTAGCCACCTGGGAGGTGATCTGATTGAGGTGTATAAAGCCTTGAATGGTTTGAGCATGCTCAATGTGGATGGGATTCTTCCTCTTGCTCAGAATAATCACCTGAGAGGGTATAAATTCAAATTGAGGAAAGAAGGTTGTAGGATAGATGTGAGGAAGTTTGCCTTTAGGCAGCGGGTGGTTGATTGCTGGAACAAACTTCCATCTGTCGTAGAAGTTGAGAGCTTAAATAGATTCAAGGCAGAACTTGACAAACATTTGGAGCAAGTGGATGGGGGAAATAAGGGTTTTTTTTTTTTTTTTTTTTGGCTGATGCTATATAAGGCACATGATGCTTTATTGCATCATGTGCCTTTGCTCATGCTAATGGGTTGTGTCAGGGTAACAAAGAGTAAGAACAAGTGCATGAATACTTGAATGTCACTAATGCTAGAAGTATAGTAAATAAAGCTGATTAATTTGAAGTGCTGATAAAAACATCAAAGGCAGATATTGTTGGGATATTGGAGACATGGTGTTACATAGATATAAGATGTGCAGAATTGGAATTTGGGGAGTAAAATGTGTTCAGAAAGGACAGACAGGGTAGGAAAGGAGGAGGAGGGGTTATGGTATTAGTTATGAAACACAAAATCTAGGGAGGTGCATCCAGTTGACACAGTTGGACAGTGCAATGTTGAGTCTGTTTGGTGTGACAAACACTGAGAAAGGGAAAATGAGAATAGGAGTATGTTATAGGCCTAATGACTCTGATGAGTACAATGAACAGTCGTGCAGAGAAATAGAATGGGTCAGTAAATCAGAATGTCTTGCAATGGGGGATTTTAACTTTCCAGATATCGACTGGAACTTGTGAGTTGGTGACTCGCATGCTAGCAAGACTTTTGTGGATTTATTGGAGGATTGGTTCATATAGCAACATATTCGAGGGCAACAAAGGGAGTAATACCCTTGATCTGATTATCAGCAGTGATTATTCATGCATTAAGAATTTGCAGATAAAGGAACCACTAAGTGACAGTGATCACAGTGTACTGATGCGGGATTTACATAAAGATGTAACTACGATCAAGGGTAAAGGAAAAAAATTACCTTTTAATTTTAAAAATATTTTAAAATTATATTTTAAACCTACTCGTTGAGCTCTTTCCAACGGTGTATAATAAGCTATAGGCTGTCGAGGACATTTTTGTTCCCCTCATATTTTACCTCCCCATTTCTCACATGATGTACAAATCCATGCAAAATTTCAAGTCAATAGGTTGAGTGGTTCCAGAGATACAATGCTGTGACAAAAGGACATACAGACAGACAGACAGACCACCGAGTGACATTATAGGGTCCTTTGTTAGATTACGGCCCCTAAAAATAATAAGTAAAAATAAATAACATAAATAAAAATGATTTCATAATAAAGTTCTTGTAGAATATTTCAAATTTTCATTAAGTTCTCATCCAACACCCTCTGCCGACTTATTTTCTTCCTCTTTATGTGTCTCTTTCTTAATGATGTTTTCAGAGCAGCCACGAATCAATATATTTTGCTGGATCGAAGCGGGTCAGCAGTGGGACTACAAACAGTAGTGAAGAAACTGTTTTTGTCACCAACGAAGCTCTGGTTAGGCTGACAATCAGATTCATTTGTGAAAATCCTTGTTCACAATCACTCGATGAAATTGGTATCGTACTCAGAGCATCCATCAAATACTTCAATTCTTCCGAAACCATCTTTTCAATTAGATATTTCCGAAATCCACGAATTGTATCTCTTTCATTTAACTGTAACCTAATTGAAAATTTTCTAACTTAAGTTTCAGCAAATGCCATCATTTCACGTTTAGAAGGTTTAATACCTTTGTTGTCCTCGTTTTCTTTCTCTCATCATCGGTATTGTCACAACCTAATGTCACAGATGTGACTCAGCCCAGTCACTGCATCCCCCTCTTTGTTTCAGGTGGTCATCATGTGACACGACGTCATTGCAGCGGTAAATGCGACTACAAAACAATATGAATTTGCTTGCTATGCGGTACCTTGTGTCTTCCTGAGTAATGAAAAGTGAAACTTGGAAATATTCATTCATAAATTGTTCGTATTTTTCCTTTAACATCTTTTTAATTACCGTAAGTGGCAAAAATTAATATTGGGTTAGCTTACCACGTGGTTCCTCGTGTCGTCCTGCATTTGTCATCTATCCTGTTCCATTCTGCAGGTAAACTGTTTCGTTGTTTTTTGCTGCTGCAAGCCCGCATACCTCGACTGATGAGGTGAGTTTTCTTTTACCATCTCATTAACCTAGTATCATGTCAGTTGTTATGTTCTTTAAAAAAAAAAAAAAAAATTCTATTGGCATATTGTGCATATACAAAGAGGAATTTTATTGTTAATTGCACGTGTTAGTCAAATTTCATTTGAGTTTAGAAAAAAAGTTATGTTTTTAGGTTAGTTTTTACGTGACTTCTGTAGGGATTCAAGCAAAAACCAATCGATGGAAAAAAAAAACAATTAAGAGGCATCATGTATTTAATTGACTTTCATTTGTGTTTAGTAAGAAAAAGGTTATGTTTTTACGCAACTCCAGTAGGGATTCAAGAAAAAACAGGTCATTGGCTGCACGTGGTATTACTTTTTGTTTCTTGGTTTGAAAAAAAATTGCTGTTTTCATGTTAATTTTTCTTCATTTTAAATCTGAGATATTGTTATGTTACTTGACGTTTTGTTTTCCCCGAATAAATTGCATTTCTGTTACTTGCTGCTCCTAAAAATTGCCGTGCTGTACTCCAGTATACGGTGCACCCATGTAATTGGTTGTGAGAACGGGGTAAAGCAGTGATTGACAAGTTGTGACTCCGCCCACTGACTGCATCCCCCGCTTCGTTTCGGGCAGGCGTCACGTGACACGTCACTGGAGCACTCGATGCAAAATTCGTTGCGTATTGTTTCATCTGTATGCTGGTTTGTGGTCTGTGCTGTTCGTTTGTTGCTGTTTGCTGGAGTTAATGTTCCGTTGCTGCTTGACAAATGGTTGCTTATTTAGTCCCGAGTTCTTGTGTTTATGAGGTGAGTTTTATTTGTGTTTGTGTTATTTTCAAGTATTATTAGTTTCTGTGTTATTTTCAAGTATTATTAACCTAGTATTGTGTTGGTTGAGTATAGTGTCAGTTGCGATCTTTTCAAAAAAAAAATTCATGTTGCCATTTTGTGCTTATGTGAAGAGCAATTTTATTGTTCGTTGCATGTGTTAATTGACTTTCATTTCTGTTAAGCGAAAAAAGTTTAGGTTTTTAAGTTAAGTTTTTATGCGACTTCGGAAGAGATTCAA
The DNA here is from genome assembly GCF_048544385.1 of Mastigoproctus giganteus. NCBI lineage: Eukaryota > Metazoa > Arthropoda > Arachnida > Uropygi > Thelyphonidae > Mastigoproctus > Mastigoproctus giganteus. The sequence continues at coordinate 113,742,425 of NC_143586.1, read as the reverse complement.
GCTAAAATTGGTCGTTGGAAGAAAAAAAAATTTTATGGAGTCATGTTTTTGATCGACTTTCATTTGTGTTTAGTGAAAAATGTTTTAGGTTACGTTTTTTTAGGTTTTTAGGTTATGCTTTTACACGACTTCAGGAGTTATTTAGCAAAAACTGTTCATTTGCTGCATGTCATATTAGTTTTTGTTTCATTTTGAGAAAAAGTTACTGTTTTTGAGTTAAATTTTCTTAATTTTAACTCCAACATGTTATGTTGCGTGAGATTTTGTCTTTTTGGAATAAATTGCATTTGTTTTAGTTGCTGCTCCGAAAAAATTACTGTATTGCCGTTAATTTCGTTGTTTTTCAGCTCTGCCATACTCTTATGCCACGTGAAATTTGCCACGTGGCATGCCACGTCGAGAAGAAAAGGGGAAACGCAATGAGTGGGTATAGTTACGAACTGTAAGTCACTGCTTTCCGCCTCTTCTTCTCGATGTCATTTTCTAAGGGGCACCAGGTTCTGGAACATTACCAATTGCCGCTTTGCAGCTCCAACATACTGTTATGTCATGTGACATCCACCACGTGCGGTCACCGAGAAGAGGGGGGAAAGCACTGAGTGGACGGAGTTACAAACCGCTTGACACTGCTTTTCCCCCCTTTCTTCTCGACGCCATTTTGTAATGGGCACCGTTCTCTGCAGTATTACTGAATTTATTTTTTAAGACGTCGTGTCATGTGACATCCGCCTGAAATGAAGAGGGGGACGGAGTGGGTGGAGTCACAACCTGTCAATCACTGCTTTCCCCCACTTCTCGTCGCCATTTTGAAAGGTGTACGTGCATTTTTGTTACTTGAATTTTTAAAATTATAGGATTTATCCTTTGTTTTCAGCAGCCATATTTGTTGCTGTGCCACATGCCATCCGCGTGTCACTTGACATCCTCCAGGCAGGGGAGGAACACAGTGAGTAGGTAGAGTGTCAACTCGTCAATCACTGCTTTCCCCCTCCTCTCCTTGCCGCCATTTTGAAAGGGGTAGCAGTTACTGAATTTTACCCTTATTTTTTCGTTAATTTTAATTCAGCAAGCACTGTGCATGCTCCGTCAGAATTACATGTTCAGTGACAAGTCGGAACTGTTCTATCAGAATATTATTCACGACAGGATGGACCTAATGGTGACTTACGAACTAACCATGACGCATGACACTATACTGGAGGATTAGCAGTGTCACAGAGTAGTAGATACAGAGTGGACGGAGTAGATACAATTACTCAATTACTTGCTCAATTACTCCCAGCGCCCTCATTGTATGAACATGGAACTAACGCAGCCATCAAAACCCAGAGAGTACTACATGCATGCCCAATGCTAATAAAGCCGATACAGTATTTCAATTTGATTAGTGTTAATGGAGCATCGCAAGTTCGATTTACATTGCTTTTATCGTTATTATAATTATTTGTGTAGTTGTCTACTGACATGATGGACAGGAAGAAGTATTTCTTTTGTAACAAAGCTGGAGTACGATTCCACTAATTTCCGAAAGAACATTTAAGGTAAATTTTCGTAATAATTGATACAACTAAAAAATATTTCATGAAATGTTAAAAAAAACAAAAAAAAACATACTGTTTATAGCTAATTAATAACTAATTCATAACTTATTACATTAATTAATGTGAATAATGTATTGATATTAATCAAAGTAATAGTTTATTGAATAGTTAAATAATTTAAATCTAGATATTTCAAGATGACAACTGCCACTTGTTTCAGTCTAGTGAACTATCTACAAGAAAGTCATAACCATGTTTCAGCCTTTATCTGTATCAGTATCTTTCTTAAAACTCCAATATCAAAATTATCTGAATTTTGATGCTAGAATTGTAAGAAAGATACTAATATTTGTATTAGCAAAGGAAGCAAAACTTATCTCTCAGTAACAGCATGGAATATATGTCATAGCATCTTTACAGTTTATGAAATTAAGGACTGTATTAAAGACTGTGACACACTTCTTTATTATTACTATTATTAATTTATTTAGTTTTGTTGCTTATACTGGACTTATAAGTCTTTAGTCTTGATTTTAATTGTATGACTTAAATCAATATGCCTTTATTAAGTTTGCATTAATATATTCAATAAGTATGCATAAATGGATGTGAAAGTTACACAAAGTGCGAGTAACTAGAAAGGTGAGGATAGTTGAAAAAGAAGTGTAGTAGATATGTGAAAGCCAAAAGAATGTTAGCATTAGCATTAGTAGAGGCATATGATGCAAGAAAGCAAGCTTATTCAGCATCAGCCAAAAAAAAAAAAAAAAAACCACTCCCATTTCACCCCTCCGTTCGTTCGAAATACCTGTCCAGTTGAGCTTTAAATTTGTTTAGGCTATCAACTTCATCAACAAGTGATGGAAGTCGGTTCCACCAACCAACCACCCGCTGGCCAAAGGCAAATTTCCGCACATCTATCCGACATCCGTCCTTCCTCAATTTGAATTTATGCCCTCTGAGGTGATTATTCTGAGCAAGATGAAGAATCCCATTGGCATTTAGCATGCTCAAACCATTCAAAGCCTTATACACCTCTATCAGATCACCTCGCCGGTGCCTAGTCTCCAGACTCTGTAATTTGCAAAACTTAAGCCTTTCTTCATAAGAGCAACACTTTGTTCCATTCACTAATCTTGTTGCTCTTCTCTGTACCCGTTCCAGCAGCTCTACATCCTTCTTGAAATGAGGCCTCCAGACATGTATACAGTACTCTAGGTGTGGCCTAACCATTGCCTTATACAAGGGAATAATCACCTCCTTATCCCTGCTAGAAAAATTCCTGTATATCATTGACAAGACACCATGAGCTACTCTTGCAGCTCGTCTGCACTGCTCAGAGAACTTCATATCTGCCTGCACAAAATACCCCCAGGTCCTTTTCATTCTCCACCACTGTCAGTATAGTACCGCAGAGTTGATACGTTGCTCTGGGGTTACTGTTTCCCATATGTAGTACTTTACATTTGTCAATGTTAAACTTCATTTGCCACCTCTCAGCCCATCTGCTCAACCTTTCCAGATCCTGTTGCAGCAGCATAGTATCAGTAGTGTCCTTAACAACCCTGCCAACCTTGGTATCGTCTGCAAACTTGGACATTAAGCCTGATACACCATCATCAATATCATTTATAAATACAGAAAACAACAATGGACCCAACACTGAACCCTGAGGAACTCCACTAATAACATTAGTCCACGTTGAGCAGTGTCCATTGATTACCACTCTCTGTCTTCTGCCACTCAACCATCCCCTTATCCATAGCAGCAATTTGCCTCCAATGCCACATTGTTCCAATTTGTGCAGCAGTCTTCCATGTGCAACAGTATCAAAAGCCTTTCTAAGATCCAAATATATAATATCAAAGTTATTCCCTGCATCCAGTTCTTTTGTGACTACATCATAGTATCCAATCAAATTGGTCAGGCAAGACCTGCCCTTAGCAAAACCGTGCTGCGTCTGAGCTATAACTGAATTCTTGTCTAGATGATCCTGCAGTGCTTCTTTAACCAGTGCCTCCATTAATTTACCTGGAACAGAAGTTAAACTAACAGGTCTATAATTACTTGTGTCGGCCTTTTATCCTCCTTTGTGAATTGGGGTTACATTTGCACGTCTCCAGTCTATGGGTACCTCCCCTGAGTCTAAAGAAGCTCTCATAATTATGGCTAGGGGTTTGCTTACTTCCTTTGCTGCCTCCTTTAATATAACTGGATAGATCCCATCCACCCCAGGTGCCTTTTTTATGTTTATCCTCAACAATCTCTCCTCCACTTTTCTCTCAGTTACCATTAGCATTAGTAGAGGCATTTGATGCAAGAAAGCAAGCTTATGCAGCATCAGCCAAAAAAAAAAAAAAAAAAAAAAAACCACTTCCACTTTAACCCTCTGTTCGTTCAAAATACGTGTCCAGCTGAGCCTTAAACTTATTTAGGCTATCAACCTCCACCACAAGGGATGGAAGGCTGTTCCACCAACCAACCACCCGCAGGATAAACGCAAATTTCCGCACGTCTATCCTACATCTGTCTTTCCTCAATTTGAATTTATGCCCTCTCAGGTGATTTTTCTGAGCAAGAGGAAGAATCCCATCAGCATTGAGCATGCTTAAACCATTCAAGGCTTTATACACCTCTATCAGATCACCTCGCTGGTGCCTACTCTCCAGACACTGTAATTTGCAAAACTTAAGCCTTTCTTCGTAAGAGCACCCCTTTGTTCTATTCACTAATCTTGTTGCCCTTCTCTGTACTCGTTCCAGCAGCTCTACATCCTTCTTGAAATGAGGCCTCCAGACCTGTATACAGTACTCTAGGTGTGGCCTGACCATTGCCTTATACAATGGAATAATCACCTCCTTATCCCTGCTGGAAAAATTCCTGTATATCATTGACAATACTCCATGAGCTACTCTTGCAGCCCGTCTGCACTGCTTAGAGAACTTCATATCTGCCTGCACAACCACCCCCAAGTCCCTTTCATTCTCTACCACTGTCAGTGTAGTACCACAGAGTTGATACGTTGCTCTGGGGTTGCTGTTTCCCATGTGTAGTACTTTACATTTGTCAATGTTAAACTTCATTTGCCAACTCTCAGCCCATCTGCTCAACCTTTCCAGATCCTGTTGCAGCAGCATAGTGTCAGTAGTGTCCTTGACAACCCTGCCAACCTTTGTATCGTCTGCAAACTTGGACATTAAGCTTGATATACCATCATCAATATCATTTATAAATACAGAAAACAATAATGGACCCAACACTGAGCCCTGAGGGACTCCACTAATAACATTAGTCCACGATGAGCAGTGTCCATTGATTACCACTCTCTGTCTTCTCCGCCTCAACCACCCCTTTATCCATAGCAGCAATTTGCCTCCAATGTCACACTGCTCCAATTTGTGTAGCAGTCTTCCATGTGCAACAGTATCAAAAGCCTTTCTAAGATCCAATTATATAATATCAAAGTTATTCCCTGCATCCAGTTCTTTTGTAACTGCATCATAGTATCCAATCAAATTGGTCAGGCAAAACTTCCCCTTAACAAAACCATGCTGTGTCTGAGCTATAACTAAAGTCTTGTCTAAATGATCCTGCAGTGCTTCTTTAACCAGTGCCTCCATTAATTTTCCTGGAACAGAAGTTAAGCTCACAGGTCTATAATTACTTGTGTCAGCCTTTGATCCTCCTTTGTGAATTGGGGTCACATTTGCACATTTCCAGTCTATGGGTACCTCCCCTGAGTCCAAGGAAGCTCTCATAATTATGGCTAAGGGTTTGCTTACTTCCTTTGCTGCCTCCTTTAATATAACTGGATAGATCCCATTCACCCCAGGTGCCTTTCTTGTGTTTATCTTCAACAGTTTCTCCTCCACTTTACTCCCAGTTATTTCAAGATTCTGTAGCTTACTGCTAGAGTTGAATAGACCTCTGGCATTCCCCTTGCTGAATAACTCCTCATGTGTGAATGTCGATGCAAAATATTCATTTAGTTTGTTAGCTACCTGAGCAGGATCATCAACAGTTGACCCATCAATATCAAGTGGACCAATCTGATTCATCCCCTTCCTTCTAGAGTTTACATAAGTAAAGAACTCTTTGCTGTTTTTCTTTGCATCCCTTGCCAAGGATTTCTCGTAATCTGCCTTCGCCTGCCTAACCTCCTTTGTAACTTGGTTGCATATCAACTTGTATCTATCAGAGGCTTCTGTGTCATGTGTTAATTTGTAAGTATCCCATGCATTTTTCTTCTCTGCCATATGCCTCATTAGTTCATCTGACATCCATTTTGGCCTAAACCTTGAACAATATTTCTTAGTTGGTATGTAAAGCCTAGTAGCTTCCAAGATAAGTTCTTTGAATGCTTCCCATTTTGAATTTGCTGTTGGTAACATCATCAGTTGGTCCCACTGTATAGAATTTAAATACTGTCTAAGTCCATCGTAGTCGCCTTTACGGAAGCAATAACCCTTCCCTTTATCCCTAATGGTAGTTACCTCTTTGAGTAAATCCCACTTCAGCACACTGTGATCACTGCCACCTAGTGGTTCATTTATCTGCAGATTCTTAATGCATGAAGAATCACTGCTGATAATCAAATCAAGAGTATTACTCCCTCTAGTTGCCTCCCGAACATGCTGATGTAGAAAACAATCATCCAATAAATCCACAAAAGCCCTGCTAGTGCGTGAGTAACCAGCCCCCAAATTCCAGTCAATATCTGGGAAATTAAAATCTCCCATTATAAGACTCTCTGATTTACTGGCCCACTCTATTTCCCTGTACAGTTCCTTATTATACTCATCAGTCATTAGGCCTATAGCACACTCCTACTCTCAATTTTGATCTCCCAATACTTATGTCACACCAAACTAACTCAACACTGCACTGTCCAGCGATGTCGACTGGCTTCACTTCCTTGGTTTTTATGTGTTTCTTAACTAATAGCATAACCCCTCCCCCCTTCCTATCCTGTCTATCCTTTCTGTAGACGTTGTACTCCCCAAATTGCAGTTCTGCATCCCTTATATCTGTGTGACACAACGTCTCTGATATCCCAACAATATCTGCCTTTGATGTTTTGAGCAATACCTCAAATTCATCAAATTTATTTACTAAACTCCTAGCATTGGTGTACACGCAAGTATACATGCACCTGTTTCTATTCTTAGCTACCCTAACACAACCCATGTGTTTACTTGTACCGCAATGGCTCCCAGCAGTCTCTGAAATACCATGCATCTTGTTTTTCAGGCTTCTGCTCATTCTAATAGAAGCAGTGCAAGAATCTCTTTCACCTCTGCCAGTGGCTACTGTCAATCTATTGGTCTTTGTCTCCCCCCAAGCTAGCAGTTTTCCAACCCACCTAACACTGCCTCGATAGCATCAGCAAATATTCTTCCACCCTTTCTATTTAAGTGTATCCCATCCCTGTAGAAGCAATCTCTCCTGTTAACAAGTACAGTCCAGGCTGAAAAAAATTCTACCCCTTGAGCCTTGCACAATCTTTCCAGGGCCGAATTGATTGACAAGGCTCTCATCATATACTCCCTCCTATCGTGTCTGGGCAGAATTGCAGACACTTTCAAATTCAACCCTAATTCTCGGCTTTTGTTCAGCAGTGACCTGTACTTGTTAAGTAATTCTGCCGGTCTCCTACTCTTAATATTATTAGTGCCAACGTGTACAACTATATCACCTTTTGTGCTCTTAAAAGATGATATTCGCTCTACAACGTCATCAACCTTTGCCCCTGGCAGACATACCCTGGTCCTGTTCCACCTATCTTTTTTTACAAAGCATGTTCCCCGTTTCCCTGACAATAGAGTCACCAACAACTACTAGTTCCTTCGGGACCAGCGCATTCTGCCTTGGGGGTTGCCTCTGTGTCACGCGATGCCCAAGTGCAAGCTCTGGCGTTGATGTGGGCAGCTGAGAGCTTGATGGGCCCCTCAATTTAGTTTCTTCGAGGGCATCCACCCTGCCCTTCAAGCTCTCATATAGGCCCACAAGAACGCCGAGTTGTTGCCTGATATCGATACACTCCTTGCATCGTGCGCACACACAGTTATTACAAAATCATCCAGCTCACTGCCAATGTTTACTTTACCTACATCATTCTCCTTCCTGAATAACTCCTCATGCGTGAATTTAGATGAAAAGTACTCGTTTAGATTGTTAGCCACCTGAGCAGGATCCTCAACTGTTGAACCATCAATATCCAGTGGACCAATCTGATTCATCCCTTTCCTTCTCGAGTTTAAATATGTAAAGAACTCTTTTCTGTTTTTCTTTTCATCCTTTGCCAAGGATTTTTCGTAGTCTGCCTTTGCCTGCCTAATCTCCTTTGTGACTTGGTTACAGACCAACTTATATCTACCATAGGCTTCCATGTCACCCATTAATTTGTATGTATCCCATGCATTTTTCTTCTCTGCCACGTCTCATTAGTTCATCTGACAACCATTTAGGCCTAAACATTGAACAATATTTCTTAGATGGTATGTAAAGCCTGGTAGCCTCCAAGATTAGTTCCTTGAATGCTTCCCATTTTGAGTTTGCTGTTGGTAACATCATCAGTTGGTCCCACTGTATAGAATTTAAATACTGTCTCAGACCATCATAGTCGCCTTTACGAAAACAAAAACCCTTCCCTTTACCTCTGATGGTAGTTACCTCCTTGAGTAAATCCCACTTCAACACACTGTGATCACTGCCACCTAGTGGTTCATTTATCTGCAGATTCTTAATGCATGAAGAATCACTACTGATAATCAGATCAAGAGTATTGCTCCCTCTTGTTGCCCCACGAACATGCTGATGTAGAAAACAATCATCCAATAAATTCACAAAAGCCTTGCTAGTGTGCGAGTGACCAACCCACAAATTCCAGTCAATATCTGGGAAATTAAAATCCCCCATTATAAGACTCTCTGATTTATTGGCCCACTCTATTTCCCTGTACAATATCTTATTATACTCATCAGAGTCATTAGGCCTATAGCACACTCCTACTCTCAATTTTGATTTCCCTATGCTTATGTCACACCAAACTGACTCGACACTGCCCTGTCCATCGATGTCGACTGGCTTCACTTCCTTGGACTTTATGTGTTTGTTTGTTGTTTGTTATTTGGTTTTTAGGAGCATTAGCAACTAAGTCCATATTGCTCCGGGATATGCGGTGGTCATTCCCTGACCTTTCCGCATCCTCCGTATTTGGTGGTGATGGGCTCGAACCCAGGTCTAATCAAGAAGCGTGTGCTACGCACTGCTGCTCCTTCCCACCTGGCTACAGAGGCGCCGGACTTTATGTGTTTCTTAATTAATAGCATAACCCCTCCTCCCCTCCTGTCCTGTCTATCCTTTCTATACACATTGTATTCCCAAAATTCCAGTTCCGCATTACTTATATCTGTGTGACACCACGTCTCTGATATCCCAACAATATCTGCCTTTGATGTTTTGAGCAATACCTCAAATTCATCAAATTTATTTACCAAACTCCTAGCATTGGTGTACACGCAGGTATACATGCACCTGTTTCTATTCTTAGCTACCCTAACACAACCCATGTGTTTACTTGTACCGCAATGGCTCCCAGCAGTCTCTGAAATATCCTGCATCTTGTTTTTCAGGCTTCTGCTCATTTCAATAGAAGCAGTGCAAGAATCACTTCCACCTCTGCCAGTGGCTACTATTAATCTATTAGTCCTTGTATCCCCCCCAAGTAGCAGTTTACCGACCCACCTAACACTGCCTCGACAGCATCAGCAAAAATTCTTGCACCCTTTCTATTTAAGTGTATCCCATCCCTGTAGAAGCAATCTCTCCTGTTAACAAGTACAGTCCAGGCTGAAAAAAAAAATTCTACCCCTTGAGCCTTGCACAATCCCTCCAGGGCCGAATTGATCGACAAGGCTCTCATCATATACTCCCTCCTATCGTGTCTGGGCAGAATTGCAGACACTTTCAAATTCAACCCTAATTCACGGCTTTTTTTCAACAGTGACCTGTACTTGCTAAGTAATTCCGCCGGTCTCCTACTCTTAATATCATTAGTGCCAACGTGTACAACTATATCACCTTTTCTGCCCTTATATCCTAAAAGTTATGATAAATTAAGGAAATTATGGGCTGAATTACTAAGCCAATAGAAGGTTGGAGAACTGTAAAGTAAAATTAGTGCAGCAAAATTCCAATAAAACAAAAATAAAAGTAGAAAATGGTACAGCTGTCATTATGTCCCCCCCATATCTGATGACAGCTGTCATTATGTCCCCCCCCATATCTATTGACAGCTGTAACATTTTTTACTTTTATTTTTTGGTTTATTGGTAGTTTGCTGTACTAATTTTACTTTACAGTTCTCCCACCTTCTATTGGCTTAGTAATTCAGCCCATAATTTTCTTAATTCATCATAACTTCTAGGATACTAACATTCTTTCACCTTTCATATATTTACTACAATTATTTTTCAACTATCCTCACCCTTCTAGTTACTGGCACTTTGTGGTTTTTTTGTTTTTTTTTTTGGTAGTTGTTGGCGCATCGGCTTCTGTGGCCATAGTACACCTCCCAAGGTTTTTGCAGTACTTTGATCCAAGCCTGAGGCGGGATTCGAACCCAACCTTTGTGTTGCCGGGCAGGCACTTTACCCACCTGGCTAACCCGATCGGCCACACTTTGTGTAACTTTCGCATCCATTTATGCATACTTAATTCAATACAGCTTATACATACTCTTGCATCCTGTAATGCTTCTTTGCACTTTTAGGTGCATCTGTCATACCTGACTTATTAATCTTTTTATTTACTGAAACCATATCATCAACTGAATATATCCATCCTGTGTAACGTTTTAAACATTACCTTTAATGAGTTACATTTAATATTCATTTATATATATATATATATATATATATGAAAATGCTAATTTAAATTACTTTTGTTAAAGATAACTAACTCAGTAATAAGGCAGTCAAAATTTAGTCACAAAAAAAAAAAAAAAAAAAAATATATATATATATATATATATATATATATTAGTGGCTCTGGTTAGCAGCTAAATGATGTAGAGTTCATTTCATAGGATGCCAGGCCTAAAATAATTAAATAAAAATTAAAACCGAAGTCAAAAGGAGTTCAGTTCATTAAATCAAAACTTCAAACAAAAGTTGAGGTTAGTCAAAGTGACCAGATGTAGATTTATGGAGTTAAGATCAAATAAGTAATATTTTTTGGATTATTATTATTATTATTAGCTACATGGTGCAAGGAAGCTTGAGGCTTATGCTGCACCAGCCAAAAAAAAAAAAAAAAATTCCTGACTTACCCTGAGAGAGAGAGAGTTAAAAGTAGAAGGGAATTGCCGAGAAAGAGAAAAATGATGATATCCAGCTCAGGTCCCTGGGTGTGCCGAGCCAATACTCACATTAATAAATACAGAATTTTATGTACACACTACTGGGTTCAGGTTTGTAATAAAAGGTTTCAGTACAGTGAGACAGGTACATTGGTCTCACTATACTAAAACCTGCTATAATCGCCCACAATTTTATATACAGTAGTATATATATAAATTATTTTATTTATTAATGTTTATTGCAATTGGCACACATTGACTATCATCTTAATCTCCTTCTAGGCTGCATTTTAGCCAATGTGTGGCTATTGTAGTAGTAGTAGTAATAGTAGTGGCATGTGATGCAAGAAAGCAAGTGTATGAGCTTATGCAGCATCAGCCAAAAAAAAAAAAAAAAAAAATCACACCATTCCCTCCAAATGCCTGTCCAGTTCCTCCTTAAACTTATTTAACCTGTCAACTTCCACAACGATAGATGGAAGTTTGTTCCAGCAATTAACCACCCGCTGGCTAAAAGCAAATTTCCACACATCTATTCTACATCTGTCTTTTCTTAATTTGAAAATATGCCCCCTTAGGTTCGTAATCTGAACAAGTGGAAGGATCCCATCAGAATTCAGCATGCTCAACCCATTCAAGGCCTTATATACCTCAATCAAATCACCACACAGGTGCCTAGTCTCCACCCACTGCAATTTGCAGAAGTTAAGCCTCTCTTGGTAAGAGGATCCCTTCATTCCTCTCACCAATCTTGTTGCCCTTCTCTGTACACGCTCAAGTAAATCTACATCCTTCCTAAAATGAGGCTTCCAGACCTGTACGCAGTACTCAAGGTGTGGCCTGACCATTGCCTTATACAGAGGGACAATCACCTCCTTCTCCCTGCTAGCAAAATTCCTATATATCATTGACAAAACCCCATGACCTGCCCTGGCAGCCTGTCTGCACTGCTCAGAAAACTTCATATCTGACTGCACAATTACTCCCAGGTCTTTTTTACTTTCTACCAGCTTAAGTGTAGTACCACACAGTTGGTACGTTTTTCTAGGGTTACTTCTACCCATATGCAGTACTTTGCATTTGTCAAGGTTAAACTTCAGTTGCCACTTCTTAGCCCATCTGCCCAAATTATCTAGATCCTGTTGCAGTAGCACACTGCCATTACTGTCATTAACAACCCTACCAACCTTTGTATCATCTGCAAACTTCGACATTAAGCCTAATATACCTTCATCAATATCATTGATAAATATACAAAACAACAATGGACCTAACACCGAACCCTGTGGGATTCCACTAATAACATTAGTCCACGAAGAGCACCCATTGATTACCACCCTCTGTCTTCTCCCACTTAACCATCCTTTTACCCATTGTAGCAACTTACCCTTAATACCATTCCGCTCCAATTTGTACAAGTCTTCCATGCGCAACAGTGTCAAAAGCTTTCCTGAAATCCAAATACTGTATATGATATCAAAATTATTTTTTGCATCCAGTTCCTTTGTAATCACATTATAATATCCAATCAAATTTGTCAGACAAGACTTTCCCTTAACAAACCCATGCTGTGTCTGAAATATTGCTGAAGTCTTGTCTAGATGATTCTGCAATGCATCTTTAACCAGTGACTCCATTATTTTACCCGGAACAGAAGTTAAACTAACTGGTCTGTAATAACTTGTGTCACCCTTCGATCCCCCTTTGTGAATTGGGGATACATTTGCACATCTTCAGTCCGTGGGGACCTCCCCTGAATCCAAGGATGCTCTCATAATTACGACGATTGTATTAAAAAGATTAAAAAATATCTTATTAAATTATTATACATGTGTCAAAACATAAGTAAATTAACATATTACACTGAAGAAATAAATATAAAGTATAAGGAGAAAAATGGGGAGAAAAAGAAAAACCGAAGGAGAAAACCGCCGTCTGCAGCGTTCCCATACGGCTATCATAACTGTTTTTTTCCTTTACTCGAAATGTTTACTTATGTTTATATTTCACTATTCAGCCGTCTTTCGTAGCGTTTTTTTTTTTTTTTTTTTTTTTTTGTATAGAAATAATAATTAATTATGAGTATCTCATACTAATAATCAGTGAATCAATATAATATCTATCACAACTACAAAACTGTACAAAATTCTCCAGGAACTCTTCGCAATGTTCCGGCCTATTTCCATGTTCATACAATGATGGATCCACTTTCTATGCGCTTTACCACGTTTGTTTGTTTATTTGGTTTTTAGGAGCATTAGCAACTAAGGGCATATTGCTCCGGGATATGCGGTGGTCATTCCCTGACCTTTCCGCCTCTTCCGTATTTGGTGGTGACGGGCTCGAACCCCGGTCTAATCAAGAAGCGTGTGCTATGCAGTGCTGCTCCTTCCCACCTGGCTACGGAGGCGCCTGCTTTACCATGTAAAAGGATTTAACATTATCAGCTATGGGAGTGTCCACTCTGTATCTTACTACTCTGTGATGCAATATCAACCATTCTGCTTTCTCCCATTCAAAAATCTAGTTGCGCTGCTTTGAATAAGTATATATAAAAACTTTCTTTCTGAATCCTACCTTATTCGTTGCCATCGTTTATCTTTTAAAGTGCAATTAACATATCGTCGCTGCAAGAAATCAGCACAGTATCTTTTACGAAAGTTGCAAAATTTTGATTCCGAAATAACAGATCTCATAAACACATTAAAGAACTTGCGACCAACAATTAAAAACGATGCCATTTTCGTTTCACACTAATCTGAGATATAAATCAAATTATCACGATAATATATGAATGTGATACTACTGACCACACAGGCAGTAAATATATATAATATACTATCTGCAAAGGGTATAATAGGACATATATTTATTATTCCTTAGCTATAACAGAAAGCATAATTTACTACAACGGTGACATTAACTCATAGCAAAAACAGGAATTCTTATCAAACAAAAATATGAACGATAGGGTGCGCTATAGTAATTCGACTCAGCATATGGAATCAAACTTTTTTTTTTCAGTTCCAGTTGCTGCAAAACACAAAATCTCGGTTCCGTGTTTAGCTCCTACTTTGTATCTTTTTCTAGGAAGGGAAATGTCTATAAATCTCGCAAGTTTGCAATTTACCCGTTATAAGAAGAAGAGAATACAGTAGAGCCAGTGGAGGCAGTAACTAACTAACTTTAATAAGTTTTAATACAGGTAGTTTTAGGAGTAACGAACTCCTTCTCCAGCAAGTACATACAGAAATGAAAACGGGACATAAATCGTTAGAACTGGAATAAATCATACTGAATATCCTGTACATGATGGGTTGACTGCGAGAGTGCATACATGAGCGCCCATTAAAGACGCCCATCGCTCCCCTCTTACGCAGCAGTATTGTATACCAGATTACTTGACACAATTGTGGCATCTGCTATGTAGAGGAAAGCTCCAGAAGCCTTCAAGATCGCCTAGCGAAAAATGACAGAACCATCCGCAGGGGTGATTGAGCACTCTGCAATCGCATAACATTTTTGGTCAACGCATCATGACCCCAGCCGCGATAGTGAAGTGATCGAATATTGATTGGGCTAACACTGAGCTGGAGGATATCATGAGAAAGACAAGGGCATTGATGACCAAGAGCCGCCAACACCATCCGAAGACAAGACAACCGTGGAGAAACTGACAATTGGACAGAAAGAAGAAGGAAAGGGTCTGATCGATAACCTGAAGGATGACTTCCAGAAACACACAGCAGCACTCCACCAAGCCATAAGGAAGATGGACAAGCAGTATATGCCGTTCAACCTAAGGGAGGAGTCCCCTCCCATCCAGAACGCACAAACGAATGATGTGGTTGCAAAGGAACTGGAGGCAAAAAATAATTTTGATATCATTTATTTGGATTTCAGGAAAGCTTTTGACACTGTTGCGCATCGAAGACTATTGTACAAATTCGAACAGAATGGTATTAAGGGTAAGTTGCCACAATGGATAAAAGGATGGTTGAGTGGGAGCAGACAGAGGGTGGTAATCAATGGGTGCTGCTCTTCATGGACTAATGTTATTAGTGGAGTCCCACAGGGTTCGGTGTTGGGTCCTCTGTTGTTTTGTATATTTATCAATGATATTGATGAAGGTATATCAGGCTTAGTGTCGAAGTTTGCAGGTGATACAAGGTTGGCAGGGTTGGTAATGACAGTAATGGCAGTGTGCTACTGCAACAGGATCTAGATAATTTGGGCAGATGGGCTCAGAAGTGGCAACTGAAGTTATCCTTCACAAATTCAAAGTACTGCATATGGGTAGACGTAACCCCAGAGAAACGTACCAACTGTGTGATACTACACTTAAGGTGGTAAAAAATGAAAAAAAAACCTGGGCGTAATTGAGCAGTCAGATATGAAGTTTCCTGAGCAATGCAGACAGGCTGACAGGGCAGGTCATGGGGTTTTCCCAATGATATATAGGAATTTTGTTAGCAGGGAAAAGGAGGTGATTGTCCCTCTGTATAAGGCAATGATCAGGTCACGCCTTGAGTACTGCGTACAGGTCTGGAGGCCTCATTTTAGGAAGGATGTAGATTTGCTTGACCGTGTACAGAGAAGGGCATCAAGATTGGTGACGGGAATGAAGGGATCCTCTTATCAAGAGAGGCTTAAGTTCTACAAATTGAAGTAGCTAGAGATCAGATCACCTGCGTGGTGATCTGATTGAGGGGTATAAGGCCTTGAATGGATTGAGCACGCTGAATTCTGATGGATTCTTCCACTTGTTCAGATTACGAACCTAAGGGGACATAAATTCAAATTAAGAAAAGACAGATGTACAATAGATGTGCGGAAATTTGCCTTTAGCCAGCGGGTGGTTAATTGTTGGAACAAACTTACATCTGTCATTCCGGAAGCTGATAGGTTAAAAAAATTTAATGAGGAATTGGACAGGCATTGGGAGGGAATGGCGTGATTTTTTTTTTTTTTTTTTTTTGACTGATGCTGCATAAGCTCACACACTTGCTTTCTTGCATCGCATTCAAGTCACTCACACTCTAGCAAGGCAATTGTGGATTTATTGTATGATGTTTTCTACATCTGCATGTTCGGGAGGCAACTACTAAGGGAGTAATAGTCTTGATCTGATTATCAGTAGAGATTCTTCATGCATTAAGAATCTGCAGATAAAGGAACCAATAGGTGGCAGTGATCACAGTGTGCTGAAGTGGGATTTACTCAAAGAGGTAACTACCATCAGGGGTAAAGGGAAGGGTTTTGCTTTCGTAAAGACGATTACGACTGTCTGAGACAGTATTTAAATTCTATGCTGTGGGACCAACTGATGATTTTACCAACAGCAAATTCAAAATGGAAAGAATTCAAAGAATTTATCTTGGAAGCTACTAGGCTTACATACCAACTAAGAAATATTGTTCAAGGTTTAGGCCTAGATGGATGTCAGAAGAACTAATGAGACATATGGCAGAGAATAAAAATGCATGCGATACATATAAATTAATGGGTGACATGGAAGCCTGTGATAGATATAAGCTGGACTGTAACCAAGTCACAAAGGAGATTAGGCAGGCAAAGGCAGATTTTGAGAAATCCTTGGCTATGGATGCAAAGAAAAACAGAAAACAGTTCTTTATTTATATAAACTCTAGAAGGAAAGGGATGAATCAGATTGGTTCAACTGTTGATGATCCTGCTCAGGTGGCTAACAAACTAAATGAGTATTTTGTATTCACACATTCACTACATTCACACAGAAGTTATTCAGGAAGGGGCATACCAAAGGTGAAGTAAACTCTGGAAGTGACCTAGATGACTTTGTAAGAACTGAGAGCAGGAGAAAGGTTTAAGGATAAACATTAAAAAGGCACCCGGAGTGGATGGGATCTATCTAGTTATATTAAAGGAGGCAGCAAAGAAAGTGAGCAAATCCTTTGCCATAATTATGAGAGCTTCCTTGGACTCAGGGGTACCTGAGTCCCATAGACTGAAGATGTGCAAATGTGACCCCAATTCACAAAGGAGGGTCAAAGGCTGACACAAGTAATTATAGACCTGAGAGTTTAACTTCTGTTCCAGGAAAATTAATGGAGGCACTGGTTAAAGAAGCACTGCAGGATCATGTAGACAAGACTTCTGTTATAGCTGGGACACAGCATGGATTTGTTAAGCGGAAGTCTTGCCTGACCAATCTGGTTGGATACTATGATGCAGTCACAAAAGTTCTGGATGCAGGGAAGAACTTTATATTACATATTTGGATCTCAGAAAAGCTTTTGATACTGTTGCACATGTAAGACTGCTGCAGAAATTGGAGCGGTGTGGCATTGGTGGAAAATTACTGCTATGGATAAAGGGATGGTTGAGGGGGAGAAGACAGAGAGTGGTAATCAATGGACACTGCTCATCGTGGATTAATGTTATTAATGGAGTCCCTCAGGGTTCAGTGTTGGGTCCATTGTTGTTTTCTGTATTTATATTTAATATTGATGATGGTGTGTCAAGCTTAATGTCCAAGTTTGCAGACGATAGAAAGGTTGGCAGGGTTGTTAAGGATACTACTGACAGTATGCTGCTTTAAGAAGATCTGGAAAGAGTGAGCAGATGGGCTGAGAGGTGGCAAATGAAGCTTAACATTGACAAATGTAAAGTACTACAGATAGGAAACAGTAACCCTAGAGTGACATATGAACTCTTGGTGCTACACTGACAGTGGGAGAGAATGAAAAAGACCTGGGGGTTACTGTGCAGGGAGATATGATTCTTTTTTTTTTTTTTTTTGAGCAGTGCGGACGGGCTGCAAGGGTAACTCATGGTGTCTTGTCAATGATATACAGGAATTCTTCTAGCAGGGATAAGTAGGTGATTATTCCCTTGTATAAGGAAATGGTCAAGCCACACCTTGAGTAGTGTATACAGGTCTGGAGGCCTCATTTCAAGAATGATGTAGAGCTGCTGGAATTAGTACAGAGAATGGCAACAAGATTAGTGAATGGAACAAAGGGTTGCTCTTACGAAGAAAGGGTTAAGTTTTGAAAATTACAGTATATGGGGACTAGGTATCTGCGAGGTGATCTGATAGAGGTGTATAAAGCCTTGAATGGTTTGAGCATGCTAAATGCTGATGGGATTCTTCCTCTTGCTCAGAATAATCACCTGAGAGGGCATAAATTCAAATTGAGGAAAGACAGATGTAGGATAGATGTGCGGAAATTTGCCTTTTGCCAGTGGGTAGTTGGTTGGTGGAACGGGCTTTCATCCCTTGTTGTGGAAGTTCATAGCCTAAATAAATTTAAAGCTCAGCTGGACAAATATTTCGAACGAATGGTTGGGTGAAATTGGAGTTTTTTTGTTTTTTTTTTTGGCTGTGCTGCATTAGCTTGCTTTCTTGTATCATATGCCTCTATAATGCTAATGCTAAAGTGTGTTGTTTCTTTCTTCTTTCATCTGGAAATGTAGCTGGTATATATATTCCTTTTTCTGCTGTGGTAGGAGCATATCCCAAAACATCTTGAAATTCACTTTCCCATGTTTCTTGATTTTTTTTATCAATCCGCTTATTAATTGGGAATAGTTTCGTATTCAAAAATTTGAAGCTCGCAATGCTTTATTTACATAGTGTGAATTATTATTATTATTATTATTAATATCCATATGATGCAAGGAAGCCTGAGGCTTATGCTGCACCAGGAAAAAAAAAAAAAAAGTTCCCGAGTAACCCTGAGAGAGAGAGAGAGAGAGAGAGAGAGAGAGTCAAAAGTAAAAGGAAATCACCAAGAAAGGGAAGAATGATGATATATGAAGAATTTTATTCCATATAGCCAATCTGCATGAAAATTGATAATATATTTGTGAAAGCAGATTTTCAGCAAATCTGATAGTTTCCGCAATTGCAAACGTGTCTTCAATATAAATTAAGACTTCATGAACTTTTGTTATTTGTAAGAACAAAGATTTTATTTTTTATTGCTCGTTCTTTGGACGACCATCTTGTGTTTGTACGTGTTTTAAGTGAAATCATTAAAATTTCTGAGCGACTAGTGGAACCAGTAAATATTCTTTGACCACCACCAAAAAAAAAAAAAAAAAAAAAAAAAAAACATCATTTCAGAGGTTATTTATGTTGCGGGCATATATAAATATCTTAGTTGCCCTTGCGCCTTAATCTTCTGACTGGCTATGGAAAACATATTCTAGTTGACTTAACATTAGTAGAGGCATATGATGCAAGAAAGCAAGCTTATGCAGCATCAGCCAAAAAAAAAAAAAAAAACAACCACTCCCATTTCACCCTTTCTTTCGTTCGAAATACCTGTCCAGCTGAACCTTAAATGTATTTAGGCTATTAACTTCCACAACAAGGGATGGAAGTCTGTTCCACCAACCAATTACCCGCTGGCTAAAGGCAAATTTCCGTACATCTATCCTACATCTCTCTTTCCTCAGACGTCTCGGTATGTGGGATAGGTGGCTGCATAGGTTTTGCTGCACGGTAATTCTTTAACTCTTGATTCGCACTTTCTAATTGCCTAAAGGCCAGAGGTGGAAACAGTGCTTACAAAGTTAATCTCTCATAATCCGTTCGTTACATGGAAATTTTCTTCGTTCTACGGAAACTATTTTAAATTTAATTACCAAAGGGAATTCAAAAAAATTCGCTATAAATAAGTTCGTTAAACAGAATTCGGACTGTCATTAACTCAAAAGTGAAGCAATTTTAAAATACATGGGGCCTGGGGTCCCGCTTGTCTGACCATAGTTCTGGCTCCTGAATAATCAGAGATAACCACCAGATCAAGAGTATTATTTCCTCCTGTAGCCTTTGTAACATGCTGCTGTAGAAAAGAGTCATCCAAGAAATCCATTAAACTCTGGCTAGTGTGAATGACCAAACAAATTTCAATCTACATCTGGAAAGTTACAATCCTCTATTATGAGACATCTTATTTGCTGGCCACACTCTATTTCCATGTAAAGCTATTCGGTATATTCATCACAATCATTACAACTGTAACACTCTCCTTCTCTCAGTTATTTTTTCCCAGTGTTTATATTACACCACACTAACTCAATATTGCACTCGTCACCGAAGTCAACTGGATGCGGTGTCTTAGATGTATACATCCTAATGGAATAACATCACACCTCTCCTGCTTATATTCATTGAACTGCCCCTATTCAAATTCAGCTTCACTTATTTCTCAATGACATCACATATTCGCTACTCGTACTATGTCTGCATTGAAAGACGTAATCAATACGTCAAATTTATATTCAATTGTTCAATGATAACCCACGGCAGAGTGTGAAATCCCAGAGACCTTCTACTCCATGAGTCTTGCACTTTCTTTCTAGGGCCGAATTAGCATTAGCATCAGTAAAGGCATATGATGCAAGAAAACAAGCTTATACAGCATCAGCCAGAGAAAAAAAAAAAAACCTTCTCATTTCACCCATCCACTCGCTCCAAATGTTTTGCTAGTTCTGCTTTGAATCTGTTTAAGCTATCAACTGTTACAACGACAGATGGAAGTTTATTCCGGCAATTGACCACAAGCTGGATAGGGGCAAATTTCCGCACACTATACTACAAATGACTTTCCTCATTTTGAATTTATGTCCTCTCAGGCGATTACTCTGAGTAAGAGGAAGAATCCCATCAGTATTGAGCATGCTCAAACCTTTCAAGGCCTTATACACCTCAGTTAGATCACCTTGCAGGTGCCTAGTCTCCAGACACTGTAATTTGCAAAACTTAAGCCTTTCTTCGTAAGAGAAACCCTTTGTTCCATTTACTAATCTTGTTGCCCTTCTCTGTACTTCCGTTCCCGCCAGCTCTACATCCTTATTAAAATCAGCCTCCAGAGGCTGTATACAGTATTCAAGGTGTGGCTGGCTATTGCTTTTACAAGGAAACAACCACTTCCTTAACCCTGTTAAAAAAATTCCATATATTATTGACAAGACACCATGAACTACTCTTGCAGACCATCTCCACTCCTCCGAAAATTTCATATCGGACTGACAATTACCCCCAAGTCCTTTTCATTCTAAACACTAAAACGAACACAGGATGGGTTCTTTGCTCCAGTATGACACTCCAGCAGCACAGCTCGCTGGAGTGTCATACCTGTCATACCATTAAGCTTTCCTTGCCACGCTCCGTTGCGTGATCCTTTGCCTACAATCCCAGACGGGGAGAGGTTACCCCTCGTGTCCTCCCGACGCTCTTTTTCGTTTGGTGGGATATGGGGGTTATCTCTACTGTTTTGGGGGTATTCTTCTGTATCGTAGAGAAGGCTTACAAACCAGCGTCCGAATCTCTAAATTGCTTGAGCGCAACACCCAAAAACTTAATAACAACATCGAATCGCATAACCAGTACCCCTTTTGGCTGACCTCCATCTATAGCGGGTTTTTGTTTTTTTTTTTTTTAAGTCCTAGCCACTGAAATCTCAGGACATAGATGGCAGGACCTGCCAGATTAAATAACTATAATACTGGTGTATTTGGTCTGCATCCCACCGGGCGGAGTGTGCGCAAACGTTGAGACCGATTGGGTTCCCAGCGGCTAAATGACCCGAGGAACAACGGTACACGACATTACACTTATACAAAATCCATATACCTTTAAACTTCTGGCGTTGACAGTGTTCTGTTTCACACCAACAATGTATAATACGCGGAGATGGGGAACCCCTTGGTGCCGTTTGACACTGAACACACTCTTTCAGTGTAGTACCACACAGTTGATATGTTAGTTTGGGTTACTGCTTCCCATATGCAGTACTTTACATTTGCTAATGTTAAATTTCACTTGCCATCACTCAGCCCATCTGCTCAACTTTTCTAGATCCTGTTGCAGTAGTGTACTGTCATTAACAACCCTGCCAACCTTGGTATCGTCTGCAAACTTAGACATCAAGCCTGATATACCTTCTTCAATATCATTAATAAATATAGAAAACAATGGACCCAACACTGAACCCTGAGGGACTCCACATATAACATTAGCATTAGTCCATGAGGAGCAAGTGCCCATTGATTACCACTCTCTGTGTTCTACCACTCAACCATCCCTTTATCCATAACAGCAATTGCACTTAATGCCACACTGCCCCAATTTGTACAGTAGACTTCCATGTGCCACAGTATCAAAAGCTTTTCTGAGATCCAAATATAAGATATCAAAATTATTCTTTTCACCCAGTTCCTTTGTGACCACATCATACACTGGGCGCAAAACTTAAGGACCCACACTATTTCTAAAAGTTACAACCGCCGAAATCTTTACTTAACGTAAAGATTTCGTAAAATCTTTACTTAACGTACTCTTTCCCGATGAGAGTAGATTCAGTCTCAGCAGCGATTATGGACGTCAGCTGATCTGGCGAGAGATTGGCACACGGTATCACCTGCAAATATCACTGAAATGGATTGATACGTGTTCTCGTCTGGGAAGTCGTTATCTTGGATGGAAGTTCACAACTCCAGATACCGGAAGACTGTATTGTAACTGGTGCATGCTAGTATACTGAGGTAATTCTTCCTCATGAGCGTCTGTTCCGAGGTGCCAATTGCCCCGAATTCCTGTTTACGGGTGATAACGCCACACCCCATCGCATTGCAGCTGCTGATATGCTTTTGGAAAGTGAGGACATTGTTGGTATCGAATGGCCTGCCCTTTCTACCGATCTAAATCCCATCGAACACATATGGGACGCACTTGAGAGACGCCTAGTGGCATGTCCACATCCAGTAGAAAATGTTCACCAGATGAATATGGCTCTGATAGAGGAATGGACGATGTTACCGCAAGAACTTATCAACAAGATTGTTCTAAGTACGGATTGGCGGTGCAAGGCCTGCATCGACATTACGGGTGGCTATATCTCCTACTGAGGACACTTCTTCCTTTTGTTCCATTTTTCGCAGTGATGCAACTGTATCATAGCAGCAAATGATATGTTGCTATTTTTGAATAAAGTCCCTCTGTACCGTTTTGTTTGCTTTGTGTCGGTGTTGTTTGCTTCATCATTTCTGTACCTCAGGTTCCTTTGGTATGCTTTTCCAGGCCATTCCTATGAGAAGCTACATGTAAAAATCTGACTGGTCCTTAAATTTTGCATACCAGTGTAGTATCCAATGAAACTAGTCAGGCAAAACCTCTCCTTAACAACCCATGCTCTGTCTCAACTATAACTGAAGTTTTGTCTAGATGATCCTGCAACGCTCGTTTATACAGTGCCTCCATTAATTTCCTTGGAACAGGAGTTAAACTGATCTATAATTATTTGTGTCACCCTTTGATCCTCTTTTGTGAACTGGGGTCACAGTCCGTCTATGGGTACCTGCCCTGAGTCCAAAGAAGCTCTCATAATTATGGCTAAGGGTTTGCTTACTTCCTTTGTTGCCTCGTCTAATATAACTGGATAGATCCCATCCACCACAAGTGCCTTTCTTATGTGCATTTTCAACAATTTCTCCCTCACTTTGCGTTCAGTTATTACAAAATCATTTCACTCACTTCCAGAGTTTCACACACCTCTAGATTCCCATCCCTGATTAATTCCTCTTGTGTAAATGTTGATGCAAAAACTCTCGATTTTGCTTTCCCGATGCATATGTCACACAAAACCGATTCAACTGTACTGTCCACCCATGTCAATGGCTGCACTTCCGTAGATTTTGAGTTTCTTAACTAATAGCATAATCCCTCCTCCTTTCCTATCCTTTCTGTACACATTATACTCCCCAAATTGCATTTCTGCATTTTTTTATATCTGTGTAACAGCACTTCTCTGATATCCCAACTTTACCTGCCTTTGATGTTTTGACTAACACCTCAAATAAAAATGCTGTATGCATGTGTTTTGGTCATGGTAGTTTTTCCGTCCCTGTACAGGAGAGCGTTTATATTAGAGTACTGCTAAATTACGTGTAACTGACAGCGGGGTTGCAATGGATTGGCTAGGATCGCTTTAAGTAATAAATAATAATAATAGATAAATAAATAAATAAATAAATAAATCGGCCTTTCTAGGCTTCTAAATATTGTGGCTTTGGATGTCCATTTTTTAAATGAAAGTATAGAAATGAACCGTGTGGTAATATTCAGGAGTATTATTGTCGGCATCCAGACAAATAATTTGCTTTATATATACAGGGTGATTCACTACTAGTGCGACAAACTTGCAGGAGGTGTAGGGGGCACAAAGACGAATCGGAATCACATAGCATTGCAGGGTCCTTCGTCATGCGGGAGGTCACGTGAACAAAGAAGCAAAGAAAAAGAACAGAAACTGCAACTCGTTAGTGTAACAGAAATCATTTTAAGGCGCCTCCGTTGCCAGTTGGGAAGGAGCAGCAGTGCGTAGCACACGCTTCTTGATTAAACCGGGGTTTCAGCCTGTCACCACCAAATACGGAGGATGCGGAAAGGTCAGGGAATGACCGCCGCATTTCCCAGAGCAATATGGCCTTAGTTGCTAATGCTCCTAAAAACCAAATAACAAACAAACAAACAACAAATCATTTTAATGACAAGTTTTACATTGGCAAAAAGCCATGCTACAGAAGGTGTTCGAAAGTTCGACCAGAAGCAGTCACACAGGCTTCAACAGCGCCGCCGCATGGAATCCCTAACGTTCTGGAAGATTCCTGGCGTGTCTCGAATCTCCCCGGCAACTACAGAGATGCGAGCGACGAGGTATTCAACTGAATCAACAGGGTCTCGTACACCAATGTCTTCATTTGACCCCAGCATAAGAAGTCCAGGCATGATAGGTCTGGCGATCTAGCAGGCCAATGAACCGGACCACCACGACCTATCCAATGATGTCCTAATGTAACGTTTAGGTGTTGGCGGACGTCATTGGTGTAATGTAGGGAAGCCCCATCATGCTGGAATCACATTGAGTGGCGCAACGACTGAGGAACATGTGCTTCTTCAATAAGTTCGGGCAGATAAATTGAAATCAGGTGTTGTAAAGGGGCAATTTGGTGCTCAAGTTGTTTTAGAGGATCATGAAGGTGTGTCAGATGGAAATCATTGGCATCAACCTAAAAACATTCAGCAAAAACAGGGCAATACTCTTATATTGCAAGCAGAAGACAATACTCAATTTACTTCCAGTCAAGAGGTGAAGGATGTTGTGGCTCAATCCCTGAAAGAAGGCTTTAAGGACATTAAAATTAGAAATTTAAAAATGATAAGAAATAAGGGAGTGCTGATTGAAACAGTTAAAAGGGAGGATTTGAATAAAATTATCAATTCTGAACAGTTAGTAAATAAAGGTTTAAAACTAGACAACATTAAACTTTCAGACCCTTCAATTTTAGTATATGATGTGCCAAAGGATGTGGAAAAGGAGGAATTTTTTGAGGACTTGTTTTATAAGAACTTTAAGGATTTTGGTTTTACTGAATTGGAAGTTAAAGAGGGTGTATTATTTAGATTTTGTACTGGATCTAAAGCCAGGTATAATAATTGGGTTATAAGTATGAATCCAAAATTATACTGGTGTATCTTAGCTTGTGATAAGTTATACATTGGGTTTGCTTCTTTTAAATTCAGAAAGTTTGTAATAATATCCAAATGCTTTAAATGTTTGGGATTCGGGCATTCAGCTGGTAACTGTACACATAGGACTGTGTCTTGTGGGCATTGTGCCCAGGGGGGGCATAAATATAGTGATTGTCAAGATAAGGATGGTACTCCAAAATGTGTTAATTGTAAAAGGAAGGGAAGGATTCATGATCATTCTATAAGAAATGTTAATTGCCCTGAATATATCAGGGCATTGGAAATTGCAAGTATGCGAATTAATTATGATGAATAATGCTAGTACGTATGATCATAGAGTAAATTATTTAAGAATTGTTCAATTGAATGGGCAAAAATGAAGAAATGTCATGGATGAAATTAAAGTTGGTATGATTGAAGGAGGTTATGATATTCTGTGTCTCCAAGAACCTTATGTAGGTACATTTGCAAACTCTTGTAAGGTCACTGGATTTCCAATAACTGCTCATGTTATACACACTACTGTAGTTAAACCTAAAACTGCTATTGTAGTTTTTAATAAGAGTTTTAATATCACTGTTATATCTAGTCTTTGTTCTGAACATGCTACTTGTATTCATGTTTCAACTAATGTGATATCGTTTTATTTAGTATCTCTATACTGTCCACCTTCATTTAATATTGATATTTCAGTGCAATACTTAGAAAATGTAATGAATTTTGTAGCTTCTAGTAATCTTATTTTAGCAATGGATGCTAATGCAAAATCACATTTATGGTATAGTGATATGGTTGATTATAGAGGTGTTCAATTAGAGGAATTCATTTTATGTCATAATTTAAGTGTTTTGAATGAACCTTTTAAACCATATACTTTTGATAACATTCATGGTGTTTCCAATATTGATATCACCTTAGTAAATAATCAATTAAATAGAAGAGTCAGTTCTTGGGATGTTGTTACAAATATGACTAACAGTGATCACAGAGCTATTGTAATAATTATAAATTTATCTGAAATTAGCAATACAGATATGTCAACAGATGATACTTTGAGATTTAATTATAAAAATATTAAGTGGGATAAATTTAAAGTGCTGTGTTGGATAGTTTTTCAATTTATACTAGGGACAATTTAAATTCATTAACTGCTTCTGAATATGCATTTTTTGTTCAATCCTCTATTTTTAATGCTTTAAATTTGGCTGCTAAGAGAAGAAAACAGAGAGGTTTATAAAGTACCTTGGTGGTCTTTGGAGCTATCAGTATTAAGGAGGGAAGTGTTTAGAATGAGGAAGCTTTTTCAGAGGGTTAGGAGTAGAAGTAATAATGAAGCATTAAGGTATAAAGAAATGTATAAAATTAAGAGGAGAGAATACCATAAGGCAATCTTTGAACACAAATTTAATGCATGGAAAGAATTGGTTTGTACTACTGGAAATAGTGAGCCATGGGGATTGTTGTTTAAGTTAACTAGAAACAAGTTGAATGTTAATAATTTAATTAATACTGTGTATTCAAATGATTCCTCGACTTCGTGAGGAATTTAAGCAAAAAACGTGGTTATTTTTGAAAATTTGTAATTATTTTCGCTTATTTTAATTCTGTATTGCCGTTTCTCTTTATCTTTATTTAGACTTCGATGTATTACGATGTTTTTGGCGTGTTATATGTGTGCGGGGAAGCGAGTGAGTGAGTGGCACCTGTCAAACACTGCTTTGTTTCTGACCGTTAGTCCAAATATGGAGTTGTACCCAAGATCTGGAGAATTACCAAAAAAAAAAAAAAAAAACTGTCGGAGTAGCGCTTATTCTGGAAACTCGCTGGGCATGCGCGTTGGTTTTGAAGGCCATGTCAGTTCATTTTCGTATCGTTGGTGCTGGCAATAAATGAACTGATCACTTTATATCTCAGTGATTGTCCTAGTGCTTTCCGACTGTCGATTTATAGGAAAAGGAATACCGTGGAATGATAACTTGTAGGTTGTTTTTTTAATAAGTTACTATATTGTGTGTTGTGGTAATACTCGAAGCTCCTACTATTAAAATTAACAGTGTTTATGCTCATCTAAAATCTACGAAAGGAATCATGGCTCGTATTTTTCGATCGCTCCAAAGTGCCGCTTCGTCACTCGAGGTCCCTTCCTCTCAGGATAATTTTCCTTCATTTCGACGGGTAGGCTGAAAGCAATTCTGATTGCATTTAAAAATCCTGGATGTTTATGTATGACTGCATTGCTATTATATGTTTAAAGATACTGTTCTTTTGATGTGTTTTCACTGACAACACATCAAATTGTTAATTTAAACATTATTTTATATTATTAAAATTGAGTATATTCATTAATTAAAAAAAAAAATGTCAGTGACCAGATAAATAGAATCTGCTAATGCTATATTATGTATATAGGTCAGGAGTTCCAGAATGTGTATCTTAAGATTCGAGGTTAAGCATAATTTTATACAGATAAAAAAAGCCATAGTATCTAAGAATTGTGTTATATTTTGGAACATAAAATTTAGCATACGTTCATAAGTTACATAGTAATTCCTTTTTTTTTTTTTTTTTTAATTAGCGGCATATGAAGAAATGGCGTTCTCGTCATAACTGGGGTGTATCAATGCGCGTTACGTTGTCGTCATTGCAACTTTGTTGCTTACACGTAGAAAGCAGGTGACCGCTTAGCGACATGCAGCTGAAGCTTCTCACTGGCTACGAACACATTAGCATTAGTAGTGGCATATGATGCAAGAAAGCAAGCTTATGCAGCATCAGCCAAAAAAAAAACTGCTCCCATTTCGCCCCTCCATTCGTTCTAAATACCTGTCCAGCTCAACCTTAAATTTATTTAGGATATCAACTTCCACAACAAAAGATGAAATTCTGTTCCACCAATCAACTACCCGCTGGCTAAAGGCAAATTTCCGCACATCTATCCTACAACTGTCTTTTCTCAATTTGAATTTATGCCTGCTCAGGTGATTATTCTGAGCAAGAGGAAAAATCCCATCAGCATTGAGCATGCTCAAACCATTCAAAGCTGTATACACCTCAATCAGATCACCTCACAGGTGCCTAGTCTCCAGACACTGTAATCTGCAAAACTTAAGCTTTTCTTCATAAGAGCAACCCTTCGTTCCATTCACTAATCTTGTTGCCCTTCTCTGTACTCGTTCCAACAGCTACATCCTTCTTAAAATGAGGCCTACGGACCAAAAAATTGCCCACCAACACCTCCTGCAATTCAGTGGGTGTCCAGTAATTTTCGGGTAAAAACTTATCAGGAGAAATAATACTAGCCAACAAAAAAATATTTTTTGTCATACCTGGGCAATGAAAATATGTGATTCTAGAGGAAATAAATGTGCTGATGCTGAAAGTTACCATAAAAAGTCTCTTATCATGTATACATCAAAAGATGTACCAATGTTTAATGTTAAAATAAAGAGATATATATGTATAATTGAAGTTTGTAATACAAATGTAAAAAAAATGTTCCCTATAACTCATTTAACTTTGCAAAAATTATCGTAAATCATTGCAAAATAGTTATATTTCAATAAAATATAATCAGCATACCTGTAATTGTTCTTAAAAATGTTTGCTACTAAGGGATTTTATGTATTCCTGTTTACTTTCCCTCAGAAGGAAGTAGCAGTAATCTCTCATCATTACAGGATCCCATCAACCAAATTATACACTTACATTTCATAGTTTTCTTCTTTCCTATTACTTAAAAAACCATGTAATACCACCGTAAACAATCACCAAGCTGCCAATTCGACATCCTTTAACTGGGTTTCAAACATATCTTTCAGGAGTTTCCTAATTTGGGATCCTACAAAAAATTTTTCAGTTTGGCATATGTTAAATTAAGAAATACACTTCTGAAGTATGCAAATCCATTATCTAATCCATTAGTCCCTTCACGAAATTTTTCATCAATCAATTTTTATATTTAATGATATTAAGTGTTTTCTTAAAATTATGGTAAAGGAAGGCTGAATAGATAATATTAAAAATCTCTATAATAAACTTCTTGGCAGTAATTTCCTTTCAGCCTTCGTTCCTTTACCATAATTTTATAAGTGAAAATAGGAGGAATATTATCCACAGGCTATAAAAGTAAAGATATATTAAGCACAAATTTACACTTTATTACCTCACCAATTAACAAAATTAAATGATTATGTGAAAATCGAACAGTATGCCTTCATGGGGTAGCACAGTTGGTAGGATTGCCAGTCTCCCCACACTGTGTGGAAAAGATATGAGTTTGAGAGTCCCGTCGATGATGGGAGGAATTTTTTGTGGGACTCTTTCACAACATGGCTGAGTTAACCGGTCTCAGGCAAGTGTAGCATGGTTTTTCTCCTGGGAACTTGGATTTTTTGTCCAGCAAAACAGAAAATCGACCTCAGAACACACACAATTTACAGACAATATACATGGAGAAAGTGCTTTAGTCTCTGATGCTCATAAAAAAAAAAAAAAAAAAACCAACAGAATATTTTCCACAGTTTAGCAAAATAAAAATAAATTTATGCTAAAATGTATATCCTAATTAATAGTGTAATATGTACATACTGGATAATTGATATATATATATTTTTTTTTGGGTTGTAAAATTTAAAACAGCAAAAAAAAGATAAGTAATCAATAACAAAGAACACGGCACACACAAATTGCAACTAACACTATATGCACAAGTGAGATACGGAGTAACAAGTTTATGAAGCTTAAAAAAATAGGAATGAAGAGAAGATTCTGAAAATTTATATATGCTTTTTATATGGTTGATGATTTCAGTGAAGGGGAAACACATTTCACCGTAATAATGTAAAAACATATTGGTATTATCACAAATGCATTAAGATCGAGTTTACTACCAGTTTATAGTAGATTGCACTAATAGAAAAGCCTAAGAAACTGCAAATTGTTTGTTAGTGACCTCCAGAAATGTGCTTTAGAATAATATCACAAAGGTGTTCAAAACTGATTCTTATAAATAAACATATGATGACGATGAAAATGTAGTGTGTTTTAATGATTTGCACTGGTTTTTTGAAATTTGATTCTATAAAGAGGCTGATTCTACTAACCATGATCATGTAACTGGGGCCTACTTATTTCACTTTATGATGGGCTTATGATTGTCTCCGACTGGACCACATGGTCCGGTCAGCGAGAATTGGGGGATGATCTCCAGTGCTACAGTCTCTTGCTCCGATTAAATGCAAAGAAAACCCTGGCTATTTTCTCAATTAGTTTCTGTTCTTTTAGATTTAGCCCAAATAAACAGTTGCCTGGTAGCCAAATAACAGGAATCGACTGTATATACAAACTGTAAAAATAAGTTAGGGGAAAGAAAAAGAAAATGACCACGCTTTCATTTTCCACTTTTTTTATATATATTATATTGCTTCTATATATACTGTACAGGGTGTCTATAAATTGTGGGAACATTTTCAATAATTTATTGCATATGGGGTAAGAGAGATACCATTTACTTATTCATGTGAAAATACCATTATTCATGTGAATGAGAAAACATGAAAGTTTCCTAGTTACTGCCGAGGTGTGTAGTTCCATCATTCACTGCCAGTTGGTGTTACCTGTCATACCTCTACCACACGCATAGCCTTGTCGAAAGATTGTTTCAACAAAGTTGAAAGAATGATTTCTTCTTGTGGAGCTACATAAAGGATTGTGTTTATGTACCACCTTTGCCATGTGAGGTCCAGGAACTAAGCAGAGAATTAAAGACGCTACCACCATAGTGGCTTAGAGGGGAACAGGTATCCTGTGTGTTATCAGACACTCAGCCTAAAACACTGATGGATCCAATATCTCTCTATTACAGAAGATTTAGGAGAAGTCCAGTTGGCCTGCCTCCCTAAAATCCACTCATGCACACCTTCTCGATGGTAAGCCCTGTTACGTCACTTAGGTGGCAACGAACGTGTAGAGTGGTTCTCTTCAAGACGCCTGGTCAGCGTGAAGAGGAAAAGACCAAACCCTCCAGCAATGAGAGCACAACAATACAAATGGCCCTCAGTCCCCAGCAGCTTTCACTCTCCCTCTTACGGCAGCGAGAGGATCAGAGTGGAAGCAGAGGGTGCTAAGAATCTCTGGGTATGACCAGGCTGCCATGCACGGAAATTGAACTTGGCCTGTTATAACGTACGATCACTCATCAGTGAAGACAGGATATTAGAGCTGGAAAAGGAATTAGAAAATGTGAATTGCAATATCATCTGTTTGGCTGAAACAAGAAGAAGAAATGAATCACTTATAAGTTTATCAAGTGGAAATCTGCTGTACACCAATGGAAACAGTGAAAGGAGTGAAGGTGGAGTTGGGTTTCTGGTCCATAAAGATTTTAAAAACAACATTTTGGAATTCAAAAGTACATCACCAAGGGTGTCAAGACTAATACTCAAGATTTTTAAGAGGTACAAGCTAAAGATTATAATGATTTATGCACCAACATCGAGCCATGATGATGAAGAGGTTGAAGAAATGTACACTGAAATTGAGTCTTCTAGATGAGCAGAAAACCCACTACACTATTATTATGGGGGACTTCAATGCTAAGGTTGGAAAAAGGCAAAACAGCGCAGAAAGAGGAACTATAGGAAATTTTGGAATTGGTGAAAGAAATAAGAGGTGAAAGACTTGTGGAATTTGCAGAATCTCAAGGAATGTCAGTAATGAACACTTTTTTCAAGAAAGGGGTGAACAGAAAGTGGAGATGGAAGAGTCCAAATGGATTAACAACTAATGAAATCGACTTCATCCTCACTAACAGAAGATATATTGTGAATGATGTTACCGTCCTGAATAAGGTAAATGTTGGAAGTGATCACAGAATGGTAAGATGTACACTTGATATAGATGTTGGAAAGGAAAGGAAAAAACTGACTCGAGTAAATAATACAAAGGTCTTTGAAATAACAGAGGAGGAGAAAAAGCAGTATGTACTGGAACTTAAGAACAAGTTTGAGCTTCTGCAGACTGCTCAGGACCAAGATATCGACGAGGAATATTACAACTTTCTGAAAGTGATAAAGCCCAAGAAACCTATAGGGAAACAGAAATCCAAAGAAGAAAAAATTAGTCAAGAAACACTTGTCATGATGAACCAAAGACGACAAATGAAGAGCAAGAAAAACACTGACAATTGAGAAAATTGAGTATACTGAGTTATGCTAAGCCATTAGAAAGAGACTCAGAGAGGACATAAGAAGATTTAACACAAGAAAAGTAGAACAAGCATTAAGGGAAAACAAAGGATTTAAATCAGCAGCCATGAGCAGTAATACAGAAAGACAAATGATACTGAAACTGAAGAATAGTGATGGTGTACTTATAAACAGCAGAGAAGGCATAATTCAAATAGCAGAAGACTACTATAGAGAATTATACAAGGAACGAGGGAATGATACCAGCAGTGGGGAAGATGGATTGCAAAGTAGCAACACATACGACATACCTGATATTCTTCCTCATGAGGTAGAACATGCATTGAAGAAAATGAAGAATCGGAAAGCCCCGGGGGAAGATGAAGTTACTGTAGAGTTGTTAAAATTGGGAGGAAGAGATATAACACAAAAACTGGCAAGGCTCTTCACAAAGTGCATTAGAAAAGGTGTGATGCCTAAGCAGTGGAATAATGAAATCATAGTTTTGCTGCATAAGAAAGGAGATAAATCAGAAATTGGAAATTATAGACCAATTAGCTTGTTATCCCATATCTACAAGTTGTTCACAAGGGTCATTACTAACAGATTAGAAAGAATACTTGATGAGAATCAACCGAAAGAGCAAGCTGGCTTTAGGACAGGATTCTCAACTATGGATCACCTTCACGTAATATCACAGCTAATGGAGAAAGCAAATGAATATAAAACACCATTATGCCTGGCATTTGTGGATTATGAAAAGGCATTTGACTCCATACAGCATAAGGCAATGTTTCGGGCACTGGAAAGACAAGGCATAGATACTCCATATATTATGATTTTGAAGAAAATATATGAGAATGCTACATCCTTTATTAGACTAGACAAAGACAGTAGCAAATTTAAAATCGAGAAAGGAGTTCGACAAGGAGACACAATATCTCCGAAGCTGTTTACTGCTGCCCTTGAGGAAGCTTTCAGAAGATTAGACTGGTCGCAGAAACCAGTCAATGTGAACGGAGAGTACCTAAACCATTTACGGTTTGCAGATGACATTGTGGTCATAAGCCACGATCCCAAAGAATTAGAGGAAAATCTTAATCAGTTATGCACAGTTAGTAAGGATTTTGGACTAAAGATAAATATGTCTAAAACAAAAGTAATGATGAACAAGTATGCCACGGAAAGGGAAATAATGATTGAAGGAGCAGTAATTGAAAAGGTGGAGTCATATACTTATCTGGGACAAGTTATTAGCTGTAATAATGATAAATGGCTGGAAGTCAAGAGAAGAATAAATTTTGGATGGATAGCATTCAGGAAATATAGTCACATACTGAAGAGCAATGTTCCAGTTTGTCTGAAACGTAAAATAATGAATCAATGTATACTCCCCACCGTGACTTATGGATTTTTTGATTTTTTTGATTTGATAGTTGTTGGCGCATCGGCTTCTGTGGCCATATTGCACGTCCCAAGGTTTTTGCAGTACTTTGATCCAAGCCCGAGGCGGGAATCGAACCCACGACCTTTGGGTTGCCGGGCAGGTACTTTACCCACTCGGCTAGCCCGGTCGGCTCCGTGACTTATGGAAGTGAAACTTGGGCACTCACCAAAAGAATGGAAGAGAAGCTAAGAACTACACAGCGAAGAATGGAACGAATTATATTGGGAACGAATTATATTGAGAAACACATGGATTAGGCAGCAAACTCAAGTAAAGGACATTCTTATCAAAACTAAAGAACTAAAATGGTCTTGGGCAGGACACATAGCTCGAAGACATGATGAGAGATGGACTAAGAAAATAATAGAATGGTACCCAAGAGGAGCTAGAAGAAAACCTGGATGACAAAGGCGGAGATGGATAGATGAAATTCATGAGTTTTTGAGTAGTAAATGGATGGCCAGTGCTCAAAACAGAAGGAACTGGAAAGTTGCTGGAGAGGCCTTCATCCTGCAGTGGATTGAAAATGGCTGATGATGATGACCACCACAGTCACACTGGATATGCTGGACAGGGTATGGCAAGAGTTCGATTACCATGTGGACATTTTCTCTTTCACAAGGTATATGACACTGATATCTCTCCTAGTCTTTGTGCAATAAATTACTGAAAGTATTCCCACCATTTATAAATACCCTATATATATATATATATATGTATATATATATATATATATGTTTAATTGTAGATTGTTACCGATTATTGGTGTTTTTCATATAAGTATTAGTGTTCATACAAATTTGTAATCAAGTTATCCTGGTTTGGTTATCTTCATTCCATATGGCCGATAAAAAAATAAACTAGTAATATTTAAATAAATAAAAATTAAGTATTAATTAAAAATTAAAGAAAATTAACCTAAAAATAGAAGAAATTAGGAAAATAAATAATATTTAAATTAAAAAAAAAAAAAAAAAATTAAGAAAATGAACCTGAAAATATAAACTAAAATAGCAAAAACTGGTATAGATACAGACAGAAACGGGTAAGTATGAGGCATTACGTCGAAAAGGGCTGTCAATCCTCTCAAAGCCCCCGATAAAGTAGGGGATTGACAGCCACGTGGTGTAATGCAATACGTTATAATAGGCCATATGGAATGAAGATAACCAAACTAGGATAACTTGATTACAAATTTGTATGAACACTAATACTTATATGAAAAACACCAATAATCAGTAACTATCTACAATTAAATGAATATATACTGGCGCGTATAATGTACAATTGGCCTATGGCAAAAATACAATGGCATTAACGCAGCACAGAAGAACTTGCAAATCTAAAAGAATACATACATCTAAACGTAATAACCACATTTATAAAAACAATAGGGATGAATTAAAAGTTATTAGCCAGATCAGATTAATGCCATCCATAGCAGATTGTACATTACATCAGTATGTAATTTAGTTATTATAGTAAAAGCACAATAAGTACTATATAGATGCTGAACATATATGTGAACACAATAGTATACAGCTTACAGTAGGCCATAGGCCAAAATAACTTATAAAGACAATTGAGGAACTATTACTATACTTATCCCTACTTCCTTTCTCCTTGTGTTAGCTATAGCCTGCTTTTGTATAAATAAAAAATAATACCACAACAGAAATTGAAAATTATAGTTGGCCTTATTTTTTCTTATTTCCTTTTTGTGTGTATTCGTTTCGAAGGTATCTGTCGGGTTAAATGTTATCTTGCCTGTTTACTACTAAATTATAACAAAATTAAGTTTAAGATTTGGACACTGATAAACAGGCAGATGGCAATCAGAAACAGATAGCTCCTTTAATTATTGGTAAGATATATTGAGAGGGTTAGCCTTTGAAAAAGTCCCTTTCAATGTATCTCTACACCAATAGTTAACTACATAATCATTGTGTTATATACGTATTTATATTTTATTACTAATTATATGTTTATTTCCAGGGTTTGGCCTTGTAGGCCTACATGGGCTATTTTTTGTCTTTATGAGTTATTTTGGCCTTATGGCCTACTGTAAGCCGTATACTGTTGTGTTCATATACATGCTATTATTATAATAACTATATATATAGAGATTTATGTTATGCACTGCATACTTAATTTATACATAAATGTGTAAATTGTTATAAATTATATATTGTGACAGTTTTTATTTTGAATTGTAATTGAGTTTTTATTGTAAATTTTTATATAATCTTTATAAATATTTAATCATATACAACAAGCTTTTCTGTTATTAATATGCATTTGCATGTAAGACACTAATTTTTCAAAAATATAAATTAAAAAATGTTAGTCATATTTTTTACAAATATATATCAAACATCATAATCCCTTAATTGTTTTTA
Source organism: Mastigoproctus giganteus (assembly GCF_048544385.1). NCBI lineage: Eukaryota > Metazoa > Arthropoda > Arachnida > Uropygi > Thelyphonidae > Mastigoproctus > Mastigoproctus giganteus. The sequence goes on along the minus strand of NC_143586.1, from coordinate 113,705,969 downwards.
ATCTTTCGATTGGTCTGCAATTAATTACCACATTCCAAGCCGTGCTGATGATTGATTGAACATTTAAGAGTAGTATATCCGGTTTTGCTAGGAACAATGGAATTTAAGCTAGAAAATAAGCCAGTCTTCATGCGTCTATTGAGAAGAAGAAAAATTTAAATCTAAACACTTTCATTGAACTATTATTGTGTCACAGTAAATTGTTTTACTGTGACACAATAATAGTATATTATTGCCATAACTAATCTATTTATGTGACAAAAACTTATGTAAATGATGATAATCTGTTGAAATAAAATAAAAAAAATTTTCTTCTACATTAATTTCATTGCTTATTTCTTGCCAACATTTCTCCCCAGCATTCCTTTTCAAATGTAGTTTTTCTCTTTTATCCCATATTGGCCATCTAATATAAACCTTTGAAATTAAAGATTCTATATCCATGTTGAAATCAATGCTAGCATCAACAACCAGCGAGCTTAAATTAAAATTCGTTTCAGCAAGCAGAGTAGCTTACTGAAACTGCTTGCTAACAACAACCAGCGAGCTTAAATTAAAATTCGTTTCAGCAAGCAGTAGCTTACTGAAACTGCTTGCTAACAACAACCAGCACTAACCAATTTTCCAATTTTGGTACGTTTTTATGGACACAATTGTCTACTTGTGACCTGGTGGGGTAGGGCTTGGGGAGGTTAATCACTTTTCCATTAATGGGTTAATTGTGGATGATAATCAGTGATTTTTTATTTTTAAGTTTAGCTTAGTAATAGAAATCATAGTGTATGATTTCTATTATTAAGCTAAATACAATATGTAGTTTTCAAAATAATTTAAGTTTCATTTAATGTTAATTGCAGATGGAAAAACCTAGATTAATTAGGAGATAGGAAATATGGAAGTGGTGAATGTTAGAAATTACTCTTTTTAGGCTATGCATTTAAAATATAATGCATATTTTATGTACCATGCAGGCTGCAATTTGTTGTAGAAGGCAAAACAGTAATAAACTTTTAAAAAATGCATATATTTACAAATAATCAGTGATAATAAAATGGTATGCGAAATTTTTTAGAAACAGAGTAACTATAAATCTAAAAACTGAAGTAATGAAAAATTAATTTTATATATTCTGAAACTTTTATTTCTTTGTTTTCATGTAATTTTTTGCCCGTTTCTTTTTTTTTTTTTTTTTTCTCTCTCTCCAAGATTTGAAAACAATATGGAACTCGTGAGAATAATGAACAATAAGGAACCCCATCCCCGTACATTATAGTAGACAAAATTTTGAATATCATAATTTATGTAAAGAACTGGAAGGTTATATTAAAATATATCAGAATGAATCTAGAAATGTTTTAAATTTTCAATTAATAAAAATACGGACTAACCAACTATTTCTACTTATTTATTAGCACTTTACAGATAAATATCAGAAAAAAAACAGAAATGTTGTTACTTTGAGACATAAATGGTATTAATATTTTAATTATCTGTATAAGTAGAATATTCTACTTATTTATTAGCATTTTACAGATAAATATCAGAAAAAAAGAACTGTTGTTACTTTAAGACAAATGGTATTAATATTTTATCTTGCCAGCATTTCTCCATGGCATTCCTGTTTAAATGCAGTTTGACACTTTTGTCCCATATTGCACGTTTTACATAAATCCATGAATGTTTTAAATTAAAAGTTCAGAATCCATGCTTAAAACTTCTGTATTACAAGTTTTCTTTACATCACCATGAATTCTTGCTTTCAGCAGCAAAAGTAGTTCTAATAAGTGCCTAAAGGCCAGAGGCATGAGCAATGCATACCCGTTGAGTGACATCTGTACTTCTGCTGGGAATCAGCAACCTTAATTTGTTGAGGTAAGCTGGTGGATTAAGTCAGAAGCGATGGCCAGTGTGCACCTGCTGTTATTGTACATGCTCCTATTAATTTTCATGGTTCATTTAGGCTACCTGTGGCTGCTGGTCCTAGGTAAGTATGCCACCTGTGTTCTATGTGTAAGTACCCTTAAGCTTGCAAGGGGAGCCATAGATACATAAGTGAAATGTTAACAGCTTCACATCAATGGTTCATGCAATGAGAGCATGAAACTAGTCAAACTATCTTAGTGTTTATAGTCATTTAATTAGTTTGGCATAAATGTAGGAATTTGAATCAGTATATATACAGATGAATACTTCACCTTTCTGATTTTTATGCAAGGACATGTAGGGGAAAAAATACTAACCCTCCCCATATCTTGCTGTTAATGAATTAAAAAGGATATGAAGTGATATAGCAATTGAATTGCGATGTGACAACCTAAGTTAGCATTAGTATAGAGACATATGATGCAAGAAAGCAAGCTTATACAGCATCAGCCAAAAGGGAAAAAAAGTTAAATCTCCAGAACATTGGTGAGAAAGGTACTCCTGCTTGGTTGCATGTTACTAGGGGATGTCACGTGACATCGCGATAGATCAGAGCTGAAATGAAGAAAAAGAAACTGCAACAGGGAGCAAAAAATAGTTGAATAGAAATGCGCAAAAAAAAAAAAAAATACTAACAAAAATTAATACTTTTTGCCTGTACATTACTAGACGATTTCACATGCATTAACAATGAGAATTGCTCACGTATGTGAACAGAAATGCAATTTTTTTTAAAACAACCACTGATACTTCCCGCCTGAATAGTACTAGACCATTTGACGTGCATTAACAATGAGAATTGCTCATGCACGTCAACAGAAATTCTTTTTTATTTCTCTCCCAGACTCCCACACTTTTGTAGAGGCTGCTGTCCATACCCCCACTAATATTAAGAGAACATGATACTAAAAACTCATATAGTTACTGAGAAACAAATCAAATATTCAGGAAACAACTTCACCACAAAAACTTGCCTCATCAGTTCTTGCATGCCAACTGGTAAACTTCACAAACTGCATTCGAAACTAAAACAACAGCATAGGAAAAAAAGCAAATTTTAATTTCTCAGTTCCCACCAAAATCAAAGCAAATTTGCTTCCAATCCAACAATCAGAAGCAAATTTTCATCCAATCAGAAATGCAGAAACCCAATAATCAGCCAATCACAGAATTTGACTGGACAGTCAAATTCCGTGATAGGGAACTCATGTTCTGGAGAGCAGCCAAAAAAAAAAAAAAAACTTCCCATTTTACCTATCCATTTGCCTCAAAAGTTTGTCCAGTTCTTCATTGAATTAGTTTAAGTTATCAATTTCCAAAATGACAGATGGCAGTTTGTTCCAGCAATCAACCACCTAGATGTGCCCAGGCCTGCTTAGAGAGGGGCCCCTGGCACATCTATTCTACAACTCTTACCTCAATTTGAGTTTATGCCCTCTCAGGTGATTATTCTGAGCAAGAGGAAGGATCAGCATTGAGCATGCTCAAACCATTCAAGGCTTTTAAAACCTTAATCAGATCACCTCGCAGGTGCTTAGTCTCCAAACACTAATGTGCAAAACTTAAGCCTTTCTTCGTAAGAGAACCCTTCGTTCCATTCACTAATCTTGTTGCTCTTCTCTGTACTTGTTCCAGCAGCTCTACATCCTTATTAAAATGAGCCCTCCAGACCTGTATACAGTACTCAAGGTGTGGCCTGATATATCCTTTGCCTTATATAATCACCTCCTTATCTCTGCTAGCAAAATTCCTGTATATCTTGACAAGACCCCATGAGCTGCTCTGGCATCCAACTTGAACTGTCAGAAAACTTCATATCTGACTAAACAATTACCCCCAGGTCTTTTTCTTTCTCTACTACCCTGAGTGTAGTACCGTGCAGTTGGTCGTTACTCTGGGGGTTACTGCTGCCCACATTCAGTACTTAGCATTTGGCAACTTTAAACTTCAGTTGCCACCTTCCAGCCCCTTTTCTAGATCCTGTTGCAATAATGTACTGTCATTACTATCATTAACAACCCTGTCAACCTTTGTATTGTCTGCAAACTTGTACATTAAGCTTGATAAACCCTCATCAGTATCATTAATGAATACAGAAAACAACAATGGACCCAACACTGAACCCTGGAGGAATCCACTAATAACATCAGTCCACCAAGAGCAGTGTCCATTAATTAGATTCGGCTGTGTGTGTGTGTGTGTGTGTGTGTGTATACACACACACACACACTCAGGATGTGCATGATGGAGGAAGACAATTCTTAAAAAAAAAAAAAAAAAAAAAACCACTAAAGCTTTGAAATGAACAAAACCAGTCTTTTTCAGCTCAAAATGGATTATGAATTAGCAAAAAAAAAAAAAAAAGAAACACCACTGCTTTTTTTTTTTTTTTGAAATTCTGCAGTTTTATAGTTTCCAATGTCAATACAACAAGGGCATATTAGAGAAAATAGCAGTTTCTGTGTATAGACTTATAATAGATATTTATTTTAAATGCTGTATCATTTTTCTTTAACTCCAATTTGCCATGGAGATATGGAAGGATATGGAGATTGTTTTTCAGCATGCATATATATATATATAAATCAGGAAGTATTTCACTTTGATTGTGATTTGGCTGTTCAAGTGACATATCGGATCCTTTTGTGTCCCTTTCCATTTGTTAATTGCAAGGTATGGGAGAGGAGGGGGTTACCTCCATATTCCCTTGTGTAAAAATTAGAAACTGATTCACTTATGGCAGCTATCATATTGGTAGTGATTTAGATGTATATACAATGCATGCAGCTGGTAAACAAGCTGTAGTGTTATGATCATTTCCCCTGCAAGTATATATTAATTACTGCATTGCATTATTGAAATAATGTGACATGAAACAGCATATATTATATATGTGTATCCACTGCATAACATTGCAAAACTGACATAATGTGCATTAATACCATTCAGTTATGACAAGTATGCCAATGCCACAATAACTTTACTCAAATACAGTATAATATAATAGCATATAAATGAAAATGAGGTTGACATATATTTATTTGTATAAAATTCAATACTATTACCTACTGAATTTTACAAAATGGTGTAAGGAAGTAAAGTTTACATAGCATTACCAAAAAAAAAAAAAAATCTCTGAACCTGTCATCTAAGTGAGAAATTAGTGTTTCTTCATTATTATAAGTAATAGGCATGTAGCTTTCTAGTATTTGTGTGAGCTACATCAGTGTGGTCTGGGATGAGTTTACATTCTTGGAACACGTCTATTAACAGGTGCTAGTATTGTGCATATATTTCACTATTAATTTTATCTGACTGACATCTGTAGTTTTGTTTAAATTGTTCACAGTTATCAATATCTGCAGAAAATGAGATATCTTAGAGAAAAGCCATGTTAATTCCTCCTTCATGCAATATACATGTATGGTTCTTTGTTGTGCAAGTTCTATCCCTATAATCTGGAACCCAAAAGTTCAGCTTGACTCTTAGAAAGATTTGTCTCAGATCAAATGTTTAACTGAACTAAATGATCATTTAGTTCAACTTAAGTAATCAAATGATGCCGACTTGATTTAGTTTGCCAAATATATTTTTCATCCTTATTGAATTCTTCCATTTAGCATTAGCAGAGGCATGTGATGCAACAAAGGAAGCTTATACAGCATCAGCAAAAAAAAAAAAAAACACCAAACAGAAAGGATTCCATTTGCTCCAAAAGTTTGCCCAGTTCTTCCTTGAATTTATTTAAGTTATCAACTTCCACAACAGATGAAAGTTTGTTCCAGCAATCAACTGGCTAAAGGCAAATTTTCACTCATCTCTTCTACAGCTGTCTTTCCTCAATTTGAATTTATGCTCTCTCAGGTTTGTAATCTCAGCAAGAGGAAGAATCCCATCAGCACTGAGCCTGCACAAACCATTCAAGGCCTTATACACCTCAAACAGATCACCTCACAGGTGCCGAGTCTCCAGCCGCTGCAATTTGCAGAACCTTTGCCTGTTGCAGTAGCATGCTGTCATTACTATGAGTAACAACCCTGCCAACCTTTGTATCAACTGCAAACTTGGACATTAAGCTTGACATACCTTCACCAATATCATTGATAAATATACAAAACAATCGGCCCAACACCGAACCCCGAAAGACTCCTCTAATAACATTAGTCCATGAAGAGCATTGTCCATTGATTACCACTCTTTGTCGTCTCCCACTCAACCACTCTTTCATCCATTGTAGCAACTTGCCCTTAATGCTATACTGCTCCAATTTGTACAGCAGTCTTCCATGTGTAACAGTATCAAAAGCTTTCCTGAAATCCAAGTATATGATATCAAAAAAAATTTTTGCATCCAGTTCCTTTGTGACCTCATCATAGTATCCAATCAAATTGGGTGGACAAGATTTCCCCTTAACAAATTCATGCTGTGTCTGAATTATTGACTGCAGTCATGTCTAGATGATCCTGCAATGCTTCTTTAACTAGAATTGTCTTATAATGAGAGATTTTAATTTAAATCCCAGATATTGACTGGAACTTGCGGATTGATCACTTGCACACTAGGAAGACATTTGTGAATTTATTGGATGACTGTTTTCCACTGCAGTGTATTCGAGAGGCAACCAGAGGGAGTAATACTCTTGATATGATTATCAGTAGTGGTTATTCATGCATTAAGAATTTGCAGATTAAGGAACCACTAAGTGGCAGTGATTACAGTGTACTGATGTGGGATTTACTTAAGGGCGTAACTACCATAAGGGGTAAAGGGAAGGGATTTTGCTTTTGTAAAGGTAACTACAGTGGTCTCGGACAGTTTTTCAATTCTATACAGTGAGACCAACTGATGATGTTACCAACAGTAAATTCTAAATGGGAAGCATTCAAGGAATTAAACTTGAAAGCTACTAGGCTTTTCATACCAACTAAGAAATACTGTTCAAGATTTAGTCTTATATGGATGTAAGATGAACTAATGAGGCTTGTGGCAGAGGAGAAAAATGCGTAAATTAGCAGGTGACACAGAATCAAGTAATGTCACAAAGGAAGTTAGGCAAGCGAAGGCTGATTACGAGAAATCCTTGGCAAAGGATGCAAAGAAAAACAGCAAAGACTTCTTTACTTATGTAAACTTTTGAAGGAAGGGGATGAATCAGATTGGTCCATGACTTTGGTGATTCAACTGTTGAAGATCTGCTCAGATAGCTGACAAACTGAATGAGTATTTTCATCTACATTCACAGAGGAGTTATTCAAGTAGGAGAATGCCAGAAGTTTATCAAACTCAAACTGGGAGCTAAGTGATTTTGTAATAACTCGGAGCAAGGTGGAGGAGAAATTGTTGAAGTTAAACTTAAAAAAGACACCTGGGGCAAATGGAATCTATCCAGTTATATTGAAGGAGGCAGCGAGGGAAATAAGGAAACCTTTAGCCATAATTATGAGAACATCCTTAGATTCAGGGGAGGTCCCCATGGAATGGAGATGTGCAAATGTATACCCAATTAACAAAGGGGGTTCAAAGGGTGATTCAAATAATTATAGACCTATTAGCTTAACTTCTGTTCTGGGGAAAATAAAGGAGTCATTGGTTAAAGAAGTGTTTCTTCTTTAACATTAGCACAGCATGGGTTTGTAAAGGGGAAGTGTTGTCTGACCAATTTGATTGGATACTACAATGTGGTTACAAAGGAACTGGATGCAAAAAATAATTTTGATATCATATGCTTGGATTTCAGGAAAGCTTCTGATATCATTGCACATTGAAGTGCTGTATAAATTGGAGCAGTATGGCATTAAGGGCAAGTTGCTGAAATGGATAAAGGGATGGTTGAGTGGGAGACTGCAGAGAGTGGTAATAAATGGACACTGCTCTACATGGACTAATGTTATTAGTGGAGTACCCCAGAGTTCAGTGCTGGGCCCATCATTATTTTGTGTATTTATTAATAATATTGATGAAGGTATATCAGGCTTAATGCCCAAGTTTGCAGATGATACAAAGGTTGGCAGGGTTGTTAATGATAGTAAAGACAGTATGCTACTGCAACCAGATCTAGAAAAAAAAGTTAGGTAGATGGACTGAGAAGTGGCAACTGAAGTTTAATATTGACAAATGCAAAGTACTGCATATGGGTAGCAGCAACCGAAGAGAAACGTACCAACCGTGTGGTACTACACTCAGGGAGGTAGAGAATGAAAAAGGCATGCAGGTAATTTGTTAGATATGAAGTTCTCTGAGCAGTGCAGTTGTGCTGCCAGAGCAGGTCATGGAATCTTATATATAGGAATCTTGCTAGCAGAGACAAGGAGGTGATTATACCTTTGTATAAGGCAATGGTCAAGCCACACCTTCAGTACTGCATACAGGTCTGGAGGCTTCATTTTAGGAAGGATGTAGAGTTGCTAGAACGAGTACAGAGAAGGGCAACAAGCTTGGTAAGAGGAACAAAGGAGTTCTTTTACCAGGAGAGGCTTAAATTCTGTAAGTTGCAGCATCTGGAGACTAGTCACCTGCCAGGTGATCTGATTGAGGTGTACAAGAGTTGGAATGGTTTGAACATGATCAATGCTGATGGGATACCTCCACTTGCTGAGATTAAGAACCCGAGAGGGCATAGATTCAAACTGAGGAAAGACAGTTGTAGAATAGGTCTGTGGAAGTTTGCCTTTAGCCAGCGGGTAGTTGATTGCTGGAACAGACTTCCATCTGTTGTTTTGGAAGTTGATAGCTTAAATAAATTTAAGGCTGAACTAGAGAAACATTTGGAATGACCAGATGGATGAAATGGGCTTGCTTTCCTTCTTTTTATAAACTTGCTTTCTTGCACATCATATTTTATAAACTTGCTTTCTTGCACCTTAACTAATGCTAATAAATGGATGGTGTTTATCATTTGAGTTTCAAGATTACTGGTATGATAGTATACGCTTTGAGATATTCCTCTCTTCACATGAAAAACAAAATGGTATTAAAGGGGGGAAAAAATCCCATTCAAGGTAATATACAATTCTCCCCCATTTAATTGTTAGTTTGGTTTGTATCAGATCATAAACACAAATTATAAATACAGTCCATTCCGGTTATTTGGGACACATCGAGGCTAGTGCATTTTGGCCCGATTAAGCGGCTGCCCCATTATCCGAAGTTTCACGTAACTAGGTAAAATAGTTAAAAATACAATGTAACCTCCCCCCCCCCCTTTTACAATTGGTTCACTGTACAATCAAATCACGTTACCACGAACTCAACATAGTAAAGTACTGTTCACTATACGATGTGCAGTAAGCGCCGGTCATTGTGATCACGTTTGTGAATTGAATTTTAATTCTATTAAACAGCGATTCTAATTAGCGAAAATAGGAGGATTTTTATCCACAGGCTATAAAAGCAAAGATATGTTAAGCACAAATTTACCCTTTATTACCTTACCAATTAAAAAATTAAATGATACGTGAAAATCGGAATAACTAATACGTACTGTACGTACATACGAGGAGTTAAAATTTAAAACAGTAAAAAGATAAGCAATCAATAACAAAGAACACAGCACACACAAATTGCAAGTAGCACAATACGCGCAAGTGAGAACCGAGTAACGAGTTACAAAGCTTTTAAAAATAGGAATGAAGAGAAGATCTGAAAATTAATTTTTTTATATGATTTAAGATTTCATGGAAGTGTAAACACATTTCACCATAATAACCCACAGAATTCCAGCTGTCGGTATTATCGCAAATTCAGTAAGATCGAGTTTACTGTACGTTTATGATAGATTTCTAACAGAAAAGCCCAATAAACAGGTGACTACTAATTGTTTTATGGTTGTGACCTCCAGAATTTCGACCGAACAACGTGGTACCGTCGGAGACAATCGTAGGGTAATCTCCAGTGCTGCAGTCTCCTGCCCCGATTAAACGGCATGCTGTCCCAATTGAGCGAAGTAAACCCTGGCTATTTTCTCGATCGGTTTCTGTTTTTTAAGATTTGCCCCGATTAACCGGTGGCCCAAATAACCGGAATCCACTGTATTGATAAAAATACCTCCTGTATTTTTGCATGTGTAAATAGCGATACCCTGAACCCCTCAATCCCCCACTTAGATTGGAAATTTGGTTTTGATATGCAAGCACAATTTGAAAATGTGAGACTGAAACAAACAGGAAAAATACCTATCAGGATTTCATTTCATGTACAGTAAATTTGGCTTGAATTAGATAAAATCTGCTTTCCATATATTAATTTGGAAAGTAAGCTGAAAATCTATGCTACTACTGTTGTAGGAATGAACTCAAGGTTACTGCCATACAGTCTCTTTGGAAGTAGAGGAATTAGTGAAGTAGGGAAAAAAAGTGGGTGAATGCAGATTTTATATTTATAATATAGACCAAGACTGAAGTGAGATAAGAGTTGATTCTACATATTTTTATGATATACATCTGTATGATTACTTTTGTTAACCTAAAAATATACTCAGCCCAACCCTTTTACTTCCAAAATAGATAGTATCTGGTGGTACCATGGCTTTGTTCTTTGTTTTTTTACTGTAGTTATTCCATTAGTGGATGAATTGCATATTTCCCTAAGTGAAATGTTTTGAAATTCTTTCAATGGAGTTTGTCCTTCAGTATTTTATTACCTCTGCTAGGTCTTTTCCTCATACTTTATGGCTGTTTTCATAAAAGAAGGAAATAGAGATGTGTATATTTTCATAACAGATAAATGCACCCCTTAATAAAAACTATTTAGTGTTCTTTCAGTTTTGTAATTGCATTGATTTTATATATATATATATATATGACTAAAAGCTTCTGATGAATATGTGTATGTAATGATTGTCTAAGACTGAAGGTAAAAATTAAGTAATCACAAATGACAACTTTAAATTTTATTTTACCAAGCAAAAAAAGTCTGTGAAAAGCAAATATAGAAATCTTGGGAAAAATGAATATTATTATTTTGTTTGTTACGAAGTTTTATAGATGCTTGAATAGAAGCAGTTGTAGCAGGATTCATATAGAACTCTTTCTCAATGACTGTGTTTTAAAATTATTTTGGTATTTACAGTGGTCGTTTGTTTAGAAGATTATCTTGTCAGAAGTTAACTTTTGTATAAGCAAAAATGTTATTCAAGAGAAATTCAGTTATAATTTGTTAAAAGTTTTGTGGTACAATATTCATTAGTTTTTTCCCCTCATTCTCCCCACCCCAGAGTCAAAATCTTATGTTGTAAATCACATCACAGTATGAATTTGTACTAAGGGTACTCATAAAGCTGGTATCTACTGGTATTTACTCATAAAGCTTGGTATCTACAAATCTTTATAGAAAAGATTTGATGGGGAAAAATGTTCATTCGGGGTGGTGTTACCAAGTTAACAAGTGGCTAGAAATTTGTAAGGTTAGTTGTTAGTTTAAGAAATAGAGAAAAAGAAAGGCGACTTTGCTTTCCATAAACTTTGACTAGTAAAGAAATTATTATTAAGTATGGAAGTAAGGGTTTTGCACAATAAATGTAATGAAATAAATATAATTCTCTCAAGTGATATAAATATATCTAATGAAATATAATGATATATAACAATAAATATAAAGTAAATATTAATCTCAAGTGATCTGACAGTACCCTTTAAAGCTTACTGTCAAGTGATGTAACAGTGCGCTTTAAAGCACACTGTCACATCATTTGAGATAACGTTTTGGTTGCTTAGAATTTTCTTTATCTTCAAGTTTAATTTCCTTATCAAAACTGATAATTTTTCTCCATTTTTTTGCAATCACTTTCTAATATTGTCATTATTAAATCCTAATTCCTTAATAAAAAAAAAAAAGCGTGAATCGTAACCACTTAAATTATGTATAATTACTGGAATAAATGGCCTCTGTAGCCAAGTAGTCAGGAGCAGGATTGCAGTAGTACACACTCTTTGATTAGATCAGGGTTCAAGCCCCTGACTGCTAAATATGGTCTATCTGCTAACTGGCACTGGACCAGCATGGCAGATTATGGTCCATTTCCCTCAGCATGAATTGTTGAGGAGGTTTCCATCCTGCAGTGGGTTGAGGTTGATAATGGCTGTAGTTTACTTTTTTTTTCTTTTTTTTTTTACTGGAATAAAATCAGGAGTTTAATGGTTATTGTACTTCAAATTACAATAACCGTTAGCTGCACCTCTAAATTTTTGGTTAAATGATCATTATCTGTAACTTTTTGTAATAGCTTTCTTTGTTTTTAAATTCACTTGTAATTTCTTCACAAAAAATGACATTTTTGCACTATCATAGTTTAACTGTTATTTATTTGAAAGCGGTACCATATCTTCTTTAATATTATATAGTGTGAACCAGAGCTATAATGCTTGATACGTTCTATGTTGATATCAATATTTGTAAAAGAATAAGAGAAGTTTACCTCAATATGATACGTAGAATCCTTCTTTATGATACTCTCCAGAAATTAAAATGAAAACAATTAAAAAATCGAAAATCTTACATTACAGTGAGAAATAATTAACAGTAATTAAAAATCAATTTAACTCAATTAAAAATTAAGTAAAAAATTAATTTAACAAAAAAAATTGCAAAACTATTTTCCTTCCTCAATAATTTGAAAAGAAATATGGTAACTTTGGGCTTGAGTTAAGTTAACTGCAGCCATTATCAACCCACTGCGGGATGGAAGCCTCTTCAACAATTCATGCTGAGGGAAATAGTAGTAGTAGTTGCATGTGATGCAAGAAAGCATGTGTATGAGCTTATGCAGCATCAGTCAAAAAAAAAAAATCACACCATTCTCTCCAAATGCCTGTCCAGTTCCTTAAATTTAATCAACCTATCAACTTCCACAACAACAGATGGAAGTTTGTTCCAGCAATTAACCACCCGCTGGCTAAAGACAAATTTCCGTACATCTGTTCTACATCTGTCTTTTCTTAATTTGAATTTATGCCCCCTTAGGTTCATAATCTGAACAAGTGGAAGGATCCCATCAGAATTCAGCGTGCTCAACTCATTCAAGGCCTTATATACCTCGATCAGATCACCGCACAGGTGCCTGGTCTCCAGCCACTGCAATTTGCAGAACTTAAGCCTCTCTTGGTAAGAGGATCCCTTCATTCCCCTCACCAATCTTTTTGCCCTTCTCTGTACACGCTCAAGTAAATCTACATCCTTCCTAAAATGAGGCCTCCAGACCAGGCCAGACCTGTACTCAAGGTGTGGCCTGACCATTGCCTTATACAGAGGGATAATCACTTCCTTTTCCCTTCTAGCAAAATTCCTATATATCATTGACAAAACACCATGACCTGCCCTGGCAGCATGTCTGCATTGCTCAGAAAACTTCATATCTGCCTGCATAATTACTCCCAGATCTTTTTCATTTTCTACCACCTTAAGTGTAGTACCACACAGTTAGTACATTTCTCTGGGGATACTTCTACCCATATGCAGTACTTTGCATTTGTCAAGGTTAAACTTCAGTTGCCACTTCTTAGCCCATCTGCCCAAATTATCTAGATCCTGTTGCAGTAGCACACTGTCATTACTGTCATTAACAATCTTGCCAACCTTTGTATCATCTACAAACTTCGACATTAAGCCTGATATACCTTCATCAATATCATTGATAAATGTACAAAACAACAGTGGACCTGACACCGAACCCTGCGAGACTCCACTAATAACATTAGTCCACGAAGAGCAGCACCCATTGATTACCACTCTGTCTTCTCCCACTTAACCATCCTTTTATCCATTGTAGCAACTTACCCTTAATTCCATTCTGCTCCAATTCGTACAATAGGCTTTCATGTGCAACAGTGTCAGAAGCTTTCCTGAAATCCAAATAGATGATATCAAAATTATTTTTTGCATCCAGTTCCTTTGTAACCACATCATGGTATCCTATCAAATTTGTCAGACAAGAATTTCCCTTAACAAACCCATGCTGTGTCTGAATTATTGCTGCAGTCTTGTCTAGATGATCCTGCAATGCATCTTTAACCAGTGACTCCATTATTTTACCTGGAACAGAAGTTAAACTAACTGGTCTGTAATTACTCGTGTCACCCTTCGATCCCCCTTTGTAAATTGGGGATACATTTTCACATCTCCAATCCGTGGGAACCTACCCTGAGTCCAAGGATGCTCTCATAATTATGGCCAAGGGTTTGCTTAGTTGCTTTGCCGCCTCCTTAATCTGGACCATAATCTGCTATGCTGGTCCAGTTGGCAGATCGATCATATTTAGCAGTCAGGGGCTTGAACCCCGGTGTACTCAAAGAGCGTGTGCTACTGCACTCCAACTCCTGACCACTCGGCTATGGAGGCTGCTGGGCTTGAGTATCTTAGTGTTAATCTAATGTAATTTTGCAACAAGGTATTAAAAAATTCCCCATAATTGTGTGTATCGGTACACACAATTATGGCCGTTAAAGGAAGGAAAATTGTTTTGCAATTATTTTCGTTAATTTTTTACTTAATTTTTAATTGCATTAAATTGATTTTTAATTGTGTTCATTTGATTATTAATTACTGTTAATTATTTCTTACTGTAATATAAGAGTTTGATTTTTTTTAATTGTTTTCGTTTTAATTTCTGGAGAGTATCATAAGGAAGGGTTCTACGTATTATATCGAGGTAAACTTATCTTATTCTTTTACAAACTTCTTTAATGTTATATATACAAATATTGTTTTTACATCTTCAGCTAACCGTTCTATTATCTAGGTTTGTATATAACTCTATTTTTATATTCAATATCATTAGCATATTTTATATAATAACAGAAACTCGTAGGTTTGACTTTGATAATTCCGTGTATGTTTAAGAAATATAGGATTCATTATTTAGTGTATCAGTAGGTATATTTTTCATTGTTACATTAAAAATCTTCATAAATAACAAATGGAATTTTTAATGAGTGATGATTTTTGAAAAACACTAAATCAGTTTCAGGCATCTTAACTTTTACAGGCTTGTGTTCTTCATAGTCTGTTGCATGTTGTTTTAATTTTTCATCTGAATAAAATATGTTAAACCATATCACACATATATATATACAGTAAGCACCGGTTATAGTGAACTCTGGCTATTAGAATCAGCCGCTGAATAGAATCAAATTTCGAAGAACCGATCCAAATTAATAAAATGCACTACACTTTCATAGTTTACTAGAATCACATTTTCAGTTATAAGAATCAATTTTGAACACCTCTGTAATATTTTTATAAAGCACATTTTGTTGAGGTCACAACCATAAAACAATTTACAGTTTCCGGGTTATTGGGCTTTTCTGTTACTGCACTAAACAGGTAGCGAACTCGATCTTATTCATTTTTATTATAATACCGATAGCTGGAATTCTGTTTTCACATTATTATGATGAAATTTGTTTCCCCTTAGCTGAAATCTGCTCTTCATTTCTATATCTAAAACTTCATCTCACTTGCGTGGGCAGTGTTAGTTCCAATTTGTGTGCCGTGTGCTTTGTTATTGATTGACGCTTACCTTTTTTACTATGTTTAAAACATTTACTACCAAAAAAAAAATGTCATTGAACAGAAAGAGAGTGAATTTGAGTGTAAAAGATAACTTAAGAATTATAGAAATGTATGATAAATTAAACTTGGGCAATATGTCTCAAAGGGAAACAGCAGTAAAATTAGGAGTGCCTCAGTCATCTTTATCAAAATTGTTAAAGTATGTGACACATTAAACACTAATGTGATTAGTGAAACCAGAAAAAGGAAGCGTGAAAGGAAATGCTAAACAGTAGATGAAGTTCTGTTCGTTTGGTTCAAACAGGCCAGCTCATTTAATGTGCCAATCAATCGTAGCATTCTTCAAAAAGCTAATGATTTTGCTGAAAAACTACACTGAGTTTAAGGTGACAGATGAATGGCTGAGAAGATGGAAGGAGAGGCATGATATTGTTTATAAAAAACTTCATGGAAAAAAACAGGATTCTGATGGTTCTGCAGCTGACAACTGGTTGAAACATTATGACATTATGAAAGCAACTGCAGGTGAACTACGGCACGGGTCGGGACATGGTATAAAAAAACACCTGATACTGAGTTCTCAGTTAATCAGTGTTACTCTTCTTCTTCAGATTGGAAAGGCAGTGGACTTAAGCAAGTTTGACAAAGGCCAAATTGTAATGGCCAGATGACTAGGTGAGAGCATATCCAAAACGGCACGGCTGGTGTGATGCTCAGTCAGCAATGGTCAGTACCTACCAAAAGTGGTCCGAGGAGGGGGGGGAACCCACAAACTGCTAGCGAGGTGATGGACAACCATGGCTCATTGATGGGGTGAAGGCTCTCCCGGATGGTATGTCGTAACAGAAAGGTGACTGTGACACAACTCACTGGTAATGTGTCATTACTCCTATCACTAGGAGTAATGTGTCATAAGACAGTACATTGAAACCTGCAGAAAATGGAGCTGAGTAGCCACAGATCGCTCCCAGTGCAGATGCTAACCACAGTTCACCGGCAACAGCACCTACAATGGGCATGCAAGCATCAAAACTGGACCTTGAGTGATTGGAAGAAGTTTTCGTCTGGTCCAATGAATCACGTTTCCTATTGCACCATGTGGATGGCCGGGTATGTGTGCATCGTTTATCTAGGGAAGTGATGGGCCTGGATGCACCGTGGGACAAAAACAAGCCAATGGTGGCGGTGTCATGCTTGGGCTGTGTTCTGCTGGGATACCCTGGGTCCAGTCATCCATGTGCTGGGCACTCTGGCGTCTACCACCTACCTAAACATCATTGCTGACCAGGTTCACTCTTTCATGGCAACGGCCTTCCTCTCTGGCGCTGCCATCTTTCAGCAGGATAATGCACCATGCCACACTGCCCAGATTGTTCAAGACTAGTTTGCAGAACATGAGGAAGACTTCCAAGTATTTCCCTGGCCTCCAAATTCCCCAGACGTCAATCCCATCGAGCATCTGTGGTTTGTGTTGGAACAGCAATTCCGATCTGCGGCGTCTCAATCACAGACCTTACAGGATCTGCTGGTTATGTGTGGTATCAGATACCACAAGACACATTTATAAATCTTGTAGCACTCGTGCCTCGCTGGGTATGAACTGTTTTGGCTGCACGTGGAGGAACAACATCATATTAGGTAGGTGGGCATAATGTTTTGGCTCATCGGTGTATAATCCTGAAGACATGTTTAATACAGATGAAACAGGATTATACTACAACGCTACCACAAGTAGCATCTGCAGGAAAGACTATCGAGGACGGGATTACAGTTCTTTTAACATGCAACATGATGGGAACAATCAAGATGGCATTCGTTATCAGCAAGAGTAAATTGCCTAAATGTTTTAAAGGAGTGAAACAGCTGCCTGTTGAATATGCTAATAATACCAATGCTTGCATGAAAGCTTCTTTGTTTGAAGATTATCTTCAAACAAAGAAGATTATCTTCAAATAAATGGGATTTGAAATTGTATAAGAAAAACAAAAAAATTGCATTGGTTTTGTACAACTGCCAAGCTCGTCCAAAGTTTACTTTCAAACACATTGAATTAGTTTTTTTACCTTCAATACCACATCACTGATTCAACCTTTTGAACAGGGAATAATAAAAATGCTTAAAATCTTTTATAGAAGAATCATCCTGTCTATAGATGAGGGTTTGGGAATATCTTCCGATATCGCAAAGCAGATAATCTAGATGCACTTCATATGGTATGACAATGAGTGCCTGGAATGAAGTTTCCGAAACTTTCATTAGCAACTGTTTCAAAAAATGTGTATTAATTATTCATTATGGGCATCTAAGTCACAATACTGATCACGTGTTGAAAAACCTGAAGAGACGGGTGAACAGGAGTTTAATGCTTGGTGATCTACAAGTTACTATAGCTTCAACAGATGAAGAAATTGTCCAGTCTTGTTACTGATAATTTTGCCGAGGAATATGAAGATGTACCTGAATGAATTCCAGTTACAAAACGGCAAACTCGTGACGCTATAGCCCTCCTGAGGAGAGAGTTGGAAGAAACTGGTACAAGTGATTGTGAATGTAGACTTATTCAATATTGAAAAATCTATAAATAGACTTTGTAGTGATAATTTAAACAATCTAAAATAAGTGACTATTTTAAATTGTAATCATATTACAAAGTGTAATGTTTAATTAATATGTATATTAACTAAGCTATGTACTTAAGTATAAATTTATTTTTATTTTGTTCGGAACGTAAAAATCGGAATATTCTTCAGATTTTTACATATCATTTAATTAGTAACAAACCTTTTGGTAATAAAGTGTAAATTTGTGCTTTATATCTTTATTTTTGGACCCTCTAGATAATATTTGCTGATTTTCACTTATTAGAATCGCCGTTTATTAGGATCAAAATTTAATTTGCAAACGTTTTTACTTTTACAACAATAATGTTCTTTAATAACGTTGTTTTTAGAAGAGAATACTACAGTAGAGCTAGTGGAAGCGGTAACTAAAATAAATTTTAATATGACTAAGAAGCTTTCGGGGTAATGAACCCCTTCCTCAGCAAGAAAGGTACATACATACAGAAATGCAAACCTAACATAAAATGTTAGGAATGGAATAATTATACTAAATAGGCTGTGCATGCTCATATGACTGGGAGATCGTGTACATGAATGTGAGTGTTCAGTCACTTACTAGGCTAGATCAGGCGATTGTTGTTGGTGTGTAGCATGCATATGAGATTGCTGCCGCCAGTGTTTATCATGCTTCAAAACTACTGAAAATTGGGTGTAGCCTGGTACCTGTATTGCAATTTAAAACTATGTGACAGGTGGATATATTTAAGGTCCCTGACCATAGGTGGTGATAGTAGTGTCGAGATTGGTCGATCACCTCACTATCATGCCTGGGGTTGAGGTCATGTTGAGTTGACCAAAAATGCTCTGCGATTGCAGAGTGCTCAGATTCACCCAGGTGAATATACCTATCATGTTCTGCGAAGCAGTCCTGAAGACATCTGAAGCTTTTCCCTACATAGCAGCTGCCACAATCGTGGCAAGTGACCTGGTATTCGTTGCTGCTCTGTAAGAGAGGGGCAAGGCAATGGGCGTTTTTACTCTAGAGACCAGAGATTGTAAACTTCTACCAAAAAGTTGTATGCATTTCTCGCGGTACTCATGAAGGTTCTTAGAAACCTGGTCTGAGGCGCCCGGCTAATACGGAATATAAGCAGTAGGTGCACCCTCACTGTCGTGAGGGCCCCCTGTGGTGCAGGTATATAGATATTTTCACCATCATCCCCGGGGGTCGGATGTGCCACTGTTAGAATACCTCAACTCCCTATCCCCTTTCATACAGTTCACTTTAGAATTGGAAACAAATGTGCCCTTTCCTTACCAAGATGGGTTGGTGGTGAGGCGAGTGAGTCTTGAAACCTATCTTCAGGACCGCCTTGCAGAACATGATAGGTCCATCCACCTGGGTGACTCTGAGCACTCTGCAATCACAACATTTTTGGTCAACTCAACATGACCTCAAACCCAGGTGCGATATTGATTGACAAATGTGAACACAGTCACCGCCTATGGTTAGAGTCCCTAAATTTCAGCATTTTCTTCTTTCACGATTGGTGCCTGCAAGTCAATAAGTTCTTTGTTAGATCCCTTCTCTTCCTCTATTAACTCCTCCATATCTTTGGCATCACCCTCCAACTGAAGTAGCTCTGCAACCTTTACAATCTTATCTGCAACCACTTCATATGATTAGTCTTTTTCAAAGCCTTTTATGTCCGTGGGCATATTTTCTTCCATGCACCATTTAAAACTTTTAGTAATTTCTGCCCATGCCTTATTAATGTTTAAGATGGTGTGGTAAATAGTGTAAGATTTCTAAAAGTCTGAACGTAAAATTTTTCTCGGCATCTACTGCAGACAATGGCTAAGCAAATGTGCATAAATAGTATGTTTTTAGATTTGAAATAACACCCTGATCCATAGGTTGGATGAGTGAACTTGTTTTTCACGGTAGAAATATATGACTCGCATTCGAATTGAAATCATTAGATGCTTAGGATGTCCAGGAGCATTATCTAATAGAAGCAAAATCTTGAAAGGAATATTGTGGTCTTTACAATACAGTAAACCCCCGCTATTTGCGGGGGTTACATTCCTGAGAAATGTCGGGAATACCGAAAACGTGAATACTGAGTTATGGCCCCCATAGTAAGAAAAGGGTTCCGTTCCAAAGTATGAAATATATAAGAAAAACTAGTCTAAAATTTTGTCTATGTATGTATTATATGTACATTCATAATATGACTGTACATAGACAGTACATAGTGAAATGCAAGCATCTCTACTGTACAATAAAGATTTTCTTCTACAGCTCTGTAGCACAGTTATTCGATCTCAGATAAGGTTGTTTTTTTTTTGTTTTTTTTTAAATCCATCGAAATGAAAATAAGAAACAATTTAATATTAAATGTAATATTTATTAGAAATTTCAAACAAATCTTTCAAACCAGTGCCTTTGCTTGCTATCAAAAAAAAAACATTCCGCCAGTGCTATCACTAGTTTCGCTAGTGTTGATAAAGGAGTTTTGCCTTTTCACGAATGATGAGTGAACTTAATGGAATTTTATTTTGAGTTCGGTCTTCTATCCACAGATTTAAAGCTTTTTCCATTTTTTCTAATTTAACATCACGAGTTACAGAGCAAATTTTTGAAACAATTAGCGGGTTTTCGCGGACACTACGGCGGATTTTTTCTTCCGATTTTTGATTGATTGTACCGTTGACTCATTGATTTTATAATGTTTTGCCACTGAAGAGACACTTTCACCATTAGAAATTTTGTCTAATAACTCAATTTTATTCGCTAATGTCATCACCTTCTTTGATATTTTCACATTTCTCTTTTTATTCGTAGCCATATTTTTGTACGGGTTAGAAAGAACTTGTCCACAATAAAGGCACTTTCTTCCGTTAACACACTCGAAAAAGTCTGTTTTACACTGCAAAACGGTAGATTTACCATTTTTGTAAGCATATCAATTTATAAATTGATAAATTTATTCAATTTATAAGCATATAAATTAAAAGCAAACGACGAAACCTTCCATGACAAACGCATAACACATACTGAACAAGGATTAGCGAGAAACATCCACACTCGCGATTTTGTCACCCCTCTCCCCCCCCACCCACTCACTGAGCGCTGTTTTGACCGGGCAAGATAATTTTAGCCACGCCAATGTTTTTTATGGCTGAAAATATTCACGGCGCTTTAAAATTCACATTTTTTTTAGGTTTCATTTTATATTAAATCGGTGATCGCGAATACAGATACCACGAATAGCGGGAGTTTACTGTATTTTTCAACCTTGGGAATGAAGCAGCATTTAAACTAATCCTCAAAGAGATATTGTTATCCGTGCACTCTGGTTTGATCAGAAATGCACAGGTAAGGTGGCTTTATTGATGCCCTTAAATGCATGAAGATTTTCCATCCAGAATGGTACACAAGCAGTGGTTTTTAATCTTGTAATCTTCCACTGCATTAGCCCCAATCGTTTGAAGCCTTGAAACATGGCATTGTCTTTTTCTCTTTGGCATGTTCGAACTGGCATTTTTTTCCAATACAGAGCACTGGTTAACATTATAAAATTTGCTGCATTGAATTGCTGCCATCATCAATAATTTTTTCCAACGCATCACAAAGTTTCTTTGCAGCTGCAGAATCAGCACTGGCGACTTTACAGCACACTTTAATGTTGTGGAAACCAGCAAATTGCTTGCCACAAACTTGGCTTGGGATTCGCCGGCATCATCAGCCGTTTTCAATCCACTGCAGGATGAAGGCCTCTCCAGCAACTTTCCAGTTCCTTCTGTTTTGTGCAATGGTCATCCATCTACTACCCACAAACTCGTGAATTTCATCTGTCCATGTCCGTTGTTGTCTTCAAGGGTTTCTTCTAGCTCCTCTTGGGTACCATTCTGTTATTTTCTTTGTCCATCTGTTATTTCTTCGAGCTATGTGTCCTGCCCGACCATTTTAGTTCTTTAGTTTTGATAAGAATGTCGTTTATTTGAGTTTGCTGCCTAATCCTTATCTAACAGTCTGATTCCCAATATAACTCATTCCATTCTTCGCTGTGTAGTTCTCAGCTTCTCTTCCATTCTTTTGGTGAGTGCCCACGTTTCATTACCATAAGTCATGGTGGTGAGTATACATTGGTTCATTATTTTACATTTCAGACAAATTGGGATATTTCAGTATATGAGGAGCATATACTCCTCAATTAATCAGTAAAATCTATTAATCTTGTTGAACTTCATTGTCAATTAAATTGTATTTTTAACTATACATTTTTTTTTTTTTTTTTTTTTTTATGTGAACCCCAAACACGAGAGGTATTAGAACTTATAGTACTTAGTACCGTGCTTGGGTTGGAGGTTGACAAGACGAAAGAAGATATTTGTTGACATTGGACTTTAACCACTGTAGATTGTAATTTTCAGGAAATACGTATGAAGGAAGGTTGTTATAGAAAATGGCAGTTGAATGAATAAATGAGGAAGATGAAAAGTTGGTTCTGTGGGTTTGAAGTTGGACAGTAAATGGATGTTGGCTGGTGGTGGCACGTGTTCGGACTGTTTTGAAAGAGGGAGTGGGAATTATAGAAGCCAATTCAGAAGAACAGTGCCCGTGGAAGTAGCTGTAGAAGAGGCATGCAGCAGAAACAGTACGTCTATGAGACAGCGAGTGGAGAGACTCTGTTAGAGATAAATCATTATTTAACCTAACTGCCCTCTTCTGAATAGAATCAAGAAGCCTGAGAGAGGTTTTGGGGGCACCACCCCAGATATGGGGAAAATATTCCATGGCAGGGTGGATTTGCGATTTATACAGAGTGAGCAGTTGTTTGGAAGAAAAGTAACGCCGAGAGCGAAAGAGAAAACGAAGTTTTTTAGATGCAGAGGAAGCAATATTTGTAATGTGCTTGTGCCAAGAGAGATTAGAAGTCAGGATAATCCCCAAAAGAGATATATCATTTTGCCTAGAAATCGGAGTGTCACTAAAGATAAGCATAGGAGCAGAAGAATCCTTTTTACGAGATACAAGACAAGACTGAGTTTTAGAAGGATTGAAATCAACTAAGTTGTCTTTGCCCCACTGGAGAATTACCTGAAGATTGGCATTTAAGGAATTGGTAGCAGATTTTTGAGAAGTTGAAGCTGATTGAGCAGGACAAGGTTTCTCAAAATGGAAAGTGCAATGCAATGTGCTATCATCGGCAAAACTATGGATAGGATTTCCAGTTGATGGAAGGTCATTAATATACAAAAGGAAAAGAGTGGGGGAAAGAACTGAACCTTGGGGGACACTGGCATTAGTGGAGAAGTTAGAAGACAGAGAGCCATCTACCATCACCCTCAGTGAGCGATCAGAGAGAAAACTGGATAACCAATTACTAAAAACGGTTGGCAAACCATAAGATGGAAGCTTGTTTAGAAGACCTTAATGCCAAACACGATCAAAAGCCTTTGAGATGTCAAGAGCAACTACTTGTGTTTCACCGAACCTCTCCATTGAATTAGTCCATAAATGGATAACATAAGCCAGAATATCGCCAGTGGATCCGACACTGA
The DNA here is from genome assembly GCF_048544385.1 of Mastigoproctus giganteus. Taxonomy (NCBI): domain Eukaryota; kingdom Metazoa; phylum Arthropoda; class Arachnida; order Uropygi; family Thelyphonidae; genus Mastigoproctus; species Mastigoproctus giganteus. Next base: position 113,682,411 of record NC_143586.1, on the reverse strand, counting down.
CGGAATCCATACTGGCGATCGTTGATCAGATGGAAGGTTTCTAGGTAGTTTAAGAGTTGGCGGTTAATTGATTTTTCCATTACTTTAGAAAGAGTAGAAGTAATTGCAATGGGATGATAACTGGATGGGAGGGATTTGTCACCCTTTTTAGGAACTGGCTGGATATGAGCAAATTTCCAAGTAGAAGGAAAAACACCTTTGGAATAAGAAAGTGAAAAAAAGCCGGCAAAGAATACGAGTAAGTTCAGGAACACAGGTTTTGAGAACAAGTGGAGAACTACCATCAGGACCTGGTGCTTTCTTAGCATCAAGATTCATCAAAATCCTTCTGATATCTTTTGACGGAAGACCACAGGAGGCATTGAATGGAGTGTGTTGGGAATGGTGGGAGGAGTTTTACCAAGGTCATTAATACATGAGTTGGAAGTAAAATGGGATGCTAGCAGGTCAGCGTTATCCTTGGCTGAAGTGACAACAGAACCATCTGGTTTGGACAGAGGTGGGCAAAAGTTGCAGCCAATAGCTTTGGCAAGAGAACAGAATGCTCGGCTACCATTAGGGCAAGAAGCAAGTTTTCTACTCTCAGCCTGTTCAAACTCTAGTTTGGACTGATTAATAACTGCTTTACAATTGTTGCGAACTTTGGTGTAGGCAGAAAATGAAACTGAAGAATTAGAAACAAGCCAATTACGATATGCAACATTCTTCTCTTGAACAGCCTTAGCACATTTATTGGAAAACCAAGGTTTCGATAAAGGACGAGATTTCAAAGTGTAGTGTGGGATAAAGGATTCCATTCCTGCAAGAATAATTTCACTGACACGATCTGAGCAAACATTGACATCAGAACTTTTGAAACAGTAATCCGACCAAGGAAAAGAAGTCTCGCAGGTCATGCCATTTTGCATTTTTGTAATGCCAAACAACAGGAGCTTGGGAATAGCCACGAGATAAAGTTTCCATTGGAGAAAAGACAATCACCAAGTTGTGATCTGAAGTGCCTAAAGGAGCTCTCACTTCGACCGTGTACTTAGAAGGGTTGTTTGTGAGAAAAAGATCAAGCGTATTGGCTGTATGATTAGGATTGTCTGGTATTCTTGTAGGTAAATGAACAATCTGCGCTAGGTCATTAGTAATTGCAAAAGCCTCAGCATCTTGACCTGCTGGGTCGGTGTGACTAGAAAATGGAAGCCAGCTGGAGTTGTAAACATTAAAATCATCAAGGAAAATTACCTCACTGTTAGGAAAGTTGGACTGGAGAAAGTCAAGTTGCAAAGAGAGAAAGTCAAAGAGCTCCAAGTGATTAGTGGAGTTGGGAGAACGGTAGAGACAACAGATGAATTTGACGCAATGAGGTAGAGAGATTTTAAGCCAGAGAAGATCAAAGAGAGGAGATTCCAAATTGCCAAGTCTCTGACAGGGAATATCAGAATGGACATATGCACAAGTACCACTTTTGAGGTGAAAGGAATCATACAGCGAATAATTTGGGCATCTGAGATGAGCAGTAGTTGAATCAACCAATAACTGAGATTTTTTTCAGAAAAAGTAGATGGGGTTTGGCAGACTGCAAATGGAAATGGACATCGTTGAGATTAGAATTGAGACCACGTATATTTGTGAAATGAATTAGAAAGTGCTTGGGAGGTTTAGATCTTTTCGCAGATAAGCTTGCTCTATTAGTTTGACAATTCGTGGTGTATTCAATGGTAAGAAAAAGTGGGTGGGATATGCTGTATGTAATAATGAAATTTTTGGATATGGTGTACATGTGGTAAGATATAACGACTTAGGTTACGTAACATAACAAATTATAACGACATAACATAACGACTTTTAACATATAACGACTTGGGTTACGTAACATAAATATTTAGAAAAATAAATAATTAATACTTAACTTGATACGGAAGTTATATAAAGGGATTTCGTAGATAACACTCGATAGTGAAACATAAATATAACGTTATAACTGTGTTGGGATACAAGTTTAGGGTTTTAATTTTGTACTGAAATTGAAATTTTATTGAAATTAAATCGAAGTCATGACTCAAACCAGGGCAGCAAAGCAAAAGGCTCAAGCTAATGAGAGTGCTGTGGCTCCAAGGAGAACTGAGGGGGGGCAGTTGTCCTCTGAATCACAGCCTTTTAAAATGCACTACTTGCTTGATGTTTGTGGAGCAGTTGGGTATGGGACATGATACTGCCATGGAGGATGTCTTTGATTGTGCGCGATGCAAGGAGTGTAAGGAAATCAGGCAACAACTCAGCGTTGTTATGGGCCTATATGAGAGCTTGAAGGACAGGGTGGATGCTCTCGAAGGATTAAAAGTGAAGGGCGCATCAAGCTCTCAGCTGCCCACACCAATGCCAGAGCTTGCACTTGGTCATCGCGCGACACAGCGGCAGCCCCCAAGGCAGAATGCGGTGGTCCCTAAGGAACTAGTAGTTGCTGGTGACTCTATTGTCAGGGAAACTGGGAAACATGCTTTGTAAAAGGATAGGTGGAACAGGACCAGGGTATGTCTCCCAGGGGCAAAGGTTGATGAAGTTGTAGAGCGGATATCATCTTTTAAGGGCACAAAAGGTGATATAGTTGTACACGTTGGCACTAACGATATTAAGAGAAGGAGACCAGCGGAATTACTTAACAACTACAGGTCATGGTTGAAAAAAACCCGTGAATTAGGGTTGAATTTGAAAGTGTCTGCAATTCTGCTCAGGCGATAGGAGGGAGTATATGAAGAGAGCCCTGTCGATAAATTCGGCCCTGGAAAGATTGTGCAAGGCTCAAGGGGTAGAATTTTTGTTTTTTTTTTTTTTCAGCCTGGTCTGTACTTGTTAACAGGAGAGACTGCTTCTACACTTAAATGGAAAGGGTGCAAGAATGTTTGCTGATGCTATCGAGGCAGTGTTAGGTGGGTCAGAAAACTGCTAGATTGGGGGGATACAAGGACTAATAGATTAACAGTAGCCACTGGCAGAGGTGAAAGTGATTTTTGCACTGCTTCTATTGGAATGAGCAGCAGCCTGGAAAATAAGATGCAGGATATTTCAGAGACTGCTGGGAATCATTGGGGTACAAGTAAACACATGGGTTGTGTTAGGGTAGCAAAGAAAAAGAACAGGTGCATGTATACTTGTGTGTACACCAATGCTAGGAGTTTAGTAAATAAATTTGATGAATTTGAGGTATTGCTCAAAACATCAAAGGCAGATATTGTGGGGATTTCAGAGACATGGTGTCACACAGATATAAGGAATACAGGATAGGAAGGGAGGAGGGGTTATGCTATTAGGTAAGAAATACATAAAATCCAAGGAAGTGAAGCCAGTCGACACCGCTGGACAGAGCAGTGTCGAGTCAGTTTGGTGTGACATAAGCATTGGGAGATCAAAATTGAGAGTACGAGTGTGCTATAGGCCTAATGACTGATGAGTGTAATAAGAAACTGTACAGGGAAATAGAGTGGGCCAGTAAATCAGAGAGGCTTATAATGGGAGATTTTAATTTCCCAGATATTGACTGGAATTTTGGGGCTGGTCACTCACAAACTAGTAAGGCTTTTGTGGATTTATTGGATGATTGTGCGGGAGGCAACTAGAGGGAGTAATACTCTTGATTTGATTATCAGTAGTGATTCTTCATGCATTAAGAATCTGCAGATAAATGAACCACTAGGTGGCAGTGATCACAGTGTGCTGAAGTGGGATTTACTCAAAGAGGTAACTACCATCAGGGGTAAAGGGAAGGGTTATTGCTTTCGTAAAGGCGACTACGATGGACTGAGATAGTATTTAAATTCTATACGGTGGGACCAACTGATGATGTTACCAACAGCAAATTCAAAATGGGATGCATTCAAAGAACTTATCTTGGAAGCTACTAGGCTTTACATACCAACTAAGAAATATTGTTCAAGGTTTAGGCCTAAATGGATGTCAGATGAACTAATGAGACATATGGCAGAGAAGAAAAATGCATGGGATACATACAAATTAACACGTGACACAGAAGCCTATGATAGATACAGGTTGATCTGTAACCAAGTTACAAAGGAGGTTAGGCATGCGAAGGCAGATTACGAGATATCTTTGGCAAAGGATGCAAAGAAAAACAGCAAAGAGTTCTTTACTTACAAAGGGTACTAGGAAAGTTTTGCAATACAGCTTTGTTTATTTAATTTTTTCAAAGTAATTTCCTCTACATTCAATACACCTCTCCATCCTCCGAAACCAATCTTTAAACCAGTTCTGCCAAGTTTCACTAGGGAGAAAAGCACACTGGTTGTCCCAAGCCTGTAGAAGGTCCTCATCACTGGAAAACCGCCTCCCTTTTAGCTTCATTTTCACATGCGGGAACAGTGCAAAGTCGCAGGGAGCAAGGTCTGGACTGTAGGGAGGGTGCTCCAGAAGTTTCAGTCCTGTCGCGGTCAAATACTCGGTGCAGGCTTTGGCGCGGTCAGCTGGAGCATCATCGTGATGGAGGTACCAGGTGTCCATTCCTGACTTTGGCTGCAGGTTCTTCATAGATCCAATGACTTTAGGCAGGCATTGTTCAGTATACCACTTAGCTGTGACTGTCTTCTGCGTGTCCAAAATGACACGTTCCACAATTCCACTCGATTTGAAAAATACAGCTATCATTTTCTTCTTTACAGATCGGGATTTTCTGACAATTACGGGTGTGTCGTCATCATCAAAGACCCAAACTTTGTTTTGAGCCTTGGTCGGCAGATCGTAATAGTACAGCCAAGTCTCGTCACCTGTCACGATGTTGTTCACATACCGAGATTGTCCCTTATCAAACTTTTTTAACATCTCCCGGCATCAAGTCACACGTCGTGTCATCTGCTCTTCAGTCAGTTGATGCGGCACCCAGAGAGAACAAAGTTTCTTCACGTGCAAATGATCTTGCAGAATCGAACGAATTGCTGGTGCATTTAGGCCCAAAGTATCCTCTATCTGTTGGTAGGTCACTTGCCTGTTTTCGTCAAGCATTTTCCTCACAGCAGTAACGTTTACCTCCGTAACTGACGTTCGTGGCCTTCCCGGCCTCTCAGAATCCTCCAGAGTGAAATTTCTCCTTTGGAATTCTCTATACCACCTGAATATCGTTGTACGATGTGGACAATCATCATCTAGTGCAAGAGTCATTTCTTCTAAGCACTGGTCTATGGTTAAACCACGCACGAAATTATACCGCAAAACTGTCCTTATGTCATTTCGTGACCACGATGCCATTGCAAGCACTTTACACTCTCACTACTGATGAATAACTGAGCCCATCAACTTGGCGCAGCGGCTACTATGCACGTATGAACATGTCTCAACATGCAGTAACAAGCAGCTTCCTGTGATTCATTGTTGCGTCATATTGCAAAACTTTCCTAGTACCCTTTGTATGTAAACTCTAGAAGGAAGGGGATGAATCAGATTGGTTCACTTGATATCGATGGGTCAACTGTTGATGATCCTGCTCAGGTAGCTAAATACTAAATGAATATTTTGGGGTGGAGGGATCTATCCTGTTATATTAAAAGAGGCAGCAAAGGAAGTAAGAGAGAGAGAAGTAGAAAGGAATTGCCAAGAAAGAAAAGAATGATGATATCCAGCTCAGGACCCTGGGTGTGCCAAGCCAGATATCTATCACATCACCAGATATGAGCCCCTGGGGCTCATATCTGGTGATGTGATCTATTATATCTGGTGATGTGAAAGATATCTGGTGATATCTATCACATCACCAGATAGATTCATGGATTCTCAGTATTTTGATTCACAGAGAAATAATACATAAAAGTATTGAGGTGAGGATTACAATAAAATAAAATAAAATTAAACTGATATACAGTATAAAGCTATGGAAAAAATAAAGCTCCTATAATGGATTTCAAAGCAAAAATGAAAAAGATACATTTATTAAAAAGGGAGACTTGTTTAGTCAATTTTTTGACTAAACAAGTCAAAAAACTTAAACCCTTAAACCCACATTATTTTCTTTAAAAAATTAATTTTGATTTTTATAGATTGGGGGTGGCCAACTAGTTGATCACAGCTTTAATTTCGGTCGATCACGACAAATTTTAAATATATATAAAAAATAGATTAGTCAAAATTTAAATGTTATTATTGTGGAGAGAGTAGTGTATGTGTCGAATTCTTATTTAAATTACTTAATATTAATAGCTGGACAGTACTTATACGTTAATTTAATACCCTTTGATTTAAAATTAATACTACAAAAAAAAGAGTAAAACGCATAATTTTCAACAAGAATGAGAACTACTTCTTATAATGAGAATACTTTTTGGTAATGATAATAAAAGAAAAATGTTGTTGTTTGATTGTCTTCAAAAAACTATGAACTATTTTCTGACGGTCAATTCATCAGATGCATTTTTAGAAAGAACAGATTCTCTTTAAATACTAAAAGTTTTATGGACATATAGCTCGATTGCTCATTTTTATTCGTATGGTTTTGATGATTCTGTCACTAGAGAAGAACTGATAGGTATGGTTTCGTTAAAAGAATGAACTAGAGGCTTTGATATACTTAACACATTCAAAAATTTTATTTAAAAACGACCACTATTTAAGCTCATCTCAATAACAACCGATGGAGCTAAAGTAATGACGGGCATCTTAACAGATTCATCACATTGTGCGTGCCACAAGGATGATGAATTCTCAGATTTTTTGAGTTACCACTGTAACATTCACTAACATGTGTTAGCTAGCAAAAGATTAAATACTAAAAGTATTATGGACACATCTTTCAAAATCGTGAATTCCATCAGAGAACAATCTCTTCAAAGGAGACTTTTCAAAATGCAACTCGATGAAAATGAACCAGATATGATATTACACACAGATGTGAGGTGGCTGAGCTGGAGTAAGTAGAAACTTTTCTGCAGAGATTTCAAAATTTGTTGAATGAAATTTAAAATTTGTTGATCAAAGGGGAGATGATTATCAGCAGCTACAAGATATGGAGTGGTTGTGTGATCTGGCTTTTCTGGCAGATTTTACCAGTAAATTAAGGGATCTGAATTTGGAATTACAAGGAAAAAATAAAAATGCGGGTGATATGATTAGTAGTACTTCTGTATATAAATATCAATTTCTGGCAATGGCTAAGGATCTCAAAGAAAAAAAAATTCAATCATTTGCAAAAATATCCTATTTTTGAATTAAATAGTGAGAAATATGTTTCTGAAATTGAGAAAGTTGTGTTTGGTTTTTAAACCAAAATCAGTGATTTTAAAACAATTGAAGAAACATTGTTCAATATATTTCTTATCCATTTAATATCAACTTAGATATGAAATAAATTGCAGAAAAAAATCGCTGAGATTTTTCACATGGGGAAAATATTTGAAAATGAAATTAGTGCATTGCAAAACTATCTTCCTGGAAGCCATATCATCAGAAAAAGACTTTTGGAAATATATGTTTGCCAAGAAAAGTACTCAAATGTAAAAAAATGCAGTGAACTTCCTGTTTTGGTTCCATATATCTATGTGAATTGGCCTTTTTGTATTTGAAACAAACAAAGAATCGCACTACTCTTACGGACTTGCATACAGAAGCTTCTTCACGGTTGGCCTTATCACAACATATCCCCGATTTTGAAAGCTTGGCAGATGACATGAAGACACAAATTAAAAATTTAAATATGTATGAATTTAAAATAAGAGTTCTGAATTGTATTTAATTTTACTGGTACTAGCATAGGATATGATACATGACACTGCTGAACATACTAGACATTTTGTTCTAGAACAGGTTTAGCACATGAGCTTTTTATGCTTATGGTTTTGTGAATTGCAATTTGTTCAATAAACAAAGTCATCGTTGAAATTTACAGCACTGTATGACATAATCAGATATGTCCTGGATTGAAAGGGGACAGCACTGCACATGAAAAATGCTGTTGGCTGGCAGACATAACAGCACAAGGTGCACTGGCCTGCTTCATTTCTTTTGTTATTTCGGACATTCAAAGCAATTACACAGTGGTTCTATGTAATTGCTTTGAATTCATTTTGCCACGTACACCAGTGGAATAGTATTTGTAACTTTTTTTTTTTTTTTTTTTTTTTTTTGATGTGTTAAATCCAGGGCTCACGTTTGTGGTCAGAAGTTACTTTGATTCATGGAGAAACTTATAGTTCAACATCAGGAATGTTTCTCTCTTAATACATATTTTCTGTTTTTCTCAGGCTGGATCAGTATTCAGTTCTGTATCTGCATGTCAGGCAATTATAGAACTGAATTGATTTTGGCTACCTTAAGAAAAAAATTCACTTAATTCCTTTTTACAAGTATTATGATTCACTCATTTCAGATTGGGCTACGCTTGGAAGAAACAGTATACAGGCAGTTCTTGGGTTTACAAGGTCCCCCCCCCCCCCCGAGTATCAACAAAATCGAAAATACGAATATTAATTGCAAAAAATGAATGTTAAACACTCACTCATAAATACTGTACTTCAAACCATAATGCGTAGATATAGATGTGAGCCCCTGGGGTTAAATATCATAATGTGAACCCAATAACACATTGTTTTTTTAGTAATTTGTTCCATGACCTTGGAAGTTCAAATTTTCTTTATTTACCCATGTATAAGATGCACCTTAATTTTGGGGCCAGAAATTTGAAAAAAAATGTATTACATAAAGTTATTGAACTCAAGTTTTATTCATCATAAAATTCATACAACTCCTCATCACTGTCAAAACTCCCATCCATTAGCTTGTCCTCATTTGTGTCTGATGATGAATCACTGTCTTCACATATTGCGTCGTCCTCAGTTCTATCTATGGCATTTGATATGCCACACTTCTTAAATGACTCAATCTTGATATCCCAGAATCTTTTCATCCAGGTACAAACTTCTCCTATAGTTGGTTTCTTCACTCTTCCTGCTGATGTCAGATTGTCCCCAGAAGACTTCATCCATTGGTTCCATTTGTCTCTCATGGCAGCTTTGAAGGGTTTGTTAATGCTGACATGAAGTGGTTGACGGCAAGTTTTGTTTTTTGTTGTGTGCGTGAACTGATCAAGCACCAATAGTGCAGGTTTGTGTAAGAGTCCACCTGGTCTCCTGCTCCAAACTTTCTCAAACCAGATCTTCATCCCATCCTGATCCATCCAACCCTTGTCATGAATGTGGACAATCACTCCTCGAGGAATGTCTTCTTTTGGCATTGTTTTGCATTTGAAAATCAGCATAGGAGGGAGCTTGGTTCTGTCGGCACAACAAGCTAGAACAACTGTTACAGTTTTTCTAGCTTGTTGAAAACTGTAACTGAAGGCAGTTACAGTTTTCACCCCCTTCTTATCAACAGTTCTCTTACTTGGGACATCAAATTGAAGGGGGACTTCGTCCAGATTTGCAATCTGTCCCAACTCAAACTGATGTTTTCTGACATTGAATGACAAAAAGATGAAATTCAAGGACCTTCTGCTCATAACTTTCAGGCATCTTTTGGGCAAGTCCGGTGCGTGTACACATGCTTAGTCCATTCCGTTTCATAAACTCGAAGCACCAATTGTGTCCTCCTTTGAAATCAGTAACTTCTTTTTCATCAGCAAGTCTTCTTGTCTCATGCTGAACCATCTTTGTGGACACAAGAATTCCAGTTGCCCTTTGCTCTTCAATTCCCTCTCTAAAGCAGGTCATTTTGCTGACTTGTCTCTCATGGCCTTCTTCTGCCGTGTCATTTTCAGTAGGGGTTTCTTCCCGTAGCCAGTCTCAGATTGTTTTCTCAGAGGACCAAACTTACATTCAGCAGCACGATTTCCATTTACAGTACTTTTGCAAACTGGCTGACTTTTAACTTGAATTGAGCACTGTACGAAAATCTTTTCTGAGCCATTTCTGGGCAGAATGTGGCAAAACGTAACCTAATATACCGGTAACAGGTGCAAAACAATGAGCGCAAAGACAAAAGGCGGGAAATGCAAGTAAAAAAATCTACAACCATATAAGACACATCCAGTTTTTAGACCCCAAATTTTTTGAAAAAGTGTGCGTCTTATACATGGGGAAATATGGTAACTCTCTAAAAGGTCGTTTTTATAGTGTAAACTGTATAATTCCAATTGAAATCACTACACTTTCATCTTTATATGTTATGTTATAAGAACCAATTTTGAATGGCCTTGTGATATATTTTTAAAACACATTTCTGGAGGTCACGGCCATAAAACAAAAACAATTTGCGCTTTCCAGTTCATTGGGCTTTTTTTTTTTTTTTTTTTGTTCCTGCAAGCAATTATAAACAGGTAGTAAATGTAAGGTTATTGCATTTGCAAAAATACTGATAACTGGAATGGTGTGGTTTTTACGTTATTATGGTGAAATGTGTTTCCCCTTTACTGAAATCTTCAAACATAAAAAACAAATTTTCTCTTCGTAAACTCCTTACTCCATGCAAATCGTGCGTTCCATTAAAAAAATGCTTATGCACACTATTGATATTTATAAAGAAAAAAGATCTTGGAAATAAACGCCTCTTGAAGAAGACGACAACTCCTGAGCCAATAATGAGTGATCGAGTGTGCATTTAGTTGATGATGAAGAATAAACATTCTTCATCATTTGTAAGTCATAATTTCTCTATTATTATAATTTGCTTGATTTTACAGGCTACGTTTTCTCTTCTTTGGATAAATCACTGTTTAAACAAACTAATTTCATTGATAACATAACCCCAATTTTAATATTTCTCTGGAAAAAATATTCCTGCTTTATGAGTGCACACTAGGAACAAATTAAATCGTAAAGTCAGGAACTACCTATACTCTTGTATACTTGGCAGAAATCCCACAAACTTTCCAAGTTTGTGGGATTTCTGCAAAGTATCATTTGATAATTTACTTCTTTACCCTGAAATTTAGATTTTTAATTATATACGGCTATCTGTATGCTGTTTCATGCTCTTGAAGTGAAATGGCTGTTTTTTTTTTTTTTTGATTTATTAAAATAGTTGAATATATTGTAGAATATAGTAAATTTTATTTTTTTTTTAAAAAAATAAAACCATGTTACTGTTTTTTTTTTTTTTTTTTTTTTTTATATAGGCTCTCATACCAATGTTTTTTCTTCATCAGACTTCATTGCATACCAAAGTTAACAAGAATATGGCCTTGAAAACTAATGATGAATCTTTAAACGGTGAAGATTTAAATGGTCAGAGTAAACCACCATTAGCCATAATTTTTTCTTGGATGATGGCAAAAGGAAATCACCTTGATAAATACTGTAACATTTATTTACAAAGAGGTTTTGATGTCCTTACTGTTAACATGACTCCTAAACAGATGCTTTTCCCAACACAAGGTGCACAAATAATTGCATTAAATATCTTGGATTATCTAAAATCACATACAGAATATGATAAAATATTAATTCATGCATTCTCTGTAGGTGCTTATCTTTTTGGTGAAATGATGATAAAAATGCAAGAAAATGAGAAATATGCCATGATCAGTAAACGCTTTGCTGGTCTAATTTTTGACAGTGCAGCAGACATTGAAGATATTCCAATAGGCTTTCCAAGGGCTGTAGCAAAAAATCCAATTGCAGTTAAAATAGTAGAATGGTATGTTTTATCTCATCTGAAAATTCTGAAAAATATTGCTACTAAGCACTACACGAAAGCATCTCAAACATTTCATAACAACCATTCTATACAATGCCCATCACTATGGTTAGTATCAGAAAATGATTTAATTGGCACTCCAGCAGCTTCAAAAAAAGTGTCTGATAAATGGAAAGGTAAGGGTATGGACGTATCCACAAAGTGCTGGGAGAAATCAGGACATGTTAGTCATTTTCACTTTCATCCAGAGGAATATGTTGCTGAGATAGATAAATTTTTAATAAAAGCTGATCTTTTAAAATAGGCTATAAATCAGATTTTGTTTTGTTTATATTTAGTTTGATGATGTTCAGTGCAATTATTTTTATATGAATAATGGTGTTTATGTATTGTACTTATTTGACAACAAAAACAAGTTGTCAGTGTTATGTAACTTTTCAAATTTTATTTACTTGACATGTAATGTGGAAGTTATTTTTAATGGTATATAACGAAAACCATTTTAAATATGTTATGTTCTGTTCTGTTCTGTTCTCCCCAAATTCTTCAGAACTTTTTGTTTTTCAGAGGCCAATGGTAATTGGGAATCAGAACCAAGAATAGAAGAATATGTTATGTCAATATGGATATAGATAAGAATGGGCTTCATTAAATTGTAAATAAAAAAAAAAAACTATGTACGTAATTTGTTAAATGCAATAGGTTCTTTAGTTTAAAAGAACTTACAAGTGTTTCTTTATTGGAGTATTGATTTGTTTTTAAATTGTGTTAAGTCAACTGTACAAAAATGTTTATGGCTGAAAGATGGTGTCATTAAATTTACTTTTATAAGCATAGTGATTTCATGGAAAGGTGAAATTGGCACCGACCAGTGGAAATTATGCTGTGAAAGTTTGTATACAAGAAACAGATTTTTTACACTTCAAGTGTAACTTAAAATGACCTGTATTTTATAAGGGATGAATTGTGCAAGCCTAAACATTTTTTCTCTTTTCTTTGGAGTAGTCTTGTTTTTTGCCCATAAAACACTTTACATTTCACTGATGCATATGGACTTCAATACTGGTATTGAGGAGGGATGGGAAACTTCTCAAGAAGTATACATTTTATTGTACTCTAATCAATACTTCTGTTTATGTTTATTCTTTTATGACATTTACTTTTATATGAAATGTAAACAATGTTCAACTTGAATTTTTAAAAAATTATACTATGAAGGGAGCTCGGTCCGGAAAACAGAAGTTGAAGGAAGTCTCTTCTGTACGGTTGAAGTTAAACAGTAAAAGGATGCTGACTGGTTGCGGCATGTGTTCGGAAGAGAGTGGTATTTAAAAAATTAAAAACATTACTTTTTTGATGTAATATTATTTCATTAAATTCTGGATCTGGCTTCCAGAGAATTTTGGCTTTTGTAGGCCTAGATGAGACCATGTCAGGAGGCAGATTGCCTTTTGATTTTAAAATTTTTGTATTGCCATCTTCATAGTGTCTACAACTACACAGAAGGTGGCACTGTGTACTGGAAGAACAGTAACATAAGATGAAGTGTTTGAAATGACTATGATAAACATACATGTTTGTTATTGCTAGAATAAAGAACAGGACTATTTTTTGCTTGTCCCCTTCAAAAACTGAATTAATACATTAGTGCACTTATTTTTTTTTTTTGGCAAGCTCAATGTAAGGTTAATTAGCCCAGTCACAAGGGTTTTCATCTTTTAACACACACATAGCGAAGCTGCAGCCCTTATCTTCTCAGTGACAGCCACTTACTAAGATAGATACAACACAACACCTAACTGTATGCCACATTATACAAACATTAAATTATTTCCAAATTGGTGATTAGACCGGGGTTCAAGCCCATGACCACCAAATACGGAGGATGCGGAAAGGTCAGGGAATGACCACCGCATATCCCTGGGGCAATATGGCCTTAGTTGCTAATGCTCCTAAAAACCAACTAAGAAACAAACCAAATTGGTGTTTGTAAACTTGAGAAAAACATACACAGTCCAGTGCACTAGTACCATAGTAAGTTCCTGCTGAACAAATTTGTAAAAATGTAATTGATTTAATTGATAGGAGAATAGTTTCAATGTATTAACATTATTATTCCAGGATGTATTTCTGATTCCCAGCATACTTATGTACAATAAATGAAAGCAAAGTTCTTCATATTAGGATGTGCTACAAATAGAAATTATGCCTATAAATGCTTTTGAAAATAAAATTGGCATTATGTGATATCCATAACAAAAATAATTTTGTACACTATCTGGCATTCTAAAAGTTAGTTTTTCAATTTGAAAAGTAGCATTGAACTAGCTTTTGTGCACATGTAATTTTATGTAATTTCAAATCTAATAAAGAAATTTCTGTACCAGTATTATTTGCCAAGTTGTACATTTTAAGGGACTTATTAAAATTTATTATTTTTATTTAAATGTTCAGTGTGTCATAATTTCAGAGCTGAAAAATAAGTCAGGAAAGCTAAAAGCAACACTACTTTTGGGCCAAGTGCAATAAACTAGAACAAAAAATTTTAGTTTTTTCTTTAAATACTGTGGTCAGAGTAGTTCACAATATATCATTATAATCAATTACAATTGTGTTCAGCAGTTGGCTTGAACTGTGATCCACTCAGAGCATGTGACTGCACTCAGCTGTCAGGCCTGTTCTATGCAAAAAACAAATAAAAATGGTCCCAGGCTAAACAAAAAATGAGCTGTTGATGCTAATAGCCAGAATTCAACCAGTGTGCTGACAGAATCGAGCAGTTTATTTGACGTGCCTTCAACCACGAACATGTTGATCACGCTTCAAAATAAGCTGTATTTGCTACAGCAAAGCATGTGGATTACCACTGAATACTTATACACATTGGCACAACAAATACTTTAAATGCCAGAGGTGAATTGTACAATCAAGCATTTGTAGATCGAACTGGAATGCATCATATTTTTATACACTTTTAATCCTTTACACTTTACTATTTGAAAGACATTTTGCTGATTACTTGGAATGGTGTCCTCCCAACCCACTTTTAACCAACCAGATCGTCGAAGAGGTGATCAACTTCTGTTTTTATTTCATGTGGAGGGTACCAGTGATCTTATGGATTCTAATATTTTTTTAATGAAAAATTTGAATATTTAAACATTCTTTTCATAAAGTCATCTGTGGTAGCCTAATCGGCATGATATACTGCCACTTCTTTGGAGACACCTGGTTAGAGTAACTTTAGGACTCTTTGTGGGGGGGGGGGGGCTATAGTTACTCAATCTCAGGTTTGAACATTGTTTTTCCACCAACAGACAGAACATACCAGAACTATTTCTCTATCTTCAGCTGTGGTAATAATCATGCCTCAGCCTTCGGTGGCAACTTGTTCTGGTTAATCAACCAAGATCACACCTGTATCCCAGATGATGAATGCCATGACTTTCCCAGAAAACTTCTGCACTCAAAAATTTTGGAGGGGAGAAACAGCTTCCAATGTTTTGACTGTTCTTTTCATGGTCAAAGTGGTGTCCATGGTGACCTATCATCTCCTAAAACAGCTTCAAATGCTGCAGAATCTTATGATAACACCCTACTCTTTCCCTGCTTCTGATCTTCATTTAGTGCTTTAGGGACTCACCTTAAAGAAAGCTTTGTTCCTAAAACATTCAGCATTGTGGTGAATGTTTTAGGCAGATGTTAAATGTTGTCTTAATGTGCTTCCATGTTATTCTGCAGTTTTGCATGACAATTACTTGCAATTTGTTTGTGCCGTGTTCTTTGTTATTGATTACTTATCTTTTTACTGTTTTAAATTTTAACCCCCACCCACAAATGTTTGCTGCATGTGCTCATGAATTGCTTTTGGTTACATTCCCTTTAAACAAAGGTACTCAAAGATCACATGGTGCTTGATCCTCTCAACAGTTGCTATCTTCATTCATTTTCCACACTTGAATGCTTCCTGTAAAGGGAAAGAATATAGTTAAAAATTCTTGTACAGACAAAGTTAGCAAATCAGAATACCGTATAATGGGGGAATTTAACTTTCCTTGACTATGATATGTGGGTTAGTCACTTGCAGAATAGTAGAACTTTCTGAGATGTGTGGCACCTCTGTAGGGAGTAGTAGTGCATAGCACGCACTTCTTGATTAGACCCGGGGGTTCGAGCCTGTGACCACCAAATACGGAGGATGCGGAAAGGTCGGGGAATGACCACTGCATATCCCCGGAGCATTATGGCCTTAGTTACTAATGCTCCTAAAAACCAAATAACAATCTGGGATTTGTTGTATGTCTGTTTTCTATCCCAGCATGTTAGGCAACAAGGGAAAGTAATACACTTGATCTGATTATCAGCAGTGATCAGTCCTTTTTTGTAAAAAAGTGCCAGTGCTTTGCTATCATTTTTCTATATTTTTCTTTGCTATCAAGAAAAATTGAAAATTAAAAGGATATGAAAAGTACTCTTAAAATTTTTTTTATTCCTGATATCGTTACTTTAGTAGTAATGTTTTTGGAATAAGAAAAACAAATTTAGTATATTAACACATCTTATTAAGCATAAATTTATTATTCAAGTACAGTCCATTCCGGTTATTTGTGACACATCGGGACTAGTGCATTTTGGCCCGATTAGAGCGGCTGTCCCAATTATCTGAAGTCTACAATTGGTTCACTGTACAATCAAATCATGTTACGACGAACTCAACACAGTAAAGTATCATTCACTTTACAATGTGCAGTAAGAGCTGGTCATTGTGATCACGTTTGTGAATTGAATTTTAATTCTATTAAACGGCGATTCTAATTAGCGAAAATATGAGGAATTTTATCCACAGGCTATAAAAGCAAAGTATATTAAGCACAAATTTACCCTTTATTACCTTACCAATTAAATAATACGTGAAAATCGGAAGAATATATGTGATAATTGGAATAATTAATACGTACTGTAATATGTACATATGAACTAGTTGACATTTCTGTTTACTGACATTTGTGGGTGGGGGTTAAAATTTAAAACAGTAAAATGATAAGCAATCAATAACAAAGAACACGGCACACACAAATTGCAAGTTACAAAGCTTTAAAAATAGGAAAGAAGAGAAGATTTAAAAATTAATTTTTTTTATATGATTGAAGATTTCATGGAAGTGTAAACACATTTCACCTGTCAGTATTATTGCAAGTTCAGTAAGATCGAGTTTACTGTCTGTTTATGATAGATTTCACTAACAGAAAAGCCCACTAAACAGGTGACTGCTAATTGTTCTCGTTTTATGGTTGTGACCTCCAGAATTTTGTCCGAACCACGCGGTACGGTCGGAGACAATCGTAGGGTAATCTCCTGTGCTGTGATTTATAAATGACCTTTATAGACTTAACTATTTAGCAACCTTTTTGTCACCTAAAGGAGAGTTACTTAGTACAAAAAAGCATGCTATCGAAGTGCAATATCAAATTGATATTTTAATTTTAGATTTCAATCGGAATAGTTTTCCCTTGATAAGCATTGAAAATGCATAACTCTCATGATTTTTAAATTTTTTGCTCCATTAGCAACGGAACTAGAGGGGGGAAACACGAAAATTACACATTTTCCTTGTCTGGTGCTGCCACTTTTACCTGCACTCAACCTGCTCGTTGAGCTCTTTCTAACTGTGTATGATAACTTATAGGTTGTCAAGAATATTTTCGCCCCCCCCCATTTCTCAGACAAATTTTTATCAACAACAAATAATATGGTGTTATGTTGCCCACGCAATGTACAATGCAAGTATAGTTTTTTGTGGAATATTCCAAATTTTTATTACGTTCTTATCCGACAGCCTATGCTGACTTCTTTTCTTCCTCTTTCTGTGTCTCTTGATTGCTGAATAATGTTTCTGAAGTAGCTACGAATCAACATATTTTGCTGGATCAAAGCAGGCCACAATTTTAAGAAACAGTAATGAAGAAACTTTTTGTCATCAACGAAGCTCTGGTTGGGTTGACGATCAGAACAAGAAAATCCTTGTCACATTCATCGATAAATTTGGTATCATACTCAGAGCTCAATTAGGTATTCCCAAAATCGACAAATTGTATCTCTTTCATTTAACTGTAACCTAATTGACAATTTTCTAACTTCATTTTCGCCAAATTGCACCATTTCATGCTTAGAAGGTTTAATACCGTCGCTGTCCTCGTTTTTCCTTCTCTCATCATCGATATTGTCACTCTGAACTACATGTAGTTAAATTAGAATTTTTTCTTTTGTACTTTTTTTTGAAAAAAATTCAGGTACTGTGACCATGCAAACAGATGAGTGCGTACAGTTGATTCACAGGGGTGAATCAACTGTAAGCACTCAAACCTACGGCCCGCCCAGAAAGTGAACTAAAACAGCATTTTAAGTTTTAATTATCAAAAAAATTTTCTCATTAAATGTTTTTGTTCAGTAAATGTAATTTTTGTATTGTTCTTAATAAAATTTTCATTTTTTAGCATTAGTAGAGGCATTTGATGCAAGAAAGCAAGCTTATGCAGCATCAGCCAAAAAAAAAAAAAAAAAAAAAAAGCCACTTCCATTTCACCCCTCTGTTCTTTCAAAATACCTGTCCAGCTGAGCCTTAAACTTATTTAGGCTATCAACTTCCACGACAAGGGATGGAAGTCTGTTCCACCAACCAACCACCCATTGGCTAAAGGCAAATTTCCGCACTTCTATCCTACATCTGTCTTTCCTCAATTTGAATTTATGCGCTCTCAGGTGATTATTCTGAGCAAGAGGAAGAATCCCATCAGCATTGAGCATACTCAAACCATTCAAGGCCTTATACACCTCTATCAGATCACCTCGCTGGTGCCTAGTTTCCAGACACTGTAATTTGCAAAACTTAAGCCTTTCTTCGTAAGAGCACCCCTTTGTTCCATTCACTAATCTTGTTGCCCTTCTCTGTACTTGTTCCAGCAGCTCTACATCCTTCTTGAAATGAGGCCTCCAGACCTGTATACAGTACTCTAGGTGTGGCTTGACCAATGCCTTATACAAGGGAATAATCACCTCCTTATCCCTGCTAGAAAAATTCCTATATATCAATGACAATACACCATGAGCTACTCTTGCAGCCCATCTGCACTGCTCAGAGAACTTCATATCTGCCTGCACAACCACCCCCAGGTCCCTTTCATTCTCTACCACTGTCAGTGTAGTACCACAGAGTTGATACGTTACTCTGGGGTTGCTGTTTCCCATGTGCAGTATTTGTCAATGTTAAACTTCATTTGCCACCTCTTGGCCCATCTGCTCAACCTTTCCAGATCCTGTTACAGCAGCATAGTGTCAGTAGTGTCCTTGACAACCCTGCCAACCTTTGTATCGTCTGCAAACTTGGACATTAAGCTTGATATACCATCATCAATATCATTTATAAATACAGAAAACAATAATGGACCCAACACTGAGCCCTGAGGGACTCCACTAATAACATTAGTCCACGATGAGCTGTGTCCATTGATTACCAATCTCTGTCTTCTCCCCCTCAACCACCCCTTTATCCATAGCAGCAATTTGCCTCCAATGTCACACTGCTCCAATTTGTGTAGCAGTCTTCCATGTGCAACAGTATCAAAAGCCTTTCTAAGATCCAAATATATAATATCAAAGTTATTCCCTGCATCCAGTTCTTTTGTGACTGCATCATAGTATCCAATCAAATTGGTCAGGCAAGACTTCCCCTTAACAAAACCATGCTGTGTCTGAGCTATAACTGAAGTCTTGTCTAAATGATCCTGCAGTGCTTCTTTAACCAGTGCCTCCATTAATTTTCCTGGAACAGAAGTTAAGCTCACAGGTCTATAATTACTTGTGTCAGCCTTTGCTCCTCCTTTGTGAATTGGGGTCACATTTGCACAATTCCAGTCTATGGGTACCTTCCCTGAGTCCAAGGAAGCTCTCATAATTATGGCTAAGGGTTTGCTTACTTCCTTTGCTGCCTCCTTTAATATAACTGGATAGATCCCATCCACCCCGGGTGCCTTTCTTGTGTTTATCTTCAACAGTTTCTCCTCCACTTTACTCCCAGTTATTTCAAGATTCCGTAGCTTACTACTAGAGTTGAATACAGCTCTGGCATTCCCCTCGCTGAATAACTCCTCATGTGTAAATATCGATGCAAAATATTCATTTAGTTTGTTAGCTACCTGAGCAGGATCATCAACAGTTGACCCATCAATATCAAGTGGACCAATCTGATTCATCCCCTTCCTTCTAGAGTTTACATAAGTAAAGAACTCTTTGCTGTTTTTCTTTGCATCCCTTGCCAAGGATTTCTCGTAATCTGCCTTCGCCTGCCTAACCTCCTTTGTAACTTGGTTGCATATCAACTTGTATCTATCATAGGCTTCTGTGTCATGTGTTAATTTGTAAGTATCCCATGCATTTTTCTTCTCTGTCATATGCCTCATTAGTTCATCTGACATCCATTTTGGCCTAAACCTTGAACAATATTTCTTAGTTGGTATGTAAAGCCTAGTAGCTTCCAAGATAAGTTCTTTGAATGCTTCCCATTTTGAATTTGCTGTTGGTAACATCATCAGTTGGTCCCACTGTATAGAATTTAAATACTGTCTCAGTCCATGGTAGTCGCCTTTAGGGAAGCAATAACCCTTCCCTTTACCCCTAATGGTAGTTACCTCTTTGAGTAAATCCCACTTCAGCACACTGTGATCACTGCCACCTAGTGGTTCATTTATCTGCAGATTCTTAATGCATGAAGAATCACTGCTGATAATCAAATCAAGAGTATTACTCCCTCTAGTTGCCTCCCGAACATGCTGATGTAGAAAACAATCATCCAATAAATCCACAAAAGCCCTGCTAGTGTGTGAGTAACCAGCCCCCAAATTCCAGTCAATATCTGGGAAATTAAAATCTCCCATTATAAGACTCTGATTTACTGGCCCACTATTTCCCTGTACAGTTTCTTATTATACTCATCAGAGTCATTAGGCCTATAGCACACTCCTACTCTCAATTTTGATCTCCCAATGCATATGTCACACCAAACTGACTCGACACTGCACTGTCCAGCGATGTCGACTGGCTTCACTTCTTGGTTTTTATGTGTTTCTTAACTAATAGCATAACCCCTCCCCCCTTCCTATCCTTTTTGTAGACGTTGTACCCCCCAAATTGCAGTTCTGCATCCCTTATATCTGTGTGAAACCACATCTCTGATATCCCAACAATATCTGCCTTTGATGTTTTGAGCAATACCTCAAATTCATCAAATTTATTTACTAAACTCCTAGCATTGGTGTACACGCAAGTATACCTGCACCTGTTTCTATTCTTAGCTACCCTAACACAACCCATGTGTTTACTTGTACCACAATTGCTCCCAGCAGTCTCTGAAATACCATGCATCTTGTTTTTCAGGCTTCTGCTCATTCTAATAGAAGCAGTGCAAGAATCTCTTTCACCTCTGCCAGTGGCTACTGTCAATCTATTGGTCTTTGTCTCCCCCCAAGCTAGCAATTTTCCGTCCCACCTAACACTGCCTCGATAGCTTCAGCAAATATTCTTGCACCCTTTCTATTTAAGTGTATCCCATCCCTGTAGAAGCAATCTCTCCTGTTAACAAGTACAGTCCAGGCTGAAAAAAATTCTACCCCTTGAGCCTTGCACAATCTTTCCAGGGCCGAATTGATCGACAAGGCTCTCACCATATACTCCCTCCTATCGTATCTGGGCAGAATTGCAGACACTTTCAAATTCAACCCTAATTCTCGGCTTTTGTTCAACAGTGACCTGTACTTGTTAAGTAATTCTGCCGGTCTCCTACTCTTAATATTATTAGTGCCAACGTGTACAACTATATCACCTTTTGTGCCCTTAAAAGATGATATTCGCTCTACAACGTCATCAACCTTTGCCCCTGGCAGACATACCCTGGTCCTGTTCCACCTATCTTTTTTACAAAGCATGTTCCCCGTTTCCCTGACAATAGAGTCACCAACAACTACTAGTTCCTTCGGGACCAGCGCATTCTGCCTTGGGGGTTGTCTCTGTGTCACGTGATGCCCATTTTACTTTTACATGCAACAAGATATGGAAAATGTAACCCTAAAGAAATCTAACTTTGAATTTTTTTTTCAATATGGCAATCCCTTCAGCAATCCCTAAGTTGTGGAATGGCAATCCCTTCAGCTCTCATAATTTGCACAGCAGCACTAATTGCCTAAAGGGCAGAAATGTGAACAGTGCATACCGAGTTAATTCTCTCCTGATCCATTCGCTATATGAACATTTTCTCCACTGAACGGAAAGTATTTTAAATGCAATTTCCAAGAGGAATTCAAAATAATTTGCTATAAAAGGACTTCGTTAAACAAAGGTCCAACTGAGTAATTTAGAATTATAAATATGGTTATACAATTTTATATAGAAAATATCTTAACAATAGATAGTGAAAAATGCAAATTTAGTTAAATTATTTTAAACTTATTTGAATAGTAGGTAAATGTGAAAAAAATTTACGGAATATTACAAATTTCGAAGTGCACTGCATCCAAATGTCACACATCACTTAATAAAGGTGCCGGTACACCATAGTACCGTCCCAAAAAAAGCACTGGTAGTGATTCACCAAGTGAACAGTGATCATATTGGTGTGGGGTTTACTTAAAGATGTAACTACTGTCAAGGGCAAAAGGGAAAAGATTTTGCTTCAGGAAAGGTGACTACAATGGTCTTTAAGTTTAGTCTTTTCAGTGGGACAAACTGATGTTACCAAATGCAAATTCTAAATGGGAAGGATTCAGTGAAGTAATGATAGAAGCCACTAATATATACCAACTAAGATATTTTGAAAGTAATCCTGTTTATCACTTAAAATACTTTTTTCCCAACTAAAAAAAAAAAAAAAAAAAAAATCGATTTTTAGTGTTATTTATTAGGAAAAAATTACTAGAAAGGACTTTTGTGATAGCTATTTGCTTGCATCTGATTTATTTCCAGTTGAAAACCTTACTAATACCACATTTAAAAAAAAGGATCACAAATGTTCAATTTCATGCACCAATGAGGGAGGGGGAAAAATCAATTTAAAAAAATAATAAAATTTTCTAGAGCAGTGCAACTCAAAGTGTGGTCTGTGAGATTTGTATTTTACAAAAGTACCGGTCCACGACGGATTGAAAATAAAAGAAACTGGCCCTTCACCACAGATAGTTTGAGAAGCACTGTTCTAGAGGACACTAATTCTGAAAACCTCATCACTCACCTGATTTAGTTAATCTGTGACAGGTCGACCTTGTGACATTTTAAAGTAGCTCAGAGTGGGAAAGTCTGTTAGCCCCTGATTTAAAACATTGTAGTAGTACACAATATAAGCATTAAATAGCTCCATAAGTTGAAATAACATTGACATTCATCACATTTTGAAAATGAAATCAAAATTACAACAAAACAGACTCCAGGTCATATCTGGAGAGGTGGCAATGTAATAAAGTGCCAGAGCACTGGAAGTTACCATTTCTGCAGGGCAACAGCATACCAAGAAAATGGCTGGAGCATTTTAAGGAGAGACAGGCAGGAAGCTCTTCGTCATAAACAAAGCTGTAGCAAATTGGACTAGAGAATGGTAACAAAATGTTTTTTTTTTTTTTTTAAACTTGCATCATCACTGATGGTAAACACTCAAAGGTGCCTTACTGTTTTTGTATGCAGCATAGATAACAGCTAAAATAAGAGAAGCATGCAAACATCTAATGCAAGAATGATGAAACCATCCAGTCATGTTATTTTTGGAAATTCAACCTATCATCCTTATCTCCAGTCATCATTGGTAAAAATTGTCACTCCACCCACTACAAGCAATGCTCGACCAATGGATCATAAACTACACTATAATCTTAGAGAAACTAAATGACTTCACTGAGCACCAACAAAAAGGTAACAAAGATTCTCATATTCAGCAAGAGATAGCAAAAAAGCTTTTCAAGAGTTCAAGGAATGATTCTGACTAATGACTAGTTGTGGTGGAAAAATGTACCCAGAGTACATTTTTGAGAAGAGGTTTAGAAGTATTAATTGTAACCTTGGTGAAGAACACATAGGTGTTCAGCTAAAGGAAAGATGTCAGGATCACATAATCATACTGAGACAAAATACAGAAAAATTATGGGAACATAATGGGTATTTGTTGAAAGACCATAAGATATAGTACCCAGAAATCTTTCAAATTTTAGAAAAATATGGCATCAAAATAATTCTTTAAATGGTAAAAAAAAGTACAAAAATGGCAAATATATAAGAATTGGAAAATAGGTTAAGTTTAACTCTTTATATTCCCACTTCCTTCAATTTTCATGGACAATTTCATAAAAGAATGGACGCTACTGAACTTTTAACGTTGAGAATGCAAAAAAATTTAATAGCACAATATATCAGCTGCACTGTTTATATATTAACCCATCTTAACTTATAATGAATGGCTGTTGAATAAAGGTATATTTCCATACCTCTCTTATTATGTCATTTCTTTACTACCTTTTTAGTTACAGAAATATGAAAAACAACTATAGGTGTGACAGTGTTTGTGTTTTGAGTAACTGGGATGTAATGAAACATTCAAAAGTCCAAACAACAGTTCTAATTAAGTATTTGATATACCACATTTACACAGCGGTTTAGGTTGTTTGGCATTAGCAGGGAAATGCACTGACTAGTTCAATTAAGCTTTTTAGATTGAGTTTCTTTACTTTCACACACTTGCCAGTGGTGGTGGTGAACCGACACCTGTTAGATATCCAATAACATGTTAATTGCAAGTTCAAGATTAGTTGCTCTTCCTCTCTCTAGATTCCTGAATATACAGACTAGAGTAATTCTGCAAATGTGATGCTTGTGCAGAGTTAAGTGAAATTTACTGTCAGGTGGGTATTCTGTTAACATGTTTCCACTGTTGCTATTTTCAGTGTAATGTAAACTTTGTTGTTTTGTTTTTGCCAGAGGCTGCTGCTATAAGCAATGAGTATTCTATTCTGTTTCATGTTTAACAATGTTAAATTGGATTAGTATCTCAATTATTATCAATTTTATTTAACTGACAAAAACACAGCATGTGTCCATGCCTTAGTTTTACACATGCTTAAAACTGTTTTATTAAATTGCAAATGGAACTGACCAGTAGTTTCATGGACATCAGATAAACAGCTTTCACAATACATTGGAATTTCTTTGAACATGCTTAGCCAAACATCCTCCGGCCCTTAGAAAACAAGCAGCAGTAAGCTGTTCATACCCCCCTGCAGTACAGTTGCCAATTTGTACCATCCACGACTAGACAATGACAATAGCACAAAACAGAATTTCACATAACTGTGAAATGTTTACTGTTAAAAATTCCCAACTGTTCTTTTAGTATTTACAGAATTGCATTTGTTTGTAACTTATTCCCCCTTCATATATAACTATTTCATGTGCATGATGTAGAGAGAAGTCAAAGTTATAGCAATATTTTACTATTAATTTTGTTTATTAAGAAATTTTCTGAATAATGTGAGCTAAAATAAATTTTCATTTACAGTATTTCCTTTGTCATTTTATGGGTTATATGCTAATTTAGTTCACATTGTATATTCTGGTATATAATTTGACCAATGAAGCTCTAAAAACCCCAAAATTTCAATGTCAATCATATGCAGAGTATAAAATCTTAAACTTGAATTAATACCTATATACAGCACAGCTTGGATAATTCAAAAATTAACAGGCATTAAAATTACTCCAAATTAGCCAATCCTTTTTTTACTAAGCAAATCAAATAAACACAAGAATAAACTTGGGCCTCAACCATGCACAATATGAATTTCATAAATGTAATATCTACTGGAAACAGTACTGTTTAAACCCAACTTTGAATTATCCAAGCTCCACTGTACTTACAATTCATAACATATACTTTTATGCAAATATACATTCTCACCTTTTGAAACCAAGATGTCAATCTTCTTCAGATTGAATCTATCTATAGAATTTATCAGTTTCTTATTAGTAAATTGTTCAGAGCAAATAATTTGCAGTACAGTATCAAACAGGCAACAAGGCACAGCTTAGTTACACAAGAAAAAGCTTCTATGTATACATACAGCATAAAAAACTGGTCTTCAGGTTTCAGTTTTATGTACTTGGCCTATATTAATTTATAAAGGTATGTAAAGTTGTAGTAGCTAAATTTTAGGTTATGTTTATATGTATCTTTTCTAGAACTGTAGGCAGCATGTGAAATTTATGAAAAATTTTAAGTGAGCTCAAGGCATAAAAAGTTTGGGAACCTCTGTTTTACGTTAAAGTAAACAATTCGGGCATCATAGAGGGTGGGAAAAAAGAGCAAAAAAGACAGTGGAAAATATTAAAAATTATAACGAAGTGCTATTTACAACTAAGTTGCAGGCTGGGATGGAGTAAAGCAGAATACAATATACAATAGTAAGTGCATGCAAAACACTAATTTCACACTATTTTCCCCAGCATGCACTTAAAAATAAACCAGTTTCATCAATATTAAAAACATTTCATAGTTAACGGTTTGTTAACTGTTAAACACTTCTACTTAGAAGGAATCAAAGATAAAAGGGGTCAATATGTTACACGGTAGTGTAAAAGAAGGATATTAATTTATGTGATGTAAAAACATAGGGATGAAACAGTAACAACATTGAGGGGGAAAATCAAAGCGATGAAGAAAGGTTAAATTACATGAAATACTCTTAATAAAATTTTATAATTCTGATTGAATTTGAAAATATTTCTAACCTCAAAGAGAAATGAAGAATGACATTAAACACACCAGTCTGAGTCACTTGTTTATCAAGAAAGGTATAATGGACTATGTAAAGTGAGGTGTCTGGACATGTTTTGGAGGGTAGTGTATATGGTGCATGTAGTTCTATATCAGCTGCATATGAACATTGTAGAAAGACAAATAACAAATTCCATATCACATAGTTGATAACATATACCAAAAAATATGCACTTGCCTGGAGCACATTGTTTCCAAACATATCCATTCACAGAGCAGCACAACTGGATCTAGTCATGAGGACTGGGGGGAGGGGATTAAATAACAGATGCAACTCATTCTGACTACATAGGCTACAATTTTGACGGCACTACAACTTGTTTTATCACCTATGCTGATCAGATACTGTCTTCTTAAGCCAGATTCATTCTCTTAGATTATCTTCCAGAGGAATTTACACAGAACACACAATGCAAATATTTACTTTATCCTAGACATATTTAAAATGAAGAATCCTTCTAAATTATGGAGATTGTTTCTTGGCAAGGCCAGAAATGAGGAAACTGCATTTCGGAAACCCATACAATAACACAATATTGGATAAGTTCTCAATCCATATAAAGTTTAATCAGAAGACTAATAAACAACATAAAAAGACTACGAATTATAACCACTATTTGAAGAAAAGATACTGATAAACTAGATACTACACAACATTTAAAGTTATTTTCTATGGAATGCATACAAACCCAAAGGTAATTTTTGTTTCAGGGATGAATGTACAAAGCATACACTATATTTTAGACTTGATGCATTAAAATTGTAACTAATGTGTTTCATAGATCCAATTTTATTAAGAGAACTACAAAAGCAAATTACTGGTCAAATATCCCCAGACTTATTTATTCTGCCAATACATTTTTTTTTTTTTAATGGATAAAGCAGATTTGCATCTGTTTATCTTGGACATACAAAAACAAAAATTCTGAACAGCAGCACCAAATTACATCACTGCTATAAAATATGGTGGTTTCTCAGTGACACATGCTTATCCTACATTTTATTGTAATTATTAACATAATTTTAAAACTTGTAGTGTGCTTGTGCCTCAAAATAAAAGAGGTCTGTCAACACTTCCAGATTATATATGAAAAGTGATAACTAGTATGCATAACCAAGTCTCATTTTAATTCCTGCAAATCTTTTTATGCTGCCTAAACTATTCCACAAAAATGAGTGGTACTAGGGAGGAGAGTAAACAATAATTACACTTGTTTCCTAGGTTCTACCCAGTCAGAAAAAATTAACATATCTTAAAATGTTTCACTGTTTTGAAAAAAATATTTAATTATGCTAATAAACATAAAAAAAATTTATACCAACATCAAACAAAAAGAACTTTTTATTTCTGAAAAACCAATCTTTTAATCTGGAAGCACATACACACCCAACTATCACAAAGTACAGTAAAGAACTTGCTACTGAATGCACCAAGATAAATGCAACACTATGATGCAATTAGATATACAGATGGCAAAATGGCTGATATCAGATACAAGGTAAAAACAGAGGCTCAGGAGCAAACAATTTTGTTTCTTTACTGTATAATGATTTTAGGGATTAAAAAAGAGCAACTTTTTCTGCTGACACTTCAGAGTACACCCATACTATCGCTTAAATGTCTCAGCGCATTCGATAATCAAAGCTGTCACAGAGTTCAGAGAGATCTCCTTTGAAGTCAAGGTCAACAGAGAAGTCAAGGTCGCGCTGTAAAAAAAAAAAAAATATATATATATATATATAAACACACACACACACACACATATATATATCAGTATATGCACTATATATATATATATATAACAAGGCGGCGCAAGCATTTTAAAATTATTGTGATTCAGAAATTAATCACTGCATTATTGATAAATTAATTCCAAATAAATATTTACATTTAGATTAAATATATAGAATTTAACAGTGCAATTTATTTCTTTACTGGCAACAAATCAATATCACTATGTCTCTCATGTGAGAAAACCTTTCAGAAGGATGTTATTAAACCATCAAAGAGGAAAGAACACCCAGAAAGAATGCATCATGGTACAAAAGATAAGGATTTTGAATATTCAAATGTCTTAAAGATAAATTTAAAAAAAGGTTCTAAAACTGGTTTAAAATAATTTTTGAAACCTTCAGTTGGTGGAAATGCTGAAGGAGGATTGGAAGCCTCTATCACTCAATTGCCAAAGTAGATATTCACACACAGCTGGGGAGCAACTGATACTGCCATCGATTAAAGAAATGTCATGAAAATGAATCTGGATCCAGTATTAAAAAGCATTCTGCTGAGTAACGTTACAGTTCAGTGTCAAATTGAAATGAGCTAAGATTAAAAAAAAAAAAAAAAACCTGGTTTCTGAAGCACGGAACTAAATTTGTCTGTACTATTGGATGTGGGAACATTTGGAACTTAAAGCATTATTATTAGTTATGAACAGCTTATGCTTATGGCTTACAACCAAAGAAAAAAGGTAATAGATTTTCTTTTTGCTGAAAAATTAAAGATGGAGAAATGATTTTTTTTTTTTTGTGCTTTGAATAATACTTACATGATTCCTATTACTAATATTGTAGCAGATGCTTCTGATGGAGCACCAGCAATGATCAGCAAATATAGAGGGTTTTTAGCATTTTGAAGAAAAAGATTACTGATGTTAGAACTGCAAACTGTGTTCTGCACAGAGCAGCATTTGGTTACTAACGTTCGTAAAAAATCCACGATGTTCTTAAGCGTGTATTAAATCAATAAATGAAATAGAGACCAAATTCTTGATCGTCTCTTTGGTCAATTATGTATCAAAATGATAGATGGAATATGACTAGGGTACAAAATTTGATGATGTTGTACACCTTGACACTAATGACATTAGCAGTTGAAGATCTGCAGATTTACTTTACAAGTATAAGTGAATGTTGAAAGAAAATCATGTTAGGGTTAAATTTGAAAGTGATTCAATTCTACCCAGACTCGATAGGAGGGAGTATATGATGACAGTTTTGTGAATCAATTTGGTCCTGGAGGGATTGTGCAAAGCTCATGGGGAGATTTTCCCAGCGTGGTCTGTGCTTGTTAACAGGAAAGACTGTTTCTACAGGGATGGGATACACTGAAATATAAGAGATGCAAGAGTGTTTTGCTGATGCTATGAAAGCATCATCAGGCAGCGCTAGGTGGGTCAGAAAACTGCTAGCTTGTGGGGGGGGGGAATTCACAGACTAAAAGGTTAAAAGTAGCCACAGGCAGAGATGAAAGTGATTCTTGCACTGCTTCTATTAGAATGAGCAGTGGCCTGGAGGGTGGGGTGCTGGTGGGAGTCATCATGAAACAATTAAATATAGGGGCTGTTTTAGGTAACTAAGAATAAGAAAAGGTGCATGTACAGCAATGCTAGAAGTATGGTAATTATATTTGATGAATTTGAAATGCTGGTCAAGACATGAAAAGTGGATAATGTTGGGATATCAGAGACATGATGTCACACAGATATAAGCAGTGCAGAATAGGAATTTGAGGAGTACAATGTGTACAGAAAGGATAGGAAAGGAGGGGTTATGTTGTTAATTAAGAAAAAACATAAGGAAGTGCATCCAGATGACATAGATGGGCAGTGCAATGTTGAGTCAGTTTGGTGTGACTGGGAAAGCAAAAATGAGAGTAGGAGTGTGTTAGAGGCCTAATGACTAATGGTATAATGAACAACTGTACAGAGAAATAGAATGGGCTAGTGAATTGTAATGGGGGATTTTAGCTTTCCAGGTATTGAAAAGCACGCCAGAAAGACTTTTGTGAATTTATTGGATGACTGTTTTCTGCAGCAGCATGTTCGAGAGGCAACCAGAGGGGGTAATGCTCTTGATATGAGTATCAGCAGTGGTTATTCATGCATTAAGAATTTGCAGATAAAGGAATCACTAGGTAGTAGTGATTACAGTGCGTACTGGTGTGGGATTTACTTAAAGACATAAGTACCATCAGGGATAAAGGGAAGGGATTTTGCTTTTGTAAGGGTCTGAGACCACTAACAGTGGTCTCAGACAGTTTTTAAATTCTATGCAGTGGGACCAACTGATGATGTTACCAACAGCAAATTCTAAATGGGACGCATTCAAGGAACTAATCGTGGAAGCTACTAGGCTTTTCATACCGATTAAAAAATACAGTAAACCCCCATTACTCGTGGTCGCTGATTTAATATAAAATGAAACCTAAAAAAATGTGAATTTTAAATCGCTGTGAACATTTTCCGCCATAAAAAAACATGGGCATAGCTAAAATTATCTTTCCCGGTCAAAACAGCGCTCAGAGAGTGGGAGAGAGGGGTGACAAAATCGTGAGCGTGGATGTGTCTCGCTAATCCTTGTTCAGTATGTGTTATGCGCTTGTCATGGAAGCTTTCGTCGTCTGCTTTTAATTTATATGCTTATAAATTGAATAAATTTATAAATTGATATGCTTACAAAGTGATAAACCTACCGTTTTGCAGTGTAAAACAGACTTTTTTGAGTGTATTAACGGAAGAAAGTGACTTTATTGTGGACAAGTTCTTTCTAACCCGTACAAAAATATGGCTACGAATAACAAGGGAAATGTGAAAAGATCAAAGAAGGTGATGACATTAGCGAATAAAATTGAGTTATTAGACAAAATTTCTAATTGTGGAAGTGTCTCCTCAGTGGCAAAACATTATAAAATCAATGAGTCAACGGCACGATCAATCAAGAAATCAGAAGAAAAAATCTGCCGTAGTGTCTGTGAAAACGTGCTAATTGTTTCAAAAATTTGCTCCGTAACTTGTGATGTTAAATTAGAAAAAATGGAAAAGGATTCAAATCTGTGGATAGAAGACCGAACTCAAAATAAAATTCCGTTACGTTCACTCATCATTCGTGAAAAGGCAAACTCCTTTATCAACACTTTAGCGAAACTGGCGATAGCACTGGCGGGATAAGTTTTTTAGCTAGCAAAGGCACTGGTTTGAAAGTTTTTTTTGAAATTTCTAATAAATATTACATTTAATATTAAATTGTTTCTTATTTTCATTTCGATGCTATATGCTTGCATTTCACTGTGTACATAGTCATATTATGAAGGTACATACAATACATACATAGACAAAATTTTAGACTAGTTTTTCTTATATATTTCATACTTTGGAACGGAACCCCTTTATTACTATGGGAGCCATGAATTTTAGTATTCGCGGCATTTCTCAGGAACGTATTGTAACCCCCGCTATTTGCGGGGGTTACAATACGGATCATCAACAGTTGAACCATCGATATCCAGTGGACCAATCTGATTCATCCCCTTCCTTCTAGAGTTTACATACGTAAAGAACTCTTTGCTTCCTTTGCCAAAGATTTCTCGTAATCTGCCTTTGCCCGCCTAACCTCCTTTGTGACTTGGTTACAGACCAGCTTATATCTATCGTAGGCTTCCATGTCACCCATTAATTTATGTGTATCCCATGCATTTTTCTTCTCTGCCACATGTATCATTAGTTCATGACATCCATTTAGGCCTAAACCCTAAACAATATTTCTTAATTGGTATGTAAAGCTAGTGGCTTCCAAGATTAATTCTCTGAATGCTGCCCATTTTGAATTTGCATCATAAGTTGGTCCCACTGTATAGACTTTAAAAACTATCTCAGATGTTTGAACTGTATCCGACAAATTATCGGATAATGGTCACTGTTTAGCAGATTGTCCAGAGTTGACCAGCGAACAAGTGGATACAATGTTGGAGAGTAGACTGTTTGAGTCTAGAGCTGTAGTAGTTGTTCTAGTAGCAAAATGAATGTAAGTATCTGCACCACTATTCAACAGTGTTACATTGTGTTTGTCAAGCAGTGGTTCCAGAAGTTTTACTCATCTGTATGTACGTGGGGAGCCCCAGAGTGTGTTGTGTGCATTAAAATCCCCTAATAAACAAAAGGGAGGAGGGATCTTTGGCAGTTCTTCTAGGTCATTATAAGTATATTCTTTGTTTGGCAATAGATAAATTGAAACTATTGTTAACATGATTCCTATGGAGACACATATCGCTATTGCTTCTAAATAGGCCTGCAGTGGAATGTGTTTAGTAGGTATTCTTGAGTTTATGAGAATAGCCACACCTCCATGCACAGTGTTATTGTTATTTCCATCATGCTGATATACAGTATAGTTCTTGATTTTTAAATTACTTGTGGTGGTAGATTAGTTTCTTTTAAACATGCTTACTGGACTACGCTGTTGGATTAGGTCATAGATATCATCAATGTTGCTAATAGGCCTCTACAGTTCCACTGTATGATGCGATCCATTATTTGTTTTTAGAGTTGGGTTTGATTCAGTCTGCTTTTTTGGTCCAGTCTGTTTTTGTCTCTCAAATTTTAGCCTTTCTTTTTTCGAGAAGATAGGATGCCTGTGTCCATGCAATCTTCTGCGAACAGATCTAAGTTTGGCTTATCCGGGCTGATGTTTTCATCTGTATCCATATTTGTTAAATTTGGCCAACTTTTCTTTATTGAGACTGCTGTTTTAGTTTTTATGGTTTCTGAGGAAGATTTTTTTTTTTTTTTTTTTTTTTTGATTTGGTAGTTGTTGGCGCATCGGCTTCTGTGGCCATATTGCACCTCCCAAGGTTTTTGCAGTACTTTGATCCAAGCCCGAGGCGGAAATCGAACCCGCGACCTTTGGATTGCCAGGCAGGTACTTTACCCACTCGGCTAGCCCGGTCGGCTTCTGAGGAAGACTGTGATGCAGTTGGCAGTACAGTCGGTCCTCGTATACACGTGTTTACATTACACGAATTCGATCATACACGATTTATAAATAGGGGAATGTTATCTTATATAACACGAACCGAATTCGCTTATGCACGATTCACCTTTGTGTTTACAAGAAATGGCAGTCAAACGTGGAATCACCCCAACCGAACGCAACACGATAGGAATGAAGAAGATTCTGAAAATGTATTTATGTGTTTTATATCAGTGAAGGGGAAACACATTTCACCATAAATTGTGTTGGTAAAAACCAACACAATTCCAGCTATCGGTATACATATGTAATCGCAAATAGAATTAGATGGAGTTTACTACCAGTTTATAATAGATTCCACTAGCAGAAACGAAACTGGAAATTGTTTTTATTGTTTTATGGAAGTAACCCCCAGAAATGTGCTTTAGTAAAATGTGGGGTGTTAATAGTGTATCTCGGCCTTTACGGTGTTGTTTATTCAGTTGCTATACGTGCACAGCTTTGTTTATGTGTATTAAGCGTGCCTCCTCGTTTTGTAATTGCGCTTTTTCCCTAAAAATTAGTAAAATACTTAAAAGGTGTGAAAAGGAAGCGTCCTGGCGAAGACACTGCAGATTCAGAGAGAGAGAGAAAAAAAAGGAATATCGATAAACAGAGGTGGACTGGGTCAAAAATTCTTACCCGGGAAAATTTATAGTGGCCTCATACTACGGTTTATGGCCAAAATCACACCGGCGTCCGGTCCACCGGGATTTCCCGGGTAAGGCTTATGGCCAGTCCGCCTCTGTCGATAGAGAAAAAAATATGAAATTGTGAAACGCTTTGAGCGAAATGAAAGACCATGTGATATTGCACGTGCTACAGACCTAAATGAGGCAACGCCGAGAATTACAAAGAATGCAGAGGAAATAAAAACAACTTTCATAGTGGGAACAACTCAAATTGTAATTAAAATCCATTAGATTAAGACACAAAGAATTGGAAGAGATGGAACGGCTGTCATCTGTTTGGATAGAAAAATCAAACAAAAAACAAGTTTGCTTATGACAGAAGCAAAAGCATTAGCAATATTTTATTACGTAATAGTTGTAATAAAATACGTAAGCATTTTATTACGACTTACGTATTATAATTTATACTTACGTATTATAAAATACATAAGTATTTTATTACGACTATTTTATTTAATATAATAAATTTTTTACGAATAAAATACGTATTTTATTCGTAAAAAATACTTTTTTAGTATTAAAAATACTTTATTATAATATAATAAATAATAAAAAATATTTATTATTTATTATATTATAATAAAAGATATGTTATATTTTTTATTACGTATTTTAATCATTATAAAATACGTAAGTATTTTATAACGATTAAAATTACCCGATTATTTATTATGTTTGGTAATGTTTTGGTTCCAAATGTGTGTTCAATATTGGGTGGTTGGCACCTAACCCTACTTTTCCCATAGGGCCTGTTGTTTATAATGCACAATTTTGCATTGCATGAGGGTTTCTAGGAACACAACTATCGTGCTATACGAGGACAGACTGTACAGTAATTGGTGTGTTGTTGGCACGATTTATCGTATGCTGTTCCTTAGTAGATTGCTGTGAGGTTGAGAGTATTCTTGGGACCAATCTGCAATAGACATGTTTGGTGGAACTGACATATCAATTTGAGTGTTTGCTGACTGGTATTTCTTTGCTGCTACTGCATATGTATATTTTGGTGTGGCAAGTATAATTTGCTTATTTGCCTCCTGGTATGTCACTTTCCGCTCTACTTTGTATTTTTGGATCCTTTTTCCTGTTTTCCATAATTCACAGACCCGAATAAGCCAGGTGTTAACCTTGACAGTTACGACAATGTTGTGTTTCAGTATCACATTCCATTTGTGTGTGGGATTTTGAACTACATTTTGGGCACACTGCATCCCTTCGACAGACAGGATGAGAGTGCCCAAACTTTTGACACTCATAACACCTAATGGGATTAGGAATGTAGGGTCTTATATGGCAATGGAGACAGACAGCTTTAACACTCGAAGGAAAATTTGGTGTGTCAAACGCAAGGATGATGTTCTGTGTGGGAAAAAGCTAACCATTTTAGCTTGTGTGACTTTTTGTTCTTTTAACTCTTTAACCAGTTCATCTTCTGTGACATTTTTTATTAGTATTTAGTATTGGTATTAGTAACGGCCGCATGGTGCAAGAAAGCCTATGGCTTATGCTGCACCAGCCAAAAAAAAAAAAAAAAAAAAAATTTGAACAAAACAATGATAAAAACAAAAAATAAATAAAATAAATAACAAAATAATTATAATTAATAAATAAAAAAATAAATAAAAAGGAAATTAAACCTATCATCCTACGCGCTTCCCTTACCCGAAAGTACTATCCAGATGACCTTTGAATTTCCCCAAATTGTCGGCCTCTACCACCCATGAAGGCAACTTATTCCAGTAATTTATAACTCACTGGCTAAAATAAAACTTCCTGCAGTCCAATCTAAACATTTCCCCCCGTAACTTGAATTTATGTCCCCTAGTTCTAGCATCATTTATAATCTTGAAAATTTTGTCCTCATTCATTTAACTGATGCCTCTCAGAGCCTTAAACAACACCTCAATCAAATCTCCTCTGAGGTGTCTAGTTTCCAAACTCTGCAACCCACATATTCGAAGTCTTTCTTCATAAGAACGCCCTTTTGCCGATCTCACCAGGCGAGTTACCCTTCTTTGCACCCTTTCAAGAAGCTCGATGTCTTTCTTTAGGTGCGGTCTCCATACTTGAACACAGTATTCCAAGTGTGGTCTAACATAAGCCTTATATAATGGGATTATCACGTCCCTATCTCTACTTGCAAAAGTTCGATAGATCATCGATAGGACACCATGGGCCTTCCTTGCAACCTGTTTACAATGCTCAGAGAATTTCATGTCTGACCGTATCGTAACACCCAAGTCCCTTTCCTCCAGTACTGGGTTTAGTGAATAAGTGAATAAGTTTTTTTGGGATTACTGTTTCCCAGGTGGAATACCTTACACTTTGTTGGATTAAAGCACAGCTGCCATTTTTCTGACCATTCCTGAAGTCTATCTAGGTCTCTCTGAAGAAACTCAGCTTGACAGTGATCATTAACTACTCTACCAATTTTAACATCACGCCCTCTATCCCTTCATCAATGTCGTTTATGAAAATTAAAAACAACAGTGGTCCTAATACTGATTCTTGGTGAACCCCACTTTTTACATCAACCCAATCTGAGGAATAGCCATTTATCACAACCCTCTGCCTCCTGCCCTGAAGCCATCCTTCTATCCATCTAAGGATTTTCCCAGTGATTCCAACCTGTTCCAGCTTATAAAGCAACCGCTCATGTGGGACTGAGCCAAAAGCTTTGCTGAAATCTAAATAAACAATGTCGAAATTGTTCCCTAAATCCAGCTCGTGAGTGACCCTTTCGAAATAGGGAACAAGATTTGCTAAACATGATTTTCCCTTTACAAAACCATGCTGAGTATCCTTGAGAATTTCAATTCGATCCAAATGATCCTGAATTCCACCCTTGATCATTGCCTCCATGATTTTCCCTACTACTGAAGTCAGATTGACAGGTCGATAATTTCCAACTTCACTTTTAGAGCCACCCTTATGTATGGGAGATACATTTGCACTTTTCCAATCCAAGGGAATCTCCCCAGAGTCTAGTGATGCTCGCACATTGATCAAGTCCCACTCAGCAATTACCCCTTTAGAGGTATTTAGTGTTGCATGTGGGGTAATTTGTACGGGAATACCACCAATGTTTGAGAAATTCAGCTGAGTCTCTGAATGCTTACGACTCATACTTTCTATTAGCAAATCTCCGGATCTGTCTTTTTGACATTTTAGGGAACCTGCTGAGCGTAGTCAGCAGCTTTGACTGTCATGTGTCACAGTCAGTGTCATTTAATTTTTAACATAAGCATCGAGGCTCAATTGGAGGAAAATTATCAAATTACATGTTTGATCCTTTTAGCTCAGAGAGAAGGATTTTCTCACAGGTTACCGGCCCCCACCATGTGGAGACAGGAGTGGTGCCACCAGTGACCAAGCGGTTGTAGAAGTTAGTAATTAATATATATATATACACTGAATAAAGAAAGGTAGTTTTCCTTTCTGTGTTCCTGCTTTGCAGTTGAAGCACAGAACTACTTTGCGGTAAAGAAAAGAGAAAAAGGCACTAGAAAGGAATTTGAACTTTGTTTCTTAGAAAGAGCATTCTATGTGCATCTCAGAGAAAATCACTTGGCTGGGAACGAATGAGTCATCTTACCAAGAAAGGCTTAAGTTCTGCAAATTGCAACACCTGGAGACAGACTAGACAACTGCAAAGTGATCAGATTGAGGTGTATAAGGCCTTGAAATGGGTTGAGCACACTGAATTCTGATGGGATTCTTCTGCTTGCTCAGATTACAAATCCGAGGAGGCATAAATACAAATTGAGGAATAGATTGTGTGGAAATTTGCCTTTAGCCAGCGGGTGGTTAATTGCTGGAACAAACTTCCATGTCATGGAAGTTGATGGCCTAAATAAATTCAAGGAGGAACTGGACAAACTTTTAGAGAGAATGGACGTGTGAAATTGTGTTTTTTTTTTTTTTTTTTGCTGATGCTACATAAGCCCATACGCTTGCTTTCTTGCATCACATGCCTCCTTCTCGTAAAACACGTGTTTACACTACACGAATTCGATCATACACAATTTATAAATAGGGGAACGATATCTTATATAACAAGAACCGAAATCGCTTATGCACGATTCGTCTTTGTGTTTACAAGAAATGGCAGTCGAAAGCGGAATCACCCCAACTGAACGCAACACGATAGGAATAAAGAGAAGTTTCTAAAAATGTATTATGTTTTTTTATATCAGTGAAGGGGAAACACATTTTACCATAATAATGTAAAAACCAACACAATTCCAGCAATCGATATAATCGCAAATGCAATTAGATTGAGTTTACTACTAGTTTATAACAGATTCCACTCACAGAAACGCAACTGGAAATTGTTTTTATTGTTTTATGGTAGTAACCCCTAGAAATGTGCTTTAGTAAAATGTGAGGTGTTAATAGTGTATCTTGGCCTTTACGGTGTTGTTTATTTAGTTGCTACACGCACGCAGCTTTGTTTATGTGTATCAAGCGTGCCTCCTCGTTTTGTAATTGTGCTTTGTTCCCTAAAAATGAGTAAAATACTTAAAAGGTGTGAAAAGGAAGCATCCTGGTGAAGACACTGCAGATTCAGAGAGAAAAAGAAAAGCAATATCGATAAACAGAGACGGACTGAGTCAAAAATTCTTACCCGGGAAAATTTATAGTGGCCTCATACTATGGTTTATGGCCAAAATCACACCGGGGTTTCCCCGGTAAGGCTTATGGCCAGTCCACCTCTGTCGACAGAGAAAAAAAATATGAAATTGTGAAACGCTTTGAGCGAAATGAAAGACCATGTGATATTGCACGTGCTACAGACCTAAATGAGGCAACGCCGAGAATTAGAAAGAATGCAGAGAAAATAAAAAGAACTTTCATAGCAGGAACAACTCAAAGTGTAATTAAAATCCATTAGATTAAGATAGAAAGAAATGGAAGATATGGAACGCCTGTCATCTGTTTGGATAGAAAATCAAACAAAAAACAAGTTTGCTTACGATAGAAGTAAAAGCATTAGCAATATTTTATTATGTAATAGTCGTAATAAAATGCGTAAGTATTTTATTATGATTATTTATTGTGTTTGGTAATGTTTTGGTTACAAATGTGTGTTCAATCTTGGGTGGTCGGCATCTAACCCCATTTTTCCCATAGGGCCTGTTGTTGATATATATATATATATATATATATATATAGGGTGTTTCAGTTAAACGTTTCAGAACTTCTAAGAGGGGCAGGATACATCCTGACAACTCGAAATCATATAGCAATGTGGGGTCGGAAATGCTTTCCTGAAGCGGTGTTGTACACAGAAGCACCATAAAGAAAAGAGACCGTAAGTGAGAAATCGTTTTAATAATACATGAAAAGAAGCAAAAGGTACATGGATTAAAGTAAGTGTTCGAAGTTTCTTCAACCTCGTATTGCTTTCGCACAGTGGTACCTTGGAAAATGTGCTACAAATCCCCTTTTTCCTGCTGAAGTGTTGTTTTCCGATGAGGCATCCTTCACAAGGGCAGGAATTTTCAACACGCATAACGACCATATCTGGGCGGTCGAGAACCCGCATGCAATACGACGTCGTGCAGCACAGATTCGATTTTCGGTCAATGTATGGGCCGGTATTATGGGAGATCACCTCATCGGACCTTACCTGTTACCGTGTCGTCTAACCGGACCTATCTACTTGATCTTTCTGCAGCAAGTATTGCCACGACTTTTGAGAGATGAACAGATTTCTGCATCGACACAACAGACAATGTGGTTCCAACACGATGGAGCCCCTGCCCATTATAGCGGAGATGTTCGTAACTACCTGGATGTCACATTTGGTCAACAGTGGATCGGACGTGGTGGTCCCGTGCGTTGGCCTGCTCGGTCACCCGACCTATCATGTCTTGATTTTTATTTCTGGGGTCATATGAAATCGCTAGTTTATGACACCCCTGTTGACAATGCTGAGGAGCTGGTTGCAAGAATCGCAGTAGCTGCCGAAGAAATTCGAAATTCGCCTGGAGTATTCCAGAATGTTCGGATGTCCATGCGTCGGAGATGTGAGGCGTGCATTGTAGCCCGTGGAAGAAACTTCGAACACTTACTTTAATCCATGTACCTTTTGCTTCTTTTCATGTATTATTAAAACGATTTCTCACTTACGGTCTCTTTTCTTTTTATGGTGCTTCTGTGTGCAACACCGCTTCAGGAAAGCATTTCCGACCCCACATTGCTATATGATTTCGAGTTGTCAGGATGTACCCTACCCCTCTTAGAAGTTCTGAAACGTTTAACTGAAACACCCTGTATATATATTCAAACAAGCCTACAAGGCAGAGATATGAATACAACTGAAGTTTAGACAATGGTTTTGATTTAAATGTACCTATTTAAACTTTAAGTCAAAGAGATTTTTGCTACTTTGCGTCATGACTGTCAATTATGGAAAAAGATACAATTTCAGACAACAATTCAATGTACATTTTCCACTTGAAGAAACTGAAAGAAGACTTTAACATTCAATTTCAAGATCTGCTTGATATGATTATACCAGAATGAATTTTACAACCATTTGAATGTGCTACTTCAAGTTGAATCTATTTTACAAGAATTAATTGCAATGACAAGATTTGGAGGCCAAATCTGTATTCCAGACTAAAGGGTACACCCATTGGAATAATGACGATACACATAATAAATATTCCAAATTACAAACCATAGCAGAATTGCTTATTAACTTTCCCTAGTTCTTATCTAGTGGAAGTTGGATTCAACCATATTAATAATTCACTGAGAAAAACAAGAAACATGCTGAACGTATCAGAATATGAGGACCTAAGGATAAAAGTAAGCAATTTTAGTGCAGATTCCACACAGTTATTGCATACCATCAGCTTGTTTGTTTGTTATTTGGTTTTTAGGAGCATTAGCAACTAAGACCATATTGCTCCGGGGATATGCGGTGGTCATGTCCTGACTTTTCCGCATCCTCCATATCTGGCGGTCATGGGCTCGAACCCCGGTCTAATCAAGAAGCATATGCTATGCACTGCTGCTCCTGCCCACCTGGCCATGGAGGCGCCCATACCATCAACCACGATCATCTCGTTACAGTTAACACTAATTATAACACTGATATTTACAAGACTAAAATTGGCAGTAATAAACGAAATAATTTTTTTACTGTGTTTTTTGTTACTAAAGTAATTGGTAAGTAATCAAGAACTGAATGATAATGACCTATGTTACAATTATTTTCAATAAATAACTAACAGGATTTTTTTCATAAATCCACTCAGTGAAATTAAATGTGTGTGGTATTTTTTTGAATGAGGGTCTATGAGAAAAAAAAATCTTTTTTAAAGGAGTTGGCAGGTAAAGTTGGGGAATCCCCTGGTATAAATGCATTTGTGGTACACAATGAACTGCATCAATTTGGACTTAATTAAACTGAACACCCCCCCCCCCACACCAAACACATGCTCTACGTCCATAAAACGTTGACTACACTGTTATCTGTGATTATATTCTATTTATTCACAGCTGGTTCTTTACTTAAGTTTATTCTGAAAGATACAGTAAAAGCAAAATAAAATTCCATAAAAATGTTGTTTTCAAAAATAAACCTTTTTAGGTATGTCTTTATGTTATGTTCAAAACCCCTTCTATGCTGCCTGGCCATTTTATATGGACCATGAACTAATAGCATGCTG
This sequence comes from Mastigoproctus giganteus, assembly GCF_048544385.1. NCBI lineage: Eukaryota > Metazoa > Arthropoda > Arachnida > Uropygi > Thelyphonidae > Mastigoproctus > Mastigoproctus giganteus. The sequence continues at coordinate 113,640,778 of NC_143586.1, read as the reverse complement.
GAGTTTAATTGGCTCTAATGTAACATGGCACAGAGTCAGCAAAGTGTTGAAAAATGATATAAAGAGCATTGGACTATTTATGAAAAAATTGTCCTCAGTTCCTGGTGTAATGTGGGCACATAGGATTGTGCCATTAAACATGACTTTTGAATTCATCTGAGATGAGTGATTGGGTTGGCCAGAGCAGTTTGGTTCTTGCCTGAAGAAGTGAGGAAACATCTTTCAAACATATGGCACAATTGGTGATTGCATACCAAATCCAGTAATGTTGGTATGCTCTGGCATTCACAATTCCCTCCAGCAGAATCAAGTGGGACCAAGGGTATGCTGTGAAAACATGTCTTATACAATTACACCTCAATCGGTGTGTATTCTTCTATTAGTGCTACAAAGTGTAAATTGTAAGTAATCAGTCCTCTTGTACCCATCCTTTGCATCCTGGCTCGATTGCAGCCATATTTTTCAGTTTGTCTGAGATCAGTTCTAATTGGAACAATTGTCATAATTACATTATTAATACTGAGTTTTTTTTGTATTCACTCTTTACTTTGCCTGCCTTTTATGTACTATTCCTAATTTCCACAGCTTACTTGCATTATTTGGCAAATGAATTATGCAATGCTTTGTAACAAGAAATAAATCACATTGTTAAATAATCTTGCAAATATAGGCAACACTTCTTTTTTGAGTGCGCCATACTATAAGAATTTTCCTAAAAAATACTTGTTATCAAAGCTGTAATATGTTATTATTTGAAATAACTTCAATAGTGTTTAAATATGCCTATGTACAACTTTTCAGATGGTAACACTGAGTTTAACTGCAACAGATCTGTAAGTCGGCTGCCAACCGCCATTAATCATCATCACTAACAGTACAACACATGAGTATAATGAGAAATGGCCATTTGTTGGATTAGTGTTCTGCCTCCTGGCAGCAAAATTCACATACCAAATTTGCTAAAAAGGGAAAATTAATAAGGCCAATGTTCATAATTACATTTTTAAATCATATATATTTATTATTATATAATTTGCCCATGGACCCCCCCCCCACCCTTACCCCAGGGGGTAAATAATCAACCCTGTTGGGAATCCATGATCTATAAATACTGAATTTTTCTATAATCTAAGAAAGTCAATCCCAGAAGAATTTTGAAAGACATTTTCTTATTCAGATCATTAATTAAAATCAATACTTCTTGTACCTTGTTTTTTGAATTGGGTTTCATACTGAATACACCATATATTTCTTCTCCCTTTTTCACTGTTAAGTATTCATCAAAATAGAAAACTGTTTGTTTCCAGTGAGTATATGGAGCTTCAGGAGCTAAAAAGAAAAAAATCAACAAGAATAATAAATATGATAGTACTATATAATTTTTATTATAAAAGAGCCTATCACAACTAAATTTGTCTCTCTCTCTCTCTCTCTCTCTCCATCTCCATCACTTAGAAATAATTCTAGCAAGTATTTCAATCATTAATTTCAAACCTCATCACACACATTCTTTTGAAATACTTTACAACTTGTTTATCTGAAATTTAACTGTAAACCATTATTGTATCCTTCTGCAAACTGTGTGGAGAATCTATAACTTAAATACATGTCATGCTGGTACCAAATACATTCTTATTAACTAGTTAGTGCATTATATATATTTAACTACCTTTTACAGAGTAACAGTAAATGAAAAGCATAATTTCAAAGTTGTTTTTTGGTAATTTGTGAAAATAATGGGGAGAAATTTAAAAGCCATTAGAAATAGAAGTGTCGAAAATCAGAACGTCACTAATTCGAGCAAGCCAGCATTTTTTTTACGCTGGTGCCACAAAATAATTACAGTAGGCGCTGATTATTGCAATCATGCTTACAAATTGTATTTTGATTCTATTAAAGAAAAATTCTAAGAAGTAAAAATCGGAGGAATATTATCCACAGAGTAGCTTTTGGGGTGAGGTGTGCAGCAGTCAGTGAATGGTGTACTGAGCATATACACATTGGGTAAAATTAACAGAAGCAGACTGGGCATGATAACGAATCACAACTCTGGTTCTGGTAACACAATATTATGCATGCGTAAGAAATGCCAGCGCTCATCGCATTACAACATGCCACATAATGGGGTGAACAATTCATACTATTATTACAATTCATACAAGCCATGAGCGCTGGCGGTAGTCACGTGAATAGTCAAGTCGCATCGGGGATCAAAGTTATGTTGCTCGAGCCAATAATGTTCAGCAACAGCAGAGCATTCAAAATTAGCGGTGTGGAGAGCCGCCCCATGTTCTAAAACATGATCTTGTAACCTCCTGGCAGTCTCACCAACATAACGCACCCCACAATCCGGACAGGCAATGTGGTAAATGGAACTATTCCGTAAAAAAGGAGGAATAGGTGTCTCCGGAAATAATGAATTGAAATTTCCTACCAGGGAGTTGCGCACACCGTATATGGTAAGAGCATAAAATTCTAGCAAGACGTGCCAACATTGCCAGATAATAAGGGATGTAGGTAATACGAAACTCATTATCATGGGTGGGATTTGGTAGAGTGACAAAATTGCGAGCTTCGACTCACACCTATCCAGAACATCAGGGAACATCCATTCTTACTTTACAAATCTCCAACTGCCTATCACTAACGGAACTGGATTGCATTCGTGCACGGGTAAATAAAGTATAAGTAGCACTACATAGATATTCAGGAGATGAGCAGACCCATAATTAGTAAACTGGACTGCATACAGGTTTCCTGAAGATGGAGGTTGTAAAGAGTATAATCACACGTTGGACTAAGACATCTAAGGAATGAAGAGTAATTATCATTTGTTTCCAACTCAACAGTAAATTGAATTAAGGGTGAAAGGAGTTGAGTCTCTGATCCCAGAGGGAAAACAGAAAAGACATCATCGACATACCAATGCCTTAGGGTAACGGGAACAAGTAGGTTCAAAAATATACAACTCTCCAGTTTCTCCACAGCAATATGAGCTATGATCGGATGAACCAAAGAGTCATTAAATGTGGTCATGCTACCAGTCAAACACAAATTGAGAGCAGTACAAATGTCAAAAGTAGAGAGCAATGTCCTGTCCTTCAAAGGTAGCATCCCCAACCAAAAGTTGCCTTGCAAGCAACGGCCTGCTTCAAAGGGACAGAAGTAAATAGGGAGACCAAAACCCCGCCCTTCGAAATGATAAAATCCTTAATAATATGTAAAAAATTCAACTGCAAGAAACAGTATGGTCAGTTCTCCCAAAAAGGGGTGCTAACAACCTGACCATGTATTTGGAAAGTTCGTATGTAGGCGTGATACAATGAAACAATAAGCCACAAAGGAATATCAGGTTTATGGATCTTCGGAAGTCCATAAAATTGCGGGATCTGGTTACATGTCACATGGAGTTTCCAACAAACGTTTTTTGGAATCTTGTTAGAATCATGTTCTAAAGCTTTTAACTTTATATTTTTTAACTCTTTTATTTTATATCTGTTTCAGTATTTTATTAATGTCTATATCTCCTTATTTATTTTAATAAAGTTTAACTTAAATCAGTTTGTTGGTTGTTGCTAGAAAGTATGTAGTGATGAAGATAAAAGCACCCCCCCAGCCACCAATTAACAAAATTAAACGATACGTGAAATTCAGAATCATTATCTACCGGTTAGTAAAATAAAAATAAATTTACGCTTACCTACATAGCTTAATTAATATATATATACGGTACTATTATATACTCGTACTATTATTATCTTTGAATATAGAAAAACCTAAGAAATTTCAAGGTAAGAAACCTAAGGAACTATGATCAGTAACTGGGACTTTGAAACAGAACAGAACAGTGGTGCTACTTGATAGCTTTGCTGTAGAGGTTTTCAGGACCTACTTCCAGGATAACAATTTGCATTTAAAAATACTCATTTATTGCTGTTATTAATTTTTGTAAATTTCAAGGTCATGGTAATTCTATCAAGTCAACCATTTGAATTTATCTTTCGTGAGATAAAAGAACTACAGCAATCCTGCATGTTCAGTGGTGACTAGGAAATCAGCATAAATTGCATAAAACTGTTTATTAATTTACATCTTTACAACAGTAATGATCAAACAGTTATTTGAATCTGCGAGGAAGTAGATAGAGAATATCAAAGCATACGAGCTAAAGTTCTAGTTTTAGTATATACATGGATAGAACTGCGACATCACGAGCTTCACCATTGAATAAGAGCTACCACATCTATATGGCTGCGACGGGTTTGGCAGATCGGCAGCTTAAATTTATTGCCTTCAATAGAAAAAGAAGCCTTGAAACTAATAAGCCCGGATGTGACACAGCTGATCTTACTGGTGGTATCGGTGATGCCAACACATTAAAGCCATACTCAATATTATGACACTGTCAGGAAAAATTGAGTGTGGACATCTTAAAGGACAGATAAATAAACATACCTGGATTGAGTGAATCAAAATGGAAAGGAAATGGGAGTAGAGAATTACAAGGAGGCTATTACCTATATTGGTCTGGGGGTGATGTAGTGAGGAAGGGTGTAGCCATCATTATGGATCACAGGATTAAGGAAAGGCTACTGGAGGTGAATAATATCAGCAACAGATTCACATCAATTAAACTGCAAATGAATGACAGTGAAACATTGAAGATAATACAATGCTATGCACCGCAAACCGATTGCGAAGAAACAGAGAAGCCAGAGTTTGAGGACAAGCTCGAAGAGAACATCACGGGTGAAGATATAGTCATCATGTGTGACCTGAACGCAAAAGGTAGAGTGGAGAGACAAGGACTAGAATAGGCTATGGGTCTGTATGGTTGGGGACCTAGGAATGATGATGGTGACAGGCTGCTGGATTTCTGTTTACGGAACAGCTTGGTCATAGGAAACACCTGGTTCAGGAGAGTCACAAAGTGACAAGATATGGTTGGGACGGTCAACAGGAATCTCTCCTTGACTATATACTCATGGACACGGAGTGACACAGAAGACTTGTGGGTGTCAAGGTCATTCCGAGTGTCTCCCTGGGGAGTGATAAGCGATGTTCGGCGAACAGTTCAGGAAGGTTGCACCTAAGACAGTGGTGAACGGTGTGGAATGGAAAGCATTCAAAGACTGTTCAGTAGGACTGACAGAGCAGGTTTGCAGGACAAGCAATAGGAGATGGAAAGAAAGCCCAAGGTGAAATGATAGGATGAAAGAGGCTGTGAAAATCAAGAATAATGCATTCAGGACCTACTTCCAGAACAGAACTGATGAGAATAAAGAGAGATGCCAAGAGGATAGTTAACGAGGAGAGAAGACTGTGGTTGGAAGAATGGAGTGAAAGACAAGATATTGATGGCAATAAAAAGACACTGTATGGTATGGTGAGCAATAGGAGAAGAGATGGTGATTGATTTTGATTTGGTAGTTGTTGGCACATCGGCTTCTGTGGCCATATTGCACCTCCCAAGGTTTTTGCAGTACTTTGATCCAAGCCCGAGGCGGGAATCGAACCCGCGACCTTTGGGTTGCAGGGCAGGTACTTTACCCACTCGGCTAGCCCGGTCGGCAGAAGAGATGGTGAGCAGAGCAAATACTTGATGGATGAGAATGAGAATCTAATAAGCAAGGATTGAACACACAAGAAAAACATGGAAGTATTTTGAAAATCTGTTGATCGAGCAGGACAGCCAGCAAAAGGGACAAAGACAAGTTGATTATAAAAGAAGGGATGAAAGGGAAGATACGGAGAGAGACCAGACAGACTTGACGTGGAATGATGTAGTGCAGGCAGGGAAATTCAGGTGGAAAACATCAATACAGTTAAGTCTGCCGGTATAGATGAGATAAATGGAGATGCTGAAAGCCACAGGCAAGGTAGGGACAGCATTCTGCACAATCTGGGATGAGAGATAGGTGCCAAAGGACTGGAAAAGTTTGATCATCCTGCGTTCAAGGGGAACAGGAAGAAGTGTTCCAAGAGACATCATGTGAGTAAGCTGTATGAGAAAGTGTTAGAACGGAAGATAAGAGGAATGATTAAAAATAGGATGGCCGAGGAACAGTATGGATTTACGCCTGACAGATCAACAGTGGATCTACGCCTGACAGATCAACAGTGGATCTAATTTTATACATCAGGCAACTGGTGGGAAAATGTTATGAACACAATAAAGAATTGCAGTTGGCATTTTTGGACATAAAGATAGCATTTGATGCTGTGAAGAGAGAGAGAAAGTGTGGGAGGTTTTGAGAAACTTGAGGAAATACAGTGCGCAAAGTAAGAACAGTGATGGGGTTGAAGGAGAGCTTCGAAATAACATCAGGTTTGAGGCAAGGCAACATCCTGTTACCAGTACTGTTCATAGCTGTCATGAATGATGTGCAATGTAGAGTGGTGGAACAACTTGGACAAGACCAGATGAAAGTCGTGTTCTTCACAGATGACCTTTGCATATGGGGAGAGAGAGAGAGAGGGAGAGAGAGAGAGCAGGGAACAAGTGCAACAGCAAGTTGATAAGGTGCTAGTATGGCCAATGAATTTGGACTGGTTTTCAGTCGGGAGAAGAGTGAAATAATGGGTCTGGCGGATACATTACAATGGTAGGGAAACAACTAAAAATGGTTAACTATCATGCTTCCTAGATAGATAAGGCTGGAGTGATAGAGGAAAAATAAGAGAAGGATACAAGCAGGTGCGAATTTCTATAGCAGACAGGAGATCTGATCTGAAACAGGAACATCCAACTGAAGTGTAAGAAGGCTATATATCAGACCGATTATGTACCAATTCTGATGTATGCAGCTGAAACTTGGACTATGGGGAAAAAGGATGAAAGGAGAAATGAGATTTGTGAGGAGCATAGGTGGAAAGACAAGATGCGACAAAATCAGGAATGATGTGATTAGGGAGAGAATTTAGGTTGAAAACCTCTAGAACAGGATTAAAGGTCATGTTTGAAATGGTTTGGACATGTCAAAAGGATGAACGAGAGGCGTTTGCCAAGAAGAATCTTTGATTTACAATTTGGGGGGGGGGGACCAAGAGAAGCACCAAGAATGAGGTAGCAGGACATGAGTTGAACCGTGGAATAGTGGCATGATGACAGATGATGACAAACTAAACATAACACTTTGTAAACATACATTTGTAAGTTAGAAAGTCAAACATGGACATTAAAAACAAGAAAAAAATTTTAACGTTCGCATTGAAACTTGATTCAGATTGTGCAAGAAAAAAGAAAAACTGAGAACAACTAACAACTTGTCCTCGAAGATGCCATTTATTTGTGGTTCACACAGAGACAAAGTTTAGGAGAACGTATATCTGGACCTTTGTTGTGTGAAAAGGTGCCGGATTTTAATAAAAAATTAGGCAGTCTCTCAGGTTTTAAAGCCAGTGTTTTTAATTTCTAAACTAACCACTTTTTTTAGTCTCCAGAACAGCATTTTGATTAGTTCGAAAAATCCAAACAAATTGAAAGTTTGAATTACCCCCAGTCCCGATTAGATTGGATAAAAAAAAAAAAAAATGTAGGCTCCAAATCAGTTTATTGTGACATAAGACACTGAAGTAGTCAACATAATTTTTTTTTTTTAATATGGAGATTCCAAACAATAAAAAGCCATTATAACCTATAAAACTTACTATCTACGTACTGTCTATGGGTTTAGGGCTGATAAGATGGGCACTAATTTATGTAGACTGTAATCTTCACAAAACGTGAATGACTGTTGAACAAAAGAACAGAAGGTATAACTGTGGAAGAGAAAAATTCTTTGATTTACAATTAAGGGGGGAAAAAAACTGAGGGAGGCACCGAGAATGAGGTAGCAGGTCATGAGTTGATCCGTGGAATAGTGGAATGATGACAGATGATGATGATGACTAGTGTAGTGTATTCAGAGTTAAACAGTGAATGGATGTTGGCAAGTACAGTATTTTCAAGACGGTATACCGTCCGCTACATTCCCTATTATCCAGGCGTGTCAGGACGGATCTCGAAAATTCTTAGAAATTACAACATCAAATGCGTGCAGTTACCCTGCAGGAACCTACGTTCACTTGTCTCCAGTGTGAAGACCCCTGTCACACCTCTCTTACGCATTTGATGTTGTAATTTAGCAGCAATGTAGTATTATCGCATCACCTGTAGAGACTGTGACAGCTGCTACATAGGAGAAACATCAAAACGTCTCCAAGATCGCCTTACGGAACATGACAGAGCAATCTGGCTTGCCGAAACTGACCAGTCCACAGTCGCGTAACAATTTTGTGCCACCAACCACGATCTTGATCCCAAACGTGACTTTGAAATAGTAGACCACTCACGACACTTTCGCCACTGCCTATGGCTAGAGTCACTTAACATGTTAAACAATCCAAAGACAATAAACCGCCACAAAGGCATACATCTACACCCCATCCTAGAGAGTTTAGGCACCTCCGTAGCCAGGTGGGAAGGAGCAGCAGTGCGTACCACATGCTTCTTGATTAGACCGGGGTTCGAGCCCGTTACCACCAAATCCGGAAAGGTCAGGGAATGACTACCGCATTTCCCGGAGCCCGGAGCAATATGGCCTTAGTTGCTAATGCTCCAAAAAAAAAAAAAAAAAAAAAACAAAAACCATCCTAGAGACAACCGTTTTAATGCTAGATGATCAGTGGAGTAAAAAAAAAAAAAAAAAAAAAACAGTGCATGTCCGTGCAACAAAAATAGCAAATGAATAATGTGCCTCACTCAGGCTCATTGCACTTATCCATTGTATTTAAATTCAGTTGAAAAAGAGACTCGTTAGTCTTGAAAGCTACTGCCTGATACTTATTATTATATATTTTATTATATTACATTAAACTGGGTTATCATTGTACGTATCCATTTTTCTCAACCATGGACCCCAGTAAAATTTTTTGATGAAGAGAAAACAATGCACAAGGTGTGAGCTAAAAGTTTCCAAACTGGAGAAATATGTTGTCGTACACTGTCCATCCTCACGGATGGACACACACTGCTTTTTTTGTAAAAAAAAAAAAAAAAAAAAAAAAAAAAGGTGCCGGTACTCATTCTTTACTATCAGGAAAAATTGAAAATTAAAAGGATATGAAAAGTACCCTAAATTTTTTTCCCCCCCTGATATTGTTACTTTGGTTTCATGAAAAACATTTATTTTTGTTGTATCTCGATATGTCATATCTATTTATTTATGAAATATCTATATAAAACAAAATACAAAAGAAATATATATATATAAAAAAAAATTTTTAATCACTGCAGGTTGGCCATTCGGTGTAAAAACCTCAATTTATCTTCTTGATTTTGATATTTCTGCACAACTATTTATGAAATATCTATTGCCACTTGATTACTAAGGGGTCTTATCCCTCTTTTTTCTGACTTCTAGGTGACCTGTATGGGCATTGGCTAATAATAATCGATAGAAAGCTATATCTCGTCCTAATCCATGTAATAGGTTCCAAATGCGTGGGTGACTACAATGAAACTGAGTTTAAGGCGTTGTGAAAAGCTTCACAACAATTTGTAGTCTTAGGACATCTCTCAGCAGCAGCAGCCTCAAAATGATTCCATATTCTAACTGGAAAGAGAGGTGATCTTAGTTGGTCAAAGACATCTGGTATTGGCACAAAGGAGAGAGAGCAGGTAGGGACTTCAGTTTCAACATCATGGCAATGTCAGACTCGTACACTTCCTTTAAGCCAACACTGTTGATCTTCCTAATAACACTCTGGTAAGGGTGAACGTAGCACCTTTTACTTCTGCTTGTGGGAAAGCAACTTGAGCAGCAGACATACATGCTTTTTCAAAGTCCAGAAGAATCTTTTGGGGTGTTATATTGGGCACCAATTGTTGCAATAGGGTAAACATTCTGTTGTATGTATCCATATTCTTTTTTTGCAAAAGAATTGCCAATCTTAGCATGTCATGTATACAGCTGATAAAACATGCCATGTGCTTTATCAAATGTTCTGTCTCCATAAATGACATCCTTGTCTAATTCTGAGAGCAGATTATCATTCCCAATTGTCAATATTCTTTCTGGGTCACCAGCTCCCGTATCATACAAAATGAGGTCAGCATACTTCTCTGGGATAGGAAAATCAGTTTTTTTTTTTTTTTTTTTTTTATGTGAACCCCAAACACGAGAGGTATTAGAACCTATAGTACTTAGTACCGTGCTTGGGTTGGAGGTTGAGAAGACGAAAGAAGATATTTGTTGACATTGGACTTGAACTTCTGTAGATTGTAATTTTCAGGAAATATGTATGAAGGAAGGTTGTTCCAGAAAACGGCAGTTGAATGAATAAATGAGGAAGATGAAAAGTTGGTTCTGTGGGTTTGAAGTTGGACAGTAAATGGATGTTGGCTGGTGGCGGCACGTGTTCGGACTGTTTTGAAAGAGAGCAGGAATTATAGAAGCCAATTCAGAAGAACAGTGCCCATGGAAGTATCTGTAAAAGAGGCATGCAGCAGAAACAGTGCGTCTATGAGAAAGCGAGTGGAGAGACTCTGTTAGAGATGAGTCATTAATTAACCTAACTGCCCTCTTCTGAATGGAATCAAGAAGCCTGAGAGAGGTTTTGGGGCCACCACCCCAAATGTGGGAACAATATTCCATGGCAGGGCGGATTTACGATTTATACAGAGTGAGCAGCTGTTTGGAAGAAAAGTAATGCCGAGAGCGAAAGAGAAAACCAAGTTTTTTAGATGCAGATGAAGCAATATTTGTAATGTGCTTGTGCCAAGAGAGATTAGAAGTCAGGGTAATCCCCAAAAGAGATATATCATTTTGCCTAGAAATTGGAGTGTCACTAAAGATAAGCATAGGAGCAGAAGAATCCTTTTTGCGAGATATAAGACAAGACTGAGTTTTAGAAGGGTTGAAATCAACTAAGTTGTCTTTGCCCCACTGGAGAATTACCTGACGATCGGCATTTAAGGAATTGGTAGCAGATTTTCGAGAAATTGAAGCTGATTGAGCAGGACAAGGTTTCTCAAAATGGAAAGTGGAATGCAATGTGCTATCATTGGCAAAACTATGGATAGGATTGCCAGTCACTGGAAGAAGGTCATTAATATACAAGAGGAAAAGAGTGGGGGAAAGAACTGAACCTTGGGGGACACCGGCACTAGTGGAGAAGTTAGAAGACAGAGAGCCATCTACCATCACCCTCAGTGAGCGATCAGAGAGAAAACTGGATAACCAATTACTAAAAACAGTTGGCAAACCATAAGATGGAAGCTTGTTTAGAAGACCGTTATGCCAAACACGATCAAAAGCCTTTGAGATGTCAAGATTGTTGTTGTTGTTGTTATTTGGTTTTTAGGAGCATTAGCAACTAAGGCCATATTGCTCCGGGATATGCGGTGGTCAATCCTTGACCTTTCCGCATCCTCCGTATTTGGTGGTGACGGGCTCGAACCCCGGTCTAATCAAGAAGCGTGTGCTACGCACTGCTGCTCCTTCCCACCTGGCTACGGAGGCGCCGAGATTTCAAGAGCAACTACTTGTGTTTCACCAAACCTTTCCATTGAAGTAGTCCATAAATGGGTAACATAACCCAGGATATCACCAGTGGATCGACACTGACGGAATCCATACTGGCGATCGTTGATCAGACGGAAGGTTTCTAGGTAGTTTAAGAGTTGGCAGTTAATTGATTTCTCCATTACTTTAGAAAGAGTAAAAGTAATTGCAATGGGACGATAATTGGATGGGAGAGATTTGTCACCCTTTTTAGGAACTGGCTGGATATGAGCAAATTTCCAAGCAGAAGGAAAAACACCTTTGGAATAAGAAAGTGAAAAAAGGCGGCAAAGAATAGGAGTAAGTTCAGGAGCACAGATTTTGAGAACAAGTGGAGAAATACCATCAGGACCTTGAGCTTTCTTAGCATCAAGATCCATCAAAATCCTTCTGATATCCTTTTGACAGAAGACCACAGGAGGCATTGAATGGACAGTGTTGGGAATGGTGGGAGGTGTTTTACCAAGTTCATTAATACATGAGCTGGAAGAAAAATGGGATGCTAGTAGGTCAGCTTTATCCTTGGCTGAAGTGAAAACAGAATCATCTGGTTTGGACAGAGGTGGAAGCAGAGATGGGCAAAAGTTGTGGCCAATAGCTTTGGCAAGAGACCGGAATGCTCGGCTACCATTAGGGCAAGAAGCAAGTTTTCTACTCTTAGCCTGTTCAAACTCTAGTTTGGACTGATTAATAACTGCTTTACAATTGTTGCGAGCTTTGGTGTAGGCAGAAAATGAAAGCCAATTACGATAATCAACATTCTTCTCTTGAACAGCCTTAGCACATTTATTGGAAAACCAAGGTTTAGATAAAGGACGATATTTTAAAGTGGAGTGTGGGATAAAGGATTCCATTCCTGCAAGAATAATTTCACTGACACGATCTGAGCAAACATTGACATCAGGAGTTTTGAAACAGTAATCCGACCAAGGAAAAGAAGAAAAGAAGTCTCGCAGGTCATCCCATTTTGCATTCTTGTAATGGCAAACAACACGAGGTTGGGAATAGCCATGAGATAAAGGTTCCATTGGAGAAGAGACAATCACCAAGTTGCGATCTGAAGTGCCTAAAGGACCTTTCACTTCGACCGTGTACTTAGAAGGGTTGTTTGTGAGAAAAAGATCAAGCGTATTGGCTGTATGATTCGGATTGTCCGGTATTCTTGTAGGTGAATGAACAATCTGTGCTAGGTCACTAGTAATTGCAAAAGCCTCAGCATCTCGACCTGCTGGATCGGTGTGACTAGAAAACGGAAGCCAGCTGGAGTTGTGAACATTAAAATCATCAAGGAAAATTACCTCACTGTTAGGAAAGTTGGACTGAAGAAAGTCAAAGAGATCCAAGTGATTAGTGGAGTTGGGAGAACGGTAGAGACAACAGATGAATTTGACACAATGCGGTAGAGAGATTTTAAGCCAGAGAAGATCAAAGAGAGGAGATTCCAAATTGCCAAGTCTCTGACAGGGAATATCAGAACGAACATATGCACAAGTACCACCTTTGAGGCGAAAGGAATCATACAGCGAATAATTTGGGCATCTGACATGAGCAGTAGTTGAATCAACCGATAACTGAGATTCTGTCAGAAAAAGTACATGTGGTTTGGCAGACTGCAAGTGGAAATGGACATCGTTGAGATTAGAATTGAGACCACGTATATTTGTGAAATGAATTAGGAAGTCCTTGGGAGGTTTAGATCTTTTCGCAGATAAGCTTGTTCTATTAGTTTGACAATTCATGGTGTATTCAATAGTAAGAAAAAGTGGGTGGGACATGCTGTATGACGTAATGAAATTTTTGGATATGGCGTACATGTGGTAAGAATATACCCAGATCCTTGACATAACGTGGCCTCGACAATGCTCCCCGCATACACACTACTCGGACTCCCTCCAGTCACTATCTGGCAGAGTAGAGGTAGCAAGATTATACACTAGCTGATCCGGAAGCCTCCTAGAGAGTTACCAATAGGTTCGGTCCGGTGTACTAACTAGCGGGCGGCCCTTAACACCGTTTTAGAGCCGTACCCTCGAAATGTGGGGAATATTCTATCTCGCCACGACGTTCATCATAACCTCAAAAGTCATCAATCATACTGCATGATGGAAGAGATAGGGAAGGGTTGACCGGAACTTAGCTCTAGAGACTAAACATGGGTTCCACCACTTCAAGCCTCCAATAAGCAAAGTGGTGGTATTTCACCGGTTGATGAGAGTCATCTACCACCTAGTACTGCCTGGTAACATAGAGGGGTGGCATTCCTCCATGTGGTGTGGGCGCCACACCTCGACCCCTGCTTACGTTGGTTCACACCTGGGTGGTCACCCACCATGTGCTTGTGCATGGAGGTTATACCCAGGATTACTAACAGTCCCACCATCGTGAAGGTGCAAGCAGAGGATTTGGCTGTCACAGACCGTCCGGACTTTGCCGAAATTGGGTCCACTTGACTTGAGTGTCACCCGAATATCAGTTCCATCAGCGTTTTAGACTCCCAGGTAGCAAGTGCAGCTTGTCTGGCATATCTGAGAGAATGTCTGTGACAACCTCAAGGAAGTTGTAGCTGGATTAGGAATATAAGTAGTTTCTTTATGTTTAAAAAGACTTTGTGTGAGTGAGGATTGCTTTGGTCCAAAACATCCCTATTACACTTCTGATAAAATATTTTCCATAACATTCCTCAGAGTTGCACCAACTGCCTTCATGTCTTGTTTCATCCTAGCCTTTAAAATGTTTGCCTGTGCTTTTTGAGGATTAGATTCATGGCAGTGTTGTGGATGTATTTATTTATGAAATATCTATATATTTTGTTTTATATAGATATTTCATAAATAAATAGATACAACATATCAAGATATGACAAAAATAAATGTTTTATTTTCTCCCTGTTCTGTTTCTTCTGGTTACCTGTTACTTCAGTAGTAATGTTTTTAGAATAAGAACAACAAATTAAGTGTATTAACACACAGTTTATTAAGCATAAATTTATCATTCAAGTATATAAAAAAATAAGTAAAATGTGAGTAAAATAAGTAAAAATAATTTCGCAATAATAAAGTTTTTGTAGAATATTCCAAATTTTTATTAAGTTCTCATCCGACACCTTTTTGGGGCCGGCAAGCTTTTTTGAGTGAAGAGCCATTTTTGATCTAATTAAAAAAAGAAAGAAAGAAAGAAAGAAAAAGAGAGAATCCGAAGAGCCGCACCCTCAGTTCAAGCTGGGAGGGGGAAGGCGAGAGTTTTTTTAAGAAATGGAATAGAGTGGGAAGGCGTTTATTAAAAAATATATTTTGAAATATTATTTATTAATACTGAAAACACGTAACAATTAGATACAAATTAATGTGACTTTTGCTGATGAACTTCTTGAGCGAGTCTCTCAACATCATGCGAGTATGTCGTAATTAAACATGAGCTTTAAACATTCTTGCACTGTTCAGACGACAATTTCTTGATTTATTTTTAATATAGTTCATGTTCAAAAATATTTGCTCGCAGAAATACGTCGAACCAAACACTGAGAGAAGTCAAAACGCAAATATTTGCAAATTTATATGAGTCTGGTAAGCTACTCCATTTATCGGACACAATTTGGTCGGCATTTAAACTTATCTATCGTCATCCATTTATGTAGAATTACAAGGGTAGCTTTTTGTCTCTCTAAATCCTCATTTTCAGTTTTAAGGCATTTTAGTCTTGCATTCCACATGTCCTTGATTTTTAAGTCCTTTAACTCCATTTCAAATTGTGCTTCATATGAACTGTAAAGTTAAAGAACCGCAGTCACATGTTAAAAGAGCTGCATGTGGCTCGCAAGCCGCAGGTTGCCGACTCCTGTCCTATGACAACTTCTTTTCTTCCTCTGTGTGTCAGTTGCTGAATGAATGATGTTTCCAAAGCAGCCACGAATCGTCATATTTTGCTGGATAGAAGCGGGTCAGCAGTGGGTCTACAGTTTTAAGAAACAATAGTGAAGAAACTGTTTTTGTTTCTTCACTATTCAACCAGCCCAACCAACGAAGCGCTGGTTGGGCTGGCGATCAGATTCATTTGTGAAAATCGTCATTCACATTCACTCGATGAAATTGGTATTGTACTCAGAGTTAGTTCATCAAATTCTTCCGAAACCTTCTTATCAATTAGGTATCACCGAAAACTGCGAATTGCATCACTTTCATTTAACTGTTACCTAATTGACAATTTTCTAACTTCACTTTCACCAAATGCCAACAATTCATGTTTAGAAGGATTGATACCTTTGTTGTTCTCGTTTTCCGTCTCTCGTCATCTGTATTGTCACTAGTTCTTAAATTTGAATTTTTTATTTTTTCTTTTCTTTCTTTTTTTTTTTTTTTGAAACTGTCCAAAATGTTGGTGTCATTTGGATATTCAGGTACTGTGACCGTGTAAACAGAGATAAGGAAATATTATGGGGAAACGTGGATAACGCACTTCCTCGAAACAACAGATGGTTATTTGTCAAGGTAAAAGAAAATCACTTTTCTAATTCTCGAAAGGGGCACTTACAAATTTAACTGTAACCTAATTGACAATTTTCTAACTTCACTTTCACCAAATGGCAACAATTGATGTTTAGAAGGATTGATACCTTTGTTGTTCTCGTTTTCCGTCTCTCTTCATCGGTATTGTCACTAGTTCTTAAATGTGAATTTTTTTTTTTTTTTTTTTTGAAACTGTCCAAAATGTTGGTGTCATTCGGATATTCAGGTACTGTGACCATGTAAACAGAGATAAGGAAATATTATGGGGAAACGTGGATAACGCACTTCCTCGAAACAACAGATGGTTATTTGTCAAGGTAAAAGAAAATCACTTTTATAATTCTCGAAAGGGGCGCTTACATTGATTCACAAAGGTATCCAACCTACAGCCCGTGAGGAAAGTGAACTAAAACGGCATTTTAAAATTTTGTTAATTATCAAAAAAATTCTAATTAAATGTTTTGTTCGGTAAATTACATTTACCGAACAAAATTAATTAAGTGTATTGTACTTAATAAAATTTTCGAATATTTCGATTTTACTTTTACATGCAACAAGATATGGAAAATGTAACACACTAAAGAAATCTAACTTTGAATTTTTTTTCAATATGGCCCCTGTACGGAAAAAGGTTGGACACCACTGCAGTAGAAGGTGGGCCAGAGCCCATTGGAATATACCTTGATCTGCTCACTCTTGACTAGCACGACTCCTCCATATGTGGGACAGGTGGTCAGATAGGTTTTACCATGTACCACTAAGTTGTAGGATGCTTTATCTCTCTTCGTGCAGCAACACTAATTGCCTAAACTGCCTGAAGGCCAGAAATGCAAACAGGACGACCCGAGTTAATTCTCTCCTAATCCATTCGCTATATGAAAATTTTCTCTGCTCAATGGAAAGTATTTTAAATGTAACTTCCAAGAGGAATTCAAATAATTCGTTATAAAAGGACTTCGTTAAACAGAGGTCCGACTGAGTAATTTAGAATTATAAAAACGGTTATACAGTTTTATATAGTAAATACCTTAACAATAAACAGTAAAAAATGCAAATTTAAATAATTTTAAGATTATTTGAATAGTGGGTAAACATGTGAAAATAATTTACAGAATATTACAAATTTCGAAGTGCACTGCATCGAAATGTCACACATCACTGTCAATAAAGGTGCTGGTATGCCGTACCGTTGCGTACTGTCTCAAAAAAAGCACTGACTATACATGACCTAGAGGTGGTGTGGCCATAAGATTTAGCAATTCTACATCCTTCCTAAAATGAGGCATCCAGACCTGATCACAGTACTCATGATGTGGCCTGATCATTGTCCCATTGCTTTGCACTATGGGATAATGACCTTGTCCCTGCTAGCAAAATTCCTATATATCACTGACAAGACTCCATGACCTGTCAGCAGCTCATCTGCACTGCCCAGCAAACTTCATATCTGACTGCACAATTACTCCCAGGTCTTTTCCATTCTCCACTTCCCCTGAGTATGGTACCACACAGTTAGTACGTTTTTCTTATGTTACAGCTAACCATATGCAGTACTTAGCATTTGTCAATGTTGCCACTTCTAATCCCATTTGTCCAACTTATCTAGATCCTGTTGCAGTAGCATAATGACTTTACTGTTGTTAACAACCCTGCCAACCTTCGTATCGTCTGCAAACTTGGACATTAAGCCTGATATACCTCCATTAGTATCATTGATGAATACATAAAACAACAATCGGCTCAGCACCAAACCCTGGGGAATTCCACTAATAACATCAGGCCACGAAGAACAGTGTCTATTGATTACCACTCTCTGTTATCTCCCACTCAACAATCCCTTTATCTGTTGTAGCCGCTTGCCTTTACCACTCCAATTTGTACAGTAGTCTTCCGTGTGCAACAGTATCAAAAACTTTCCTGAAATCCAAGTATATGACATCAAAATTATTTTTTTTTTCATCCAATTCCTTTGTGACTACATCTTAGTATGCAATAAAATTGTTCAGATAAGACCCCACTTTAAAAAACCCATGCTGTGTCTTAACTATTACTGCAGTCTTGTGTAGATGATCCTGCAATGCTTCTTTAACCAGTGACTCCCTTATTTTCCCTGGAACACAAGTTAAAACAAACAGGTCCAGTTACTTGTGTCACCTTTTGAACCCCCCTTTGTGAATTGGAGATACATTTGCCCACCTCCAGTTTATGAGGACCTCTCCTGAACCTAAGGATGCTGTCATAATTATGGCTACAGATTTGCTTACTTCCTTTGCTGCCTCCTTTAATATAACTGGATAGATCCCATCCACCCTAGAGGACTTCTTTATGTTTAACTTGAACAATTTTTCTTCCCCCCCTTTGCTCTGTTATTACAAAATCACTTAGCTCCCTGTTAGAGTTCAGTGGGAGAAGACAAAGTGGTGATTAGTGGCCATTGCTCTTTGTACACTAATGTTATTAGTGGAGTCCCACGGGGTTCAGTGCTAGGTCCCATTGTTTTTTCTAAATTTATGAATGATATTGATGAAGACATATGAGGCTTAATGTCCAAGTTTGCAGATGATACAAAGGTTGGCAAGGTGGTTATTAACAGGAATATTGGTATGCTACTACACAAGATCTAGAAAAGTTTGGCAGATGGGCTGAGAAATGGCAATTGAAGTTTAACAAATGCCATGTTCTGCATATGGATAGCAGTTACTGCAGAGTAATGTACCAATAACACACTCAGAGGAGTGGGGGGGGGAACCCTAGAGTAATTGTTCAGTCAAATATGAAGTTTTCTGAGGAAAGCAGACAGGCTGCCAAGACAGCTCATGGGGTTTTGTCACTAATATATAGGAATTTTTCTAGTGGTGATAAGGAGGTGACTATCTCATTGTATAAAGCAATGGTCAGGAAACCTCATTTTAGAAAAGATGTAGAGCTGCTGGAACAAGTACAGGAGGGTAACAAATTCAAATTGTGAAAGGGCCGTTGCAGAAGAGATGTGCTGAAGTTGGCCTTCAGCCAGTGGCTGATTGATTGCTGGAAAAATTTCCATCTGTTGTTGTGGAAGGTCATAGTTTAAATAAACTCAAGGAAGAACTACATAAACTATCGGAGGGAATGAATTGGTGAAAGGGAGGTGTCGTTCCCCCCTCCCCCTTCTGATGCTGTTATACAGCATCAGAAGGGGGGGGGACGCTTGCTTTCTTGTATCATTTGCCTCTTACAGTACCATTAGTAGTAAAAATGTTAATTTATGAGAACTAATGATATACAAAGTAGCCAAATAACATTGATATTTTCTAAATGTATATTACATTATTATATTGTATGTAGTAGCAGCAGAAGTGGCTAATGATGCAAGAAAACAAATTTAAATAGTATTTTAAAAAAAAAAAAAAAAAAACTTCACCCATCCATACCCTCCAAGAATGTGTCTAGTTCTCCCCTGAATTTATTGCAACAACCAACCAACGATTGGCTGTAGGCAAACTGCTGTACATCTATCCTACAACCATCCTATCTCAACTTGAATTTATGCCTCTCGTGTGTAGTCTCAGCAAGAGGAAGAATTCCATCAACATTTAGCTTACTCAATCCCTTTAAGGACTTAAAAATGTTGATCAGATCTCTCCACAAATCTTGAGATACTGCAATTTGCAGAACTGAAGCCTTTCTAGATAAGAGCACCAATTTCATTGCTCCTCTCTGTACTCATTCCAGCTGCTCTACATAATCACCTCCTTATCCCTGCTAGCAAAGTTTGTGTACATCATTGATAAAACCCTATGAGGTGCCCTGGAAGCCTGTCTGCACTGCTCAGAGAATTTCATATCTGACTGCACAATTATCCCCAGATCTTTTTTTCATTTTCCCCTACCCAGAGTGTATACCACAGTTGATAAGTTACTTTGAGATTACTGCTACAGATATGGGGGAACTATTTTACACAAGTTATGTGAATTCATAAACCTATATATTAAATTACTTTAACTGATCCAAAAGTGACTGTGGCTCATGCACTTCAATTCGTTGTAGATCACTGGTATTCATAATTTTTAGTCTTCTTTCTCTTCCTCCAGCTGTTGGCTAAGTTCAACAGCAACTCTTCAAGGTCTTCATTTAAAGGTTTCTGCATGACTTTAAGAGCTCAGTTACATCTTCAACTGTAACTTCTAACCCTGCTTCTTGTGCCAGCCTGCTGATGTCTTCTACAACATTCTATTGTGCTTCAAATCCTCTGAAATCTGGTAGTTTACACACATCCATTTAGACAATTGACAGTCCCTCCCTGCCAGGCTGTGTTAATGTGATTGATCCCTTTAAGACATCAAACGATCACCAATATTCTCTGATGTTAATGTTGGACTTGTCCAAAGCTTTTACCATTTCTGTATGTTTGCCGTAGACAATAAGCTTTAAAGGTGGCTATTATCCCATGGTCCATGAGTTGCAAAACTGGTGTTGTATTAGGGTGCATGTAGACAACATTAACTTTAAGAGGCATTCTGACTTTGCCTAGATTTGTAATATGTCCAGGGGCATTGTCCAAAAGAAGAATAGCCTTGGTTGGTAAATTTTTGTCATTGCAGAATTTGAGAACAGTAAGGCAAATAGTTGGTATACCAATCCCAGAAGATGTCTGGTGTCACGCAAACCTTCTTCTTTGACTTCCAGTACACAGGCAACATGTCTTTGTTTAAGCCTTTCATAACACGTGGTGTTTCTGAGTGGTACACCAACATTGGCTTCGATTTTAAATCTACTGACATATTTGCTCCCAACAAAAGTGTCACCCTGTCTTTTGATTCTTTAAACCCAGGAGCCATCTTTCTTTCACGTGCAATGAAGATTCTTGAAGGCAAGGTTTTCCAATTAAGGCCCGTTTCATCAACATTTAAGATGAGATCTGATATTCACCCTCCTCTACTATGCCCTGAAGCTCTGCAGCAGCTGCCTCAGCATCTGCACTTGCTGCCTTGCCAGTAATTTTCACACTTCTGCATTTGGTGCTTGCTTTAAATCTCATGAACCAGCCCTTGCTAGCCAAAAATATTTCATTGCACTGCCCTCCTTTCTTTCTTTAAGTCTTCAAAAATTGAGAGCCTATTCAGTTATTACAGCTTGGGTCAAGGGAATATTTTTTTTGATTCAAATTACCAACCCAAAGTGACCCAGATTGCTCATTTTTTCCTAAAAGCTTACTTCTGCTGTAATTAACTTTTGTAGCTCTTACTCTGGTAGCACTTTGCATCAATTGTTTTATTTTATCAGCATTCTTCATAATTGTAGTAATAGTCGATGGAGGCATATCCCTACACACATTAGGGTGGTTTTCACCAGCTTCCATTCTCCGAATAACTTCCATCTTATTTTCCAATGTGATAGATTGATGTGCCTTTTTCACACTTTCATTTGCACTAGGATTCATTGAACTTTTTTACCAGACATGGCATCTCTTTATTCTATTAAATTAAAAACTTTATAACACGACTGACAAAAGCTGCACATGACTATCACTATTATTAATTATTATTTAATTTATTAATAGCACAATTAAAAAATTGTTAGTTAAATTTCCAACATGTGTAAATGGCGTAAACAACAACCAACTGAATGCCTCTCCACATGAACTTTTACCACCCAAATCCACAACTGGTTATTTTGAGGGTGGGAAGCTTTCTCGTCTCTGATTGGCAATGATACAGACGTGCTAATCACTGATTGGTTCAGATTGTTCTTGATCACGTGAACAGTGCATGATAAAGTACAAAACCGACAGATTTTGTCCGACAATTTTAAACTTTCAATTTATAAAAAAATTGCAAAAATAAATAAATAAATAAAAATGGCCTTCTGGTTAGCGACTGGCACTATTGTGAATCAGCACAAACCGGACTGGTGCAAAATGAGGACTGCCTAAATACACATTGGATTGTCTACTAGTAGAGGATGCTTTCAAATATGTTTACCTATAATGTCTCTGTCTGGATTTTCTATTATACACCAACTGATATTTATTATTTCAAGAAAGATATTGATGCTGACTTTGCCCTCTTCAGAAGTGCCATCAAAGTTCTGTTTATAACAACAGCACTGCTTTTCAGACCTGACTATCTAGAGTATTTCTGAAAGTGCACCATAAAGAGATCTGAATACATTTCCCCCACACCCCAATAGTTGAATATTCTGACACTTAGCATTGCCACAAGGAATTATTAAAATGTTAAGAATGCATGTAGTAACTTGTTATACAGTTGCAACCACATAAATTGAACCTCTAAATTTTCTCCCAAAATAAATATTATAATTGAAATAACTGCTCCTGTAGCCTCAAATTTGTTATACATTGATGTAAAATGGTTATGCATTTTATTGAAAATAAAAACTATTTAGACATATTTATTTAGAAATATATCACAGAAATTAAGCTGCAAGCCATACAAATGCCTTTTCATTGTTAACAATGTTTGAAATTTACATTATATAAAAAGAAGAGGAAAAAATAAATACCCCAGCAGTAATGTAATACAGTTCTGATACTATTAGTTCTTCTATATCCCAGATAGATGCAAGCTTTAATTACTGCTTGCATCTATCTGGAATGGAGTGCATATAAGATTCTTGATATAATCACAGTTTGGTGAATGGTAATTCACCAAACAGAGATTATATCAAGAATGAATAATATTTTCTTGCAATGTTATTTTGCTTGATAGTTTTTTTTAGCAGTAATTTCCCAGCAGTTTTCAATCAGGTTCAAATGGGCAATTTCCTGGCTACAATAAGGATTGGATATTGCAATCTTACATAATCTTCTTCATTTACAAAAATGAAAAAAAAAAAAAAAAGGTCAGTGTTTCAAAGACATTAAAATTAGCATGTTAGAAATTGTATTAAATGATTATATACTGTTGCACTAATGATGCAGTGTTGCAAGGTGCAGTTACGTTGGAAAAAATCTTCTGCTGCTTGGAAGGTCTCTGACAACAAGCAGATCTCCTTTAAAATTTTAGTGTAATAGTCATCATTAACAGTAATATTTACAAAATGTCTTTTGCCCAATCCTTTGCTTGTTATGCATCCCCAAACCAAATGGCACAATCAAAATTTTGCTGTTGATTGAAAAATCAGGGTGATAAGCATTAGATCTACACTGAATGCAGCACTTACCGCCTGATCTGTAGAGGTTAAATTTGGATTCATCAGAGAATATTACAAATTTACATTGTCCAATTGTTGCATTTACCCCAGTGTCCATGTGTCTTCCACATGGATTTTAGTTCCGTGGAATAAGCATTATCATGGAGGCTTCGCTCCTTCAAAACTGTCCTGTGCTGCAGTACGTTTGCCATTTCAGTCCAGTTTTAGATTTCCTTTTGACATCTCCACTCTCACATTTCTTCTCTAGAGTTAACTGAGCATATTCAATACCGCTGCTGAAAAGCAAGTGAAGACAGATAGTAGATGAATGCTTTTATAAACAAGATGATGCAATAGTTCTAGTATGTTGAGATGACATAATTTTACCTACAGAGGGAGTTAAGAAATATTAAACTTTTTAAGTGGGTGATGCAATTTATGTGGCCACTAATGTATTTCATGCTTCCTACTGCATTTCAAAGGAACACTACACATCAATTCATTTTTCTTTTTAAATTGATAGAACGAATCTGCAAAATATCTATTTCTTTACTCTGTGCTACTGAGAAGTATTGGAAATTGTGTTTTTTTTATTATCTACGAATTCACAGATAACATAAAACCTATGCTGTTTGAAGCTGGCAGATTTTCAAGTGCCATAAGGCTGTATTAGTACTTCATTTGATTGTATCACCACATAAATCAACTTGTGGTACATGTAAATTTGCACAAACACCTTTTTTCTTTACCTCATGAATAAAACCTCTTAGCAGTTCTCTCAATGAAATTTTGTAATTTATGATTGACAAGGAAGATGGCCTTTACTAATATATTCTGAGGAGGCAGGTATGACTCATATTTGTAAACTGGCAGAGTTAGGAGTTGAAAATGTCTAATTTATTTTCTTTGAAAATAAATCTTTATATCATCCCTAGGCTAGGCTGCATCTTTCACCGAAAACGAAAACCTATAGAATGAAGTTCGTTCGCTCTCTCCCTCCCTCCCTCTCTCTCTCTCTCTCCCCCTCCTTCCCTCTCTCTCTCTCTCTCTCTCTCCCCCCCTCCCTCTCTCTCTCTCTCTCTCTCTCTCTCTCTCTCTCTCTCTCTCTCTCTCTCTCTCTTTTTTTTGTGTGCTTATTGAACAACTGTGGCAGACTATTTTTTTTAGTGGAATATTCTTTAAAGGGATTAAGAAAAATTCAGATTTTAATGCAGTTTTACTATTTTTTGCAAAACAATGGAAAAACTCTATGGTACCAATGACAAAGATTTAGTCAGAGTGAGTCAAAAGGATGGATTATGCATTGTAAACCCAGAGCATCAGCAATGTCATTTACAAAATAGCATGCACAGTTTTGATTACTCGTACGGCTCAACTTACTGCACACTGTATATGATGTACACACTAGAAAATTTCAGGAAATGCAAAATGTGCAGGTGATCAGAGCTTACCAATTGAGTAGATTGCTAGTCACCTTTTATGTTTTGATCAAATTGCAATTTTAGATTTCCAACCCAATTATTTTAATTTATTAATTTCAGGGACTAGTATAAATCATGTTAACATCCATTGATCATTTATTATTTGACACGTGGAATTCTGTTCGTATGCACAAATTTCTTACAGTGGTCACAGAGAGAAATGGAGTATACGAGGTTATTTAAAAATATATTTCAAGTTTGAAGTTTTCATATAGTAGTAAATGATATTTTATTATCTTAGATACTGCTCCAGATTTCTAAAGAAACTGTGCATAATTCAGACAACTTGAAAACTCCAAATAGCTAGGTAAAGGAAATGAAAATAATGGTTGTGTATTATGTTTTAATGCAGTGTTTGTTATACAAGGATCAAAGTACCTTGAGTTAAGGCATGCAACTTCAAACTAAATTACAGGTAATTAATATTAATTAGTTACCTATATATAAGTTAATCAGTTATCTTTACATTAACTTTTTGCTGTCCTAAATGATATAACACATGATTATAATATTGGGCGGTTGTACATTGAAGAAATTACGAATGCCATAATCACATTCGTTTTACAGTCCTAAATTCTCATTTGACAATTCAATTTTTATCCTGCTCAATCCCTGTTGTTCTTCCAGTTTTATATACAGGTAGTTCCTGACTTTACGAGTTAATTTGTTCATAGCGAGAGCTCGTAACGTGGTAATCCCCCCCGACGTAATGTTAAAAACAGGGGTTGAGCTCCCAACAATGAAATTTGACCATAGTAATGTTAAATAAAGATGAACAAAACAATAGTTTATGCTTAAAAATTGATTCATTAATCCAAATAAATCAAAACATAGCCTTTAAAAATCAAGCAAATTACAATAATAAGGAAATCATTTATGTTATATAAATGTTAAAGAATGTTTATTCTTCATCATCATTGACTAAATGTACACTCATATGTACACTTCATTCGTTTTGGCTTGGCACGTGTTGGTTGTAGGAAGTACAAGGAGGAATTTTCTTCTTCAGAAATGCTTCAAGAGTCATGTTTTCAAGACAGTCTTCTCTTTTCTTTAGAAATTTTATGATAGCATGCACAAGCATTTTTTAAATCTGTAGCAGCTTTTCTAGTGTGCTCAAAATTTGATTCTTATGGCTCGAAATTCTCAATTGCTTTTTCTATGTGTTGAAAAGCTTCATCAAGTCCCTCAGGAGTAAAGGAACGAACAGGAGTTTCATCTGTTAAATCTTTTTCCTCAGCTTCTTCACATTTTGCCATTTAAAGGCCTTGGTTTGTGAGCTCTCCATTGTTTGGTTGTTTGTTCACTGACATTAGTTATAGAAACCTCAAGTGCAATTGGTTAGCATTATTAACAACTACTTTGGAAATGCTTCAAGAGTCATGTTTCCAAGACAGTCTTCTCTTTTCTTTAGAAATTTTATGATAGCATGCACAAGCATTTTTTAAATCTGTAGCAGCTTTTCTAGTGTGCTCAAAATTTGATTCTTATGACTCGAAAATCTCAATTGCTTTTTCTGTGTTGAAAAGCTTCGTGAAGCCCCTTGAGAGTAAAGGAACAAACAGGAGTTTCACATGTAAAATCTTCTTTTTCCTTGGCTTCTTCACATTTTGCCATTTAAAGGCCTTGATTTGTGAGCTCTCCATTGTTTGTTTATTTGTAGTAGATCAGTGATGTAGTAGTAGTAGTGGCATGTGATGCAAGAAAGCAAGTGTATGAGCTTATGCAGCATCAGCCAAAAAAAGAAAAAAAAAGAAAATCACACCATTCCCTCCAAATGCCTGTCCAGTTCCTCCTTAAATTTATTCAACCTATCAACTTCCACAATGACAGATGGAAGTTAGTTCCAGCAATTAACCACCCGCTGGCTGAAGGCAAATTTCCGCACATCTATTCTACATCTGTCTTTTCTTAATTTGAATTTATGCCCCCTTAGGTTCGTAATCTGAACAAGTGGAAGGATCCCATCAGAATTCAGCATGCTCAAGCCATTCCAAGGCCTTATATACCTCAATCAGATCACCACGCAGGTGCCTAGTCTCCACCCACTGCAATTTGCAGAACTTAAGCCTCTCTTGGTAAGAGGATCCCTTCGTTTCCCTCACCAATCTTGTTGCCTTTCTCTGTACACGCTCAAACAAATCTACATCCTTCCTAAAATGAGGCCTCCAGACCTGTATGCAGTACTGAAGGCATGGCCTGACCATTGCCTTATACAGAGGGTTTGGTTTGGTTTTGGTTTTATTGGCGCATTAGCTACTAAGGCTATAATGCGCCCCTTATACAGAGGGACAATCACCTCCTTTTCCCTGCTAATTCCTATATATCATTGACAAAACCCCATGACCTGCCCTGGCAGCCTGTCTGCATTGCTCAGAAAACTTCATATCTGACTGCACAATTACTCCCAGGTCTTTTTCATTTTCTACCACCTTAAGTGTAGTACCACATGGTACACTTCTCTGGGGTTACTTCTACCCATATGCAGTACTTTGCATTTGTCAAGGTTAAACTTCAGTTGCCTCTTCTTAGCCCATCTGCCCAAATTATCTAGATCCTGTTGCAGTAGCACACTGCCCTTGCTGTCATTAACAACCCTGCCAACCTTTGTATCATCTGCAAACTTCGACATTAAGCCTGATATACCTTCATCAATATCATTGATAAATATACAAAACAACAGTGGACCCAACACCGAACCCTGTGGGACTCCACTAATAACATTAGTCCACGAAGAATGTTAGTTATAGAAACCTCAAGTGCAATTGGCTAGCATTATTAACAACTGTTTCTATTTCATTTTGTAAGACCTGTGCTGGTCCTTCAAAATTATCAATAAAATTATGATGAAGTTTATTTCAAACACCATGTTCTTCTCTGTAATTTTGTTCCAGCCTTGTTTTATTATTTTGATTGCATCTAAAATATTTTTTCCAAACTTCTTTAAGAGCTGGACACCCCTCGTTATCTCTACCTGACAAATAAATGCACAGTAGTAATGTATTGTATAGCTAAGCTGTGGTTTGAAATGCCACATTTATGAATGTTTAGTATTTATTTATTGCAATTAATGTTCATATTTTTTATTCTGTTGATACTTGATATTTGAAAAGAATAACCTGTAAACCATGAAAATAACTTGAAAAGCAGAAACTACCTGTATGTATGTATGTGTATATATATATATATATATACAAGGTGGTCTCCTCTTACCTGTGGAAAATCCAGTTCTTTTGTGACATTTGGTGAATTCAACATTAAAGAATGTCACAAAAGCTTGAATATAATCATCTCTTCTTACACCAAGATGGAATGGGGATTTAAAGCTTAAATCTTCTGTCTTCACAGTGTAAAGATCAACTTCCTGTTTAAAATTTTAACAAAGTTAAAAACTCACAGTAATTGAAATTCTTTAATTACTAAAAATAATAAAAAAGTTCATTATCTCATTGGGATTATCTTTCCAATAGCAAAAATGAATTTTATTTTTGTTCAACTTGCAATTAAATTAAAAGCAAGGGTATTTCATTATTTTCTTCTTTTTTTATATATATATTTTGGAAGAATCGTGATAAAAGTAATAAATAGAAATGAAGTACCTAGGGGGGGGGACAGTTGCAAATTAAGTTAATACTAATATTTGCAACAATCTCTTTATCTTTTAAATTTTAGTCATATCTTTCTTGATATATGTAATTCCTATGAAGTATACAAATAACAATTTCAGTAAAAGACAATTTCAGTAAATTGTATGTGAAATATTCAGGTATTATTTGCATCACAGAAACTTCTTGAATAGGCAGAATTTATTCCATATCATGGAAAAAAGAAAACTAGTATTTCAGTTTTTTTTTTTTTCATAATGTTACAAAATATCCTTTTTCCATATTTTGTAGCATTATTACCTTTTTGCATATTTTGTAGATTTTATTACCCCCCCCCCCAAATGTGCTTAAAATTAAAATTGTCACAACACCCATGAACTTCTGCTCTTTTATTTATTTATTTTTTGTCGACTTGATCCTAGGTTTTTAGCTAATGGGCAAGTGAACGGGGCACCACGTTGGACAAAAGGAAATCATTGCCCAAGAACTACTTAGGTGCAAGATATCAATCGCGGCATTATCCGAATTAAGACTCACCGGGTCTGGAACGATGATCATCCAACCACCAGCACCTAATGAAGCGGTTATGCTATTCTACTCTGGTGGTGAGAAACGAGAAGCAGGAGTGGGCTTTATGGTCGATGCTCAGGCCACCAGTAGTGTGATCGCTTTCCAACCAATATCGGACCGCCTGGCAGTCCTTACTGTCAAGGGCACCATCAAGACCCATATTACCTCCGCCTATGCGCCAACTGAGACTAGCCTGGACCCGACCAAGAATGACTTCTACAACCAGCTCCAACATACGCTGGATTCAATTCCGCAGACAGAAGTGATCATCCTCGCAGGGGACTTTAATGCCCATATTGGCGTGGACAGATCTGGTTGGGAAACAACAATGGGCAAGTTTGGCCATGGGAAGATCAATGACAACGGCTTACGTTTGTTGTCCTTTGCCGCATCTAACAACCTGATCATTGGAAACAGCCATTTCCAGCACCCTCAAAAACATCAACTTACATGGCGAAATCCATCTGGCAAGGACTCAGCAATCCTGGACTACATTTTGATCAATGCCAGATTTCGCTCATCACTCATGGACGTTCGTGCCATGAGGGGACCTGATTGCGGATCTGATCACTACCTCATCCGGGCTAAGGTGCAGCTCAAATTACGGCATGCAAAAAGATCATCTCGGTCAGCCAAGCTGGACTGGAGGCAGCTAATGAATGCTGCCAACAAACAGGCATATCAGATCGCCCTATCCAACCGCTTCGAGATGCTGGCTGTGCCCGAGGATATAAATGAAGAAGAAAGGCAGATCTCTGATGCCATCCTGGAATGTGCCAAGCCCCTATGTCCACCTGCCCGACGTCGAACGCAACCATGGATATCAGACGAGTGCCTCGACCTCGTGGACAAACGGAAACAGGCAAAGTTGGTCGACTTTGAAC
The DNA here is from genome assembly GCF_048544385.1 of Mastigoproctus giganteus. Taxonomy (NCBI): domain Eukaryota; kingdom Metazoa; phylum Arthropoda; class Arachnida; order Uropygi; family Thelyphonidae; genus Mastigoproctus; species Mastigoproctus giganteus. The sequence continues at coordinate 113,611,059 of NC_143586.1, read as the reverse complement.
GGTACCGGCAGCTAAACCGAGAAGTCCGACAAAGAATGACAGCAGAAAGAGAAGCATACTGGAACCAAGTGGCAGACGATCTTGAAGTGGCGGCATCCAAAAACGAGTACCGCACTCTCTACCGCACCCTCAGATGTCTGAGTGGAAAGACCAAATTGACTAGTGACAACATCAAGAATGCTGATGGGACCTTCGTGCGATCACCATCCGAACGCCTGCAACGGTGGAGTGAATTCTTCAAAGCTTTGTATAATCACGACCCACCTCAGGGACCGCCAGCAACAGCACTCTCGATCGACCCCCCTGAGGTCTCCATGGTCGATGTTGAGCGTACAGTAGAAGAAGTGAAAGCAGCCATACAATCCCTGAAGAATGGCAGGGCACCAGGAGTGGACCAAGTCACCACAGAAGCGATCAAAGCCGGGGGAGATGTACTGCTTCGCCGACTACACTCACTCCTCAAAACCATCTGGTGCACTGAACAAATTCCGTTAACATGGAGGAAAGCCATTATCGTACCGATCCACAAGAAAGGTGATAACCGGGACTGCAAGAACTACCGTGGCATCAGCCTCCTTTCCATCATCGGAAAGGTCTTTATGAAGATCATCCAGTCAAGACTGCAAAAACATCGCGAGCAAACCAGTCGAGAAGAACAGGCAGGATTTAGACCCGGGCGAGGATGCTGTGATCAAATCTTTGCCATTCGTCAGCTGATGGAGGAGAGGATCCGGTGTGGACAGCGAACCGTCATTGTTTTCATTGACTTTAAGTCTGCTTTCGACTGTGTCCACCGGCCTGCCTTATGGAAACTACTAGAGGTTGAACATGTACCTCGAAAAGTCATCACACTCCTCCAAACTGCATACAACGGTTTAACCAGCCAGGTGCGCATCCAGAACGATTTATCTGAGGAATTTACCATCCAAACTGGAGTCCGCCAAGGGGATGTAGCCTCCCCGTTGCTTTTCAACATCGTGGTCGACGCCATTATGAGGCAAGCATTCAGAAACAGACAGGGCATACAATATGATAAGGATCACTATGTGACTGACCTGATGTTTGCTGATGATAGTGCTATCCTTGCCGGTAACGACGCTGAAGCCACGGACATCCTCTACGACATTGCCCGGCCATACGGTTTGAAGATCAATGCTGGTAAGACAAAGGCCCTGACAACAGATGGGTCGCAAACCACCATCTATCTCGAAGGCTTCCAGATCGAGCAAGTGCAGGACTTTAAATACCTTGGGTCGCTGGTCCAGGAGAAGAAAGTTGCATCCACCATGGAAATCCACAGCAGAATTGGACAGGCGGCCACTGCGTTCGCCTCGCTCAAATGGTGTCTATGGAAGAGGACCAACATTTCCACAAAGACTAAAATCCGACTCTTCCGGACTTTGATCCTGCCCATTCTTCTTTACGGATCGGAAACATGGATTTGTCTCAAGTTAGATTTGAACAAACTTGAGGTATTCCAAATGCGATGCCTGCGGCAGATCTTGGGCATCTCTCTTCGCGACCGCATCACTAATGATACCATCCGCGCCAGATGCCAACAGCAACCAACCACTGCCGACCAAATCCAGAAGCGAAGGCTCAGATGGTTTGGCCACGTATGTAGAATGGGCACGAACAGAATACCATCCACACTCCTTTGGAGACAACGACCCACCCAATGGAGCATCCAACGGACCGCGCCTAGGAAAACGTGGGCCAAGCAAGTGGAAGATGACTTGAAGAGCCGACGTCTCGACCTTAACCAGGCCAGGACTGAAGCCATGGATCGTAAGGTATGGAAGAACATCACAGAGCAAGTCCGAAACCCTGCGGCACCTACAGCAGCATACTGGTTGCGTGGCCAACCGCCTCCCCCAGCTGCCAGCTAAGGACCAAAGAAGAAGAAGAAGAATGGGCAAGTATTCAAGTTCAAACAAATTTGACTGGGAACATTTGATTTTTTTTTTTTTTTTTTATAAGATTATTACAGTTCTATTATATGCAGTTTGTACAAATTCTCTAATGTCATAATATAAGAACTGTTAAATGCACAAATAAAAATTTGTTTGAATTTGAAAACTCGTCCATTAGCTGAGAACCTGGGATCAAAATGGCAAAAATTGACCCACTGTAAAAAAAAAAAAAAAAAAACCCACTGGTTCTTATGTTAAACAGGTCAGAAAAACACAATTCTAGCACCCTGATAATGAACAGTCACTGAGTATGTGCTTTATGATAAGCACAAAATGGGGTGCAGTGTATGCATGTTCAAAGGGAGAGTGCATACGGATATGGATATACCCTATTTGCACCCACTGTTCATTGCATACTTTGCAATATAACTGATTGACAGTAAAAGTATCCAGAATGGAGTCAATGTCAAAGGGGATCTTTGCCGTGTCATTTGCATGTTTAGCAAAATTTTGTTCCTTTTCAATAAGGAAGTAGCTTAGGTTTTATTTTCTTGAAAGGGATGGAAATTGTGAATTTATTTTACAGGGTTTTTACTTAGGTAGGGGCAGAAGCAAGAGTAAGAACCATTTCATAATCAGTTCCATTTTTCAGAATGTTGTTTCTTAACATTCTGAAAAAATTTGTAAATGGTTGAAAAGTGAAAGTCTGGAGTTCATGGCACTTACTTTTTAGTGCTGAGCTATAAATCAGAACAAATCTCAGTTTTTATCAAGACTATTCTATACAGATGCAAAAAAAAAAAAAAAAAACTGCACGCCAAGCTATAAACAAAAACCAAGCATTGCTGCTATTAGCCCAGAGTTCAATTGGGTGTGCCACCAGAGCTGAGCAGTTGTTAATTTCTTGCACTTTTACAGCACTTGTTTACGTTAAGAATGACAGCCCACATGCATGGCATGGCACTTGTAGTGCCATTTGAAGCATGTAGTGAATGTGTTAACAGGTCAGTGAAATCGTGGCTACAATCCTCTGAACCAGTTGTCTTCGATCTTCTCCATGTAACTACCTTTCCTAAAGAAACCATCTTATGTGTTGTTCAAGAAAGAGGAAGGATGGCATCCTTCCTCTTTCTTGGACAACACATAAGGGAAACACACTTAAATTCAAAAAAAGATGGTTGCAGGACCAGCCATCATGTGAAAATTTGCTTTCAGTCAGAGAGTAACTGCTTGTTGAAACAAACTACCATTTGTTGTCATGGAAGTAGATCGTTTCAATAAATTTTAGGACGAATCATTCGTGTCAGAGCTGGTTCTTCTGCACATGTTATGGCTAATTCACTTGTCAGTAATAGCACAGTGATTATAATTAACATCAAATTTTTGCCAGTGATAAAAGAAGAAACCTAGCTTTTAACTATCTTTCCTTTATGCAGAGTATCCCTATTGGCTGTTGGGAAATATTTTTAAATGGTGCATGAGCCTGACATTCCAACCAGAAGTAATTTTCATTCAAAAAGCTGGAATCTTTAAAGGTCATTAAAGAGCTAAGTCCATATCACTTAGCCCTTTAACAACCGCAACTTTGTACAGATGAAACCTCAGATCCTTATGCAAAATTTTGCACAGAAATTCTCAGGTAGTGCAGCACTCCTGGCCAAATGGTGTAGACTACAAAGGAACAGCTCATCTCCCATTTTCAACATTTTCTGGTGTTCGTACTTTTCAAACAACACCTGGAGGTTTCTTCTTCATTGCAGAAGCACTTTGATAAAGCTATGTGTACAGAACTTTTAGCATGTTATGGCTGGGAATTGCGCCATGATTAGGGATATTGAAGTGAGTGAGAATAATCACTGCTTTGGGATAACAGTTACCATTCTTGAAATTTGTTTTAATAATGAAAGCATGATGTTTTTTGGTCCATTTCTTCATTGCTTTTTTGGTCCATTTCTTATTTATTGATAAATAATCTTGTGTCAGATGTCGTTAATTTTATATAAAACAGGGGGATATCATTCGCGAATCACTTTTGTACTTCTTGTGAACACGGTAACAAACCGAATAAGGTGGTCTCTTAAAAGAAGTTAAAAAATAATTTAAGTTTAATTTATATGTCAATTAATTTATTTGTTTCGTCGTTTTTAGAATTTTGCGACAATTGTTTTTCAATTCTCATGATGGCTTGTTGATGTTGTTTGGTTTTTGGAGGTTGGTGGCCGCCGTCTTTCCGTAATTCTTTCCTTTTCCCTTGACGTGATATGAGAGTGGAAGGCATGATTATTTTAATTAATAGCTATTTTAACTCGATTTATTTATGACTATGCATGGGATTATAATTTCATATTATAATCATTCGCAATTGAGTGTTGAGAGATTAAAAGGTATGAGGTTTTCACCTATAATTTAATATGTAAATTAAAACTGATAAGCAACAAATGATGTAACAAAACAAAATTATTCCCCATTGCAGCAATTCTTATACATGGTATAATGGCATTTAAACTTGGTCTCACCTTCCCTTTCATCATTATTTTGAGGTGCCTGGAACTTTAGCAGTACCGGCCATATCATCTGTAGTACCATATCTGTGGTACTCATAATACACATCAAACATAGTTTGATGTGCATTGAAGTAAGAAGTGTGTTGCATATTATGTATAATATGGGGGAATAAAGAGATTGGGGGTGTAAGTGGTATGGGGGAATAGAGAGATTGAATACCTGTGCCTGGGATATTATTTGTTATTTAATGCTCGTAATCCATGGAAGAAATGATAAAATTTCTCTTTCTTGTTATTGCCTTTTTTAAACTTCATAATTAAACACAAACTGGCCTAATCATGCTGCATTAGCCGGTGGCCAACCTGACATCACTTTAGAACAGCATATAGTGATATAGACAAAAAATGCATGTTGTATGAGTAGAGCTAAAAGAAAGTGTTTGGTTACAATTGTAAAATTTTATCTTGGCTGGGGGGAATTAAATGAATTTAAGTATGATTCCCTTATGTGTTGCCATCCTTCCTCTTTATTGGACAACACATAAGATAGTTTCTTTAGGAAAGATAGAGTTAAAAGGAAAAGATCAAAGACAACTGGTTCAGGGGATTGTGGCCTTGATGGCTATGTGGAATTAAATCATCGTGCTTCTACATAAATTGCTATTTATGGACAAGATTATTCCACATTATGGAAGCTTCTTGAAAGGAAAATATCCGGGAACTATATATTAGGTAACAAAAAAAAAAAAAAAAAACAAAAAAAAAACCAGTTCCCTGTACTAGAACTATTCAGTTTGAACATGGGGGGGGGGGGGGGGTATGTTCAAATGTTTGATAAAATCAGAATATGTAATGCTGCTGAATACTACACTAAGAGCTCAATGAACCCATTGACTTTGTTACACCCACCTGTCCTTCAGTTTTCTGTTTCTCAATTTTGTTTTTTCTGTTTGACACTTCAGCTGCAAAGAAAGTGGCGCCTCCGTAGCCAGGTGGGCAGGAGCAGCAGCAGTGCGTAGCACATGCTTCTTGATTAGACTGGGGTTCGAGCCCATGACTACCAAATACGAAGGATGCGGAAAGGTCAGGGAATGACCACCGCATATCCCTGGAGCAATATGGCCTCAGTTGCTAATGCTCCTAAAAACCAAATAACATAACATAACAAAACAGCAAAGAAAGTTTCATTTTCAGTGAATTTGAGTGAGTTCAGCAATTTTCAATCAGAAGTTAAAATCTGGCACTGAGAAAAATGAATTTATTTAAAATGCATCAAGTGTGTTCAAGAGAAGGAAAGCAAATTTGACTACAAATTCTGTTTGTTTGTTTCTTTCTTTCTTTCTTTCTTTTTTTTTTTTTTTTTCTCTCTCGTTTACTTTTTCCGTGATACTTTGAAAAAATTCTGATTAGAATCACTTATTTTTGCAGAATAGCATTCTATAGGGCAAAGTAGAGAAACGTGGCGAGTTTCAAATTGCATTATTGTAGCAACAATGCCAGATGGAGTAGTGAGCCTAGGTCGGTGGATAGCTCGTCTATTGTGAGCTTCCATGGTAGGAACTACCATGGAAGCTCACAATATTGTTTACAACATTTCTTGTGGTGGGTGCAATTCTACGTATATTGGCTCGACCCAAAATTTACTTTCGGTATGGATACAGCAGCATTTAGCATCAGTTAGGGCAGGTAGGACGGGTGTCTCTGAGCTTGCGTTTCATGCAATCACTTATGGACATGTGTTCCTTTTTAACGAATCGAAGGTTCTTAATAAACAGCGGGAATGTTTTAAATTATTAATTGCCAAACCATTAGAAACAAGATTAAATGTTAACTCTATTAATATACACAGACTTTATAATATTTCAGACTAGTGGACACTTATGCGCATGAATGAATAGTAATTCATACATTGGTTTATATAAATAATCTTGTGTCAGATGTTAATTTTATATAAAACAGGGGGATATCATTCGCGAATCACTTTTGTACTTCTTGTGAACATGGTAACAAACCGAATAAGGTGGTCCCTTAAAAGAAGTTAAAAAAAAAAAAAAAAAAAAAAAAAGTTTTAAAGTTTAATTTATGTGTCAATTAATTTATTTGTTTTGCCGTTTTTAGAATTTTGCAACAACTGTTTTTCAATTCTCATGATGGCTTGTGATGTTGGTTGGTTTTTGGAGGTTGGCGGTTGCAGTCTTTCCGTAATTCTTTCAGATTCCTTTGACGTGATACGAGAACTGAAGGCATGATTATTTTAACTTGGTTTATTTATGACTATGCATGGGGGGTAAGTTCATATTATATTTATTCGCGATTGAGTGTTGACAGATTAACAGTCCTACTAAAAAGGTAGGAGGTTTTCACCTATAATTTAAGATTATTATAATAATAGGACTTCATAGTCCCTTTTGATTTGAATTATTAATTTACATTTGCGCCCTACTAGAAATGTCTTTTACTTTAACAGATATATCCATTGTTTCTTTTATTTATTAACTAAGCCAAGCAAATTTAGTTAGATGGGTTTCGTTTCTACTATAAAGGAAAATTTAATACAGTTAATGTATTAATGTGATTGAATACCTAGCTGCCAACTTATGACTTTCATTAAGATGCTGGAGATCACGAAGCTTTAGTAGAAGGAAAACAGGAGATTTATCAGCAAAAAGCAGGAAGGGCCTGATGAAGTCCACACTGCATTAGAAATTAAATTACATTCACAACACACACTAAAAATATACACACATAGGACTGTTTACCGGTACGTCTTCAAACATTTTTTTCTGTCTATGGATTTCTGATTGGATGTCAACTGATTTTGATTGCTTCAAGAAAAATACTGTTGCAGACTTTGCTCTTCAGAAATTTGGAATCAAAGCTTGTTTATAACAATGTTCCTGCTGTCTAAACTTGGCTGTCAAGAGCACTTCCACAGCTTCACCAGAAAGATCTCAACCATTTTTCTTTTTCTATCCCGGATGAATATCCCCTCCCACTCAGCACTGCTATGAGGAATTGTTAAAAACATTAAGCATGACTTGGAATAATCTGTTATACTTCCTTGTGCACTTCTCAGTTCCCCAACTGCAGACTAATGTATGTCACTTCCTTCTTTCATAATGGTTTCTAACACTGAAACTGATGCTAAAAAACATCTATTGCTTGATCCATTTCTTTATCAGCACCAAGAAGTACTGGAAACTTATTCACACATGTGCAAGCAAGTGGGCACACGCATGTACACAAAATTAAAACAATGCGCTGCCAATTTATGAAATCTGTGCTACCTGGGCAATTATAAGAACTCCGTTTTTTAATGGGACATCTTGCACACCATGTAGTCACATGCAGCAATAAAGTACTTCCTCAATGAGCAAAAGAACAGAACCTTCTGTTGTTTTAGTCTCTCTCCGCAAACTGGCCCAGTGAAATATTGATGAGTACGACAAAATCACCCTTTTGGTTTAAGTCTGCTGTGGTAATCAACTTCTACAACCATACCTTTTGCTATTTCACTATCAGGAAACATTTCTGAACAACACACCTGCATGATCAGCTTAATTCAGAGGAAGATTATATTCTGGCGCAAAAGATGCAAATAATAAACCTTTGGCACATATAACACCACTGTCACAATGAAATACTACATCTATTTTTGCATTTCTTTCTATATACTACACACTATCTTTATGCCAGTTTGTTGGAATATTCAATACACAATGTAGCTGCTAACTTTTCTAAGTTTTACAATATATGAATATGGAAAATCCTGCACATGTTTCTTAATTTTTACATTGTATTTCTTTTGTTTCTAACTGAAAGACATTATTAATTAGCTTTGCATCACACAAGTACTATGCTTTAAAAAAAAAAAAATGTTTGTGGGAGAAAAACTTTTGACTTCCTCCATCTTTTACTAAAAGATGCAGAAGAGGTCAAACTGAGTGAAAAACATGGATTCTATGTTGTAAATCGATTGAGTTGGAAGCAGTTGTGAATATCTTTTCAACACTTGATGCATTCACTGTTGAGACACTTTATTGAAAATAAATAACAAATATAATAACTTTAAATTATTACCTTTAGTAAGCAGGCATTAGTCACAACCTGTTTGGGATCAACAACATCAACAAGTGGCTCAGATATAGCTACTTTTCGTATGCAGCTCATGTTGAAACCATAAACGCTATCCCACCCTGAAAATGAAAGGGGGGGGGAATAAAACACTAAATCACATAAAATTGCCCAGACAACATGCAATAAAATATCAGCACAACACTATTATACTATTTCCAAACTAATACACTAAATCACATAACATACCCAGACAACATACAATAAATTATCCGAAATATGAGTAATTATGAGCAATATGAGTAATTATTTCATTACTCATACATTATGAAACAAACTAAATTCTGAAGTGCATTTATCAACCATGAGTGGAGAAACTGATAAGTTAGGCAGGTCTGGATCCCATACCCCATCCTATTTGACTTGTGAAGCTGCCATGAACATAATGTTCATCTTTCTTGATTCCAGTTAACATTTTGTATAAGAACGAGGTTTGTAACTCTGCAGTGCGTTGACAGTTACTATAATCTGGAATTTTATTTATTTATTTTTATTTTTTTCCCCCAAATTTTGCGAGTACTAATCTGACCACAATTACACTGCATAAAATTCTTTACAATTACAATTTTCCAATAAATATTACAATTTCCAAAACTTCAACAGCACATGTTATTTGTTTCTTCTATCCCAACATATTTGAAATTCACAATGCGGAAAATGACATTCTCCAATATTTTAAAAATCATAGTTTAAATTGGAAAGAAAACTATGTACAACATGATTAATGTACAAGATTAATACTAATTTTGTACATTAATAAAAATTGTTTCTTAGTCAAGTACTACAACTTAACAGCAAAACTCTGTGGTTAAATACTCTTCTTGTAAAAAATATACTTAACATGTGCAACCACCATGTGAAATTAATTATTATAACTCTTCAAATCTTTTCTAGTAGGTATAAGAGAACCATCTTGTTTGATTAGGATTTTCTTGGTCCAAATGACAGCTTGATCTGCACCTCTTAAGTAATTTCACTATCAGTGATGTGTAGCCTTTGAAATATTAAAGGTGGCATGGGAGAGACAAACTGAGATTCTACCAAAGCTGATCAGGTGTAACAAACATTCTGAATGTCTCAGATTTGTAGTTTCAATTAGTAAATCTCTGGATTTGACACTGAACCATTTTTAATGAGATTGCAGCATTTTCTAAACATTTCTAAGCATTAAGAATGGGGAGGACTTGCTGACTTGGTGGTCTGTCAGAGAATGCATCATAAAAAAAGTTGGCTGGGGCAGCATCTTTCTTTTGAAAGATGGCAGGGATTCTGACCATCTTGCTGTCTGTTTTTCTCTCTAAATTAAAATTTAGAGAGAAAAACTTAAATGAAAGGAAGGCCACCTAATGAAGAAAAAAATAAGTGAAAACAATTGGAAAATAATAAAGGAGAAATTTAGCTGCTGATGACCCGTCTTTTCAAGGGGAGGCTACAGGACCCTGCAGTGGGTGAAGGATGAACATATTTGTTTTAATAACCCTGTTTTAATAAACCTTTAATAACCCAGAAGAGTCTGAATTCAACAAATGTAGACCCAGACATTTTGCAACCAGTAAGAAATCACAGTTCTGACTAGCAAAGTTTGACACCTTTAACAATCAAGGAGACACACTATGTCAGTAGCTTTCCAGAGTTTTCTTCTGAAAACTTTCTTCTTCTTCTAACTACTGTAGTTTTCCATTTTTTTAAAACCCTACACTTGTAAAGAAACACTTTCACTGGTTTGATGTTTCCTTCTTCTTAAAAGTTTTAGTTGCATTTTCTTTCTAGTCAGTAGCAACAATATTCATCTTAAAGGTAGTGTTCCCTCCTATGTTTTAACTTATGACTTTTAAGAATTAAACTGCTTCAAATGAAAGACTCTTTAAGAGAAAGACAACGGAAACTTAAATCACAGTTAAAGAATGGTACAGTAATCATAGTCGGTTTGTTTAGCATCTGAAGACTCGTGAAATGATTTGGACAAGCCACTACCACTTACCAATTATTTTGTTATACTTTGATTTGGCAGCTCTGAAAAGTATTCATATTGGGGCTTCTCTCATCATTTATTACCTCTTTAAACAGTGTTATAGAGTGCCATTATTCTACTATCTAGTTAAACATTTCTCAAAGACAGACAACTCTGAGACAGCTTTGAGAGCATCTTTTTACTTCAGTGATATGCATTAATCTAAACTATTTAAATGTACTTTTCCATTTAATTAGTAATAAATGTCCAACACATCAAATCGTGTTCAACGTCCTCGTTTAATCTTGGTGCGGTGGCAACACCATTTGCAGCAGATGGTGACAGGGCTCTTCAGAGGTGTCCGTATTGTTTTGGAAAAGTGTTTTTTTTTTTTTTTTTTTTAATTCTGCTTGACAATATTTAATTTAAAAATAATGGATTGCAACATATATATATGTATCTTTTTAAGTTTTCAAAAATATATATTAATTTCACTAAAAATTACAGAAAACATATGCAGCAGATGGTGACAGGGCTCTTCAGAGGTGTCCGTATTGTTTTGGAAAAGTGTTTTTTTTTTTTTTTTTAATTCTGCTTGAAAATATTTAATTTAAAAATAATGGATTGCAACATATATATATGTATCTTTTTAAGTTTTCAAAAATATATATTAATTTCACTAAAAATTACAGAAAACATATTAGATATAAGATAGAAATAGTGGTCTCTTAGTCTCTTCCATTTTCAATTTAAAAGACTGAGAAGTGCGTGAAATTTCAAACTGCTCGTGCATATATGTTTATGCTTATTATGTCTATAAATAATTATTAAAAATAAATATATATATATACATATATATATATTATGCATATTTCATATTATTAGTTAGTTCCATTTTTCAGACTTATTTCAAAATTTATTTTCAATTTGGCACCCATCAAAAATGTGCAAATTCTACTTCTGCAGAGTAATGGTCATGTTGAGAGAGCAACAACAAGAAATCTTTCAAAAAGATCATAGATGCATCATGCCATTCTTCGTGCAAAATCCAAAATAGTTGTAAAAATAGTGAAGGGCACCTGACAGATTCTTCCACCCACTTTTTGTATGAAAACTCTTAAGAAAATTAATTCAGAAACTAACAGTAAAAAAGGCTGATAAAAAAATTCTACATTTTTATTAAACACTTATTAATGGCTATAATTAACACAGAACTGTTATTTTCAAGGGCCACCAAATAAGTGCCTCGCCGCTGCCAAGTTAATATCCTACCCTAGTTTGTAGACCTACCATACGGGAAAATTATCAACTCATTGTTAATTTACACACAAATCCCACATGATTTCAGGTTGTTTAGAAGATTCCCAATTGTATCCTGTAAAGTCAACTTTCAATGCAGGTTAGGTTTTGGTTTTTTATGGTGCAAAAACAACTATGGTTATAATGTGCCAGGTCACAATTAAAATTTAAAAAGGTCAGCATTTTGGTAACCTTTAAAAAGGTTACCTTGTCAAAATGTTACATATCAACATCAATAAATAAAAATCAGTGGCATTAAAAACTATCTGTATTATATAAGTGTATACATGTTAACGAATTGAAAAAAATTAAAAACTGCTGTTATACGGTCATTATCGGATAAAATCTGACTGTGTATAAGGCTCAGTCAGGTGAATAAAATGGTGCCACATTGCTCGTATATACGAGGGTCATTGGTTTTGATTTCGGTTGTTATGGTGAAAGGGAGGGTCATCGGCCATCAGCAGAAAAGAATGTGTCAGATAACTATGTCCTATGCAGAGCCAAGCAAGAACAACTTACTCTTTAAGAACCCTGCACTAACTTGACTGCCAGGATTTTGTTGTTATTTGGTTTTTAAGAGCATTAGCAACTAAAGCCATATTATTCCAGGGATTTGTGGTGCTCGTTCCCTGACCTTTCAGCATCCTCCGTATTTGGTGGTCACGGGCTTGAACCCCGGTCTAATCAAGAAGCATGTGCTACGCACTGCTGCTCCTGCCCACCTGGCTACAGGGGCACCTGCCAAGCTTTTGATCACAGGCATAATTAACCCGATTGAGTTTGTTTGTTTGTTTGTTGCCTGTCCGTGCCACAAACATTGCCATTGCAAAAAAATCTTACTATGGATTATTTTCCTGTAGTCTGTATAGGGGACTAACATTATTTTGACTTGGTGGATTCATCAGGCAGCTTCCGAGGTGCTGAGTGCTTATTTTTCTCAGTCTTGGATTTATCTCTTTTGGGAAATTATGGATCCTGTCCAGTATCTATTTCCTTCTCTGAAAAGAGTTCCAAGACAGAATCATCTGGTACCTCCTTCTCCTTGACATCCATTTTTTTTCTTGGGAACTATGGGTTATTTCAGGCTTCTTGTTCTTTTCTCCAGCAACTTCTTTCGGTACTGATGTGGAGGAGCATTAGGAGGTGTGGATATAGGAACGGCAGCTGACTGGTCCTTCTGTGTGGGTTTTCGTTAACTTAACAGGGTGTGCAAGGGGAGTGAATTACCTTTGATGGAATGGTCATTTCAGTCTGAGTTCTAATGAAACATTTCCCTGCTACCTTCTGAGCATAGGCAGGTTTGTTTGTATTCATAGGTTGCGCGCGCGCACACACACACACACACACACACACACACACACACACACACACACATACACACACACACACACACACACACACACACACACCTCTGTAGCCAGGTGGGCAGGAGCAGCAGAGCGTATTCAGAATGCTTCTTGATTAGACCGGGGTTCGAGCCCGTAAGCCACCAAATACGGAGGATGCGGAATGGTAATGGAATGACCACCACATATCCCCAGAGCAATATGGCCTTAGTTGCTAATGCTCCTAAAAAAAAACAAATAACAATAACACGTTGCATTGCTTTTCTTGCCTCCTGACATATGTTCTACCCTGCCTTAAGTCTTTGAATTTCTCTTTCTTCTTTCCACCTCTGGCATGCTCGTGAATAAGCAGGGTGCTCTCCTTGGCAGTTAATGCACATGATGGTTTTGAAGCTGAACAGGATGAGGTTGCATGGTCTTTTGCAGCACAGCAAGAGCATTCAAGGGCTCCAATGCAAGCGTCTGTATTTCTGGAACTTAAAGCACAGTAAAGGATTTGGTACGCACGGATGCACTGGACAGTTCATATAGCCAGCTTTGATCTCATTAGGAGACACTGGTGACTTAAATGTTGAGATAATGTTTCTGGTTGGAAAAAGTTTCCTATCCCTACACGTGGCCATCGTTTCACAACTATCGCTCCTTGTGGTTTTAATTCAGAACAGATTCTCTTCAGACACTTCTATGACATCCCATTCAGCGATGATACCATGGGATGAGTTCTGTGTCTTTTGGGGGGGGGGGTAACTGTAATAGGCACCCCCCACAGATGTAGCTTGGAGAAGCTGTACTGAATGTTTGTCATTTGTGGTCTGCACAAGTATGTCACCTGAACAAAGCTATGTGACAGATTTAGGAGAGCCTGCCAACCCTTCAAATACTTCTGGATAAAGAAGGATGATATTTTTCCTAAGGTTTCTCTCACTAGTAGAGTGAATTATCAGGCATCGAGGTGGTGGACCTGATATAACTTCGGTTTTCTGTGTTTAGAAGAAGTTACATTATCTGGGTCAGCCGGGCTGGGGCCCAGAAGAAAACTTTATCAGAATTCATGAGTTTTTTTTTTTTTTTTTTTTTATTCAGCACCCAGGCTCCCCACCCATCCCACTCGGGAGAGGGAAGTCAGGGCTGCCCACACCGCTGCCACCCCGAACCCATAAAAATGAGTACCCATAAAAAAAAATCTTTTTTTTATGGGTACTCATTTAAAACAATCACCTTGCATGTGATTGTAGTTATTGAATTGAAAATCCTTAATGCACAGGAGGAATATTTTAAATTATTAATTGCTGAAACATTAGAAATGAGATTAAATGCAGACTCTATTAATATACGCAGACCTTGTAATATTTCGGACTCGTGGACTCTAATGCACATGTAAAAAAAAAGTAAAGTGCAGCCATTATCAACCCACTGCAGGATGGAAGCCTCCTCAATAATTCATGCTGAGGGAAATGGACCATAATCTGCCACGCTGGTCCAGTGCGGGTTGGCAGATCGACTGTATTCAGCAGTCAGGGGCTTGAACCTCGGTCTACTCAAAGAGCGTGTGCTCTGCACTCCCGCTCCTGGCTACGGAGGACCAGGCAAAAGGCAGAGGGTTGTGATTACTGAGTATTCTTCAGATTGATGTAATGTCAGAAGAGGGGGATCCTCCCTCAAGGATTGGTTCTTGGACCATCGTACATTGGTCTATATAAACAATCTCGCGTCAGGTTTCAATAAGTTAGTATAAAACAGGAGGGGGGATATCATTCACGAAGGGCTTTTTACTTTTTGTGAACACGGAAACGATCTGAATAAGTTGGTCACTAAAAAGAAGTTTTAGACAATTTTTTAGAGTTTAAATTATTTGTGAATTGAAGTATTTATTTCGTGGTTTTAAGATTTTTTGCGGCAACTGTTTTTCAATTCTCATGGTAGCATGTGATATTGATTGGATTTGGGGGGTTGGTGGCCACCGACTTTCCATAGCACTTCTAGATCGCTAGGTGACACAAGAGAATTTAATACATGATTTTAATTAGTAGCTATTTTTAATTGGATTTATTTAATACTAAGCATATGGCATTGGTTCATATAATAATACATTCATCCGCAATTGTGTTGAGAGAATTACAGCCCTACTAAAAAGGTATGAGGTTTCCACTTATAATTTAAGATTAATAATAATAGAACATATTGGGCTTCATTGCTGTTTCAAGTCTAATTAGTAATAAAAGCAATATTATTAATACTATAGCATTATATTGCATAAATTTGAGCCCCACAAGTTTGATTTTTTCCCCCACTCTAATAAAAGAAATATGTACTCCCATGTTAAGTATAGGATGATAATTTTAAATGAGAAAACTACTGCAAAAAATGAAAACAGCTTCAAGTAAAAGTGCAAGAGATATGAAACTGTTTGGAATTGAGAAACAGGGTAGAACAT
Source organism: Mastigoproctus giganteus (assembly GCF_048544385.1). Taxonomy (NCBI): domain Eukaryota; kingdom Metazoa; phylum Arthropoda; class Arachnida; order Uropygi; family Thelyphonidae; genus Mastigoproctus; species Mastigoproctus giganteus. Next base: position 113,595,475 of record NC_143586.1, on the reverse strand, counting down.
TACCTCAAAACAGATTCATTTCAAACTACTCAATTTGATCCTTTGTAGACCATTTCAACATAGCAAGGCACCATTAAAATCTGGGACATGAAAGAATGTGGAATGTTCAAGGAGGCTGAAAGATGTTCACTACATTAAAAATGCATTTTTAAAAAGTGTTTCATTGTACTCAGTTATTTTATGATCATATTGGTGAACATTTTCTATAGTTTTGACAAATTAAGTAAGGTCACAGAATAAAGAAGTTACTCATAAATTTTATGGGTACTCATTTAAAACCATCACCTTGCATGTGATAGGGAAGTTGAATATAGTAATGGCTCCTTAAGCCTCCCAGTTAATTCATTCATACTGAATTAACTGGGAGGCTGGGGGGGGGACTTCACAAGTTTTTAATACATCTACAGTACATGAGGACTCATATAGAAATGATAAAATAAAACCGATTAAATGGTTTAAACTCCATAACAAATATCAGATGAAAGGGGGAGGGACTTTTTAAATCTAGAAAGTCACTTTGATATGAAAAATGTGAATATTCTCAATAAAAAGAATAAAATCTATGGATAGACTCTCTCTCTCTCTCTCTCTCTCTCTCTCTCTCTCTCTCTCTCTCTCTCCTTCCTTCCTTTTTTCTGCAAAAAAAAAAAAAAATAAATAAAACATGCATGACACTTCTTTATAAAAGTAGCAAAAAATAAAATGGACACACTGATATCCAATAATTAATATCAACATTCAATTAAAAATGACTCACAGTTAATCTTTTCATCTTTATACTGTCTGTCTTCTATAGCACAAATGAAGAGTGTAGCTCGATCAGGAAACATCATACCATCTGGTTTCTGAATGCACAAAGGTAATTTTTAGTACTGTAGCAGAAAAAGATATTCTGAAATATTTTTATTAAGTAGTCAAAGGAAATATTAAATTATCATGTAAAAGTGGAATGTGAACACACACACACGCATTTGGAATCATGTTTCATTTATCTTAATTTTCAAAATTTTTTTTTATTAAAATAGCCCTAACTTTACAATTTTTATGAAAGTTGACATTAGAAATGTTGAAACTATTTGTGCACGGCTAGTTTTCTCAAACTGGATTGTGGAATGCAATGTGCTATCATCAGCAAAACTATGGATAAGATTTCCGGTCAATGGAAGAAGGTCATTAGTATACATTAGTATCTTGTATACTGATGACCTTCAATGGAAGAAGGTCATTAGTATACAAGAGGAAAAGAGGGGGAAGAAAAGTAAATCTTGGGGGAACACCTACCTCAGTGGAGAAAGTAAAGATAGAGCTGTCTACCTTTGTGCACAGTGAGTTGTCAGAGAGAAAACTGGATACCCAATTACAAAAAGCAGTTGGCAAACCATATGATTGAACCTTATTTAGAATACCATTATGCCAAACATGATCAAAAGCCTTTAAAGTGTCAAATGCAACTGCACAAGTTACAAACTTTTCTACTGAATTTATTCATAGACAGGTAACACAAGCTAGTATATCAGCAGCGGATTGCCACTGATGGAATTCATAGTGGTGATCGATAGATAACACTGGCTTACAGTATCTGGAGTTTGAGTAAAAGCAGTTATTTATGTATGTTTACTGATTACTAAACCGAAGTCTGTTTGTTTCTATCATCTAAAGATTTTTCACAATTTGTTAAAATATTACCTAGGTATTATACGCAAATGTGTACATAACTATAGTTTCTGCAATGGTTTACAAATTTTATACCTCTATATTTGTAATCAATTTCAAATATTTGCCTCAAATACAACAGATTGTGCATGTTTAACCCGTATCTACACGCGCACTGCAAGGTAGCCGACCTTGACCCAGGAAGGTAGACGGCACCACACCCCGCTCTTCCGGCCCATTTGTGATTCCCAGAATTTTATTTTCCGAGTGGAGTCTGGGAGACTACTGTGTAGTTATTGGGTTAAACTTGTCTGAGCATGCACTCACTTGTTTTATAAATCAACAGGGATTGCCTTTATTTTAGATATAGGAAGCTTCTTTTCCAACTCTCCTAGTCCAACTCGCTAATAATTCTCGAGGATGGCGATATCTATTTTGTAAAGCAGGTGGGACATCTTCCCCACTGTCAAAACCGTAGTGTTCAGACCGTGCGGTCTCAACAACAAGCGCTCATGACTGCTGTCTACAAAAACCATACTTCTGGCAGTTCTACAAACTGCCATATAGGAATTATCGAGCACTTAATAGCTCTCAATTATCAAACTCACTTGTTTGTACAGTCCACTCAACCACAGAGCCTATATAAGTGGCACATCCCTTATGCGGTCACAGTACTCCTGTAAAAACCGTCGTGAGCTCTCATTGTGTGTTAAGTTTTCTTTTAGTATGGCAACCAGAAAGTTGTATAAACAGTCCAGACATATTTTGTTACATATGTGGTTGTTTTGTTCCTGTAAAGCAGAGGCAAAATATTACAGATTTTGTAAAAAAAATCTGTATTATGCATGCTTTGACATAAAGCTAGGTAATCAGGATAAATCGTGGGCACCGCATAAAGTATGCTATACATGTGTCGAACATCTTATAAAATGGAGTCAAGGGAAAAAAAAAGGTATGCTTTCCATTTGCTATTCCTATGGTATGGTGCGAGCCAGTAAGCCATGCCAAATGTTGCTTTTGTGTATGTGATGTTAATGGTTACAATTCAAAAAATAAAAAAGAACAAATATCCGGATCTACCATCAACCATAAGACCAATGCCGCCTGGACCTGATCTGCCTATAAAACCTCCACCAGAAACTTTGGAGTCAGCATCATCTTCCACTGAAGCAGAAGGTTAGTGAAGAGGAATGTTATCAACCAGAAAATATTTTAACGACACAGCAATTCATGCAAGTCGAACTGAACAATTTAATAAGGGGCTTAGGTCTTCCAAAGTATGCTGCTAAGTATACTTCCAAAGTATACTTGGGTCTTCCAAAGTAGACTTCAAGCGAAAAACTTACTTGCTCCAGGTACAGAATTCGTGAAAGGGAGTTTATACAGTATTTTTCACAAGAAGGTCCTCTCGTATATTGCAGTGATATCGCTGGTTTAATAAGTGCTTTAGGAGCTCCATCATATGTTCCTAGTGAGTGGAGACTATTTATAGACTCTTCTAAGAGTAGTTTAAAAGGTTCTCTCTTGTATAATGGAGATAATTATACATCTGTGCCAGTTGTTCATTCAGTCTACTTAAAAGAAACTCATGACAATCTAAAGTTGCTTTTGGAGAAAATTAAATATCAAGATCACGAATGGCAACTATGTGGAGACTTAAGTGTTATGTATGTTGTTGGGGTAACAGGGTAGGTACACTAAAACTAGCTAGTTTAGGAGTTGGCAGTTGATGGATTTTTATTATTACTTTATTACTTTAGAAAGAATAGAAGTAAATGCAGAGGGAAGTGATTTATTTGTGAATAGGATAGCAGAGCTAAAGCACTGCACTGGACAAAGAAGCAATGGCCTCGGAGGCACAATCTTGCACTGGGGTCAAAAAATATTGTGCATGAAAGTTTGGTGAAGCCAGATAAAATACTTTTATCTCCACTGCATATCAAGTTGTTGTTGTTATTATTTGGTTTTTAGCAACTAAGGCCATATTGCTCCAGGGATATGCGGTGGTCATTCCCTGACCTTTCTGCATCCTCCGTATTTGGTGGGCACAGGTTCGAACCCCGGTCTAATCAAGAAGCGTGTGCTACGCACTGCTGCTCCTGCCCACATGGCTACAGAGGCGCATATCAAATTAGGCATAATGAAGCAATTTGTTAAAGCATTGAATAAGGATGGCAACTGTTTTAAGTACATTTGAAGTAAATTTCCTGGTTTGTCTGATGCAAAACTTAAGGAGGGTATCTTCACTGGTCCCCAAAGTAGAAAATTGGTTTTAGACAGTCAGTTTGAAACTACTATGACTGACTTTGAAAGGGAAGCCTGGATTGCTTTTAAAAGTCTAATGGGAAAAAAATGGAAAACTTTCTAGGAAATCCTAAATCACAGGATTATGAGAAAATTGTTCAAAATATGCTTGAAAAGCTTCGCAATTTAGGTTGTAATATGAGCATCAAAATTCACTTTTTGCATGCCCGTCTTGATTTTTCCCCCGAAAATCTTGCACAGATGAGTGAAGAACAAGGGGAAAGATACCATCAGGACATAAAGGAAATGGAGAAGAGGTACCAGGGAAGGTGGAATACAAGCATGATGGCCGACTACTGCTGGTGTTTAAAAAGAGAGAAACCTGGCACTGTGCATAAAAGAAAAACGATTAAACGTTCTTTTCTAACAAAGAGACGAAGATCTGATTAATGAAAGTTTCAGAATTTTGATTAATACTTGTTAGTATTTACATATTTTTTGATTTGATAATTGACAGCTATTAAGTGCTCGATAATTGTCTTTGAGCGATCATCGTTCCGCACGGTTTGAACACTACGGTTCTGACAGTGGGGAAGATGTCCCACCGGGTTCACAAAATTGATATCGCCATCCTCAAGAATTATTAGCGAGTTGGACTAGGAGTTGGAAAAGAAGCTTCCTATATCTAAAATAAAGGTAATCCCTGTTGATTTATAATATTTTTTGATATATGAAAATGTAATCTTATCAATTTGACATTACTAAATACAATAAAGTTATATTCTTTCATAAAAACGATACTTTTTTATTTCTTAAATTGTGATGTATCTGGATGTGATAGAAAAAAATCTAAGTCCTATTTAAAATCACAGCAACATATTTCAGCAGTAGGACTATTGAAATTCAAACCCCAGTGAACAAACTTAAATTTGTAAACTAGTGTAATTAGATGAATGGTTTCTAGCTAGTTTAAGAGCTGGCAGTTGATGGATTTCTTCATTACTTTAGAAAGAACAGAAGTAAGTGCAGAGGGAAGTAATAATTGGATGGAAGGGGGTTTGTTGCCTTTTCTAAGAACTTACTGGATATGAGCAAATTTTCTTCTGGAAATTTGCTCATATCAGAGACAGAAGGAAAAACGCCGGTGAAATAAGTGTAAAAAAGGAGATAGAGAACAAGAATAAGCTCAGGATCACAGATTTTGAGAACAAGTGAAGAAATACCATAAGGACCACCTGCCACTTTCTTGGAATCAAGATTGTTCAAAATTCTTCTGACAACCTCTTGACAAGAAAACAGGCACTGAATAGAAATGAAATGTACTGTACTGTACTAGGAATGGTAGGAGGTTGTTTACTATACACGAGTTAGATGAAAAGTAGGATATTAGCAAGTCAGCTTTATCTTTAGTTAAAGTGGCAATCAAACCTTCGGGTTTCAAAAGGGATGCATGCAGAGATGGGGAAAAGGCTGCAGAGAGTGGCAAAAGGTTGCTTTGGCAACAGAACACCTAACTACCAGTTGGACAAATAAGCAAGTTTTATACTTTTTGTCAGTTCAAAATCTGGTTTAGACTGATTAATTACTGCTTTACAATTGTTGTGAGCTTTGCTGTACACATAAAATGAACCCGGAGATTTGGATGCAAGCCAATTGCAACCTGCAACATACTTATCTTAAACAGCCTCAGTACATTTATTGAAAAACCAAGGTTTATATAAAAGGATGAGATTTTAAAATGGGGCTTGGAATAAAGGATTTCTTCCCTAGAGGACCACTCACCTAGACTGTGTACAGTCTCATTTGTGAGAAAAGGATCAAGTGTTGGCTGCTTGGTTAGGATTATCTGGTACTCTGTAAGATAAATGAACAATCTGTGTGAGGTCATCAGTAATTGCAAAATGCCTCAGCATCTCGACAAGCTGGAGTTGAGAACATTAAAATCAAGGAAAATTACCCCACCATTAAGAAAGTTGGACTGGAGATAGTCAAGTTTCAAAGAGTTCCAAGTGATTAGTGGAGTTGGGAGAACAATAGAGGCAACAATGATTTGACAGAATGTGGTAAAGAGATTTTAAGCCAGTGTAGTTCGAAAAGGGGAAATTCCAAATATCTAAATGGCGTGAAAAGCTGTTTTACAGCTGTACCCTTGAAATGTAAAGAAGATTAAATCTCACCGGAGTTTTGCTCTGGAGACTAAGCATGGGTTCCACCACTTCAAGCATCCAATAAGCAAAGTGGAATTTCACGAGCTGGAATAATCTGTCACCAAATGCTGCCTGGTAACAAAGAGGAGTGGCATTCCTTTGTGTGTTATGGGTGGTCACCTCCATTATACAAGATGCCTATTCAAAACTTACACAAAGGGGTTATTGTGAAGGTGCAGACAGAGGATTTGGTTGTCGCAGAACAACTGGACTTTGCCAAAATTTGGTCCACAACACGAGATAAAAAGTTCAACTTGTCATTCCTGAGAGAATGTCAGTGACAGCCTCAAGAATCAAGGTGTGATAAATATGGCAAGAAATAAGGAACTAAGTGTTGAAAAAAGAAGTACTATCATAATTCTGTATAAAGAAATTTATTCCATGCAAAGTACTGGCAAAAAACTAGGTGCTTCATTTAAAAGAGTACAAACTACTATTTGACGATTCAAGGAGACTGGCTCATAGCCTTTTTTCAACTTGAAAGATTCACAGGAAAAAATATGAATGCAATTTAAAGCACAAACCACAATCAGGATGACTACACACAACAATGGAATCACAAGATCAACAACAATAATTTTTAAATGCAATTGATGACTTACTGTACCTGAAACCCAAGTTAAGTTTAACTGGAACAGAGAAACTTCATCTTAAACAAGTAGAAATTCATGGTTGCATAGAGGTCCAAAAGCCATTATGAAAAGTGGAAAAGTGAAAGAAATGGCTTGCTTGGGCTAAGAGGCATCAACATTGAAGAAGTGAAGAGTGGAAAAATGTTCATGGATGAATCCAAATTTGAAATATCTGGATCCAAGCTAGAGTTTGTTTGAGATGATCAACTGAAGAAAAAAAATGGTGCAACATTGTTTATTACCAGTCAAGCACAATGGTGGTTCTAGCATCATCTGAGTTTTTCATGTATGCGTGATATAGAAGTGAAGGGGTTTTAAGAAAAGAAGGCTATAAAAACATTCTGGCTGATTAAAGCCAACTTTAGGTTTACCCATAACAATTCACACTAGTTATAATTTGTGTAAAAGGCCACCTTCCTACTTTAATTCATTTTCACTTATGGTCTCTGACTGCCGAGGAAATTCAAAATTCGGGTTTTTTTTTTTTTTAAAACAGAGTATGGTGAAGCAACTTACACTAGACAAGTACAAGTTCAGAAAGTTTAATATAATAATTTCAGACATTAATTATATAACGTCCCATATGGACAATTTTCTACTCAGTAACACACATATGTATAAGTAAATACCTTCTTGAGTAAAGTTAAGCATCCTAATATCTATAATTAACACAATTATTCACATTAATCCAAATAATCTTAATCACACACACACACACACACACACACACACACACACACACACACACACACACACACACACACACACACACACACACACACACACACACACACACACCAATAAAATGATTTCCATAATTCCAATCTCAAGTTAACGTTCTTACACTCTAAATTGATACATCTCTTACCTGAATTCAAACAAATCATCCTCAAAATTTACCTTCAATAAAACATAATGAGTACAATCAGTCCTCGTATAACATGTGTTTACACTACACAGATTCGATCATATAAGATTAATAAATCAGGGAACGATATCGTGTATAACACAACCCAAATTTGTTTTTGCACAATTTGCCTTTGGGTTTACAAGAAATGACAGTCAAATGCAGAATCGCCCCCAACTGAGCGCAACATGATATGAATGAAGAGAAGATTCTGAAAATGTTTTTATGTTTTTTATATCAATGAAGAGGAAACACATTTCACCATAATAAAGTAAAAGTACCCAAGGTACCACTGTATTTGATTATTATGCTCGCAAACCAAGGTACCACTGTATCGGTATTATCACAACTGCAATTAGATCGAGTTTACTACCCATTTATAACAGATTCCACTAGCAGAAATGCAACTAGAGATTTTTTATTATTGTTTTATGGTAGTGACCTGCAGAAATGTGCTTTAGTAAAATGTGGGCTAGTACTGTGTTAATAGTGTGTCTCTGCCTTTACAGTGTTGTTTCTTCAGTTGCTACACGCGCGCAGCTTTGTTTATGTGTATCAAACGTGCCTCCTCGTTTTGTAATAGTGCAAGCGGTGAATCTGATTTCCGTGAAATCCTCAAAAGGAGGCAAAATCAAGTGTCACTGGAAAGATTCCTTGTTAAAGTCGCACAAAAAGAAAAAGTCAACAGATAGCAGTGATTCCATTAGAGACAGTGAAAGTTGTCCTACCCAATAATTAATAAATTCGATTGCTTTATGTATATTAAATTTAAATATTAAAAATATAAAAAGGTATGTATTTTGTATTAATCATTTTTACAGTATATGAATATTTTTGAGTTTTGGAACAAATCATCTGGGTTTCCATTATTTCTTATGGGTAAATTTGCTTTGATATAAAAGTGCTTTGGATTACGAGCACATTTCAGGAATGAATTATGCTCGCAAACCAAGGTACCACTGTATTTGATTTTTAGGAGCATTAGCAACTAAGGCCATATTGCTCCGGGGATGTGCGGTGGTCATTCCCTGTGGTCATTATAATACGCAGTGCGTATTATAAATATAAGATTATACTGTATTATATTAGTAGAATTGCATTAAACGTTTAAGCTTTTACTTGTTTTTTGGCTGACTTTATAAATGATCAGTATAATATCTTCCGATATAACAACCTATTTTCTCTTTCCTTTGGTGGGGGGGGTCGTTATATAGAGCTTCAACATCTTCCCATCAGTTTCAGGCTTCTCGACTTGAAGCTGCAGCTGTCCGCATCTACATTTCTGGCATCTCCATCCTTATTGTGGCATGCTCCTGTGTCCATTGCCCAGTTTGACAACTCCACTCCTGGTTAATCTCCATTGCTAAACCATCTGATGTTATAAATTGTTTTTTTTTTTTTTTTTTGGTAGTTGTTGGCGCATAGGCTTCTGTGGCCATAATGCACCTCCCAAGGTTTTTGCAGTACTTTGATCCAAGCTCGAGACGGGAATCGAACCCGCGACCTTTGGGTTGCCAGGCAGGTACTTTGTTATAAATTGTGCTGGCGACTTTAAACCTAGCGATTCACTTGCCACTCATTTGCTTAGCCAGCTTCTAATTATCACCTATATGAAAACTGCATATCCACTAGGAATGCTGCCACGTTAGACAAAATCTTTTTACCCAGGTTGCTGTTTTCACCAAATCTACCAGTTTTCTTTAACTCAGTATTTTGCCACCCAGGGGCTCACATCTGGTGAGTGTGGGCTGCAACACCCAAGGTCCTGATCTGGATATGATCATTCTTCTTTTCCTTGGTGATTCCCCTCTACTTCCCTCTTTCTGTTAGGATTACTTAGATTTCTTTTTTTTTTTTTGGGCTGGTGCAGCAAAAGCCTCAGGCTTCGTGGCATCATATGGCTAATGATGATAATAATCTCACCCCAAAACCATCTCCTAAGTCTTTGTGCAAGACAATTTTATCACCACTTTTCCCGGGCCAAGATCTTGCCAAATTCTTGTTCATCTTTTCCCCCTGCTCAGCCTGCCTTCACACTCCTCTCCCAAATGCTTGGTTTTCCTTGCTGTCTTGCTTTTATTTCATGTGTGACAGTATCTAGGTGGTGCTGGTTCTCCTTGTGAAAAAAAAAACCATGGTAGACATTCAACTTATCGAACCTTTTTCAGAACAAGCAGAAAGTATTCGGTAAGTTTTGAAGACCTAGCCATTACACTTACAAGACAGGCTGATTTCTCAGCTCATCATTCCCTGTTAAATACTTCTAAGAAAGCAGCCCTAACTGAATTTATCAATGCTTGATCTCATAAAGGTAAGAGGGGCTTTTCACAAAAATTCATATCCATCCCTCAAGACTTCCAGCTTTGAAGGATGGATGGATGTGAGGCTGGGGTTGATTATGTTACCAAGATAAGGACATATTTCATTTGCCAATAGATTCCTTATGTTCCATGACTCTTCATTTTGTGATGTGCTGTCTGAAATGTCAGTTTCATCTTCCAACTTAAAGGGGTTAATCAATTCTCTTCCAAACTTTTTTGCAATTGGACTACATGGTACCCTCAACTACTGCCTCAAAATCAGTAGCTTTTTCTTCGTAGACATCTTGGAAAATCTTTAAAATCAAAGGTCACTACTTTTAAAGTTCTGAGTACTGGAAGGGGGAGGTCTACTTCTTGGACATAATACATTTACTAAGTGGACTTTCAAACAAATTAGGAGCCAAACATGTCGGCTTCAATACAGATTGAGCAGGGTACATGAAATCACCTTAGGTCATACCTAAATTTACTAGATGTGGTAATATAAATCCAGACGTGTTACCTTTTTAACTAACAATGTTAGAAGCAACCTTATTAAATACTCTAAATAGTACTAATTTATCTGCTGTCAATAACTAAATGTCAGCAAACACAGCATACTACTTACCAACCATCTGTCTCTAGCAAAAATCACAGTATCAAGCATGGATTCATAGAAAAGACAGTAGCCCATCCACTCTGAAATAATTATATCAACCTTTTCTATTCCACCCGGCAATTCTACTTCTTCAACTTTCCCTTTAACTATAGTAACAACTGAACAAAAATCACAAGTATTACTTATCAACACCTAAAAATGTGTTAAAAATATTACTTATTTTAATAAAAATGCATTTATAGATGATTAATAATAAGTAGGTCTACAAGTGGTAATACCTATCTGTAAGTTTTATTCTAACAATAACAACAACAGCAAAAAAAAAAAAAAAAAAGTCAGTATAATACTAAATGAAGGGTATGCAAAATAAATTTCCAGACAATAGGTATGAATCACATTCTGTTGTGGCACAAATGACTATTTTAGTATATTTTATTATTATTATTATTATTTATTTTTTTTGTGAACCTCTCTTTAATGAACTTCCATATGTAGGGAACTTTTTGGATTTCATTACACTAAAAACAGTTTCCATATAACGAACTCATTCTAAACCATGATATGCATTGTTTGCACCTGTAGAAAGCACGAATTAAGAGCTAAAATGATTAAGAATTAATCACTTTAGCATTCGATAGCTAAAGGGTTTAATTCTTAAGAGCATTCCACAATTTAGTGGTGCCCATAAAGCCTTTACTGTACTGAGAAATTGCACTGGTCAACTGCTATCTGTGTCCAAGTAATCGGCAAAGATTAAGGCATATTCCTGGCACAGACATTGGGTCTGGTCAACCTGTTTTATATTGTAAGCACCATATTAGAGAATCAGGGGAGAGTGATTTTCCTTTATCCTGGAAATTCATCTGTTGTTTCACAGAAATAAGTCATCAATACTGTTTTAGCAGCTGTATGAGTAACCTTACAATGTCTAAGAGGAAATCCTTGAGTGTATGGAAGTGCTTAATAGTGTAGATTAGGGTGTTCAAAAAAAAAAAAAAAAGTTTTAAAATTTGGTATTCCTACCAGTAGTGTGAACCATTCTGAAAAACCATATTTAGATTCTCACACTGTTTGAGGAAATGGAAGTGTGTGAAATTATGCCTGTATGAAGACGTAGATGAAGCCATTTTTAAGTGGGTCAAGTTGATTCAACATCCCTATATCAGGGTCATTAATAAAAGAAAAATCTATGGAGCACACGTCTTTTCTGGGGCATAAAACATTCCAAGCCAATTCTGGCTGGACAATTTAAAAAGTGCCATGGCTTACTCAAAAAAATTATTTCTAGTGAAAGTAAGGTTGTAATCTAAGAAGACTGTTCCCATTGGAGGGAAACAGTTTTGAAGAAAATTATGGAGGACCGCGAGCCCAAAGACATATTCAACGTTGATGAAACAGGTCTATTTTTTAGATGTTGGCCGAACAAGACACCTTTAAAGGTGATAAATGTGTAGGTGGTAAAAATAGTAAGGAGAGAATTACAGTCTTGGTTGGTGCAAATATGGCTGGTAAGGAAAAACTGAAGCTTTTGTTAATAGGCAAAGGTAAACAAATCTGGTGTTTCAAAGGAGTAAAGTTTTTAGAGTTGGACTACAACTACAACAAAAAAGCTTGGATGACAAGTGAAATTTTTGAAGTGGACTTTAAATTTTGATAGAAAGATGACAAAAGAAAACAGAAAAATTGCTTTGATTGCCAACAATTGCCTTGCACAATAATTTCAAAACTTAGAAGTGAAGTTTGTTTGCTTCCCTCCATTACCTTGTATAAACTGGAGCCAATGGACCATGGCATTATCAAGAATTAAGTATGCCCATTCTGAAGATGAATAGAAACGGGCTAAGGGGCAGCCCTGGTGTAAGCTGACATTAACAGCGAAGGCATCACTAACTCCATCTCACTATGTACTCTAGTTCTACTATGCTGGATAAGCTTGACGTAAGTCTCAGGAACACACCTCTTCCTCAGACACTTCTACAGAAGGCTCCTAGGTACTTTGTCATAAGCCTTTTCTAGGTCTATGAAGACTAAGTGGAGAGCTTGTTCCTTCTCCCTACACTTCTCTTGCAGGACCCTTGCTTAAATATTCCATCAGTAGTGCTTCTCATCCTCCTAAGGCCAAGCTGGTTCTTGGTAACCTGTCTTGCTGTTGTTGATGGGGGTTTTAAGTGCAATGGCTACTTAGGCCATATTGCACTTGTGGAAGTGGTGCATACTGCCCGCAGCCTATCTTGCAATTTAACTGTTTGTTATTTAGTTTTTATGAGCATTAGCAACTAGGGCCATATTGCTCCGAGATATACGGTGGTCTTTCCCTGACCTTTCCGCATCCTCCATATTTGGTGGTGACGGGCTCGAACCTCGGTCTAATCAAGAAGTGTGTGCTATGCACTGCTGCTCCTTCCCACCTGGCTACAGAGGCGCCATTTAACTCTGTCTCTTCTTTTGACAACCCTCTCTAACCACTTCATTGTCTGGTTCCTTAGTTTGATAGGTCTATAGTGTTATATGTTACCAACTTACTTTTCATAATAAAAAGTTTAAAATTTCAGGATACTGGTGGAGGTTGTCGGTCATGTTTTCAGATATGAGTTCGAATCACATAAAAGTCACAATATTAAAGAGTGTGACTTTTTTTTTTTTTTTTTTTTTTTTTGTATATTTTGCTGTGTGAAAAGATTATTTTTTAAAAACTGCAGTTTTGTAATTAGTCTGACCTCTATATAACAAAATCGATCGTTCACTTGAAAAAATTCATTAAACAAAAATTTCATTATAAAGAAATATGAAATCAACAATACTGTAATTGAACATTCAGAAATACAGTAAAATACGGGAAATAAATCAGAAATAAGTGGGAATGAATCAAGTTTCTAACATTTTAAAACAATTAATTTATTAATACATACAAATAACTACTTACATGACGTGAACTATATATCAGTACACTTCTGAAAATTATGCTGTAAATATTTTGTGTTGTACACTGGATTTCATTGTACATCGTTCATAAAAATGTTTGCATTTGTTTAAGCACTCAAATATATCTTCTGGCACATTTCCTTCACTGAAGGCTGCCAACATTTAATTTCACGTTTGGAAGGTTTAATATTGCCCTCATTTTCATCCAACTCCTCTTCGATATTTTCACTACTTCTTTGATTACTCACAAAAATGTTGGAGTCACTGGAATATTCAGCTACTACGACATCATTATCAACTCTTAAAAATTCTTCAAGAACAATTTCTCCACTGTTCAAACCTCTCACTTCGAGTTCTTACCAAGAATGTTTAATGTCTTCTAGCAGTTCATCGCTCATCACTGTTAGTTCCCATTTTAGCGAAACCGGCTTTAGCAAAACAATTCTTAATCGTTCTTCTGTCACTGACTCCACACTTTGGCCAAATCTGATATGCACGTCCACAAATCTAAAACAGAATCTATAGGTTGGTTTGTTTCAATTCTCAGTATAATTTTTTTCACATTAACCAAAGACATCCAGAGCAATGGTTCTGACAGTTTACTCTTTACAGGCGACATCATGCTTAGTGGCAAATCGCAAGATGGGTAACAGTTCGAGTCCTTTGACAATATCGAGACAGCTCTCTCAGCACCGGCAATGTACAGCTTAATAGGGTTAACAACTACAAGTAACTTGGGTCAGTGCTAGACACAAATGGCAGGTGTGAACAGAACGTCCGAAGTCAGATAAAATCTGGATGGGCCAAGTGGCGGGAAATTACTTAACAAGTACAGGTCACTGTTGGAAAAAAGCCGTAAATTAGGGTTGAATTTGAAAGTGTCTGCAATTCTGCCCAGACACGATAGGAGGGAATATATGATGAGAGCCTTATCGATCAATTCGGCCCTGGAAAGATTGTGCAAGGCTCAAGGGGTTGAATTTTTTTCAGCCTGGTCTGTATTTGTTAACAGAAGGGACTGCTTCTACAGGGATGGGATACACTTAAATAGAAAGGGTGCAAGAATATTTCCTGATGCTATCGAGGCAGTGTTAAGTGGGTCGGAAAACTGCTAGCTTGGGGGGATACAAGGACTAATAGATTAACAGTAGCCACTGGCAGAGGTGAAAGTGATTCTTGCACTGATTCTATTGGAATGAGCAGAAGCCTGGAAAACAAGATGCAGGTTATTTCAGAGACTGCTGGGAGTCATTGGGGTACAAGTAAACACATGGGTTTCTGTTTGGGTAGCTAAAAAAAAGAACAGGTGCATGTATACTTGTGTGTACACCAATGCTAGGAGTTTGGTAAATAAATTTGAGGTATTGCTCAAAGCATCAAAGGCGGATATTGTTGGGATATCAGAGACGTGGTGTCACATAAGGAATGCAGAACTAGAATTTGGGGAGTACAACGTCTACAGAAAGGATAGACAAGATAGGAAGGGAGGAGGGGTTATGCTATTAGTTAAGAAACACATAAAAATCCAAGGAAGTGAAGCCAGTCGACATCGCTGGACAGTGCAATGTCGAGTCAGTTTGGTGTGACATAAGCACTGGGAGATCAAAATTGAGAGGAGTGTGCTATAGGCCTAATGACTCTGATGAGTATAATAAGAAACTGTACAGGGAAATAGTGGGCCAGTAAATCAGAGAGTCTTATAATGGGAGATTTTAATTTCCCAGATATTGACTGGAATTTTTGGGTTGGTCACTCACACACTAGCAAGCCTTTTGTGAATTTATTGGATGATTGTTTTCTACATCAGCATGTTGGGGGGGGAGGGGGGGAGGGCAACTAGAGGGAGTAATACTCTCGATTTGATTATCAGTAGTGATTCTTCATGCATTAAGAATCTGCAGATAGAGGAACCACTAGGTAGCAGTGATCACAGTGTGCTGAAGTGGGATTTACTCAAAGAGGTAACTACCATCAGGGGGTAAAGGGAAGGGTTATTGCTTTCGTAAAGGCAACTACGATGGTCTGAGACAGTATTTAAATTCCATACAGTGGAACCAACTGATGATGTTACCAACAGCAAATTCAAAATGGGAAGCATTCAAAGAACTTATCTTGGAAGCAACAAGGCTTTACATACCAACTAAGAAATATTGTTCAAGGTTTAGGCCTAAATGGATGTCAGATGAACTAATCAGACATATGACAGAGAAGAAAAATGCTTGGGATTCATAAAAATTAACATGTGACACAGAAGTCTATGATAGATATAAGTTGATCTGTAACCAAGTTACAAAGGAGGTTAGGCAGGTGAAAGCAGATTACGAGAAATCTTTGGCAAATGGTGCAAAGAAAAACAGTGAAGGGTTCTTTTCTTATGTGGACCAATCTGATTCATCCCCTAGAAGGAAGGGGATGAATCAGATTGGTCCACATGATATCGATGGTTCAACTGTTGATGATCCTGCTCAGGTAACTAACAAACTAAATGAATATTTTGCATCAACATTCACACATGAGGAGTTATTCAGCGAGGGGAATGCCAGAGGTTTATTCAACTGTGGCAGTATGCTAGATAATCTTGTAATAACTGGGGGTAAAGTGAAGGAGAAATTGTTGAAGATAAACACAAGAAAGGCACCTGGGGTGGATGGGACTATCTAGTTATATTAAAGGAGGCAGCAAAGGAAGTAAACAAACCCTTAGCCATAATTATGAGAGATTCCTTGGACTCAAGTGAGGTACCCACAGACTGGAAATGTGCAAATGTGACCCCAATTCACAAAAGAGGATCAAAGGCTGACACAAGTAATTATAGACCTGTGAGTTTAACTTCTGTTCCAGGAAAATTAATGGAGGCACTGGTTAAAGAAGGACTGCAGGATCATCTAGACAAGACTTCAGTTATAACTCGGACACAGCATGGTTTTGTTAAGGGGAAGTCTTGCCTGAACAGTTTGATTGGATACTATGATACAGTCACAAAACAACTGGATGCAGGGAATAACTTTGATATTATATACTTGGATCTTAGAAAGTTGTTGTTATTTGGTTTTTAGGAGCATTAGCAACTAAGGACATATTGCTCCGGGAAATGCAGTGGTCATTTCCTGACCTTTCCTCATCCTCCGTATTTGGTGGTGACGTGCTCGAACCCCGATCTAATCAAGAAGCGTGTGCTACGCACTGCTGCTCCTTCCCACCTGGCTACGGAGGCGCCTCATCTTAGAAAGGCTTTTGATACTGTTGCACATGGAAGACTGCTGCACAAATTGGAGCAGTGTGGCATTGGAGGCAAACTGCTGCCAAGGATAAAGGGGTGGTTGAGGAGGAGAAGAAAGAGTGGTAATCAATGGAAACTGCTCAACGTGGACCAATGTTATTAGTGGAGTCCCTCAGGGTTTAGTGTTGGGTCCATTTTTGTTTTCGGTATTTATAAATAATATTGATGAAGGCATATCAAGCTTAATGTCCAAGTTTGCAGACAATACAAAATTTGGCAGGGTTGTTAAGGACACTACTGATGCTATGCACAAAGTTAACTGTGTCAATCACAGTTTCTGACACTAATGATTTTGCTAACAGAGTTTCTGAGATTAGTTATATTGAGGAGTGAATATATTAATACAAATGCCTTCTTGGGTACAGTGTCACTTTCAGTAGTTAGTGTAGAATGTGCTACAACAATAAACAAGACTTTGTCCTCGCTTGAACTAATCTGTAAACGACAATATATGCAAGTAAAACTGATTTCAAGGAATGCTGCCAGGTAATTCAAAGTTACAAATATATGGCATTTTTGTAAGGAAAGTCAATAAGTTTGTCAATATCTTATTTTTATAAAGAAATATGATGCTAGATGAATTATTATGTTTGTTTTGATTTAATTTTTTTTGGTGCAAAAACGACAAGGTTATAATGCACCATGAAAATGTTTACATTTGTAAAGCATAAGTTTGATAACCTTTAAAACGGTCAGAACATTATGTACTAGTGCTTTTCTTTATAATACATCAAATATTTGATATACAACAAAACTATTACATAATATTTAGTAGCTTGTAGAGTAAATATTCAAATACAGTTGAACTTCTCTATTAGAAACTTCTATTTCATGAATTTCTCTGTATTACGAATTTTTTCACAAAACATTGCACCTTGAAACTAAATTACGTGTAAAATTAATCCCATATAGTGGAAGTGTTAGTCGCTCAATAACGAATTTTTAAAAAAATTAGTAAAAAAGCATTTTTGAAGAATTTCAAGCATAATTAATTCCAGATTTAGCCAAGAATGCAAAATGGGATGACCTGAGAGACTTCTTTTCTTCTTTTCCTTGGTCGGATTACTGTTTCAAAACTTCTGATGTCAACGTTTGCTCAGATCGTGTCAGTGAAATTATTCTTGAAGGAATGGAATCCTTTATCCCACACTCCACTTTAAAATCTCGTCCTTAATCTAAATCTTGGTTTTCCAATAAATGTGCTAAGGCTGTTCAAGAATGTTGCATATCGTAATTGGCTTGTTTCTAATTCTTCAGTTTCATTTTCTGCCTACACCAAAGCTCGCAACAATTGTAAAACAGTTATTAATCAGTCCAAACTAGAGTTTGAACAGGCTAAGAGTAGAAAACTTGCTTCTTGCCCTAATGGTAGCTGAGCATTCTGGTCTCTTGCCAAAGCTATTGGCCGCAACTTTTCCCCACCTCTGTCCAAACCAGACAGTTCTGTTGTCACTTCAGCCAAGGATAAAGCTGACCTGCTAGCATCCCATTTTTCTTCCAGCTCATGTATTAATGACCTTGGTAAAACACCTCCCACCATTCCCAACACGCTCTATTCAATGCCTCCTGTGGTCTTCCGTCAAAAGGATATCAGAAGGATTTTGATGAATCTTGATGCTAAGAAAGCTCCAGGTCCTGATGGTATTTCTCCACTTGTTCTCAAAACCTGTGCTCCTGAACTGACTCCTATTCTTTGCCGCCTTTTTTCACTTTCTTATTCCAAAGGTGTTTTTCCTTCTGCTTGGAAATTTGCTCATATCCAGCCAGTTCCTAAAAAGGGTGACAAATCCCTGCCATCAATTATCGTCCCATTGGAATTACTTCTACTCTTTCTAAAGTAATGGAGAAAACAATTAACCGTCAACTCTTAAACTACCTAGAAACCTTCCGTCTGATCAACGATCGCCAGTATGGATTCCGTCAGTGTCGGATCCACTGGCGATATTCTGGCTTTGTTACCCATTTATGGACTAATTCAATGGAAAGGTTCGGTGAAACACAAGTAGTTGCTCTTGACATCTCAAAGGCTTTTGATCGTGTTTGGCATAAAGGTCTTCTAAACAAGCTTCCATCTTATGGTTTGCCAACTGTTTTTAGTAATTGGTTATCCAGTTTTCTCTTTGTCTTCTAACTTCTCCACTAATGCCGGTGTCCCCCAAGGTTCAGTTCTTTCCCCCACTCTTTTCCTCTTGAATATTAATAACCTTCTTCCATTGACTGGCAATCCTATCCATAGTTTTGCCAATGATAGCACATTGCATTCCACTTTCCATTTTGAGAAACCTTGTCCTGCTCAATCAGCTTCAACTTCTCGAAAATCTGCTAAGAATTCCTTAAATGCCGATCTTCAGGTAATTCTCCAGTGGGGCAAAAGACAACTTGGTTGATTTCAACCATTCTAAAACTCAGTTTTGTCTTATATCTCGCAAAAAGGATTCTTCTGCTCTTATGCTTATATTTAGTGACACTCCGATTTCTAGGCAAAATGATATATCTCTTTTGGGGATTATCCTGACTTCTAATATCTCTTGGCACAAGCACATTACAAATATTGCTTCCTCTGCATCTAAAAAACTTGATTTTCTCTTTCGCTCTCAGCGTTACTTTTCTTCCAAACAGCTGCTCAATCTGTATAAATTGCAAATCTGCCCAGCCATGGAATATTGTTCCCACATCTCAGGTGGTGCCCACAAAACCTCTCTCAGACCTCTTGATTCCATTCAGAAGAGGGCTGTTAGGTTAATTAATGATTCATCTCTAACAGAGTCTCTCCACTCGCTTTCTCATAGACATACTGTTTCTGCTGCATGCCTCTTCTACAAATACTTCCATGGGCACTGTTCTTCTGAATTGGCTTCTATAATATTCGCTCTCTCTTTCAAAACAGTCTGGACATGTGCCGCCACCAGCCAACATCCATTTACTGTCCAACTTCAAACCCACAGAACCAACTTTTCATCTTCCTCATTTATTCATTCAACTGCCATTTTCTGGAACAACCTTCCTTCATACGTATTTCCTGAAAATTACAATCTACAGAAGTTTAAGTCCAATGTCAACAAATATCTTCTTTCGTCTTCTCAACCTCCAACCCAAGCACGGTACTAAGTATTAGGTTCCAATACCTCTCGTGTTTGGGGTTCGCATAAAAAAAAAAAAAAAGCTAATGAGCAATTTCAGCGGGCCTCCTTACCTCAGAAATTGCTCATTAGCATCTGGAATTAATCATCCTTTTAGTCAACACTTGTGGCCATTGATGCCCATGGTGGGGGGGGGGGGGTCTTTGTTTCATTTTCGTTACAGTTATAAAACCAAATGGGTTTTCTTAATAAATGTAATTGAAGGAGGAGCAGTCAAGAAGCAAATTAAGTTGCGTATATACGAAGATGTTGTTCTAGAATTAGTGCAAATGATGCGTGAAAAGAATATACCAATATCGGATCCAATAATTAAGTAACAAGTTCCGAAATTTTCACTGTTCCTTGGACATACAGAGTACCAAAGAATTGTGGAAAAGGTTATTTGTGAAGAAAGTGTTAATGTAAGCGAAGAAGATTGCAACAGTTGGAGGAACAATACCTTAAAGAAGATTTTGGAAGAATATGAACCTAGGATGTTTTTAATGCTGACAAAATGGATTTATTGTTTAAAGGTTTACCAAATAGAACACTTGCTTTTAAGGATGATAAATGTTTTGGCAGAAAACAAAGCAAAGAAGGAATCACTGTGCTGGTTGGAGCAAATATGATAGGAAGTGAAAAATTAAGACTTTTAGTCGTCGGAAAATCAAAAAAACCTAATATGTTTTAGGGGCACAAAATCTCTGGAAGTTGACTACACCTTTAATAAAAAAGCATGGTTGACAAGTAATATTTTTGAAGAATGGATATTAAAACTAGACTAGCGTGTGAAAAAAGAAAAATCGTGTTTGCAACTGACAACTGTCTGGAACATCCTGCCAAACTTAATTGTGAAGTTGTTCTTTTTACCACCAAACGTAACGTCAAAACTCAGTCGATGGACCAAGGCATTATCAAAAATTTTAAATTTCATTATCAAAAGAGAATAATAATGAAGATTGTCAATGCGTTATCAGAAAATAGAAACTTGGAGGTTACAATTAAACTTTAGAGATTGCATCTCTGAAATGGCAAAAGTTTGGACAAACGATGTCACTGAATACACTATTCAAAATTGTTTTTCAAAAGCGAGATTTGCATTGAATACAGAAGTCGAAAGACACCGGATGAAAAAGATGAACTGCCCCTTTCACAACTGAAAAACTTTTGGACATTATTAGAATCGTCTGGAAACATCGAAAATGAAACAACACTGGATAGTTATGTTTATGTAGATCAAGATCTGACTAGAACAGAACATCCAAATGAAGATGAAATACTGCTGAATAGTGTTAGAGGCGACCATGATCACGAAGAAATTAACGATGACACTGAAGACGCATCAGAACAACCCATAGAAAAACCAACTCATGAAGAAATGATTCACACTTTTAAAACAGTTCGTGTAGGTCTACAGTTTTGTGAAAATGTTTCTGATAATGTTTCTAATGTTCTGAATAAATGTGAGGTTTTCTTTGAGAATTGGACATTTTTTTAATTGCACCCGGGGCCCAACACAGGTTTAGTGTCATTGTGTGGGCTGGCATTGTGGGAAATGTTTTAGTTGGACCATACATGTTGCCTGCATGTTTAGATGGACGAATCTATTTGCGTTTTCTAGAGCAAACACTTTGAGAGTTGTTGGAGGATGTTGTGTAAATGGAAAATAAATATGTTTTTGAAATAAAATACATTAAAAATAAATGTAGATTTGTTTTCTAATTAGATAATTTCTAATAAAAAAGATATTCTCTCCGGTATAACGAAATTTCTCAATAAACAATTTTTTTTGCTGGATTTATCAAATTCGTTATAGGGAAGGTTGACTGTATTTTTACTTCCTCAAAAGCTAGGGGGGGTGGGGGGGGGGGACTACCAGCACAAAAAAGGAAGGTATTTTTTTTAGCTTACATGAAATAGCATTTATGGTTTTTTTTATCTCAGTCTACGCACACAGAGAGAGAGAGAGAGAGAGAGAGAGAGAGAGAGAGAGAGAGAGAGAGAGAGAGAGAGAGAGAGAGAGAGAGAGAGAGAGATGTAATGCATGTTTACAGTAAAATAAAGAATGATATTTAGAGATATATTGGGATAGGAGCACTACTAGAAATACCTTGTAGAATGATCATAATGGAATGTCGATAAATAAAGAGATTGGGGGAACAATGGAAAAAGTAGACAAATCTGGAAGTAGTAACAATGGAAAAAATCATTAGGTACCTGGAAAATATAAAAGTAATATGACCATGACATTAAATAGAAAATACTTCCATGTTTAAACCTTGTACTGTCAATCCTACTTCCACTATTAAAAATCTTATAGCTTTGCACAAACAAATGCATACTAAATTACAAAACACCACTCTACCCATTCTATATATGATACCCAAATTTCATAAACAACCAGTGGAATTAGATTCAGTACCAGTGCTAATAACAGTGGCTGTTACAAGTAAGCAATTCTTAAAATTACTTAATAGTATTTTCAATAATTTTTCATCTACGTGGATTATAAACAATAATCCAAGCTGTCAGTTAACACCTTCAGATGTGATATCACCATATCCAGCATAGAAACCTATGATTTTACCCATTTTTTTATTTCAATACCTCACAACTTGCTTGTGTTTGCATTTAAACAGCTCTATCACAAATATAAAGACAAATTAAATATCAGTCCCTGTTTATTTAATTTTATTTTCGATGGCAAACACACACATCTGGTTGCCTCCGGAACTACAGCATGTTCGGGAGTAATATTCTTGATCTGATTATCAGTAGTGATTCTTTATGCATTAAGAATCTGCAGAAAAAGGAACTAGGTGGCAGTGATTAGAGTGTTGTACTGATGTGAGATTTAATCAAAGAGGAACCATCAGGGATAAGTTGGTTGGTTGGTTGGGTTTTATTGGCGCATCAGCAACTAAGGCTATAATGCGCCAAAACCTTGTCATAAAAAAGTAAAAAACGTTCAGTGACCTAATGAATTAGGTCACTAAGTCAAAATATAAAAACCAAGTATAAACTGTAAAAGATAAATATCAGTAAACAAGTAACAATAATAAGGTAGATTTTTTAAATGTGCGTAAAGAGGTTTACTGATTTTAGAAAGCTAAAAATAGCAGACACATGGTCATTGTCAGATAAAATCTGACTGAGTGTATACAGCTCAGTCAGATGGTTAAAAGCGATAAAACGAGCATTTCTAAAACTAGTACAGTCACATAATATATGTTGAACAGATAAGATGGTGTCGCATTGCTCGCACATGGGAGGGTCATCAGCCCTCAGCAGAAAGGAGTGTGTCAAATGACAATGTCCTATGCGGAGCCGAGCAAGAACAACTTCCTCTTTGCGATCCCTACGTAAGCTGGACCGCCAAGGATGGATCACAGGCTTAATTCGACATAGTTTATTTGTAATAACCAGGCGATGCCACGAATCTTGCCACTGAGATTGTAGGTTACTACGGATCACTTGCTTGTAGTCTGTATAGGGGACTAACAGGCCAGGATTAACCGTCAGGGGTGCCGATTTGGCTGCAATGTCAGCCAAATCATTTCCTCTAATCCCGATGTGACTGGGGATCCAGCAGAAGCGGATATCGAATCCACTTACATAGAGGTTGTATATTATCTGCTGAATTCGGGACAGGGTTGGATGATTAGTATGTGACATCGCTGTTAAAGCCTGTAGTGCACTCATTGAATCAGCATATATAATACACCGTTGGTAACGATGCTTTCTAATGTGATCTAGAGCTAACTCTATACCATGCAGCTCTGCAGTGTAAATGCTGCAGTCCAGGGGTATCTGTTCTGATATGGTGTCATTTGGAAAAACAGCAGCAGATCCCACATACGATTCTGACTTCGAGCCGTCTGTGTAAACTGGCAAGAAGTCAGAATGTTCTGCACGGTGTTGTGAATAGAGCTGAAGGTAGACAGAAGCTGGAGTATTAGACTTCTTCGCAATCTTGAGCGAGAAGTCACATGCTGGTGTTTGTGCATGCCAGGGTGGAAGGGGCTCCTTTGGTGATCGAGCAACCTTGTCTACCGAGATGTTAAGCTCATTGAGTAGCTCTTGAATGCCGAATGGGCGATTGGCGGTCCGTCGTGTGTTATAAAGATTTTCCCATCGTGGCTCGAAAACCGATGTCCACGTGGGATGGTCTGGCAGGGACTTCAGCTTGAAGGCATATTGTAGAGACAACTGCATTCGTCGAAGCAACAAGGATGGTTCATTTGCTTCGACATACAGACTTTGGACAGGTGATGTTCTGAATGCACCAGTAGCAGTACGAATGGCTTGGTGATGGACGGGGTCAAGCCAACGAACAGCGCTATTTCTGGCAGATGCATATACCTGAGACCCATAATCTAATTTTGAGCGTACAAGTGCACGGTACAGACGTAGTAGAGTGCATCGGTCTGCACCCCAAGAGGTAGAAGAGAGAGACCGGAGAATGTTAAGCCCTCTCGTGCACTTTGTATAGCTGACGAATGTGTTGGACAAATGTCAGCTTTTTGTCAAAAATGAGTCCCAGGAATTTCGCCTCTGATACAACTGGAATGGTGCTTTGTCCAAGTCGTAATTCAGGCCCAGGGTGGAGGTTAAGTTTGCGACAAAAATGTACGCAGACGGTCTTCTCCGGTGAGAAACTGAAGCCATTGGCCGTGGCCCAGGAGTTAAGACGGTCAATAGTTTGTTGCAGTTTTCTCTCAATAACCCTCATATTGCATGATTGAGAGAATATGCTGAAGTCATCGACATAGAGTGCACTGTTTATAGTTGGAGGAAGTTGTTCAGAAATAGAATTTATTTTGATGGCAAAAAGCGTAACACTTAAGACAGATCCTTGTGGTACCCCCTCCTCTTGGCAAAAAGGCCGCGAAAGGGAGGATCCTACACGAACTTGGAAATAACGAGAGGATAAAAAATTTTTAATGAAAATGGGAAGGTGACCTCTTAGACCAAGGTTGTAAAGGTCTTTTAAAATACCAAATCTCCAAGTTGTGTCGTACGCTTTTTCCATGTCAAAGAAGATGGACACCAAATGTTCTCTTTTTAGGAAAGCATCTCGGATAGATGTTTCCAGTCTAATTAAGTGGTCCAGTGTGGACCTGTTTCTTCGGAAGCCGCACTGAAAGCGGGAGAGAAGGTCGTTCGATTCTAAATACCATAAGAGACGAGCATTGACCATTCTCTCCAATATTTTGCACAGACAGCTGGTCAGAGCAATAGGACGATAGTTTTTTGGACATTTAGGATCCTTTCCTGGCTTAGCAAAAGCAAGAATAGTTGCCTTGCGCCAGGTATCCGGAAAGTGCTCTTCAAGGAAGATTCTGTTGTACAGAAAGAGCAAACGGTCCATGGAATCTGATGAAAGATGTTTGATCATTTCATAATGGATGTTGTCTGGTCCAACAGCGGTAGCCTTTGTAAGGGCGAATGCTGTTTTCAGCTCATGGATATTAAATGGCCCATTGTATGGGTGGGAACCCTTCGATGTGAATTTAAGGGCCTGTTTTTCAGTTTTGCGCTTTGTGACCAGAAACTCTGGGGAGTAAGATGATGTTGCAGAGATGTTAGAAAATGTTTCCCCAAGAGCATTGGCTATTGCAGTAGAGTCTGCAATAGTACATCCATTATAATCAAGGACCGATGAGGGATGTGCTGTGTATTATTCCCTTCATTTTCTGAATTTTATCCCAGACCACCTTAGTACTAGTGGACTGAGTAATTGATGATGTAAAACGGATCCACGATTCCTTTTGACTCTGACGGCGGATGTAACGTGCTTTGGCTCGTGCGCGTTTAAAGACTATAAGGTTGTTCGTGGTAGGATATCGGCGGAATATCCCCCACGCTTTATTTTGAGCCTTTTTTGCTACTGTGCATTGTGAATTCCACCAAGGTTTGGGAAATGGTGGAAACCAGGCAGATGTTTTTGGAACAGTATTCGCAGCTGCTTGGACGATAGTTTCTGTGACGTACGTTACTGCATCATTGATAGGCTCCTGACTGACTGTACTGAGGTCAAAATTTGCCTGATGTTGGAAGGCAGTCCAGTCAGCCTGATCAATCTTCCACCGTGGTAACCTGAAGGGAAGACAAGGTCTCCCACTTTGTAACAAGGTTATCACAGGGAAGTGATCACTTCCGTATGGATTCTCTTCCACTTCCCAAGTGAGTGAAGGGAGTAGAGAAGGGGAGCAGATAGAAAGATCAATGGCAGAAAAGGTACGGGTAGGCATGTGGAAGAAGGTGTTTGTTCCAATATTTAGAAGGGAAAGGTCATTGTCATTGAGCATATGCTCTATGACTCGTCCCCTTCCATTAATATTAGCACTACCCCACAGGGTGTTATGTCCATTAAAATCCCCGAGAAGTAAGAAAGGGGGAGGCAACTGCGTTAAAAGATCATCAAGGTCTTCCTGGGAGATGTCAGTCCCAGGTGGCAAATAAATAGAGCAGACCGTTAATAAAAATCCCACTGTAAGGCGAATTGCAACAGCCTCTATGCTGGTTGTAATTAGCAAGGGCTGAACTGGGGTCTGATTACCCACAAGGATAGCCACTCCTCCATGAGTAGGACCATCCACAATTCTATCCTTACGAAAGATTGTGATGTTATGCATGGTGGGATCATCATTTGCCTTTAGATAAGTCTCCTGCAAGCAAAAGCAAACTGGCTCGTGCTTTTGCAGGAGGGCCTTGATGTCATCAGTATTTCGCCGGAATCCACGACAATTCCATTGTAGGAATTTAGCCATTATTTTGGCTTGGTGGGTCCATCAGGCGGCTTCCGAGGTGCTGAGGGCTTACTTTTATCAGTCTTGGCTTTATCTTTTTTGGGGAAGAATGGACGCTGTCCTGTGTCCATTTCTTCCTCCGCAAAGAGTTCCAAGACTGATTCATCCTGTACCTCCTTGTTTTCTACATCCATTGTTTCTGGTATTACGGGTGACTCTTCCGAACGTTTTTGCTCTTTTTTACCACTCGGTTTTGGTAGTGGTGGAGCACTAGGAGGTACGGATATTGGAGTAGCAGCTGATTGTGTTTTTGTGGTGGGCTTTTGGGAACTCAATAAATAGCGTGCAATCGGCGTGAATGACTCTCTTGGTGGTATAGTCATATCTGTTTGTGTACCGATAGTGCACTTCGCAGAAACCTTCTGAGCATATGAAGGCTTCCCGCTATTTATTGGTTGTATGCGTTTTCTAGCCTCTGGGTAGGAGATGTTAAGCTCCGTTTTTAACTTTTGTATCTCCTTTTCGTCCTTCCACCGCTGGCATGCTCGAGAGTATGCAGGGTGCTCTCCTTGGCAATTAATACAGTTAGGCTTAGGAGCTATACATTCCTTGCTCTCGTGATCTTTAGCACCACATCGAGCACAGGCAGGGTTACCAAGACAAGCTGTTTGTGAGTGGCCGTACTTTTGACATTTAAAACACCTCAGTGGGTTTGGAACGTAAATCCTCACTGGGCAGTTTAAGTACTCTGCCTTGATGGAACTTGGAGGCCTTGGGGTGTTGAATGTTAGGATGAGAACTCGGGTAGGGACAAGATTCCCATCCTTACGCATGGATATTCGCTTGACAGCTGTTACTCCTTGTTCTTTTAATTCAGAGCAGATCTCTTCTTCAGAAACGTGAAGGAGATCCCACTCTGATATGACACCTCGTGAAGAGTTCAAAGTTTTGTGAGGGGTTACAATAATGGGTATTCCCCCTATAGATGTGGCTTTCAAAATTTTTTCTGCTTGATTTATATTCGATGCTTCAATAAGAATATCTCCAGAACGCAGCCGTTTTACGGATTTGGGTGAACCTGTCATCCCTTCTAATCCTGTCTGGATAAAGAAAGGTGACATTTTCCCTATTGACTGCTCTCCGGTGGAATGGAGAATGAGGAAAAGCGGTGTCACAGACGGTGTTTTCTCCTCAGTTCTGGCTCTTTTAGCAGAATTGCTCTCACTTTCTTCCGACGATCGATTAGGTAGGGGCCTTGTTGGGGCCCCAGAAAAAGAGGGATTTAAATTACTCATAGGAGTAAAGAAAAAATGTCTGATGCCTAAGTACCTCACCCACCATGGAGCCCTACGAGGGGGCGCCCACTCGTGAACTAGCAGGTACTGCGTACACGAATGGGACGCCGAGTTCGCTTAGAACACCATACCCACGTTACCAATAAGTCTTTATCCTGTCCCAGGACCAAAGGGAGGGAGACTTATTGGAACGCAGTTGACCCTAGCAGTATAAAACCACCCGCCGATTGATCCCAGTCGAGCCGGTCCGGGACCGCCCGTCTTGTCGAAGCAGGGGCCAAAGTGGTGTATTAAGGCGGGGCCCCTCAACCACCAGGATCCCCCTTTCCGCTTCCACGGGTCGCGGCGCACGGCTGCACACGCCGGATTCCAAAGATGTAACCCTGGAACCAAGGTATGGGCCATCAGGGATAAAGGGCAAGGTTTTTGCTTTTGTAAAGGTGCCTATGGAGGTCTGAGACAGTTTTTAAAAGTCTATGCAGTGGGACAAATTGATGATGTTACCAACAGAAAATTCTAAATGGGAAGCATTCAAAGAATTAATCTTGGAAGCTACTATGCTTTTCATACCAACTAAGAAATATTGTTCAAGGTAAATGGATGTCAGATGACCTAATGAGACATAGGGCAGAGAAGAAAAATGCATGGGATATATATAAATTAACAGGCGACACAAAAGCCTATGGGAGATATAAGCTGATCTGTAATCAAGTCACAAAGGAGGTTAGGCAAGCAAAGCCACATTACAAGATCTTTGGCAAAGAAAAACAGCAAAGAGTTCTTTACTTATGAAGAAAGGGGAAGAATCAGACTGGTCCACTTGATATCGATGGTTCAATTGTTGATGATCCTGCACAGGTAGCTAACAAACTGAATGAGTATTTTGCATCAACATTTACACATGAGGAGTTGTTCAGGAAGGGGAGTGCCAGAGGTGTGCTGGACTATGGTAGTGAGTTGAATGATTTTTTTAATAATGAGAGCAAAGTGGAGGAGAAATTGTGGAAGATGGCACCTTGAGTGGATGGGATCTATCCAGGTATATTAAAGAAGCATCAAAGGAAATAAGCAAACCCTTAGCCATAATTATGAGAGCTTCCTTGGACTCAAGGAAGGTACTACCCATGGGCTGGAGATGCACAAATGTAACCCCAATTCACAAAGGAGGTTCAAAGGGCGACAAGTAATTACAGACCTGTTAGTTTAACTTCGGTTCCAGGGGAATTAATGGAGGCACTGATTAAGGAAGAGATTCAGAATCATCTAGACAACTAGTTATTGTTCAGACACAGCATGGGTTTGTTAAGGGGAAGTCTTGCCCGACAAATCTGATTGGATACTATTATATGGTCACAAAGGAACTCGATACAAAAAAAATTTTGATATCATATACTTGGATCTTAGAAAGCTTTTGATATTGTTGCATATGGTAGACTACTGTACAAATTGGAGAAGTATGGCATTAAAGGCAAAATGCTGGTAGGGATAAAGGGATGGTTGAGTGGGAGAAGACAGAGTGGTAATCAATGGACACTGCTCTTCATGGACTAATGTTATTAGTGGAGTTCCTCAGGGTTCAGTGTTGGGTCCATTGTTGTTTTCTGTATTTATTATTGATATTGATGAAGGTTTATCAGAGTTACCGTCTAGGTTTGCAGATGATACGAAGGTGGGGAGGGTTGTTAATGACACTAATGACAGTACGCTACTGCAACAGGATCTAGAAACATTGAGCAGAGGGGCTAAGAGGTGGCAACTGTTGGAGGAACAATACCTTAAAGAAGATTTTGGAAGAATACAAACCTAAGGATGTTTTTAATGCTGACGAAATGGGTTCATTCTTTAAATGTTTACCAAATAGAAGGATGATAAATGTTTTAGCAGGAAACAAAGCAGAGAAAGAATCACTGTGCTAGATGGAGCAAATATGACAGGAAGTGAAAAATTAAGACTTTTAGTCATTGGAAAATCAAAAAACCCAAGATGTTTTTTGATTTTCCGATAAAAGATTACTGTTTATCTTTTGACTAAAAGATTAACGGTAGGCGCAATTGTGATTCTACACTCAGGGTGGTGAAGAATGAAAAGGACCTGGGGTATTTGTGCAGTCAGATATGAAATTTTCTGAGCAGTGCACATGGTCTGCAAGAGTAGCTCATGGTTTCTTGTCAATGATATACAAAATTTTTCTAAACAGGGATAAGGGGGTGATTATCCACTTGTGGCAATGGTCAGACCACACCTTGAATACTGTATACAGGTCTGGAGACCTCATTTTCGGATGTAGAGCTGCTGGAACGAGTACAGAGAAGGACAATAAGATTAGTGAATGGAACTTAAGGGTTGCTCTTTTGAAGAAAGGGCTTAAGATTTTCAAATAGTAGTAGTAATAGTGGCATGTGATGCAAGAAAGCAAGTGTATGTTTGAGCTTATGCAGCATCAGCCAAAAAAAAAAAAAAAAAAAAAAATCACACCATTCCCTCCTTAAATTTATTCAACCTATCAACTTCCACAACAACAGATGGAAGTTTGTTCCAGCAATTAACCACCCACTAGCTAAAGGCAAATTTCTGCACATCTATTCTACATTTGTCTTTTCTTAATTTATGCCCCTTAGGTTCGTAATCTGAACAAGTGGAAGGATCCCATCAGAATTCAGTGTGCTCAACCCATTCAAGGCCTTATACACCTCAATCAGATCACCGTGCAGGTGCCTAGTCTCCAGCCACTGCAATTTGCAGAACTTAAGCCTCTCTTGGTAAGAGGATCCCTTCATTCCCCTCACCAATCTTGTTGCCCTTCTCTGTACACGCTCAAGTAAATCTACTTCCTTCCTAAAATGAGGCCTCCAGACCTGTACGCAGTACTCAAGGCGTGGCCCGACCATTGCCTTATACAGAGGGACAATAACCTCCTTCTCCCTGCTAGCAAAATTCCTATATATCATTGACAAAACCCCATGACCTGCCCTGGCAGCATGTCTGCGTTGCTCAGGAAACTTCATATCTGACTGCACAATTACGCCCAGGTTTTTTTTCATTTTCTACCACCTTAAGGGTAGTACCACACAGTTGGTACTTTTCTCTCGGATTACTTCTGCCCATATGCAGTACTTTGCATTTGTCAAGGTTAAACTTTAGTTGCCACTTCTTAGCCCATCTGCCCAAATTATCTAGATCCTGTTGTAGTAGCACACTGCCATTACTGTCATTAACAACGCTGCCAACCTTTGTATCATCTGCAAACTTCGACATTAAGTCTGATATACCTTCATCAATATCACTGATAAATATACAAAACAGTGGACCCAACACCGAACCCTGTGGGACTCCACTAATAACATTAGTCCACGAAGAGCAGCACCCATTGATTACCACCCTCTGTCTTCTCCCACTTTTATCCATTGTAGCAACTTACCCTTAATACCATTCTGCTCCAATTTGTACAATAGTCTTCTATGCGCAACAGTGTCATTACAGTGACTGGTGACTAGGCATCTATGAGATCTGATTGAGGTGTGTAAGACCTTCAATAGCTTGAGCAAGCTCAATGCTGATGGGATTCTTCCTCTTTGCCCAGATTAATCGCATTAGGAGACATAAATTCAAATTGAGGAAAGAGTTGTAGAATAGATGTGCAAAAATTTTCCTTTAGCCAGTTTGTGGTCGATTGCTGGAAGAAACTTCAATTTGTTGTTGTAGAAGCTGAGAGCTTAAATAAATTCAAGGCAGAAATAGACAAACATTTGGAGCAAATCGATGGGTGAAATGGGAAGGTTTTTTGGCTAATGCTGTATAAGCTTGCTTTTTTGCTCTGTTAATGTTCCACAAGTTCCAAACCTATCAGTAACTCTGATCTGGTGTGTGATCTCACTGCCTGTACTCTGGAGCGAGTCTGAATAGTGTACCCGGAAATTTGCCTTTAGCCAGCAGTTGGTTGATAGTTGGAACAAACTTCCATCTGTTGTAGTGGAGGTCAACAACTTAAATAAGTTTAAGGCAGAACTAGATAAACATTTTGAGTGAATAAAATAGATGGGTAAAATGGAGCTTTTTTTTTTTTTTTTTTTTAAGCTCATTCTATATAACCAGGGGACATCTGGCAGGCAAACGTTGATCACGTTGTAGGACAGATATCTTTGAAGGGCACAAGATGTGATATTGTTGTACATGTTGGGACTGAAGAGATTAAGAATAAGAGATCTGCAGATTTCCTTAACAAGTACAGGTCAATGCTTAAAAATAAAAAAGTTGAAAGTTAGGGTTAAATTTGAAAGTGTCTACAATTCTACATAGACACGATAGGAGGGAGTATATAATGAGAACCTTGTCAATCAATTCCGCTCTGGAGAGACTGTGCGGGGCTCACGGGGTAGAATTTTTTTCAACATGGTCTGTGCTTGCTAACAGGAGAGACTGCTTCTACAGGGATGGGATACACTTAAATAGAAAGGGTGCAAGAATATTTACTGATGCTATCAAGGCTAGGTGGGTCAGAAAACTGCTAGATTGTGGGGGAGAGATTCACAGACTAAAAGATTAACGATAGCCGCAAACAGAAGTGAAAGTGATTCTTGCACTGCTTCTATTGTCATGAGCACCAGCCAAGAGAGCGGGTTGCTGGTGACTTCAAGAGCTGCTGTGAGTCATCATGGAACAAGTAAATACATGGGCTGTGTTAGGGTAACTAAGAGTAAGAACAAGTGCATGTACACTAATGCTAGAAGTATAGTAAATAAAATTGATGAATTTGAAGTGCTGATCAAAACACCAAAGGCAGATATTGTTGGGATATTGGAGACATGGTGTCACACAGATATAAGCAGTGCAGAATTTTAATTTGGGGAGTACAAAATGAAGAGAAAGGACAGACAGAATAGGAAGGGAGGAGGGATTATGATATTAGTTAAGAAACACAATCTCAGGAAGTGCATCCAGTTGACACAGGTGGACAGTGCATTGTTGGGTGTTTGGTGTAAATAAACACTTCGGAAAGGGAAAATAAGAGTAGGAATGTGCTATAGGCCTAATGACTCTGATGATTAGAACGAACAATTGTGCAGAGAGATAGAGTAGGCCAGTAAATCAGAATGTCTTGTAATGAGGGATTTTAACTTTCCAGATATTGACTGGAAGTTGTGGATTGGTCACTCGCACGCTAGCAAGACTTTTGTGGATTTATTGGAGGATTGTTTTCTACAGCAACATGTTCGGAGGGCAACCAGAGGGATTAATATCCTTGATCTGATTATCAGCAGTGATCACAGTGTACTGGTGCAGGATTTACTTAAAGATGTAACTACCACCAAGAGTAAAGGGAAGGGTTTTGTTTTTGTAAAGGTGACTACAGTGGTCTCAGACAGTTTTTAAATTCTATACAATGGAATCAGCTGATGATGTTACCAATGGTGAATTCTAAATGGGAAGCCTTCAGGGACTTAATCTTGGAGCTTTTCATACCAACTAAGAAACACTGTTCAGGGTTCAGGCCTAAATGGATGTTGGATGAATTAATGAGGTTCATGGCAGAAGAAAAATGCATGGGAGGCATATAAATTATCAGGTGGCACAGGAGCGTACAGCAGATATAAGCTAATCTGTAATCAAGTCACAGAGGAGGTTAGGCAGGTGAAGGAAGATTACGAGAAATCTTTGGAAAAGGATGCAAAGAGTTTTATGTAAACTCTAGAATGGTGTTTCTCAAACTGTGTTCCATGGAACACTAGTGTTCTGTGAAAAATTCTAATTAATAGTTTTAAAAAATAAAATAAATAATTTTGCATATTTTGTAGCATACACCACTTTTGTATCATTCTAATTTAATTTTTTCCCCCCCGGTTATTAATATACTGTACTAACATCAACTAATCAAATACCCCTCGGAACACTTTATTTTGGCGGGCTTTGAATATGCATAGATGTAATCACATCTACGAAAAAGTAGCAAAGTAGCAGTGAACCACTATGCGATTTAGCCTGGAGTAGACAGGTTGAGGGAGAAGCGTACAGATATCATGCATCATTTGGGTGGATGAAACAAAGTAGCCTTCCGCTGACGCGTTATTGCCTGTTTATACAGCAAGTCTGTAGTAGTGCTGGACACTAGTAAGCATAATTAAACTCACTTCTTTATGTAAATATTTTTTTTTGATGATTATCAGTATTTAGAAATATTATCAAAATAAATGACCATGGATTTGTGGTTGAAAAAAGGGACTTTAAAACGAGAAGCAAGTACTTCTAGTGGTGCAACTGGAGTCGATGAAAACAAACACAATATTGTCACAATTGAAAGTGAGGATGAACAATCACAGCCTTTTGTTCCTTAAAAATCTGAAGTGAAAAAAAACAGACACCAACTAATAAAAAGACCAAAACAAAAGTATGATGACAATTATTTGAATTTTGGGTTTACACGTGTTGGAAATAAAATATGCTCCTGATGCACGTTGAGTCATACATAACAAAATATCAGCCAACAGTTCTTTGGCTCCTGCTAAACTTGTGTTCCATAAGCTATTGTACATATATTGTGAGATGAAAAGTGTTCCATGGCTAAAAAAGTTTGGGAAACCCTGGTCTAGAAGGAAGGGGATGAATCAGATTGGTCCACTTAACATAGATGGTTCGACTATTGATAATCCTGCTCAAGTGGCTGATAAACTGAATGAGTATTTTGCATCTACATTCGCACATGAGGAGTTATTCAAGGAGGGAAATGCCAGAAGTTTATCAAACTCTAACAGGGAGCTAAGTGATATTTTTAACAACAGAAATGACTATCGACGTCTTAGTTTAACTCCTGTTCCAGGAAAAATAATGGAGTCACTGGTTAAAGAGGTGATACAGGATCACCTAGACAAGACAGCAGTAATAGTTCAGATACAACATGGGTTTGTTAAAGAGAAGGGAAGTCTTGTCTGACCAATTTGATTGTATACTATGACAGTGGTCACAGAGGAACTGCATGCTAAAAATAATTTTGATATCATAAACTTGGATTTAAAGGAAAGCTTTTGATACTATTACACATGGAAGACTGCTGTACAAATTTGAGCTGTATGGCATTAAGGGCAAGTTACTCCAATGGATCAAGTGATGATGACACAGAGACAACCCCCAAGGCAGAATGCGCTGGTCCCGAAGGAACTAGTAGTTGTTGGCGACTATTGTCAGGGAAACGGGGAACATGCTTTGTAAAAAAGATAGGTGGAACAGGACCAGGGTATGTCTGCCAGGGGCAAAGGTTGATGACGTTGGAGAGCGAATATCATCTTTTAAGGGCACAAAAGGTGATATAGTTGTACACGTTGGCACTAATAATATTAAGAGTAGGAGACCGGCAGAATTACTTAAAAAGTACAGGTCACTGTTGAACAAAAGCTGAGAATTAGAGTTGAATTTGAAAGTGTCTGCAATTCTGCCCAGACACGATAGGAGGGAGTATATGATGAGAGCCTTGTCGATCAATTCGGCCCTGGAAAGATTGTGCAAGGCTCAAGGGGTAGAATTTTTTTCAGCCTGGACTGTACTTGTTAACAGGAGAGATTGCTTCTACAGGGATGGGATACACTTAAATAGAAAGGGTGCAAGAATATTTGCTGATGCTATTAAGGCAGTGTTAGGTGGGTCGGAAAACTGCTAGCTTGGGGGGAGACAAAGACCAATAGATTGACAGAAGCCACTGGCAGAAGTGAAAGAGATTCTTGCACTGCTTCTATTAGAATGAGCAGAAGCCTGAAAAACAAGATGCATGGTATTTC
Organism: Mastigoproctus giganteus; assembly: GCF_048544385.1. Taxonomy (NCBI): domain Eukaryota; kingdom Metazoa; phylum Arthropoda; class Arachnida; order Uropygi; family Thelyphonidae; genus Mastigoproctus; species Mastigoproctus giganteus. The sequence goes on along the minus strand of NC_143586.1, from coordinate 113,559,782 downwards.
AGAGACTGCTGGGAGCCATTGCGGTACAAGTAAACATATGGGTTGTGTTAGGGTAGCTAAGAATAGAAACAGGTGCAGGCATACTTGCGTGTACACCAATGCTAGGAGTTTAGTAAATAAATTTGATGAATTTGAGGTATTGCTCAAAACATCAAAGGCAGGTATTGTTGGGATATCAGAGACGTGGTGTCACACAGATATAAGGGATGCAGAACTCCAATTTGGGGAGTACAACGTCTACAGAAAGGATAGACAGGATAGGAAGGGGGAGGGGATTATGCTTAGTTAAGAAACACATAAAAACCAAGGAAGTGAAGCCAGTCGACATCGCCGGACAGTGCAGTGTTGAGTCAGTTTGGTGTGACATAAGCATTGGGAGATCAAAATTGAAAGTAGGAGTGTGCTATAGGCCTAATGACTCTGATGAGTATATTAAGGAACTGTACAGGGAAATAGAGTGGGCCAGTAAATCAGAGAGTCTTATAATAGGAGATTTTAATTTCCCAGATATTGACTGGAATTTGGGGGCTGGTTACTCACACACTAGCAGGGCTTTTGTGGATTTATTGGATGATTGTTTTCTACATCAGCATGTTCGGGAGGCAACTAGAGGGAGTAATAGTCTTGATTTGATTATCAGCAGTGATTCTTCATGCATTAAGAATCTGCAGATAAATGAACCACTAGGTGGCAGTAATCACAGTGTGCTGAAGTGGGATTTACTCAAAGAGGTAACTACCATTAGGGGTAAAGGGAAGGGTTATTGCTTCCGTAAAGGCGACTACGATGGACTGAGACAGTATTTAAATTCTATACAGTGGGACCAACTGATGATGTTACCAACAGCAAATTCAAAATGGGAAGCATTCAAAGAACTTATCTTGGAAGCTACTAGGCTTTACATACCAACTAAGAAATATTGTTCAAGGTTTAGGCCAAAATGGATGTCAGATGAACTAATGAGGCATATGGCAGAGAAGAAAAATGCATGGGATAGTTACAAATTAACACATGACACAGAAGCCTATGATAGATACAAGTTGATATGCAACCAAGTTACAAAGGAGGTTAGGCAGGCGAAGGCAGACTACGAAAAATCCTTGGCAAGGGATGCAAAGAAAAACAGCAAAGAGTTCTTTACTTATGTAAACTCTAGAAGAAAGGGGATGAATCAGATTGGTCCACTTGATATTGATGGGTCAACTGTTGATGATCCTGCTCAGGTAGCTAACAAACTAAATGAATATTTTGCATCGACATTCACACATGAGGAGTTATTCAGCAAGGGGAATGCCAGAGGTGTACAGAATCTTGAAATAACTGGGAGTAAAGTGGAGGAGAAACTGTTGAAGATAAACACAAGAAAGGCACCCGGGGTGGATGGGATCTATCCAGTTATATTAAAGGAGGCAGCAAAGGAAGTAAGCAAACCCTTAGCCATAATTATGAGAGCTTCCTTGGAATCAGGGGAGGTACCCATAGACTGGAAATGTGCAAATGTGACCCCAATTCACAAAGGAGGATCAAAGGCTGACACAAGTAATTATAGACCTGTGAGCTTAACTTCTGTTCCAGGAAAATTAATGGAGGCACTGGTTAAAGAAGCACTGCAGAATCATTTAGACAAGACTTCAGTTATAGCTCAGACACAGCATGGTTTTGTTAAGGGGAAGTCTTGCCTGACCAACTTGATTGGATACTATGATGCAGTCACAAAAGAACTGGATGCAGGGAATAACTTTGATATTATATACTTGGATCTTAGAAAGGCTTTTGATACTGTTGCACATGGATGACTGCTACACAAATTGGAGCAGTGTGACATTGGAGGCAAATTGCTGCTATGGATAAAGGGGTGGTTGAGGGGGGAGAAGACAGAGAGGGGTAATCAATGGACACTGCTCATCGTGGACTAATGTTATTAGTGGAGTCCCTCAGGGCTCAGTGTTGGGTCCATTATTGTTTTCTGTATTTATAAATGATATTGATGATGGTATATCAAGCTTAATGTCCAAGTTTGCAGATGATACAAAGGTTGGCAGGGTTGTCAAGGACACTACTGACACTATGCTGCTGCAACAGGATCTGGAAAGGTTGAGCAGATGGGCTGAGAGGTGGCAAATGAAGTTTAACGTTGACAAATGTAAAGTACTACACATGGGAAACAGCAACCCCAGAGCAACATATCAACTCTGTGGTACTACACTGACAGTGGTAGAGAATGAAAGGGACTTGGGGGTGGTTGTGCAGGCAGATATGGAGTTCTCTGAGCAGTGCAGACGGGCTGCAAGAGTAGCTCATGGAGTATTGTCAATGATATACAGGAATTTTTCTAGCAGGGATAAGGAGGTGATTATTCCATTGTATAAGGCAATGGTCAGGCCACACCTAGAGTATTGTATACAGGTCTGGAGGCCTCATTTCAAGAAGGATGTAGAGCTGCTGGAACGAGTACAGAGAAGGGCAACAAGATTAGTGAATGGAACAAAGGGGTGCTCTTACGAAGAAAGGCTTAAGTTTTGCAAATTACAATATCTGGAGACTAGGAACCAGCGAGGTGATCTGATAGAGGTGTATAAAGCCTTGAATGGTTTAAGCATGCTCAATGCTGATGGGATTCTTTCTCTAGCTCAGAAAAATCACCTGAGAGGGCATAAATTCAAATTGAGGAAAGATAGATGTAGGATAGACGTGCAGAAATTTGCGTTTAGCCAGCGGGTGGTTGGTTGGTGGAAGAGACTTCCATCCCTTGTGGTGGAGGTTGATAGCATAAATAAGTTTAAGGCTCAGCTGGACAGGTATTTTGAACGAACAGAGGGGTGAAGTGGAAGTGGGTTTTTTTTTTTTTTTTTTTTTGGCTGTGCTACATAAGCTTGCTTTCTTGCATCAAATGCCTCTATTAATGCTAATGCTAATTGAGTAGGAAACAGTAGAGAGTGGTAATAAATGGACACTGCTCTACATGGACTAACGTTATTAGCAGAGTTTCCCCGGGGTTCGATGCTGGGCACGTTGTTTTGTGTATTTATCAATGATATCGATGAAGGTATATCAGGCTTAATGTCCAAGTTTGCAGATGACACAAAGGTTGGCAGGGTTGTTAATGACAGTAAAGACAGGATATAGAAAAGTTAGTCAGATGGGCTGAGAAGTGACAACTGAAGTTTAGCGTTGACAAATGCAGCAAAGTACTCCATATGGGTAACAGTAACCCAAGAGAAATGTACCAACTGTGTGGTACTACACTCAGGGGGTGGAGAATGAAAAAGACCAGGGGGTAATTGTGCAGTCAGATATGCAGTTCTCTGAGCAGTCCAGATGAGTTGCCAGAGCAGGTCATGGAGTTTTGTTAATGATATATAGGAATTTTGGTAGCAGAGACAAGGAGGTGATTATCCCTTTCTAGAAGCCGATGGTCAGGTCACACCTTGAGTACTTTATACAGGCCTTGAGCCTCATTTTATGAAGGATGTAGAGTTGCTAGAATGAGTACAGAGAAGGGGAAACAAGATTAGTGAGATAAACAAAGGGGTGTGCTTACAAAGAAAGGCTTAAGAATAGATGTGCGGAAGTTTGCCTTTAGCCAGCCGATAGTTGATTCTGGAACAGACTTCCATCTGTTGTTGTGGAAGTTGATAGCTTAAATAAATTTAAGGCTGAACTAGACATACATTTGAAGTGACCTGATGGGTGAAATGGGAAGGTGTTTTTTTTTTTTTTTTTTTTTTTTTGGCTGATGCTGTATAAGCTTGCTTTCTTGCATCGTATGCCTCTACTAATGCTAATAACCCAACCTTTCTAAGAGGTTGGGTTGTTACACCCCTAAATTGCCCGAGCACCTTTTAAATTCTCCTCTTTGCTTTATATCCTTCTGCTCTTCATTCTCTCATCCACTGAGGTATTAGGGCAATATGGACACACTTCCTTTCCTTTATGTAAGGGGTGGCGAACCCATGGCACACATGCCACAACTGGCATGCAAACAAATTTTTTGGGCATGCGGAATTTAGAGCATCCCAAAAAATTTCAAGCTTCAAAACAACATCACTTCAGGAATGCACCTTAAGTTGACCTTGGCATGACCATTCTTTTAATGTCACACCATTCAGTGAATAACCATATTCATGCAGCGATTTGTTTAAAGTCTGAGTGGTGTGACATACTGACAAAATTGTGTGATTGAATGTTTTGAATATCACCTTGTGTGGAGCACATGAAAAATTCCAATGTGATGCTAATTTTTTTAAAAAGATTTAGCCAATTTTGTCACACACCCTTAAAAACGTTTGCCACCCCTGCTCTATGCTATGTTCGCCTCATTTGATTAATTTCTTTTCCCTTCCCTTTCCATGCTTTATTCTCTGTCTATATCATTTGCTTGCTTTATTTAATTTTTATATACAAAAGTGCGCCTTCACCTAAAACTTCTTCAATAAAATCTTTGTTTCACAAACCATCTTTGTTTAATATCCTATAGAACTACTTCAGGATCTCCGATAACCTCCTCATCACACTCAAAATTTTGCAGGAAAGACGGCTGCTTTTGAGCACATTGGCCTCTCTCATTCCTTTACTGCCTTCAGAGGGGTTCCACAGGGTGGCATCCTGTCAGCAGCACTGTTTACAGCTAATTTGGAATCTCTGCTGGCAAATTTCCAAAACATGATCTGATACACCAATGATATGAAGCTGTGTATTCATTCAGATCAGCCAGAACAAGTGTCTCAGTCCAAAGAGCTGCAGCAAAACAAATACTCGAGAAAAACACCTTTCTGCACTATATTGGACTCGAGCTAAATGCCAAACAATTTTCCTGGGTTACGTTCACACAGAGGAAAAGAATAAACCCAATGCATGCCTTTATAAAGGAACATCAAATCGGTTTGGTCTGAGATTCAAAGCTGTCTTTTCTTGAGCACTTCAAAGAAGCAAAACACAAATTCTTCGCAGCCTTTTGATCTACTCAACAGGAATTGGTTGGTTACAGCTATAACAAGCCGAAAACCAGATTTGTCCAAACGTGTTGTACCGGAAGCTCTCTATACATCAGAAATCTGATCCTCCGCCCTGCCAACCTACCTGCAGCAGTTCTTGGGACTTGTTCAGTGGCTCCTGCCATCCCTCAACAGGACTTCAGGACATCCCCTGACTATCTCCAAGGCTATACTACATTCACTGCATGGAATAACCCCTTGGAAACAAATAATCACTACTCACAATATAGCTTATTTCAGGTAGACTAGATTCTTCCAAAATAGATAGCCTCATCATCCTGCCAATGGACAACAGAAGAATACGTAACCACCAAGCATCTAAGATTCGACCTTCTCCCAACCAAATCAGCTCACCCAGTCATATGTTTCCGGCAAACAAGATTGGACTGCTGAACAACCCAAATATTAACCCTGAGGCCATTTGCGTGGACAGGATCTGCAGTTCCAAAGTCTATGCTGACATCTATGCAATGTTGCAATTTTAGATGTTTAAAGTTTCCTCCGCTCTCCATAGGCATCTGTGTTTGGGGATAACCTGCACTCCCTTTTCTGTTTTAGAGGGCCTTCTACAATTTACCCCCCTCCCCCCACACACACATGCTTCGAGGGAAGCTGAATTTATTTAGAACATTTATCTTGAACATATTTGTCTTAGTCTGCTGTAATTAATTTGACAGAATCTCAGTATCTTTTATATTATTTAATGCATATATTGTTAATCTGTAATAGTTGTTTACCCTCCTAGCAAATGTTTGCTGTCTAGGGGTGGATGTAACTTTTCCTTTTCCTTTACTTGAATAAATAATAATAATAATAAATGAACAACTGTAAGAAACATAAAAAATGAGTATAAAAACATTAAATACTGAGCGACAGAAGGACACAGAGAGCTGAACTTAGTTCAGCACTCCATGTTTTCTGCCACTCAATATTTACGGTTGATGGGAGCCCCAAATTCCATTTTGCCTTGTACCCCCTGAATATATAATGCACCACCGATATGCCGAACTAGTCAGACTTCTCAGAAACAACTTGCAACAGAAATATACTTGTCAAATTTATAGCACGGTTTTGCAGATACACTAGCCATTCCGTATCTGCAAGATCTCTCAATGTGAATCATTTTTAGATACCTATATTTTTTGTATGCAAAGCCAAATTCAGATATATCCTGGTTTTCTATAATATACCCAAATATTATAGAAAACCACGAAATGACATCGTGGATAAAAAAAAAAAAAAAACACTGTCCACATAATGTGAATTATTGCATGGCTCTGTTTCAAAACAAGTAGTGACTAGTTTCAATAATAATACTTTTGGTATATGATACTTTGGACTTGTGTTGTAAGGACGTATGGTGAGCAAATGATGATAAACAATGCATTATGTACTTGTTTGGTCCACTGATTACAAGTGATGTTGAGTTATTAAGAATTGTAAAAATGGTTGTTAAAACTGTCACTGAGGGTTTAGTCTAGTCACCAACAGGTGAGCCGCCTCCGTAGCCAGGTGGGCAGGAGCAGCAGTGTGTAGCACATACTTCTTGATCAGACCGGGGTTCGAGCCCGTGACCACCAAATACGGAGGATGTGGAAAGGTCAGGAAATGACCACCGCATATCCCAGTAGCAATATGGCCTTAGTTGCTAATGCTCCTAAAAACCAAATAATAACAATAACACCAACAGGCATCCCTATCATAAGCATTTTCAACCCATGTGTAATATTTAAAATTGTTCTACATAATTTTTGCATCTCATAAACTATGCCTAAACACATCAAAGAGAAAAGGAAGATGAGCTTGGAGAAGCTTTAAATTGTTTCAAAGCCTGAAAGTTGGAGAAAGTGCGTCGCCATAAGACATGCATTTGGAATCAACAAATCCATTGTGCACACCATTTGCAAAGAAGGATTCCATAAAGTCATCTGTGCAGCATTCAAAACGTCTGGCTGCAAAAATCATTAACTATATGCAAAACCCATTGTTAATGCGTATGGAATTGCTGTTGAGACATGGACAGAAGATAATAATTTAAAGCACACTCCAGTTGATGGAAACATTATCAAGCAAAAGGCCAATAAATATCTTGCAGTACTTTCAGTGTGAAGAAGATTTGACAAGTTTCACAAGCACTATAATATAAACAATATTAAGTTTAGTGGCAAAGCTGCAAGTGCCAAACTAGTCTGCAAGCAATTGATATTCTGCTGAATTGTTAAATTTAATCCAGATGGAGAGGCTATTTAGCAAAGCAGGTATTTAATACAAAGTATTTTTTTTTGTAGTTTACTGGCGGTTTCCAGGGTGTCCCCTATGTCCGCCGTTCGTTAAGCTTAATTGTGTGCCAGCAGAATCGTTTTTTTAGTTCATCTAATTAAAATTTAAGTTTAAAGTTAAGTTTAAAGTTGAAGTTTAGATCAAATCGTTTGAATGTGTTTTAGTTAATTTAAGTTAATGTTTAGTGTTTAGTTTTAGGTTAGGGTTAAGTTAAGTTTGAGTAAAGTTTAAGTTCTGTTGTGTGTTTAAGTTGAGTGTTAGTTAATTTAGTGGGCAAGTTTGGGTTTGAGTTAAGTAATTATGAAGCTGGTTTTGACATTAGTGTAGGTTCGGTTTAGGTTTAAATTTAAGTTATAGATGAGTTTAAGTTTAGGTTGTAGTTTAGGTTTAAGTTTAAGCTTAGATTTGAGTTACTGTTTAATTAAAGTTATAAGTTTAATTTATGGTTGATGTTTCCTAATTTAATTTAGTTTTAAGTTAAGCTGAAGTTAAGTCGGGTTTGAGGTAGAGTTAGGTTTAATTTAATTTTAGTTTAAGTTTAGGTTGAATGTAAGATTTAAGATTTGAGTGTGATTTATAATTATAGTAAGTATTTAGTGAGTGATAAGTACGCGAGCCTTTACGGAATTTAAGTTATCTATCGCGGTTACTATTTATAATTGTCATTAGTGTGTGTAATGTGTTGTGTATGTTGTTTGTGGCTGGCATCTGGCATTTAGCAGCAGGGGGCCGCGGAGAACTAGTCCCGACCCCCCGCTCCCGTACCGCGCCACGAGGAGGCAGCCAGATTCTCTCTCTTTTTTTTTTTTTTTTTTTTTTTTTTCCTCCTTTCTCCCTTCCTTTAACATGGTTATAAGCTTAGTATTACGTGGTAAGCCATCCCACACTTGCAGGGCCCAATCCTGACCTAGTGTGAGGGATATCTAGGTATGTCACTTAGTCATTACGTGTTTATGGACCGTCCAAATGTAGTAGATCCCACACTTGCAGGGCCCAATCCTGACCTAGTGAGGAAGATACTAGTGTTGACACATGATTTGGACTGTTCAATTGTGATGGATCCACTCTCGCAGGGCTCAATCCTGACCTAGTGCGGTGCCTCATGGTGAGTGAAAGTCTGTATTTACATGGTTTAATATCCATTTTGGCAAAGGCCCTGGCATTTTCGAGCCCATGCTGGTCTGGTGAGTTGATGGTAGTTTAGGGCACATATTGAAGACACATATTGATGACACTTAAGCGTGAGTATTGCCCAGAGTGGCATGTCCATTTGTGGTGGACCACCACGTGGTTCCAGTTTAATGACGCACATCACAGTGTGGATTGAGTCCCAGTTCGTCCAGTCCAACCAGTCAGTTCTGATTGTTCCCTTGTATCGCCTGTCTTCTTTTGAAAACGCGCTCCGCGAAAGTCGATACCTGTTTAGTGTTCCTCAGTAGCAACCAACCGTGGAAAGTCACTTGTATCAAAGACGTTGGTTTCGAGTTGAAGGGGAAGCCTGTAATCCGTGTAGTAGGGACACTCCAGGATGATATGTTGGACCGTTTCCAGGCCCCCACACTTACAGCACGGGGTAGCTGATAATCCCAGTGCGTTTAGCCTCGAGTTCAGGCTGCCATGACCACTAAGGAGGAATGTTAGGTAGAGTCCCGGATTAAACCACGATCTTATTTGTTTGGTTATTTCCGCCGCTTGAGGTAGGAATAGATGTGTTGTCCGCCCCTTGCTGTCATTGGTCCAGCTCTCTTGCCAGTCTATGACGTATAGTTCCCGTAGTCTCTCGTTGTCTTTTTTAATTGTGAGGTTTCTATCTATTTGGTATCTTTCAAAAATAGATATGATGTTCCTACTTCGGCAATATTGGAGATAGGTATTTATGACCTCAAATTTAATTGGGAGCTTTCCGCTAATTATCTGTAGTGCTGATGTTGATATAGTGCGGCACGCTTTGGTGGATGCCAGAAGGAAGAATCTTTGGGCTTGAGTGATTATTTTGTTAACAGTATGTTTTTGTATACTGCCTGCCCATGCACCTGCAGCGTAAGTTATGATTGGAAGCAGAATGCAGTTGTAGTAAAGCAACAAGGTGCGTGGTTTGATATCCCACGAGGTTCTGGTAATTCGAATTAATTTTCCTGTTACTGTCTTAACTTTCTGGAGTATATATTTTGCATGGGGTATGTATTGCTTTTTACTGTCAATTATTTAATGTCAGGTATTTAATACAGACTGGCCAGGTCTATACTGGAAGAGAATGCCAGCAAGGCCCTTTATATCTAAGGAAGTGAAGGAGCCAGGATATTGAAGGGTCGCCAGAGATCTGTTGACTGTGATATTCACTGGAAATGCAGGAAATATGAAGCACAACCCTTTTAATTTAAATATAAACTTTAATATCAAATATATTAAATTAAATTAATATCAAATGTATTAAATTAAATTAATATTAAATATAAACTTAAATATTTAAATATAAAAATTAATTTAAATATAACCTTAAATATAAGTTAACACTGAACAGAATGTCCCATAAGAAACTAGCAACTTCACTGACACTCCTGATCAAATCATGAACACAAATTTCTGAAGTTTAAAGGTAGCCAGGGTAAGGATTATCTTTGATGAACAAGTAGCCTTTAAACATTTCAAATCACTGAAAAGCCTTTAAATTACACATAGCATCTTTTCCAAAATTTATGTTTATTATTTTCTGGGTATTTATTGCATTCTCCTCTAATTTGAAAGAAAGCTGAAGCCAATTTGCTAGTTCGTACTGGTCTGAAATTGAATATTATGATACTAGTGGAAAATATTTCACCAAAACTGTTGAGGAATAAACATTAACATCGAACTACACTGCCAGCTGAGGTGTCAATGGAATGGACTCAGGTAATAAAATATATTTAAAATTAGTGCACAAAATTCTATTGTACTGTGACAAATATTTCACCAAAACTGCAATGAAACTATTGCTCAACAGTTCCATTATGGAACTTCAAAAAAGAATGATAATTTCGAAAGCCAATAGCAAAATCTCCCCACCCCACCAAAAACAAAATTTTACAGGGGGGGACATTGCAAAAGAAATCAGGTCAAAAGCTTGTTTTCTCTTTGAATTATTCAAGTAGAAAGAGATTTCCAAACAGATGGACATAAGGAAATTATTATATAGATGATATTCACCTAATTTACACTTCTTAATTACAAGTGTTTGAAATTTTGTGGACTCAGTATGAACAGTTTTTATAGGAGTCTGGTAACACATTCCCGGACTCCTATATATGAGGAGTCTGGTAACATGTTACGTCTCAACAGTCTCCTCTGGAATCCATACACTTTTCTCTTGGGCGTCCAGGAATACATCCACTGCAGCAATGACATCACTGTTGGTGGGAAACTGGATACCAGCCAGGTTATTATTATTTATTTAATTTTTATTACTTTTTTTGAAATTAGGAAATAGGTGAAAGTCCAATGGGGGGTTGGTCCAACATTTCAAAGTTGCACTCATGCAGTGCAATATGGCAATGACAGACTTGTGTGTATGTGCACTGTCCTGGAACCAGACTCCTTCACTGAGTTTTCTAGGTTTGCTGATGTTTTCATGTAAATGTAAACTGATAACTGGGGATTCTGTCAGAAATGAGATTAGAGTGGGGATTCTGAGATTACCCCCACATACACACATCAGACTTTCTCCAGTCACTCCAGTAGAGGCAGTGAGATTATACACTAGCTGATCTGGAAGCTTCCTAGAGAGTTAACAACAGATTTGGTCCAGTGGACTATTTAGCGGCATCCTGCGAACACCATTTCGAGCTGTACCCTCAAAATGCAAGGATAATACTGCTACTTCTAAACTGGTAACGAACAATCATCCACTTTTTGAAGTTAGTGGAGATGGGAGAACGATAAAGGCAACTGATGAATTTGACAGAATGTGGTAGAGAGATTTTAAGCCAGAGAAGATTAAAAGGAGGAGATTCCAAATTTCCAAATGGTTTAAGCATGCTCAATGAATGGTTTGAGTGGTTTAAGCATGCTCAATGCTGATGGGATTCTTCCTCTAGCTCAGAAAAATCACCTGAGAGGGCATAAATTTAAATTGAGGAAAGACAGATGTAGGATAGACGTGCGGAAATTTGCCTTTAGCCAGCGGGTGGTTGGTTGGTGGAACAGACTTCCATCCCTTGTGGTGGAGGTTGATAGCCTAAATAAGTTTAAGGCTCAGCTGGACAGGTATTTTGAACGAACAGAGGGGTGAAGTGGAAGTGAGTTTTTTTTTTTTTTTGGCTGATGCTGCATAAGCTTGCTTTCTTGCATCAAATGCCTCTACTAATGCTAATGCTAAGTCTGTCAGATTTTGCCTCTTGTTCACATTGATCAAGTACTTTGTAGAGACTGCATGCCACTAACCTGCTCTATCATATTTTCCAGTTCACTGCAACAACAGGCAGGGAGCAATGCCTGGCTGTTATGTTAAAACACAGATATTAGTGAGTAGCAATAAAGTATTCTATTAAAAAGGTGAAAAGGGTATATGCAATTCATAAAAGATGTAATAACAACATGAATGAATGAAAGCACACTTCAAAATAAGACAATCTATAATGGCGAAATATCTTCGGGTGACTAATACATCATTTTATGTAAAGGCAAAACTGATACAACACACATTTTAAATGAGAAATAAAATTTTAAAAAATTGCCCAACAGCAAAATAATTCTTACTGTTATCTAAATGGTTATCCCTGACAATCCTTTCTGCATGTTCCACAATACTAGAACATTCAATCTGAAATTTAAATAAAAACAAAGCATTAATAAGACAGATTGCTCTTATTATGATTAATAATAATAGTACTTTTATGTACAATAAATACATAAGGTATTTGGAACTGAGAAGTAATGTGGTCCGTTCCACTTATTTTTAGGATTTAGAAGATTTGTCATCTAGACCAGTCATAGTTGCTGAGCTAGTTGCCATAGTTGCCAATAAGTTTCATGAATTGGCAGTTTAAAACATGGATCTAGACCTATACATTAATTCCCCAATTTACGTAAGGGTTGCATTCCCCAGGACGTTATGTAAGTTGGAATTTCACCCATGCTTGTGCAGCACTCGCAACTGTGCTCACTGAATTGATTGAATCAAAAAAGAAATGTTCAACAAACATGTGAATAGAACTATTTATTGTGTTTATTAAATTTTTTATCACATGCACAGGAAAAATTACAAAAGCATGGTATCTAGATCGTATGTATAGCTTAGCTTAATTTTCAGCACTCACCTCATAGTAATCCGTTTAGCTGGTGGAGAGTTTTACCACATACATAGTGGTTATAGGATTCTAATAACTTACAGGGATTATGGGTTTAAAACTAAGTTATGGGATATAAAATTTTTTTTTAAGGAAGGAAAGTGCACCTTCCATTCTATGGTTGCCTAATTAAATGAAGAAGAAAAATAGAAGCTAATAGTCGCGCACGAGCAACTTTCGAAATTCGTCTTCAGCTAGCTATAGTGGGGGGGGGAGAAGAGAACGCGCTTGTGTTATATACGGGTTGGGTTCCCGAAATGCATTTCAGTGCACGTGAAAACTTAATACGTGCTAAATTCCAAATGGGGGAGAAATTGGCAGGAATCTTTTTGTTTAACACGTCGAGCAATGTATGGCACTTAAACCATTCGATGACGAGGGCTTCGTTTTCAAGGATTTTGTAGCTAGAATTTAATTTAACTACTGTGATGGCTAAATCGATGAGTGGGTTGTGATTTTGAGATTGCACGTGTTGTGTTAGTTCTGTACTTGCTGAATTAGTTTTGAAGCTATTAAAGTGGTAGTATGCACGCGTGTTGGAAATTTTTGATGTCCCGAAATTTGCTGTTGTACTGCCTAGTAACATGCTTGGCAATCTGATTGGCATCTAATCAAATATATAATGTTGTTGTAATCTTGTGTCTCGTACTCTTGTGTTGTCTTGTATGAATTGAATTTGGAACTTAATTTGTTATAAGATGTGAATATTAATTCGATATCTGTATTTTTAAAATCTGTTGAAGTCTTCTGGCGTATTGTTGATGATATGGGAGCGCGATAAGGGGTTTATGTATCTTATTCTTGTTCACGTGATTAATAATTTTGTTTGGGTTATTAGTGTTATTATGAACTTTGGTGATGGTTTCTTTTATTAGTTGTGATGGGTATTTTCTGTCAATGAATTTTTTGGTGAGGTATTGCAATTCTACAGATAGGTCTGTTTGTGTGTGGCTATATTTTACAGCGTTGTAATATATAGCCAAACATAAAGCTATATTTTACAATGCTGTAAAAGCTTCTATTTTTCTTAATTTAATTTAATTAGGCAACCATACAATGGAAGGTGCACTTTCCTTTCTTAAAAAACTTTTTATAGCCCATAACTTAGTTTTCAACCCATAATCCCTGTAAGTTATTAGAATCCTATAACCACTATGTATATGGTAAAACTTTCCACCAGCTAAACGGATTACTATGAGGTGAGTGCTGAAAATTAAGCTAAGCCTTACATACGATCTAGTTATTACATTACAACACATAAGGACTCCTTAAAAAATCAAGAGTCAAAAAGCATGGTATTTAAAAAATTTCAAAATTATAAAATTACAAAAAAAGGAGACAAGCATAATGTCAGCAAGTTTTACCTCTCGAGCATCGTTGCCAGAATCGATGTCTTCAGCTGATAAGTACTGCCTCTGTGGAGGCTGAGGACTGTGGAGATTTGGAAGGGATTGGCCACTAAATCTTACGAAAGAACATATTAATAGATGACTGGATAGTGGCTTTTTTCTTTTCATTGTAGATTTCTTTGCAGCAAGCATATCATTTACCCCTCTGTTAACTTTTAAGAATCATTCGATGTCAGGATCCATCTTCTCAAACCTTGTCATTGCCGATGCAATTTCACAAAATGCCATTGCCATCTCTCTCTCTCTCTCTCTCTCTCTGGCGATGAAGCGTCTCGGCTCCTCATTTGGTTCATCTTGAGCTTCATCAGCATTTTCTTCTTTCACTATCGCTGCCTGCGTCAAATTCTTCGTTAGATAATCCCTTCTCTTCTTCCTCTATCAACTCCTCCACATCTTTGGCATCAACCTCCAACTGAAGTAGCTCTGCAACCTTTTACAATCTTATCTGTAATCTCTTCATATGATTCGTCTTTTTTCTTCCGTACGCCATTTAAACAACTTTTAGTAATTTCTGCCAAGGCCTTATTAATGTTTAAGATGGCGTACTAAAAATTACAAGATTTCCAAAAGCCTCTTAGCGTTGAATTTTTCTCACCGCCTACTGCAGATAATACCTGAGCGAATGTTGTGCATAAATAGTATGCTTTTAAATTCAAAATAACACCCTGATCCATAGGTTGGATGAGTGAAGTTGTATTTGGGGGTAGAAATATGACTCTCATTCAAATTGAAATCATTAAGATGCGTAGGATGTCCAGGAATAGAAGCATTATCGAATAGAAGCAAAATCTTGAAAGGAACGTCGTTGTCTTTACAATATTTTTCAACCTCGGTAATGAAGCAGCATTTAAACCAATCCTTAAAGAGAGATATTGTTATACATGCTATCTGGTTCGATCGGAAATGCATGGGCAGGGTGGCTTTATTGATGCACGAGGATTTCCAGAAGGGTACACAAGCAGTGGTTTTAATCTGTACTCTATAGCTGCATTAGCCCAAAGCAAGAGCATGGACCTATCTTTTGACGCCTTGAAACCTGTCATTGTATTTTCCGCTTTGGCAGTGTATGTTCGATCCGGCATTTTTTTCCAATACAAAGCAGTTTCGTCAACGTTAAAAATTTGCTACATTGAATAGCTGCCATCATCAATAATTTTTTCCAACACATCACAAAATTTCTCTGCAGCTGCAGAATCTGCACTGGCGACTTCACTGCATATTTTAAAGTTGTGGGAACCAGTGTGATACTTGAATCTATAAAACCACCCACTGCTTGCCACAAACTTGCGTTAGGGTTCGCCGTACTTATCCTTAATATCTTTATAAATACTTGTTGCTTTTGCTTGAATGGTCATTAGACTGGGGCTCTCGTTTCTGAATCTGATTTTCCATCCAAATTATTAACAGCTGTTCCATCTTTGATATAGCACCCAAACGCTGTTTTGTGATCATTGTTGATCTTAAGTGCATCGATCCTTTGACATGTTCTTTTATATGTGCACTGTCCCGTAAAGTTGTATTCACTGTTGAAGCAGCAAGACCTAATTCTGTGCAAAAAATGACAAACTTTGTCCTGTTTGGTACTTCTTAATCATTTTCATCTTCATTTCTAAATCAATTTTGTTTCGTTTCCTGGCACTACCACCACTTGCACTTTTCATTGGTTGCTTTCCCTTCACCATTGTAATATGTAAATAGGAATGAAGAGAGAAGTTGCTGAAGATATGTTTTTTTATACAATTGAAGATTTCAGTGAAGGGGGAACTCATTTAATTGTAATATCGTAACGTAAAAACCCAAAGAATTCCAGTTATTAGTATTATCGCAAATGCAATAAGATCGAGTATAATACAGGTTTATAATTAGGTGCACTAACAGAAAGGCTCAATAAACTGGAAAGAGCAAATGTTTTTATGGTCATGACTTCCAGAAACGTGCTTCAGAAAACTATCACAAAGGCATTGAAAATTGATTCTTATAACAGGAACATATGATAACGATGAAAGGGTAGTGCAATTTCCATTATAAATATGACCTTTTAGAGAGATAAATAGCTTAGTAATATAGCAAAAATTTCAGCTTCTAAGGACTTGGAACGAATTACAAAAAAAAAAAAAAAAAAAAAAAAAAGCAATGTGTTATTGGGTTCAACATTACGATATTTTCACAATATTCCTACAGGATGCAAAATACACTTCCACGATTTTTTTTTAAGTTTGCACCGGCAGGCAAAAACTTGCACAAAGTCAAATTTCCATACTTCAAGTATTATGTAAGTCGGGGAGTTCCTGTATTCTCATAATTTTAAATTTATTGTAACTAAATTTAGAGGAAAAGATTGGGTGACTAAACGGCATTCTGCTATTAATTTAATTAATTTAGTTGCAACTTTTTCACCTCTGCTACATAAAGAATGTATGTTATTGTTATTCATGTAGAAGCAAATGAAGTAGGTGAATATAACATTTTCAAAATTAGAATATTTGTACTGTGAAATTCACAAGAAAACTTTTGCTAATAAAATCACAATTCCATTAACAAGTACAAATAGAAAATTTCACCAATCTCGCTTTTCTGTAATACCAAACACATTGATATGATACATAAGAACTTCACTTAAATAAAATAACCATTACACAAATACAATAATTTATGTTATAGTCAACCTGTAGACATTTCACTCCGCTGTAAGGTGTATACAAACCACAGTGTACATTGATTATCTATTGTTTTTACAGATGCAGACTTGTTTCTCTATTTTCTGTAAAATACTGAATGGGACACAAGAAGAGATAATCCATATCTATGACACTGTACGAGAATGTCTAAAAATAACATTGGGTTTACGTAACGAATACTTGAAATTTTAACCAGCTATCTATATAGGGTAGTGAAAAAGCATCACCAAAGTAGTTAAATTAATTAATTAAATTGGCATCGTTTTGGTTATATCTCATATTTTTAATGCCTTCGTGAGTTGCCATGGTATTGTACTACCTTGAAAAAGTAACAGTAGTCCTCACCAGTGGGGATGGCTACTGTTACTTTTCTCAGTGGATACCACCACCCAGATGGCACCGTTTCAAAGCTTGTTGGCTTTTCATCAGTGGGTGGGCAGGTACCCTGGTGTTGCAATAGTCACAACCCAGTTATGAAGTATAACTTCACAATATGAGAGAAGTCTGATGATGTGCAGTGATATAGACAGATACAGTCTTCTAGCTCGTAGCATGAGGGCAAAAGCCTCTTGCTACGAGGTAGAATATCTAACAAACACCAATGAGCCAAAACATTATGACCAGCAAGTCGTTATGCAAATCGAAAAAACTGTAGGTAAACTATGGCACGTGCGTGGGCCGGTTTGTTTGTTATTTGGTTTTTAGGAGCATTAGCAACTAAGTCCATATTGCTCCGGGGATATGCGGTGATCATTCCCCGATCTTTCTGCTTCCTCCATATCTGGTGGTCATGGGCTCGAACCCCGGTCTAATCAATAAACGTGTGCTGCGCACTGATGCTCCTGCCCACCTGGCTAAGGAGGTGTCGCGTGGGTCTGTACACAGTATAAAACACACCTGATATTTAGCTCAGTTAATCAGCGTTACCCTTGTTCTTCAGATGGGAAAGGCAGCAGCCTTCAGCTAGTTTGACAAAGGCCATATTGTAATGGCCAGACAACTGGGTCAGAGCATATCCAAAATGGCATGGCTGGTGCGAAGCTCACAGTCAGCCGTGGTTAGTACCTACTGAAAGTGGTCTAAGGAGGGGGAAGTTGGACAAACGCTGCTCATTGATGCTTGAGGTGAGCAAAGACTCTCCTGGCTGGCACGTGGCAACAGAAGGGCGACTGTGACACAACTCGCCGGTAATTGGAATGCTGGTGACGGGAGTAATGTGTCACAACACAGTACATCGAACCCTTTTGAAAGTTCCGAGTGCCCATGCTAACCAGTTCACAGGCGACAGCACCTACAATGGGCATGCGAGCATCGATACTGGATCTTGAGTGATTGGAAAAAGGTCACCTGGGTATGTGTGCGTCGTTTACCTGGGGAAGTGATGGTGCCTGGATGCACCGTGGGACAAAAACAAGCCAGTGGCGGCGGTGTCATGCTTTGGGCAATGTTCTGCTGGGATATCCTGGGTCCGATCATCCATTTGCTGGGTACTGACATCTACCACCTACTTAAGCATCATTGCTGACCAGGTACACCCTTTCATGACAACAGTCTTTCCCTTTGGCAGTGCCATCTTTCAGCAGGATAATGTGCCATGCCACACCGCCCGGATTGTTCGAAACTGATTCATGGAACATGAGGAAGAATTCCAGGTATTGCCCCGGCCTCCAAATTCCCCAGATATCCCATCGAGCATATGGTTTGTGTCGGAACAGCAACTCCGGATTTGTGGCGCCTCAACCACAGACCTTACAGGAATTAAAGGATCTGCTGATTACAATATTGGTACCAAATACCACAAGACACATTTCAAAATCTTGTAGCATCCATGCCTCGCCAGGTACGACTTGTTTTGGATGCATGTGGAGGACCAGCATCATATTAGGTGGGTGGTCATAATGTTTTGGCTCATTGGTGTATCATCATCAGCCATTTTCAATCCACTGCAGGATGAAGGCCTCTCCAAAAACTTTCCAGTTCCTTCTGTTTTGAGCACTGGCCATCCGTTTACTACCCACAAACTCATTTTAGTTCTTTAGTTTTGATACGAATGTCCTTTACTTGAGATTGCTGCCTACTCCACGTGTTTCTCTTCTTATCTAAGTCTGATTCCCAATATAATTCGTTCCATTCTTCGCTGTGTAGTTCTCAGCTTCGCTTCCATTCTTTTGGTAAGTGCCCAAGTTTCACTTCCATAAGTTATGGTGGGGAGTATACATTGATTCATTATTTTACTTTATTGATTCTTTAATGTATACATTACCACCACACCCTTCTGGCATCTCTCATAATGTGGATATAACTTCGCAACTGAGATGGCATATTGTATTATCTACCCGCCCACTGATGACGAAGCCAAAAAGCTTCGAAACGATCGTCTGGGTGGTGGTACGCTGAAAATAAATAACAGTAGTCTTCTCTACTAGAGAAGCGTTATTTATTTGAAGTAATTCAATAGTAGCTATCTTGTTGTGAAGGCAACCACATTATGAGATACAATTAAAACGATGCCTTCTACGCTACAATCGTAGCTCAAATATATGGGTTAACTATGGTGTATTTATACCGATATTATATAGTTAATTATCAAAACCCATAAGGATTATGCCTAGTGCATTTAATTTTCCAAAGCTATTAGTTAAGAAACACAAAATCCAAGGAAGTGAAGCCAGTTGACATCGCTGGACAGTGCAATGTCGAGTCAGTTTGGTGTGACATACGCACTGGGAGATCAAAATTGAGAGTAGGAGTGTGTTTGTTATAGGCCTAATGACTCTAATGAGTATAATAAGAAACTGTACAGGGAAATAGAATGGGCCAGTAAATCAGAGAGTCTTATAATGGGGGATTTTAATTTCCCAGATATTGACTGGAATTTGGTGGCTGATCACTCACACACTAGCAAGGCTTTTGTGGATTTATTGGATGATTGTGCGGGAGGCAACTAGAGGGAGTAATACTCTTGATTTGATTATCAGTAGTGATTCTTCATGCATTAAGAATCTGCAGATAAATGAACCACTAGGTGGCAGTGATCACAGTGTGCTGAAGTGGGATTTACTCAAAGAGGTAACTACCATTAGAGGTAAAGGGAAGGGTTATTGCTTTTGTAAAGGCGACTACGATGGACTGAGACAGTATTTAAATTCTATATAGTGGGACCAACTGATGATGTTACCAACAGCAAATTCAAAATGGGAAGCATTCAAAGAACTTACCTTGGAAACTACTTGGAAGCTACTTTACATACCAACTAAGAAATATTGTTCAAGGTTTAGGCCTAAATGGATGTCAGATGAACTAATGAGACATATGGCAGAGAAGAAAAATGCATGGGATACATACAAATTAACACGTGACACAGAAGCCTATGATAGATACAATTTGATCTGTAACCAAGTTACAAAGGAGGTTAGCCAGGCGAGGGCAGATTACGAGAATTCTTTGGCAAGGGATGCAATGTAAAACAGCAAAGACTTCTTTACTTATGTAAACTCTAGAAGGAAGGGATGAATCAGATTGGTCCATTTGATATCGATGGGTCATCTGTTGATGATCCTGCTCAGGTAGCTAACAAATTAAATGAATATTTTGCATCGACATTCACACATGATGAGTTATTCAGCGAGAGGAATGCCAGAGGTGTATTCAACTCTGACAGCAAGCTAAAGAGTCTGGTAATAACTGAGAGTAAAGTGGAGGAGAAATTGTTGAAGATAAAGACAAGAAAGGCACCTGGGGTGGATGGGATCTATCCAGTTATATTAAAGGAGGCAGCAAAGGAAGTAAGCAAACCCTTAGCCATAATTATGAGAGCTTCCTTGGACTCAGAGGAGGTACCCACAGCTTGGAAATGTGCAAATGTGACCCCAATTCACAAAGGAGGATCAAAGGCTGACACAAGTAATTATAGACCTGTGAATTTAACTTATGTTCCCAGAAAATTAATGGAGGCACTGGTTAACGAAGCACTGCAGGATCATCTAGACGAGACTTCAGTTATAGCTTGGACACAGCATGGTTTTGTTAGGGGGAAGTTTTGACTGACCAATTTGATTGGATACTATGATGCAGTCACAAAAGAACTGGATGCAGGGAATAACTTTGATATTATATACTTGGATCTTAGAAAGGCTTTTGATACTGTTGCACATGGAAGACTGCTGCACAAATTGGAGCAGTGTGGCATTGGAGACAAATTGCTGCTATGGATAAAGGTGTGGTTGAGGGAGAGAAGACAGAGAGTGGTAATCAATGGACACCGCACATCGTGGACCAATGTTATCAGTGGAGTCCCTCAGGGTTCAGTTTTGGGTCCATTATTATTTTCTGTATTTATAAATGATACTGATGATGGTATATCAAGCTTAATGTCTAAGTTTGCAGACAATACGAAGGTTGGCAGGGTTGTCAAGGAACTACTGACGCTATGCTGGTGCAACAGGATCTGGAAAGGTTGAACAGATGGACTGAGAGGTGGCAAATGAAGTTTAACATTGACAAATGTAAAGTACTACATATGGGAAACAGCAATCCCAGAGTAACATATCAACTCTGTGGTACTACACTGACAGTGGCAGAGAATGAAACGGACCTGGGGGTAATTGTGCAGGCAGACATGAAGTTCTCTCAGCGGTGCAGACGGGCTGCAAGAGTGGCTCATGGTGCCTTGTCAATGATATACAGGAATTTTTCTAGCAGAGATAAGGAGGTGATTATTCCCTTGTATAAGGCAACAGTCAGGCAACACCTTGTGTACTGTATACAGGTCTGGAGGCCTCATTTCAAGAAGGATGTAGATTTTCTTGAGAGTGTACAGAGAAGAGCAGCAAGATTGGTGAGGGAAATGAAGAGATCCTCTTACCAAGAGATGCTTAAGTTCTGCAAATTGCAGTGGCTGGAGACTAGGCACCTGCACAATGCTGATGGGATTCTTCCTCTTGCTCAGAATAATTACCTGAGAGGGCATAAATTCAAATTGAGGAAAGCCAGATGTAGAATAGACGTGCAGAAATTTGGCTTTAGCCAGCGGGTGGTTGGTTGGTGGAACAGACTTCCATCCCTTGTCGTGGAAGTTGATAGCCTAAATAAGTTTAAGGCTCAGCTGGACAGGTATTTCGAACAAACAGAGGGGTGAAGTGGGTTCTTTTTTTTTTTTTTGGCTGATGCTGCATAAGCCTGCTTTCTTGCATCAAATGCCTCTACTAGTGCTTAAAAAAAAAAAAAAATGCCAAACAGCTTCGGAGATATTATGTCTCCTTGTCGAACTCCTTTCTCAATTTTAAATTTCCTACTATCTTTGTCTAGTCTAATAAAGGAGGTAGCACTCTCATATATTTTCTTCAAAATCATAATATATGGGGTATCTATGCCTTGTCTTTCCAGTGCCCGAAACATTGCCTTATACTGTATGGAGTCAAATGCCTTTTCATAATCCACAAATGCCAGGCATAATGGTGTTTTATATTCATTTGCTTTCTCCATTAGCTGTGATATTACGTGAAGGTGATCCATAGTTGAGAATCCTGTCCTAAAGCCAGCTTGCTCTTTCGATTGATTCTCATCAAGTATTCTTTCTAATCTGTTAGTAATGACCCTTGTGAAAAACTTGTAGATGTGGGATAACCAGCTAATTGGTCTATAATTTCCAATTTCTGATTTATCTCCTTTCTTATGCAGCAAAACTATGATTGCATTATTCCACTGCTTAGGCATCACACCTTTTCTAATGCACTTTGTGAAGAGCCTTGCCAGTTTTTGCGTTATGTCTCTTCCTCCCAATTTAAACAGTAACTTCTTCTGCCAGGGCTTTCTGATTCTTCATTTTCTTCAATGCCTGTTCTACCTGATCAGGAAGAATATCGGGTATGTCGTAAGTGTTGCTACTTTGCAATCCATCTTCCCCACTGCTGGCATCATTCCCCTGCTCCTTGTGTAATTCTCTATAGTAGTTTTCTGCTATTTGAATTATGCCTTCTCTGCTGTTTATAAGTACACCATCGCTATTCTTCAGTTTCAGTATCATTTGTCTTTCTGTATTACTGCTCATGGCTGCTGATTTAAATCCTTTGTTTTCCCTTAATGCTTGTTCTACTTTTCTTGTGTTAAATCTTCTTATGTCCTCTCTGAGTCTCTTTCTAATGGCTTTGCATAACTCAGTATACTTAATTTTCTCCCTGTCAGTGTTTTCTTGCTTTTCATTTGTCGTCTTCGGTTCAGCATGACAAGTGTTTCTTGACTAATTTTTTGTTCTTTGGATTTCTTTTTCCTTATAGGTTTCTTGGGCTTTATCACTTTCAGAAAGTTCTAACATTCCTCATCGATATCTTGGTCCTGAACAATCTGTAGAAGCTCAAACTTGTTCTTAAGTTCCAGTACATACTGCTTTTTCTCCTCTTCTGTTATCTCAAAGACCTTTGTATTATTTACTCGAGTCAGTTTTTTTCTTTCCTACATCTATATCAAGTGTATATCTTACCATTCTGTGATCACTTCCAACATTTACCTTATTCAGGACAGTAACATCATTCACAACATATCTTCTGTTAGTGAGGATGAAGTCTATTTCATTAGTAATTAATCCATTTGGACTCTTCTGTGTCCACTTTCTGTTCACCCTTTTCTTGAAAAAAAATGTTCATTACTGATATTCCTTGAGATTCTGCAAATTCCACAAGTCTTTCACCTCTTTCATTTCTTTCACCAATTCCAAAATTTCCAATAGTTCCCCATCCTGTGCTGTTTTGGCTTTTTTCAACCTTAGTATTTAAGTCTCCCATAATGATAGTGTAGCAGGTTTTCTGTTCGTGTAGAAGACTCTATTTCGGTGTACATTTCTACAACCTCTTCATCATCATGGCTCAATGTTGGTGCATAAATCATTATAATTTTTAGCTTGTACCTCTTAGAAATCTTGAGTATTAGTCTTGACATCGGTGTGATATTAGTCATCGGTGTATAGGCTAGTGCAAAAACATCAATTTAAATGCACTAACCTATATGTTAGTCATTCTTCCCGTAACATGAGGCCTTTGCCCCTAAATATTTTATAGTTGCCACAGATATCGATAAATTTAAAATTTAGATAACTGTCTTGAAAATTTGAGATAATTGTGCAGTCAGATATGAAGTTTTCTGAGCAGTGCAGGCCAGCAGCCAGAACAGATCATGGGGTTTTGTCAATGATATACAGGAATTTTGCTAGCTCGGATAAGGAGCTGATTATCCCACTTTACAAGACAATGGTAAAGCTACATCTTGCCTAAAGGTCTGGAGGCCTCATTTTAGGAAGGATGTGGAGCTGCTGGAATGAGTGCAGAGAAGGGCAGCAAAATTGGTGAGGGGAACAAAGCAATGTACTTAGTACCTGCAAGTGATCTGACTGAGATGTTTAAGGCTTTGAATGATTCAGCTGATGGGATTCTTCTTCTTGCTCAGACCACACATGGGGGTGAGGCACAAATTCAAGCTTAGGAAGGATGGTCACAGAATGGATGTGCAGAAGTTTGTCTTGATCCGGTAGGTGGTTGATTGTTGGAGGAAACTGCCATCTGTTGTTGTGGAAGTTGATAGCTTAAATAAATTTAAAGAATCAGAGAAACTTTTGGAGGGACAAATAGGTTAAATGGGAAGTTTTTCTTTTTTTTTTTTTTGCTGATGCTGTATAAGCTTTCTTTCTTTCATCATTTGCTACTGCTAATGCAAATTATGGGCTGCTTATTGTTATCTACCAATATACTTTATGGTAGGATACTGCATTCTGTTTATATGTTGTATCAGTTATTTCACTTTTGCATGAGGGTTATTGTTTCTTTATTGTGACTATAAGATAATTGAAACTGTGCTACACCTGAGTAATTAGCTGTATTGCCCATTTGTTTATATAAATCTATTTAATTTAATTTGTTGTTGCATATTCAATGCTAAATATTTAAACTCCTACTATGTATAGTTAAACGTGATATCAAGTGTCTCCTTTAAACTGCTTGTCAATTCATGTACACTTTGTGTGTGTTAGGCCATTAGTGATTTATGCTTTTCTAAATGGTATTGTCTAGGAAAGGAAGTTAGATGCTATTCTTTAAGATCAAAAATATACCCAGTAACCAAACATATTATACTGTAAATGTAGTAACCAGTCTCCCTCCCCACAAACAGCTATGTTTACTTTTGGTTGTTTCTTGTGTAATTACTAATTAGTGAGGCATTTGATTTTTTTTATCCACTTCTGCCCAAACACTACAAGTGTTACCCACAATCCACACAGTTTAGCAGGCACATGGGGTGGAGGGAGAATCTAAGAGTGAGATACGATTACTTCATGAACCAATGCAGTTTCATTTAGGATAAAATGTTGAAAATATTTGAAAAAGTTGAGCTTTATAATTTCACGAATGGTAATAACATATTATATGAACAAATAATATCTCCTGTAAGTCTTATTATCCAAAAAATATTTATTTCCCAACTACCACACTTCAAATGTTTTGCAATGAAGCAAGCAATAGCAACTGAATGAGAAATTAAATACAATACTACATTTTAATTCATCTTTTGGTTCTTATAACAAAAAAAAAAAAAAAAAAAAAAACCAGATAGCAACACATGATGAAAATATAGTATTTTGATGAATCTAATCATTTCTCTGAAATTTCAGAAATGATTAAATTAAATCAAAACAAAAAATCAAAATTCTTATGTTCAATTTATTTTTAATTATTTTTTACTTGTAACGTAAGATTTTCGATTTTTTTGTTGTAATTGTTGGTATCATACGGAAGTGTTCTACATATTATATTGAGGTTAACTCCTTACCTCAATATTATCAATATTATTTTACAAATATTGATATCAATGTAGAACATACTGAGCATTGCAGGTCTGGTTCATACTATTAAACATATGTTTAGAACCATGCACCAGATCAGCAAATTTTCACTTCTTGAAGCAGTGTTTTTTGCAGATAAATTCATTCTCTGTTATTATTTGAAGATTCATTGATTATAAAACAAAATTCACAGCATCATGGCTAAACGTTTTTGATAAGAAAGGCATTACTCAGAAGTGTGCTTGACAGCACACTTCTGAATATTAAAAAAAAAAAAAAAAAAACACAATTGTAAAGAAAACAATTACTATTCCCAGGCAAAAAAATGACAGTTCTAAAAAGAAAATCATGTTAGTAATCTGCATCTTCATCACGTGTGCGTTGATAGTTTGATCTCTACAATATACTTTAAATAGTATGTTAGATTTAACTTTATGTACAGTATACAGAGAGTGGCCACTTTATTAGGCAACAACACTTACTAATAGTGAGTGAGAGGTAGTCCCTTTCAGCTCTCAGAACAGCCTACATTTGTCATGGAAAAAAGACTAAAGTTGCGGAAATCATGTCCACATTGACTCGATTACTTCTCACAGTTGTTTCTGGGATAAACAGAAATCATGTCAGCAATCCGCATCTTCATCACATGTGCTTGTTAAATAGTATGTTAGATTGAACTGCATGTTTGACTTGATTACTTCAATCAGTTGTAGCTGGTCCCTACTCTGAAGAGTGCTTTTTCCACTTCACCCCACAGATACTCAAAATGGACCAGGACAAGGTGACTGGAGAACACACCACTAAAGTAGGTTTGTTCCTGGAACTAGTTCTTTTAAAATTTTGGCTCTGGCATGGCATATTACTGGAAGAAACAATTTGCAGATCGATACATTGTATCTGTGAAGGGATGCACGGGTTGGAAACAATTTCCAGATAACCTGGAAATCGTCCAAAATGGGCATCCAAATGTTGCTCTACTTGTATCAAAGCTTCCCCCCCCACCTCCTCCCCAATGTGCACCAGAAAAACACTTCCAACTCTATTAACACTGTCATCACCGGCCTGCACACTTGACATCTGGTAGGACAGGCTTGTGGACTCATGCTGCCTCAGCATTTTCTAGTCCTCCCATCATCAGGATGAAACAGCAAGAACCAAAACTCTTCAAAGACAAGGAAATGGTTTTTCCAATCGTTCACTATCCAGTATGGGTATTCCTGAGCCTACTATATGCATACTTTTTTTTTTTTTTTTTTTTTTTTCATGTTGACAGGTGTGGAACTCAGTTCAACTGTCAGCTATTCATAACAAGGTACAAGTCGTACATTCTGAAATGCCTCTTTGGTTATTTGACTAACTTGAATGTCATGCCTGACTGTTGGTGTCTTGCATCAAAGCTGTTTCTGACCATAGGATTGCCACTAGCTGAATATTATTTGATTAATGGCCCAATCTTAGCACACCCGAGAGTCATGTTTAAAAAGGCCAGTAGGGTTGTAGTTTCTGAGATATTCATATTGGCATATCTGGTAACAACCATCTTGCCACATTCAAAGTCACTAAAACTATTCATGTTGCCCACTCTTGCACTAAACTGAACTGAACACAGAAAACATGTATCTGCCAATGACTTTATATTCAATTCAAATGGTACATATGTACCATTGAATATAAAGCACACGGTTTCTGATGCTGTTACTGAATACCAATCCACTGGTACACCTATCATTTTCATGACCACTCAGCGTATTTTAAATGAAAAATACAGTATATAAAGCTAAAAATATTTCACTCTTACTCACTTTACTTTCAGAAAGCGATGTTTTATGAAATAATGGATATTATGTCATAAAGATATGAATGATTTATGAACACATCTCAATTTCATAAATCAATGTCCAGTCAAATTTTCTGTTCTTAAATCAGATGTTCTTAACTGGAAGATCACTTTATTTAGAAAAGGAATATCTTTACAAGATTGGCTGAAAGTGAGTACTTCACAATAAGCTCAATTCATTTGTTTTTTAAGAAATCATTCTGGTTTTGAAAATACTATATGCAACTATTTCTTAATCACTTTCACAAATTTTATCCCAATTAAAGTATAATACATAGCAAGAGGGCGGAAGAGAATAATAAAAAATGACTAACAAAATGTAATTTATAAAATGCTCTATTATACAAAGCAAAATGCCTTTTCAAGTAACTATTTCACCTTTTACACAATCATAATGAAAGCCAGATATGTCTGGTTTCCTTCATCTTCAGCTTTCCTTCATCATCATCATATCATAACGAAATTAATGTTTCAGAATCCATCATTCTACACCACCATAAAAAGATCAACCAATCCTTTTCACGGGAGATCATTAGAATCATAACAGAAAGAATTTTATATTCAATATTATTGTATTCAATATTATAGCTGAATTTTATATTCAGCTATACAATATTGGGCACTATGGCAGATTCTTCAGCTAGGGCAACCAGATTTGTCAACCCTGCTTTAACTGTTACGTTATTTGCAGTTAAAGGGTTTTGCTTCTATCCATTTATCCCACAATGGCAAAGCCTTGGAGGAAAGGTAGGAAAAGTAGCAGAACTCGATTTCAAAACATTTTATGCAGCAAAGGAATTAATAATAACATACAGAGTGAAACCTCTCCATAGCAGACACCACTGGGTAGGAAGAAAGTGTCTACTATAGGGAGGTGTTCACTTTTCCAAGGTCAGAGTACATGGAGTCAGTTTCAATAATTCGGAAAAATTAAATTCACCAAAACTGGTTGTATACCTTAGACTTTTTTATTGTTTATAATCGTACTTTTGTTTCAATTAACTTTCAATAAATAGCAAACTTTTGTCTTGTTTATTATAACCATTTTTTTAAAAAACATCAAAATAAAATTGATGATGATTATAAAACATCAACTATTAGAATGAAGTGAATACAAATTTCTTTGTTTTGTTTAGAGTACTTCATTTTCATTGTGTATAATTAGATCATTCACTAGTTTTATTACAAATTCATTGTTTTTGCTCGTATTGAATTCTTTTAATGTGTTTAGGTAATCAATGCATCAGCATATATTTTTTTTAAATTTGGGGTCACACCGCTGTTCATCTTTTTTCTTCTATGAGTTCTATAATGTTCTTTACTTCAGTGTTGATGCCTTCCACCACCACATTAGTCTACAGAAACATGTTCATCACTGCCCAGGAATTCCTAGTCTCTGTAGCTAGCCATGAAGTACAGATGAATCAGCTGCATCTGCAAAGTCACTATCACACTGACTAACATTCAAATCAAATTCTGCTTTGTGGAAGCAGTTTTTAATTGTGGAGAGGTTCACTGCATTCTATGTTGCACTAATCCAGGTTATAGCTTGTAGTACATCTATACCTCTGCAAAGTTTTTAACAACCTTTTGTTCATCAAATTTTGAAATCACATATTTACGAACCATTTTTCTAAATTTCACCTTAAACTATACACTTATTCCTTGATCAAGGTTGAAAAGCGGGTATGAAGAAAACTGGTAAGAAAAAAACACTGTTTCAAAATTAGACAGCGTAAACTGTGAGTGAGATATGGTACTGTCAAGGAATAAAATAAATTTTCTATTCTGGCAAATCTTTCTTTCAGCATTCTTTTATCCAACTGTACCTGCCATACTCTCATTATCTCCCTAGACATCCAAGCCTTATTGTTTAATTTCCAATGTACATTGAGTTTGCTTTAAAAAATCTTAAAAACAATTTGGTTTCATGGATTTAACAACAAGTATTTTTCAAGTGCCCATCATGCTTGTAAGCAAAAGCACAGTTAGACACTCCTTTGCCAATTTCTCTACAGCACGTTTTCCTCCCCTAAGGCACATCTGGAAGTTTGTTTTATCCAACACAAAACTGTGCAAAAAAAAGACCCCTTTTAGAAGCATTCAATATGTTTTCTGGTGAGTATGCAATAAGTATTGACAGCAGCCTTTTTTCACTCAGCAATGGCTTTCAAATTAACTAGACTCCCCACTCAATGAAAAGTGTAAAGAAATCGAATACCACAACAAATGAAACACTAAAAAGATTATGATGTAATTAAGTCCTTAGGACCAAAACTTAATGTAATTATGGACTCCAAAGGGGAAATTTTAACAGAGGAGAACACAATTAAAGGAAGGTGGAAAGAATACTATGAGCAGCTCTTCTGAGCACCCCTTTTCCTGAACCAGTTCCATGCACAGAGATGACATATTGAATAACGAACTTCCATTCTTTACTTGTTTTTGAAGGACGAAGTCAAAAAAGCCATCAGAGAACTGACATGTGGCCAAGTCACCTGGAATTGATGAAAGCTACAAGTGTGAAGGGCACTACTAGTGTTTTTCATATAATGATTGTAAAAATTTGGGAAACAGGACGGTGGCCATAAGATTGGAAGAAATCAATTTTCATTCCCTTACCAAAAAAAATCTGAAAATTTGCTCAAATTACAGGACTATTAGCCTAATTTCTCACACTAGCACGATTCTTCTTAAAATCATATTAAACAGAATCTTAAGAAAACTTGAAGAAGAAACGCCAGAAGAGCAAGCAGGTTTCAGAAGGGGCAGAGGAACCAGAGATCAGATCTTAAGTCTATGACTGATTATTAAAAAATTCAAAGAATTCAATGTTCCAGTCATTTTGTGATCTATAGATTTTGCAAAAGTATTTGATTGTGTTCAATATGAGAAATGTTGACTAATATGGCTTTTCCAATCACATAATTCAGCTGATTAAGCTACTGTACCAGGAACAGGAAGGAACTGTGAGAACCAACATGGCAAACATTGACTTTTTCACAATAGGCAGGGCTATATTTTGTCACCTCACCTTTTTAATCTTTATGCTGAAGATATCATGCTTGAAGTTTTGGAAGATTTAGAGACTGGCATCAAAATTGGAGGACTGAAGATATACAATATACAACCTTTGTTATGCAGATGATATTGTGCTAATTTGCAATTCTAAATATCATCTTAAAGAAACTCTGAAGAGAGTATGTGAAGCAAGTAAGAAGAAAGGATTTTTTTCCGAACGTGTGTAAAACTAAAATTATGGTGATTGGCGATAACCTCGGTTCCAGTAAAGTGAATGGTTAATGGGCAAGATATCGAAGAAGTTGGTTAATTTGATCACTCAGGGTTAAGAATAAATAAAAATAGTGACTGCTCAAATGATATAAAGAGACAACAGGCAATTGCTAAAATGTTGATCACTGATCTGACAAAATTATGAAGAGATCAAGACCTGCCCCTAAAGACAAAACTGAGAATCATTGATTCATTCATTTTTCCCATTGCCATTTATGGATTTGAAGGATGGAATCTGAAAAGAGTTGACAGGAAGAAAATTCAGGCATTTGAAACGCTGTGTTACAGGTGAATACTGCGTATTTCTTACTTGGATCAAAGAACAAATGACTGGGTATTGAATAAAACTGGCAGGCCTAAGATTCTTTTTCATAGCATCAACAAAAGAAAACAAGTTTTTTGGTCATACACTGATGTTCAAAGAAAGTGCATCACCCCTAAAATTGTAACTGTCTTCCAAATAACTTAAGTATATGGCAATATACTTACAGATTGCATCAGATAAGATTGACACTTGCAGCTGATGATGTAACATTGCATCAGCTGTTACTTTCAGCTGTATAAGCACGTTCTGCAAGCATTGCAGTCATTCCTTGACTGTGTCAGGATGGCAAGTTACATGCAGTTGACACCATGAAGAAAGAGTGCTATTGTTGCTTTATGCAAGGAAGGATGTTCTTCCCGTCGTACTGCTTGTAATCAGTCTTGTAACCTTGTAATCAGTCGATAGTGAGTAGATTTCTTTTCAAACTCAAGAATACTGGTTCTGCTGATAGGGAAAAAAAAAAAAAAAAAAAGGAATCAGACGCAAACGAGTCTATGCCAAAACAGGACTGTGTTTTGAAGCAGTTTTGCCTTAAAAACCATAAAGCTTCTTCGTCTAAGCTAAAAAGAGAATGGGAAGAACATACAGGAGTGGTAGCAGGTGCAACAGTCCGAAGATGCCTCTTCAAGAATGGATTTGTAGCTCATTGTCTCCCCCCCCACACACAAAAAATGAAAAAGACCCGATTGATTTGGTGTAAGGAGCATGTTAAATGTACCCCCAAGCAGTCCAAGAAATGCACCCCCATATCATTTGGGGAAGGGGGGGCATTTCGTATTGCAGAGTAGGTCACCTGCAGTTTGTAAATGGTTCCATAAATGCCAATCGATACCTGGCTATATTGGAAGGCAAATTGCTGCCAACCATTAGACCATTTCAACCTGCCAAGCAACTGCATCTTTCAGGAAGACTCTACTCCTTGTCATCGGGCGAAAAGTGTAAGTAGGCACTTCTGTAGTTATTTTAGTTTCATTTCAACAGTAATGTGTTTACATTTGTTACAGGTGGAAAAAATGGGTGGAAGAACGGTCCATTACAACTCTTAGCTTACCAGGAAACAGCCCAGACCTTAATCCTATAGAGAACTGTTGGCATCACGTGGAATCTGCAGTTGCCAGAAAGAAACAAAAGACCATCCGTGGAAGCCTTAAATCATGTTTGGAACCACAAACCATCAGTTGATTATCTTCAGAAATTGATCCTGTCACTGCCTCGACCGTGTTCTGCTGTCTTCAGGGCCAGAGGCGGTTCAACTAAATATTAGTTTGCACCTGGTGAACTTTTCATTTTGTTTTCCATTTAAAATGATAAACTAAAGCAAATTGAGAGCTTCTGATAACATTTTAGGGTTGATAGTAGTGTTTACAAAAACTGTTGTATAAAGGTTGCAAATTTTCATTTTGGAATATTTTGAGAGCACTTGTCAAATATTACTTAGCTTTGCCTTAACTATTAATAAATATCTTTTGTTTATATTTCTATTTGTGATGCTAGTCATTAATGTAATATAAAGGGTTATAATAAAGGTTATAGCAAAAAAAGAGTTAGAAATGTGAAATTCCTAGGTGATGCACATTCTATGAACACCACTGTATAGTAAGAAGGAAAAACTTTCTCTTGAAGTATATAATGGAAGGAAAAATCAAGGGGAAGAGGTGCAGAGGAAGACCTGCTGGAAGGATGGGTTCAGTGAATTTCTGGGCATAACACATTTGCAATGCCACTCATAGAGCACATGATCGATGCAGTTGGAGGAATTTGTTGGTGGCCATGACATCTCCTCATGGAGCTATGTGACTGGAAGAGAGAGAGAGAGAGACTACCCACAAATTGCTTTGAAGAAAATACTGTGATGTCCATGGAACTTACCTAACCGGCCATTAGGCCCTTTAAAGTCAATGATGCCAATTTCTTTAGCAATTTCGAAAGCTTTGGTTTAAATCATGAGAATGCTTTGACTGCATACCTGACTAAACCACTCAAATGCCAGTTTATCCACCAAAGCACCTTTGCCATGAGAAAATGTTTATAGTTGCTTGTACATACTGTAAAGCAATTGTAAATTCTTGCCTGAGCCTGGAACTGCACAGAATTTCATGGTCATCCAGAATCTGTCCACTTGAAATTTACTACAGTACTATAACAACCACACATACGCTCTGAGGGAAAAAAACTGAGCCATACAGAGTTGATAGATAGATGGTAGTGCCATATATGCAAGTTGGTTTTACACTTTGAAGATCTAGACATACTATGTGTTTAGTGGTGATAGTCTACGGAGCAGTTTCAATCAAAGTGACAGATTAAGTTTGACTGACAGTTTTATTAATATAGCATGCATTTGTAGAGGACTCTAATGAAAATGAATTACAGTCCATTTGTAGGGTGTTAATTTTTTTTAAAGAAATTTATTGCACAGTACTGTATTCTCACATTCACACTAAAACTCAGGTTTGCAATTTTGCTACCTTGCTAAGCGATGTGCAGGCCAGTCGAACTGTTTCAGATACTCAAAATAAGTTTGTAAATTCTATATTAGCAGTGAGCGTAATAACAACATGTTCTGCAATCTACTCCGTAAGTAATCCGCGGCTATCGAAAGTCTAATTATTGTTTTGTAATGACTTTGATTGCCTCTTCATTGCTTAAAGAATGACCTATGAAAGTGTGTGTGTGTGTGTGTGTGTGTGTGTGTGTGTGTGTGTGTGTGTGTGTGTGTGTGTGTGTGTGTGTGTGTGTGTGTGCACGCACGCGTGTGCCACCAGCAATAAAAGTGTTCATCCATAATATTATCCTTGAAAAAAATGTAAGTGTCTGCTGCAAGTAGGTCGAAAAATCAAAAGGGACAGCTATCCAAGCGTCCACATCTGTACTAGAGAGTTTCTGCTTTGGAGAGGTTGTAATACTTATGGCTGGAACCCAAGCCTGAGTGGACACCCCACCAGGGGTGCCCACTTTAGAGAGGAACCTGTAGTTTCCTTCCTTACACCATTACAATGTAGTTCAGATTTAAAGGAGTAACAAACTGCATGTAACAGAAGAGAAAAAGTCACACATTAATGTACTAGCAATTTATGAATAACAATGAAAGCATAATTTCCTCCCTAATAAAACTGAAGGAATTGCTCTTCTTATGCCATTTAAAAACAAACACATTTGATACTATTTAAAAATAAATAAGACTTCATTCATTACACATGGGTGAGGAACCATTTGCTATAAAGTTCTTAAATAATGCAAAAAGACATTTCTGAAAATAATCAGATGCAAAACATATAAGTAAACATGATATATTCAATTACACCCTTACCCCAATAACTTTAGAAGCTCCTGCTTTTGCAGCAAACATGCATAAGATTCCTGTACCACATCCGATGTCAAGAACTACTTTTCCTCTGAATAGATGTTTGTTGTGATACATGGAATTCCTATATGTTAAAGTACGCACTTCATCTTTTAGCATTTCCTAAATAAAAATAAAATTAAATTAAAATAAAAAATGACAAAAAATTTCAATAAATACGTAGAATATTGGATTTCAGGCCGAAGATCGACCATTTTTTTTATTTTTAAGATAAAAAAATAAATATTGCTGTAAAAAAGGAAACAAAATCTAAGGTAAGGAAGGCACAGAATTCAAATCCTTGTATTATATACAATGCCGTACTATTAATATCCAGTGACCCTCTGATAACAGTTGGTCAGGTCTTACCTAAGAACTACAGATATGCTCGCAGGCCTTCAAGTAGTATGCCCGTAAATGCAAGATAACACGATCGATGGAATTAATAGATTTCTAGGAGAATAATTACTGGGTGCCAAATGAGCCAATGGCCTGTCTGTACTTTATTGTTCAAGGTTTAGGCCTAAATGGTTGTCAGATGGACTAATGAGACATGTGGCAGAGAAGAAAAATGCATGGGATACATACAAATTAATGGGTGACATGGAAGCCTATGATAGATATAAGTTGGTCTGTAACCAAGTCACAAAGGAGATTAGGCAGGCAAAGGCAGACTACGAAAAATCCTTGGCAAAGGATGCAAAGAAAAACAGAAAGGAGTTCTTTACATACTTGAACTCGAGAAGGAAAGGGATGAATCAAATTGGTCCACTGGATATTGATGGTTCAACAGTTGAGGATCCTGCTCAGGTGGCTAACAATCTAAACGAGTATTTTGCATCTACATTCACGCATGAGGAGTTATTCAGGAAGGAGAATGATGTAGGTAAAGTAAACATTGGCAGTGAGCTGGATGATTTTGTAATAACTGAGAGGAAAGTGGAGGAGAGATTGTTGAGGATAAACATAAAAAAGGCACCTGGGGTGGATGGGATCTATCCAGTTATATTAAAGGAGGCAGCAAAGGAAGTATGCAAACCCCTAGCCATAATTATGAGAGCTTCTTTGGACTCAGGGGAGGTACCCATAGACTGGAGACGTGCAAATGTAACCCCAATTCACAAAGGAGGATCAAAGGCTGACACAAGTAATTATAGACCTGTTAGTTTAACTTCTGTTCCAGGTAAATTAATGGAGGCACTGGTTAAAGAAGGACTGCAGAATCATCTAGACAAGAATTCAGTTATAGCTCAGACGCAGCATAGTTTTGTTAAGGGCAGGTTTTGCCTGACCAATTTGATTGGATACTATGATGTAGTCACAAAAGAACTGGATGCAGGGAATAACTTTGATATTATATATTTGGATCTTAGAAAGGCTTTTGATACTGTTGCACATGGAAGACTGCTGCACAAATTGGAGCAGTGTGGCATTGGAGGCAAATTGCTGCTATGGATAAGGGGATGGTTGAGTGGCAGAAGACAGAGAGTGGTAATCAATGGACACTGCTCAACGTGGACTAATGTTATTAGTGGAGTTCCTCAAGGTTCAGTGTTGGGTCCATTGTTGTTTTCGGTGTTTATGAATGATATTGATGATGGGATATCAAGTTTAATGTCTAAGTTTGCAGATGATACAAAGGTTGGCAGGGTCGTTAAGGACACTACTGACGCTATGCTGCTGCAACAGGATCTGGAAAGGTTGAACAGATGGGCTGAGAGGTGGCAAATGAAGTTTAACATTGACAAATGTAAAGTACTACATATGGGTAACAGTAACCCCAGAGCAATGTATCAACTCTGCGGTACTACACTGACAGTGGTGGAGAATGAAAAGGACCTGGGGGTAATTGTGCAGGCAGATATGAAGTTCTCTGAGCAGTGCAGACGAGCTGCAAGAGTAGCTCATGGTGTCTTGTCAATGATATACAGGAATTTTTCTAGCAGGGATAAGGAGGTGATTATTCCCTTGTATAAGGCAATGGTTAGGCCACATCTTGAGTACTGTATACAGGTCTGGAGGCCTCATTTCAAGAAGGATGTAGAGCTGCTGGAACGGGTACAGAGAAGGGCAACAAGATTAGTAAATGGAACAAAGGGTTGCTCTTACGAAGAAAGGCTTAAGTTTTGCAAATTACAGAGTCTGGAGACTAGGCACCGGCGAGGTGATCTGATAGAGGTGTATAAGGCTTTGAATGGTTTGAGCATGCTCAATGCCAATGGGATTCTTCATCTTTCTCAGAATAATCACCTCAGAGGGCATAAATTCAAATTGAGGAAGGACGGATGTCGGATAGATGTGCGGAAATTTGCCTTTGGCCAGCGGGTGGTTGGTTGGTGGAACCGACTTCCATCACTTGTTGTTGAAGTTGATAGCCTAAACAAATTTAAAGCTCAACTGGACAGGTATTTCGAACGAACGGAGGGGTGAAATAGGAGAGGGTTTTTTTTTTTTTTTTTGGCTGATGCTGAATAAGCTTGCTTTCTTGCATCATATGCCTCTACTAATGCTAATGCTAATGCTAATTTGCTTACAACACAATAACTTTAACAAAGTAATCAATATGGAATCAAATTTCCATTAGCTATCAGCTAGAGAAGTTGGAACAACTACCATAAATAGTCTTTTGTTCAAAAACCATTCAATATTATGTGGTTATACAGAATGTATGTGGTAGTCATAGTTATACATAACTAAGAATTATTTTTATTAACACTTTTTATTATTTTTAAGATAAAAAAATAAATATTGCTGTAAAAAAGGAAACAAAATCTAAGGTAAGGAAGACAAGAATTCAAATCCTTGTATTATATACAATGCCGTACTATTAATATCCAGTGACCCTCTGATAACAGTTGGTCAGGTCTTACCTAAGAACTACAGATATGCTCGCAGGCCTTCAAGTAGTATGCCCGTAAATGCAAGATAACACGATCGATGGAATTAATAGATTTCTAGGAGAATAATTACTGGGTGCCAAATGAGCCAATGGCCTGTCTGTACCATTGCAATGGCACTGAAGGTCCCTAGGTTGAAAATTGATGGCATGATGTTGAAAATGGAAGAGGACTGGTGCTGAAACTATCATGAAACAACCCAGAAAATCCAAAGCTGACAGAACGAAACAAGTAGCAGCCTGCTGAAAATCATCTGCTTGGATTGCAGGTCGACGTTGTCGCAACACACAGAGCCACAGTGAGATGTTGAGATAATGTCAGTACAGCGGGCAGTACACTGCATATTAGGGGTTTACCATGGTCGTGCAGCTTTCCAACAGCCACCAATCAACCTGACTAATGCCAGACACCATCTTGACTGGTATAAGGCCCACGATTCTTGGACTGTAGACCAATGAAAAGCTGTCTTTGGAGTGAAAAGTCATAGTACATGGTCTTCCAATCTGACAATTATGTCTGGGTGTGGTGGATGCATGGAGAAAGTCACCTGTCAGACTATCATCCTGACAACGATGTTTGGGAGAATCAGCATAATGGTCTGGGGCTGTTTATCGTGGTTTGGCATGGGACAGTTGGTTGCTTTGGAAAAAAACATAAATGCTAAGGTCTATCTACACATCCTGGACAATAATTCAGCATTAGCATTAGTAGAGACATATGATGCAAGAAAGCAAGCTTATACAGCATCAGCCAAAAAAAAAAAAAAAAAAAAATCCTTT
This sequence comes from Mastigoproctus giganteus, assembly GCF_048544385.1. Classification (NCBI taxonomy): domain Eukaryota; kingdom Metazoa; phylum Arthropoda; class Arachnida; order Uropygi; family Thelyphonidae; genus Mastigoproctus; species Mastigoproctus giganteus. The sequence goes on along the minus strand of NC_143586.1, from coordinate 113,521,798 downwards.
CCATCTAGTCACTCCAAAAATTTGTCCAGTTCTTCCTTGAAATTATTTAAGCTATCAACTTCCACAATAACAGATGGTAGTTTGGTCCAGCAATCAACCACCTGATGGCAAATTTCCATAAGTGATTTGATTGTACAGTGAACCAATCATAGAGGTGGGGGGGTCCAATGTATATACATAAATGTAAAAAAAAAAGTGCTACTGAACTGTAAAGGTAAACAATACCAGATTTATTTTTACTAACACTATTATGTTTAATTTTGTAACTAAGAACTGTGTTAAGTGAATCCCCTGCTTCGCCATTCAACAATATTGCCTACAGTCTATAATCGTGTTTGTCAATAAAGAATAATGCATGAAACCTACTGCCATTACCTTATGAGGTAATGGCAGTAGGTTTCATGCATCATTGCCTTCTGTCATGCATGACAGAAAAAAGTCAGTAACTGCATATAAAAAAAAAAAAAAAGCTCTGTTGAAGAATAAAAACGGTTTGGCAACGAACACAGAAGAAACCAGGCTGATGCTTATCGGAATGAACAGCAGCCTGGAAAACAAGATGCAGGGTACTTCAGAGACTGCTGGAATTCATTGCGGTACAAATAAACACATGGGTTGTGTTAGGGTAGCTAAGAATAGGAACAGGTGCATGTACACCAATGCTAGGAATTTGGTAAATAAATTTGATGAATTTGAGGTATTGCTCAAAACATCAAAGGCAGATATTGGCAGATATCAGAGATGCATTCCTACATTCCTTATATCTGTGACACACAGATATAAGGATTGCAGAACTGGAATTTGGGGAGTACAATGTGTACAGAAAGGATAGTCAGAATAGGAAGGGAGAAGGGGTTATGCTATTAGTTAAGAAACGCAAAATACAAGGAAGTGAAGCCAGTCGACATCGCTGGACAATGCAGTGTTGAGTCAGTATTGGGAGATCAAAATTGAGAGTAGGAGCTATAGGCCTAATGACTCTGATGAGTATAAAAGTAACTGTACAGAGAAATAGAGTGGGCCAGTAAATCAGAGAGTCTTATTATGGGGGATTTTAATTTCCCAGATATTGACTGGAATTTGTGGAATGGTCACTCATACACTAGCAAGGCTTTTGTGGCTTTATTAGATGACTGTTTTCTACATCAGCATGTTCGGGAGGCAACTAGAGGGAGTAATACTCTTGATCTCATGATCAGTAGTGATTCTTCATGCATTAAGAATCTGCAGATAAAGGAACCACTAGGTGGCAGTAATCACAGTGTGGTCAAGTGGGATTTACTCAAAAAGGTAACTACCATCAGGGGTTTTTGCTTTCGTAAAGGCGACTACCATGGTCTGAGACAGTATTTAAATTCTATACAGTGGCACCAACTGATGAGGTTACCAACAGCAAATTCAAAATGGGAAGCATTCAAAGAATTTCTCTTGGAAGCTACTAGGCTTTACATACCAACTAAGAAATATTCTTCAAGGTTTAGGCTTAAATGGATGTAAAATGAACTAACGAGACATATGGTAGAGAAGAAAAATGCATGGGATACATATAAATTAATGGGTGACATGGAAGCGTATGATAGATATAAGCTGGTCTCTAACCAAGTCACAAAGGAGATTAGGCAGGCAAAGGCAGATTATGAGAAATCCTTGGCAAAGGATGCAAAGAAAAACAGAAAACAGTTCTTTACCAACTCTTTGTACTGATCTCGAACCAAGTCACAAAGGAGATTAGGCAGGCAAAGGCAGATTACGAGAAATCCTTAGCACAGGTTGCAAAGAAAATCAGAAAAGAGTTCTTTACCTGTGTAAACTCTAGAAGGAAAGGGATGAATCGCATTGGTCCACTGGATATTGATGGTTCAACTGTTAATGATCCTGCTCAGGTGGCTAACAAACTAGAGTATTTTACGTCTACATTCACACATGAGGAGTTATTCAGGAAGAGGAATGCCAGAGGTGAAGTAAACTCTGGCTGTGAGCTAGATGATTTGTAATAACTGAGGGGAAAGTGGAGGAGAAACTGAGGATAAACATAAAAAAGGCACCCAGGGTGGATGGGATCTATCCAGTTATATTAAAGGAGGCAGCAAAGTAAGCAAGCAAACCCTTAGCCATAGGGCGCCTCCGTAGCCAGGTGGGAAGGAGCAGCAGTGCGTACCACTCGCTTCTTGATTAGACCGGGGTTCGAGCCCGTCACCACCAAATACGGAGGATGCGGAAAGGTCAGGGAATGACGACCGCATATCCCAGAGCAATATGGCCTTAGTTGCTAATGCTCCAAAAAAACAAAAAAAAAAAAAAAAACAAATAACAACCAAATTTCATACAAACTGGGATACTGCTCTTCAGTATGTGACTATATTTCCTGAATGCAATCCATCCAAAATTATTCTTCTCTTGACTTCCAGCCATTTATCATTACTACATCTAATAACTTGTCCCAGATAAGTATATGACTCCACCTTTTCAATTACTGCTCCTTCAATCATTATGTCCCTTTCTGAGGCATACTTGTTCATCATTTGTTTTAGCCATATTCATCTTTAGTCTAAAATCCTTACTAACTCTGCATAACCGATTAAGATTTTCCTCTAATTCTTTGGAATCGTGGCTTATGACCACAGTGTCATCTGTGGTCATAAGCCACAGATGACAACTTTGGAGATATTGTGTCTCCTTGTCGAAATCCTTTCTCAACTTTAAATTTGATACTGTCTTTGTCTAGTCTAATAAAGGAGGTAGTATTCTCATATTTTCTTCAAAATCATAATATATGGGGTATCTATGCCTTGTCTTTCCAGTACCCAAAACATTGCCTTATGCTGTATGGAGTCAAATGCCAGGCATAATGGTGTTTTATATTCATTTGCTTTCTCTATGAGCTGTGATATTATTATTACATCCGTAATAATAATATCACAGCTGATATAATGTGAAGGTGATCCATAGTTAAGAATCCTATCCTAAAGCCAGTTTGGGCTTTCAGTTGGTTCTCATTAAGTATTCTTTCTAATCTGTTAGTAATGACCCTTGTGAACAACTTGTGGATGTGGGATAACAGGTTAATTAGCCTATACTTTCCAATTTATCTCCTTTCTTATGCAGCAAAATTATGATTGCATTATTCAACTCTTTGGCATCACACCTTTTCTAATGCATATTGTGAAAGAGTCTTACCAGTTTTTGTGTCATGTGTCTTCCTCCCAATTTTAACAACTGTACAGTAACTTCATCTTCCCTTGGGGCTTTCTGATTTTTCATTTTCTTCAACACGTGTTCTACCTCATCAGGAAGGATATCAGGTATGTTGTAAGTGTTGCTAATTTGCGATCCATTTTCCCCACTGCTGGCATCATTCGCTCGTTCCTTGTATAATTCTTTATAGTAGTCTTCTGCTATTTGAATTATGCCTTCTCTGCTATTTATAAGTGCACCATCGCTATTCTTCAGTTTCAGTATCATTTGTCTTTCTGTATTACTGCTCATGGCTGCTGATTTAAATCCTTTGTTTTCCCTTAATGCTTGTTCTACTTTTCTTGTGTTAAATCTTCTTATGTCCTCTCTGAGTCACTTTCTAATGGCTTTGCATAATTCAGTATACTCGATTTTCTACTTGTCAGTGTTTTTCTTGCTCTTCATTTGTCATGTTCAGTTCATCACTACAAGTGTTTCTTGACTAATTTTTTCTTCTTTGGATTTCTTTTTATCTATAGGTTTCTTGGGCTTTATCACTTTCAGAAAGTTGTATTCCCATCGATATCTTGGTCCTGAGCAGGCTGCAGAAGCTCAAACTTGTTCTTAAGTTCCAGTACATACTGGTTTTTCTCCTCTTCTATTATTTACTTGAGTCAGTTTTTTCCTTTCTTTTCTTACATCTATATCGAGTGTGCATCTTACCATTCTGTGATCACTTCCAACATTTACCTTGTTCAGGATGGTAATATCATTAACAATATTTTCTGTTAGTGAGGATGAAGTCGATTTCATTAATTGTTAATCCATTTGGGTTAACAATTAATTTGTTATTAATCCAAGTCCACTTTCTGTTCACCCTGTTCTTGAAAAAAGTGTTCATTACGGACATTCCTTGAGAAAAAAAATCTTAGGGTTCTTACTTATCAATAACTATCAGATGAAAACGAGACCAAGGCATGGATTTCATGTAGGATTGAATTTTTATACATTCAAAGCAAAACATGCTCAATATAATTAAAAGGCACAATTTTTTCCCGTAATCAAGTGAAATAATTCAATAAACACACGCGCACACACTGAAAAACACTAATTTTGAAAATTTATACGAGGGTTTTAGAACCTAAATATTAATTTAAAACACAGGAAAATTTTGGATCAAGAAACATTAAATAGAGATTCTGATACACAGAAACTAAGGTTAGCGTGACTTTGAGGAGTCAGTAAGAGAATGTGTCTAGAAGGGATCACTTGCAGTACACGAGGAGTGAAAAGCAACTCCTATTTTTAGCGATGTGATACTCTATCACCACTAAAACTTTAAAGGCTATACTGAAAAATTCTAATTTGATTTTGAACCAATTCAAAAACAGATCATAAAAAAAACATGTTTAGCTTTGAGAGGTCTATTGCCTTTGAAGCAAAACATGTTTATTTTGCTTCAAATATATAATTAAAATATAATTTTTTTCATGGGCAAACGAAATTGTTTAATAAAACAGACACCTTGAACTAATCTGACCAAAGTCAAGGCAGTAATATGTTGAAAGCATGAAATAAGGTTATAAATCTTTTTTTACTTACCTCATGGATGCCAAAGTGAGCATATGAATCAAAATAGTAATCTTTGGATGTCATTTCTTCTGGTCTATAAGTTGTAAGTCCATTCATCTCTTTCTGGCATCTCCAACAGTATTTGCCGAGCTTTGATCCTTCAGCTGAGTAGCCAGACTCACCTCCAATCATATTCATGTTAGCAATATTTCCTTCTGTTGTAGAAACCTATAATATAACAATTGTAGTGAACTGTCAAGTAAAATAAAAAGTGTGACATCAGCAATGTGTGTGTGTGTGGGGGGAAGAGAGAGAGAGAGAGAGATAGAGTAATCTCTAAGATAAAAATAATATTTAAAAATATATTTCTTATACTTAAGAAATAAAAATAAAATTTTTTACACCAAAAAACAGGACAGCAGAATAATCTACAGACATCTGGTGGCACTTCTCAGTTTAAATTTTATTTAGAAGCCTAGTGATTATGTAAATCAGCGATTCCAAACCTTTGTGACCTGCGGAGCCCTTTTTAGAATCAACTTCTATGGAGGAGCCCCTGTGCCGGAGCCACTATGCTGGTGCTCCGCTCCGCCTCATTGTCTGTCCATTTCGTACTACAATAATTTTGAAGCTAATGGCAGCAAAATGACTGGACGTCGTCTGATAGAGAACGCGCAAAATTCAACTTAGCAAATTTTTATTCAGAATGCAATTTCTAGTTTTCTAATTCTTTAATTTCATTCAATTTTTAGCTATTTTATTTTCCTGGAGTGGCCGCGGAGCCCCTGGGAAGTGTGAGCGGAGCCCTCAGGGCTCTGCGGAGCACAGGTTGGGAACCACTGATGTAAATAAAATTGATTTATCTGCTAGGAAAATTCAAATAATCTATTACTATTGGATAAAAAAAAAAAAAAAAAAAATTTAGGCTGATTATTCAGAATAGTTCTTTAATAGCATGTAAGTGGTGCTTTTTGAAAGTTCTTGTACACACAAGTGTGTGCTAACAAAGTTCACATGCTATTTTATACAAAATACCAATGCATGCCCACAGAAGATATCTATTACATCAAGTGTACAGCTGCAGTAAGTTTGACCACACTGGCAGGGTGGCTCTTACTGAAATTTCTATTTTCTACTTTTCAAAAATCAATATTAAAGCACTCCTCCCACTGCAGCTAAGCAATTTCAACTTTCCTCAAAAGTATAAAGAATTATTCTCATATGCCTGAATTTAATGGTTTACAACAAACTCTTATTCATAAAAATTATGAATGGCACCATGTAGGCCAAAATTTATATACAGCTGTGACAATATTTGCTTGAAGAAAAATTACTAGACAATTAAAAAAAATTGCTACCTGTAGACTACCAACAGCCTACAAGCTGGACTGCCCATCATGAAATCATTCAATATAAGTAAAGTGAGAAGAGATGAGGGAGAAGATGAAAGGTTATATTACTAACAGTAAATTAGTGGAAACTTTCTAAAGGTATCCAAGTTTATCCTCAAGTGAAGTAAAATGAAACTGAGGGTGCATCCTGCTGCAAAATAACTAAAAAAATTGGAGGAATAATTAACAAAACCACATAATCCTACTGCAAAGAAATAACACTATTTTAAGGACATATTCACTATAACAAAAATATTTCTAAGTTCCAGCCAACCTCCCTCATCAGTAGTGCTTTGTAAATTCAATTTAAACAAAACACTTTTTGGGGAAATTTGATATAAATAATTATAATCAAAGTCCACCTATGGCTAAACTGAGTGGTGTACAACAAACAAAAAAATTTTTTTTTCACAAAGTTATGACTGCCACTGTGTTGCCTAAATTGTAGATATGGTTATGGGAGTATTTGCTTGAAGAAAAATATGGAAGTTCTAAAAAAATATAGCATGGATTCAAAATTATGCCCTTTATAATTTCCAAATTTTTTTTGAATGAATGATATGCTACAGAATCACACTCGGTAAACAAATTCAACTTGGTACTAGTTGAATCTGCACAATTTCACTGCAAAGTTAAATTCCCATATTAATCAGGATAAAACGTTGCAAGACAAAAAAGCAAAAATTGTATATATGTGAAATGTAACAATAAGTTGCATCTACCATATCAAAATTTGAATGTGTAGTAAGCAAAATGTCGTATCAATTTATAATCTCTGAAAAAGCATTTTCCATTTTATTAATTCATTTGATTTTAGAATAAATATTTAAATAATGCAGAAATTACGTTTTACATGCTGCTGTATAAAAGCACAGCAGAATTTATTTAAACTAATAATAATTTTTTAATGTTTCAAAAAAGTTGAATGCTACCACAACAAAGTATTGCACTTGGGAAAGAGAAATTTTTTCTCTCCCATTAAGGGAGAAGAATTAGATGAGAAAGATTTCGAGATATGTTCCCATATAGTTTGTTGTAAGTAAACTGTATTTTGCTGTATTCATACAGAGTAAGATTTGGATTATCCTAAATAGTTGAATATTGAGTTTTACTAATTTGGACTCTTCTCCCACAATAATTTAATTTTAAACACTATGGCATGTATAAAAAATTACATTCATATTTTTAATACAGGTTTAACATATGTCCAGAATAATGCTTTCAGTCAATATATACAAAATACTCAATATATACGCGCGCGCATGGGCCGTCGACTTACAACCGGCCGCACTTGCGACCACAAAAAAAAAAAAAAAAAAAAACAATACTAAATAAATGAATAAATTAATATTATATCAGGAAGTCACTACTGAGGACACCCATAACCCAGGTGAGGAGGCACTTCGATGATGGGAGGCTTGAAGACATCACCAGGCACATACACTCAGTCGCTCTATCTCACATACACTCAGTCACTTTCAAGCATCTGTTGCGTGTGGTGTATTAATTAAAATTCTACTGAAATACCCATAAAATTTGTAATAAAAGGAAAATGCCTTTATCTACATATACATCAGCTAAGAAGTCAAGGAAAACTACTGATTTAGAGTGCAAAATGAAAGTTATCCAGCAGTATGAAGGCGGAAAAAAAGAATACGATAGCACGTGATTTGAAGTTATCACATTCCACGGTGTCGGCGATACTTAAGGACAAAGAAAGAATTTGGGAAGCTGTGAAAGGTTCAGCACCTATTAAGTCTACAATTTTAACCAAACAACGACAGGAACCCCATCCATGAAATGGAGAAATTGTTGTTTATGTGGATGGAAGATTTAATACAAAAAAATACAACAATGTGCCTTCACAGTGCAAGCGAAGGCTAGAAGTTTGTTTCGGAGTTGAAAATCAAGCGTCAGAGACGATTATGGAGAAGATTTTCAGGCTAGTACTGGGTGGTTTAAGTGTTTTAAAAAAAAGATTTGCTTTGCATAGTGTACATATCACAGGAGAAGCAAGAAGTGCAGCTGAAGATGGTGCCAAAAAATTTGTTGATAGTTTCGACTCTTTAATCAAAGAAGAAAGAGGTTATCTACCGGAACAAATATTCAACATAGATGAAATTGGCTTGCAATGGAAACGCATGCCTAATCATACGTACATACACCAAGAAGCAAAAAGGATGCCAGTATTCAAAGCTTTTAAGGATTGGTTAGATTTGTTGCTTGGTGGGAATGCCACAGGTTTTAAGCTGAAGCCTTTTCTCATTTATCATTCAGAAAACCTTCATGCATTTAAGCACATCAACAAGCACACACTGCCCATTTACCACCGTTCAAACCCTAAAGCTTGGATGACTCAAGCACTGTTTGAAGACTAGTTCATGAACTGTTTCATTCACCAGAATTGTGAATATTGTGCAGAGAGAGGTATCCCTTTCAAGATTTTATTGGTTATGGACAATGCCCCTGGACATCCCCCCCCCTCATCTGGACGACCTTCATCATGATGTTAGAGTGGTTTTTATGCCACCTAACACAACTGCTCTTATTCAACCCATGGATCAGGGTGCTATTTCAGCATTCAAGGCTCACTATCTCAGAACGACATTCGCACAAGCCATCAAAGCGATAGATTCTGATGCTGATTTATCTTTGCGAGACTTTTGGAAGCAGTACAACATTCTTCAGTGTATCAAGAATATTTCGACCGCATGGGAATGTAACAAAGAACTGTATGTCGGGAATTTGGAAAAGGCGTCTAAAATACTACATTTGAAGGAACTGAAAAAGGAGGAGCTGGAAGTGATTACAGAAAAAATAGTTAAACTTTCCAAAAATCTTAAATTAGAATGTGAAATAGAAGACGTAGAGGAGTTGCTAGATTGTGAGACAAAAGAACTTTCGAATGAAGAGTTGATTGAATTGGAAGCACAGAGTGGCACAAGAAAAAGCGAGAGAGGAAGAAGAGGAGCCAGAAAAGAAATTCACTGCAAAGGGTTTACCAGATTCTTTTTCACAACTGAATAAAGCTCTTGCCAGTTCCGAAGGGATCAACACTAAAGTCGAATGATTTACAAAAGTTGAACGCATCATTCAAGATGCTGTGCATTGCTATCATGAGATAGATGAAGGGGGAAAAAAAAAAAGAAACAAACTGTTCAAACAAAGTTCAGCATGTTCCTCGTCAAGAAAACATCTCCTACCTCAACTCAGGAACATGACCCTGACGATCCATAACCCAGCATAAGCAAAGATTAATTGATTCTGTAAATTTCATTTGTATTAATTTTTACATTAATTTTAGATTGTATTTTTGTGTTTACAGTACAATATGTACAGTATTATTTTTCACACATTATGTACAATATAATTATAGATTATAGTTTTGTATTTTTATAAACAGTGTGAATAATAAACCAATTAAAATGTAGAGAACGTTTGAATTTAACCTCATAAAGAGAGATAGCCTAGGCGTAGAAACGAAGGTATGTACAGTATCGCTAAGTAAAAGATAAAAACATTACTGCATTTAATATGAAAAATAAAAGATGATAAAAATTTAAAAGATTAAAAAAATAAATTATAAAGATAATAAAAATTTAAAAGATTAAAAAAATAAATTATAAAGATAATAAAAATTTAAAAGATTATAAAAAGATTAGAAAGGTTAAAAAATACTGTTAATAAATATATGGCCGACATACGATCAGATCGACTTGCGACCTGTCAGTCAGAACAGAAGTCGGTCTTAAGTCAACGACCAACTGTATAAGTAAATAAAACCTAAGTAGAAAAACATTTTGCTATTATATTAATTCATTGATTTTAAAATAAATGGTCCTTGAGTTTGCCTGAATATCCCAGACAAGCTGTACTTGCTACCCAGGAGTCTAAAACGCTGATGGAACTGATATTCGGGTGACACTCAAATCAAGTGGACCTGATTTCGGCGAAGTCCGGACGGTCTGTGACAGCCAAATCCTATGCTTGATGGTGGGACTATTAGTAATTCTGGGTATAACCCCTATGCGCAAACACATCGTGGATGACCACCCAGGTGTGAACAAACGTGAGCAGGGATCGAGGTGTGACACCCACACCACATGGTGGATTGCCACCCCTCTGTTTTACAGGCTAGGTAAAACACAGTAAGCTAGGTGGTAGATGACTCATCAACCAGTGCAATACCACCACTTTGATTATTGGAGGCTTAAAAGTGACTAACCCATGGTTAGTCTCCAGAGCTAGGTTCCAGTCAACCCTTCCCCAGCTCTTTCATCATGCAGTATCACTGAGGTCTTTTGAGGTTATGATGAAAACCATGGCAAGATCCAAAATTGCTTATATTTCAAGAATACAGCTCTAAAATGGTGTTCACAGGCTGGCTGCTAGCGAGTACACTGGTAACTCTCTAGGAGGCTTCCAGATCAGCTAGTGTATAATCTTGCTACCCCTACTCTACCAGATAGGGACTGGAGGAAGTCTGAGTAGTGTGTATATAGGGTGCATTGTCAAGGCCACGTTATGTCAAGGATCTGGGTATATGCATGTACCATGCGTATGCATGTCCAAAAATTTCATTACTGTTCATTACTGTTTCAAAAAGTTTCATTTCTTACTATTGAATACACCATGAATTGACAAACTAATAGAGCAAGATTATCTGCAAAAAGATCTAAACCTCCCAAACACTTCCTAGTTCATTTCACAAATATACGTGGTCTCAGTTCTAATCTCAATGATATGCATTTCCACTTACAGTCAGTCAAACCCCATGTACTTTTTCTGACAGAATCTCAGTTATTGGTTGATTCAACCACAGCTCATTTCAGCTGCCCAAATTATTCGTGTATGATTCCTTTCGCCTCAAAGGTGGTACCTGTACATATGACCATTCCAATATTCCCTATCAGAGATTTGGTAATTTGGAATCTCCTCTTTTTGATCTTCTTTGGCTTAAAATCTCTCGACCTCATTCTGTCAGTTTCATCTGTTGTCTCTACTGCTCTCCCAATTCTGCTAATCACTTGGAACCCTTTGACTTCCTCTCTTTGCAACTTGACTTTCTCCAGTCCAACTTTCCTAACAGTGAGGTAATTTTCCTTGGTGACTTTAATGTTGAGAACTCCAGCTGGCTTCTGTTTTCTAGTCACACTGACCCAGCTGGTTGAGATGCTGAGACTTTTGCAATTACTAATGACCTTGCACAGATTGTTCATTTACCTACAAGAATACAGGACAATCCTAACCATACAGCCAACACATTTGATCTTTTTCTCACAACAACCCTTCTAAATTCACGGTTGAAGTGAGTGGTCCACCTTTAGGCACCTCAGATCACAACTTGGTGATTGTCTGTTCCCAAAAGAATTGGGGAAGAGACAATCACCTATAGACAATCATTGTCAGAATAGACAATGATTGTCTATTCCCAATCTCGTGTTGTTCGGCATTGCAAGAATGCAAAATGGGATGACGTGCGAAATTTCTTTTCTACTTTTCTGAAGTAAATGTTTTCTCAGATCGTGTTAGTGAAATTATTCTTGTAGGAATGGAATCCTTTATTCCACACTCCCCTTTAAAATCTCATTCTTCATCTAAAACCTTGGTTTTCCAATAAATGTGCTAAGGTTGTTCAAGAGAAGAATGTTGCATATCGTAATTGGCTTGTTTCCAATTGTTCAGTTTCATTTTCTGCCTACACCAAAGCTCACAACAATTGTAAAGCAGTTATTAATCAGTCGAAACTAGATTTTGAAAAGGTAATAGTAGAAAACTTGCTTCTTGCCCTAATAGTAGCAGAGCATTCTGGTCAATTGCCAAAGCTATTGGCCACAACTTTTGCCCACCTCTGTCAAAAACTTATGGTTCTACTGTCACTTCAGCCAAGGACAAAACTGACCTGTGCTGGCATCCCATTTTTCTTCCAGAGGTGGAGCACCTCTCAAGAGGGAGACATCACAAAAGTTTCTACCCAATATTGAACGAAACTACCCAACATCACCAAACTAGTTCTCCCCAGGTCTACAGGTAACTCGCCTCTTAGGACAAGGAACGATTAATGCCAAACTGTCTTTACTTGGGATCCAGGATGATCCAACTTGCACTTGTGGGAGGCTGGAGAGCTGGCAGCACCTCATGTATGACTGCCGGCTCTATGAAGACCTATGTGGTGTTTTATTCACCAGGATCCACTACTTACAACAGGGACAAGAACATTGCCTCTAGACACGAAGGAGGAATATCAAGTCTTCTTAGATTATACACAGGCACTGCTCGCGAGGAGGTGCAACCAAATCGCTGTAGCCCACAAACCACTACCATTATAACCAGAGAACATCGGTTCTTCAGCTGGCTTGGACTGGGACACCAGAAATGACCCTGTCGGACAAATGGAGATGACTACCAACCTTGGACACCTCAGCAGCTGGGTCTATGTGAATAACACATTCCTGAGAACTGGAAGACATAGGAAATAAACCACACTAAGGTAAAGGCCTAACATGGATGGGACCCTTGTTCCACAGATGACAACTCAGACATGACACCAGCAGGGTCTATGTATAGTTTCCCTGTAGATGCCTGTTGGCGATAGCACCAGCTCCCTTGCGTGGTGCCTTCCACTCCTTCCACCGGTGCCCCCTCCTTTCTCCTGATGAGGCATGGGCCTGCCTCACTGACTTCTGGGGTTGCTTACACTATCATCCACATATTTCTACCTTAACCCCCCCACAGGCCTTCAGTCTCCCACCCACCATCTTTATGCCAGCGAATGTCCCACACACAAAAACTCCATTGTGCCCAAATTACCGTTCGCCCATATTTTCAGCCTTTATTATACAAGCGATATCCCCCTCACATAATGTTCATCAAAACTGGCAATGATGGATATATGTAACGCATTTATATGGATCTGTCTGTACGTATGTGCACATAAAAGAGCGCACGTTTTTTTTTTTTTTTTTTTTTTGGGTCCTAGCCACTGAAATCTCAGGAAATTAGGTGGCAGGGCCTGCCAGAGTAAATCTAAAACTACTGAGTTCTAAAACTACCATGTCTCCACAGGGCAAAAGTGGGGGAACGTTTGACCTCAGCAGGGGTCCAGCAGCTAAATGGCCAGAAGAACAATGGTACATAACACTACACAGAGAATGTCTGTACACTTTTAAATCTCTGGCCTTCCCAGTGATGTTTCTGAGCAGAACAAGATCGTGTTTCCTACTCACAAGGACGATTGTAGTAGCTCTGCTGTCGCAGAACATTACTGAGTTGAACAGCATCATAATCTTAATCCCCGGATCAATAATGAAATATTGAATGTAGCTCACAATGCACAACACCTCTCATGGTAAGAGGCCCTCCATATAGCTGTTGCAGATCCAATTATTAATTGCAATTCTGGAGCCAGCATAGATCCTATTAATGAGGCTGTTATTTTACATAGTGATGAGAGAGGACAGGTAAATAATTGAGTAGGTAGCCATCGTGTACTGCGTTCAGAGTCTGATGAATGATTGACTGAAGGTTAAATTATGTTAGCTCACTTCTCTCCTCCACCCCCCTGCCAGGCTCAATATGCAATGTTGGATATCAGGTGTAGCTTCTGCAGTATAAGAAAATCTGTTGGCATTGCTTCAGTGTAAGTTGACAAAGAGATCCCTACCCCTCGAAAGTTCCATGTACAGTCAGTCCTCGTATAGCACGATAGTTGTGTTCCTAGAAAAAAACAGGCCCTATGGGAAAATTAGGATTAGGTGCCGACCACCCAAGATTGAACACACATTTGTAACCAAAACATTACCAAACACAATAAATAATCGTAATAAAATACGTAAGTATTTTATTACGATTATTTATTATTATACGTAATACATAAGCATTTTAATTGCTTAAATATTTTAAGTAATATGTAAGTATTTTATTACGACTATTTGTAATAAAATATTGCTAATGCTTTTGCTTCTATCGTCAGCAAACTTTTTTTTTTTTTTTTTTTTGATTTTCTAATAAAACAAGCCTTTTTAAAAATTTTCCAAACATGCCTTTCCATCTCTTCCAATTCTTAATCTAATGGATTTTAATTACACTTTGAGTTGTTCCTGCTATGAAAGTTGTGTTTATTTTCTCTGCATTCTTTGTAATTTCATATTTTTTATATGAAATTATGAAACGCTTTGAGCAAAATGAAAGACCATGTGATATTGCACGTGCTACAGATCTAAATAAGGCAACGCAGAGAATTACAAAGAATGCAGAGAAAATAAAAACAACTTTCATAGCAGGAACAACTCAAAGTGTAATTAAAATCCATTAGATTAAGAATTGAAAGAGATGGAAAGGCTTGTTTGGATAGAAAATAAAAAAAAAAAAAAAACAAGTTTGCTGACGATAGAAGCAAAAGCATTAGCAATATTTACAATATTAGCATTATCGACAGACGCGGACTTGCCATTAGCCTTACCAGGGAAACCCCGGTGGGCCAGAGTCCAGTGTGATTTTGGCCATAAACCATAGTATGAGGCCACTATAAATTTTCCTGGGTAAGAATTTTTGACCCAGTCCGCCTCTGTTTATCGATATTGCTTTTGTTTTTCTCTGTGAATCTGCAGTGTCTTCACCAGGACACTTCCTTTTCACGCCTTTTAAGTATTTTACTCATTTTTAGGGAAAAAAGCACAATTACAAAAGCAGGAGGCACGCTTTATACACATAAACAAAGCTGCGCGAGTGTAGCAACTGAATAAACAACACTGTAAAGGCAGAGAACATTATTAACACCTCACATTTTACTAAAGCACATTTCTAGGGGTTACTACCATAAAACAATAAAAACAATTTCCAGTTGCCTTTCTGCTAATGGAATCTGTTATAAACTGGTAGTAAACTCGATCTAATTGTATTTGCGATTATATCGATAGCTGGAATTGTGTTGCTTTTTACATTATCATGGTGAAATGTGTTTCCCCTTCACTGATATAAAAAACAAATACATCCTCTTCATTCCTATCATGTTGCATTCAGTTGGGGTGATTCCGCATTGGACTGCCATTTCTTGTAAACACAAAGGTGAATCGTGCATAAGCGAATTCAGTTCGTGTTATATAAGATATCGTTCCCCTATTTATAAATCGTGTATGATCGAATTCGTGTAGTGTAAACATGTGTTATACGAGGACTGACTATGTTTATTTTATCACTTATTTATATAAGTAATAAAATAAACTTATTTATATATAAGTTCTTGGACCACTGTTGTTTCAGAAGGCTTGATGTCAAAATTTTCAGATGATGTAAAGATTGGCAAAGCAGTTAATGATCAACCAAGCTGTGCTCCTTCAGGATGCCTTGAACAGGCTGAAAGATCTTATTGGAACTTGGGAAACAACAACCCCAAAAAAAAAATTACACACTTGGTGGAGATTTATTAAAAGCATAAGATGAAGAAAGGGTTTTAGGAGTTATAATACAGGCAGATATGAATTTTCTAAGCAGTATAGACAGGATGCAAGTCAAGTAAAGCCCATGGTGTACCATAAATGTTCATTTATGGAACATTATCGTGTAGAGATCTGGAGGTCATAATCCCAGTGTATAAATCAATTGTAAGACCACATTTGAAATAGTGTGTTGAAGAATGGAGCCTTCATCTGAAAAAAGACATTGCACTTCTTGAAATGGTTCAAAGATAGGCAATTTGCATGTTGAGATTGGCAAATGGACGACCATACGAGGAGAGTCTCCGAATATGTGGGCTACAGGAGCTTGACAGCCAGGCACCTCAGAGATGACTTAATTGAGGTTTATAAGGCTCTGAGAGGGGTTAGTAAAATTAAAAAAAATACTGAATTATCACTGTTATCAAGAATTCCAGAACTCATAAGCATAAATTCAAATTACAGGGACTAGACTGTATCAAGTTTTCTTTTAGCCGGCGAGTCGTTGATTGCTGAAACAGGTTGCATAGTTGAGACTGACAGTTTGGATTAAATTCAAAGGTTAGCTGGATAGTTACCTATGTAAGAAGAAAAGCAAATAATTTGCATTTTCTTATCTACTCATTCCCTCCAATCCTCAGCCAATACAGAAAAGCCTCCAGCTTCATTGAACTGTGTGGTTATTACTATCTAGCAGCCATTCTTGTGAACACCATTTTAGAGCTGTACCCTGAAAATGTAAGGGAGACTGGCTCTCCCCATGACACCCATCATAACCCCTAAAAACACATCAATCATACTGAATGATGGAAGACATAGGATTGCCAGATCCTTGCTCTGGTGACTAAACATGCATTTTAGTACTTCAAGTCTCCAATAAGGAAAGTGGTGGTAATGCACCCACTGATGAGTCATGTACCACTTAGTATTGCCTGGTAACACAGGGGCAGTTGGACACCACACTTCGACCCCTACTTAAGTTTTTTTCCCACATGGATAGTTATCTCCAGCACGCTAGATATAGAATTTCATGACATGCCCATGGGTTACTAAGAGTCTCACAATCGTGAAGGTTCAAGCAGAGGATTTGGTTGTTGAAGAATGACCAAACATCATCAAAATTCAGTCCACTTAAGTCAAGGCTTTCCTTAATATCAGTCACATCAGAAAGCCCTAGTTTGTGATACTGAGAGAATGTCCGACAAGCCTAAATGACCAAGTACTTAATAACCACATCTGGTTAAAACACAACACATTATGTGGATATCTTCCTTCCTCGTATAATTTTTGTGGCCAAAACAATATACTAAAAAATTAATGAAGATATATTTTTGCAGTGCTCACATAACTTTGAATGCAAACTTAAAAAAAAAAAAAGTAATGTAAGTACATATAAAACTTTTTTCCAAGACATCCACCATACAAATGCCATTTCATATGCCTATTTGAGTACTTGAGTTCCACCAAACTTTTCCAAATTTGGTGAATCTCAAACAGCATTACAAATATTGCTTGCTCTGCAATCTAAAAAAACTGGGTTCTCTTTTGTCCTTGGTGTTACTTTTCTTCCAAACAGTTCAGTCTATACAAATGGCAATCCATCCTAAGATGGGACATTGTTCCCACATCTGGGGCATTGCCCCCAAAACCACTCCCAGACTCCATTCAAAAGAGGGCAGTTAGGTTAATTAATGACTTCTCTCTCTCTCTCTCTCTCTCTCTCTCTCTCTCTTACATGACTTTTCTAAAGATACTTCCATGGTCACTGTTCTTCTGAATTGGCTTCTGTAATCCTTCCTCTATCTCCCAGCCTTTTACTCTTTAACTGCAAACTCACAGCACCACTTTTCACCTTCATTTATTGATTCAATTTCCATTTTCTGGCACAGCCTTCCTTCATACTAATTTCCTGAAATTTACAATCTACAGAAGTTAGTCTAATGTCAACAAGTATCTTCTTTCAACTTCTCGACTTTCAGCCCGTGCATGGTACCAAGTACTATAAGTTCTAATATGTCTCTTGTTTGAGGGTTTCATTGAAAAAAAATAAAATGTTCAATGTGCAAATTTTGGCTGTACGGCTCTCGATATTAGCTTCAACACGGCTGCTGCTCTGCATCAATCTAATGACGTAGCCCATTAAGCCACGAGGCCCCTGCGTTATGCAGTTTCACGGAATGGCTTCCTTGTGTACTACACACAAGTTTTTGGTTATGTGTTTAAATATAATACAAGGGGTCCTTTTACGACAATAAAATTATTTTATAACTTAATGAGGACATCAAGTCATCCACTGTGCATTAGCATTACTTGAGGCATATGATGCAAAAAAAGCAAACTTATACAGCATCAGCCAAGGGGAAAAAAAAAAAAAAAAACTTCCCATTTCACCTATCCACTCACTCCAAATTTGTCTAGCTCTGCCTTGAATTTATTTAAGCTGTCAATTTTTACAACAGATGGAAGTTTGTTCCAGCAATCAACCACCCGCTGGCTATAGGCAAATTTCCGCAGATCTATCTTACAACTGCCTTTCCTCAATTTGAATATACAAAGGGTACTAGGAAAGTTTTGCAATACAGCTTTGTTTATTTAATTTTTTCAAAGTAATTTCCTCTACATTCAATACACCTCTCCATCCTCCGAAACCAATCTTTAAACCAGTTCTGCCAAGTTTCACAACAAGTGAGTAAAGCACACTCGTTGTCCCAAGCCCGTAGAAGGTCCTCATCACTGGAAAACCGCCTCCCTTTTAGCTTTATTTTCACATGCGGGAACAGTGCAAAGTCGCAGGGAGCAAGGTCTGGTCTGTAGGGAGGGTGCTCGAGAAGTTTCAGTCCTGTCGTGGTCAAATATTCGGTGCAGGCTTTGGCGCAGTGAGCTGGAGCATTATCGTGATGGAGGTACCAGGTGTCCATTCTTGACTTTGGCCGCAGGTTCTTCATAGATCCAATGACTTTAGGCAGGCATTGTTCAGTATACCACTTAGCTGTGACTGTCTTCTGCGTGTCCAAAACGACACGTTCCACAATTCCACTCGATTTGAAAAATACAGCTATCATTTTCTTCTTTACAGATCGGGATTTTCTGACAATTACGGGTGTGTCGTCATCATCAAAGACCCAAACTTTGTTTTGAGCCTTGGTCGGCAGATCATAATAGTACAGCCAAGTCTCGTCACCTGTCACGATGTTGTTCACATACCGAGATTGTCCCTTATCAAACTTTTTTAACATCTCCCGGCACCAAGTCACACGTCGTGTCATCTGCTCTTCAGTCAGTTGATGCGGCACCCAGAGAGAACAAAGTTTCTTCACGTGCAAATGATCTTGCAGAATCAAACGAATTGCTGGTGCATTTAGGCCCAAAGTATCCTCTATCTGTTGGTAAGTCACTCGCCTGTTTTCGTCAAGCATTTTCCTCACAGCAGTAACGTTTTCCTCTGTAACTGACGTTCGTGGCCTTCCCGGCCTCTCAGAATCCTCCAGAGTGAAATTTCCCCTTTGGAATTCTGTATACCACCTGAATATCGTTGTACGATGTGGACAATCATCATCTAGTGCAAGAGTCATTTCTTCTAAGCACTGGTCTATGGTTAAATCATAGCACGAAATTATACCGCAAAACTATCCTTATCTCATTTCGTGACCACGATGCCATCGCAAGCACTTTACACTCTCACTACTAATGAATAACTAAGCCCATCGACTTGGCGCGGCGGCTACTATGCGCATATGAACATGTCTCAGCATGCAGCAACAAGCAGCTTCCTGTGATTCATTGTTGCGTCATATTGCAAAACTTTTCTAGTACCCTTTGTATGCCCTCCCAGGCGATTATTCTGAGCAAGAGGAAGAATCCCATCAGCATTTAGCATGCTCAAACCACTCAAACCATACACCTCACACAGGTACCTAGTCTCTAAACACTGTAATCTGCAAAACTTAAGCCTTTCTTTAAACAGCCTCCTGGGAATTTTCCTAGCAGGGATAAGGAGATGATTATCCCCTTATATAAGGCAATAGTCAGACCAAACCTTGAGTACTGTATACAGGTCTGGAGGCCTCATTTTAAGAAGGAATTAGAGCTGTTGGAAAGAGTACAGAGAAGGGCATAAGATTTGTGAATGGAACAAAGGGTTGCTCTTACGAAGAAAGGCATAAGTTTTGCAGATTACAGTGTTTGGAGACTAGGCACCTGCTAGGTGATCTGATTGAGGTGTATAAAGCCTTGAATGGTTTGAGCATGGTCAATGCTGACGGGATTCTTCCTCTTGCTCAGAATAATCGCCTGGGAGGGCATAAATTCAAATTGAGGAAAGAATGTTGTAGGATAGATCTGCAAAAGTCTGCCTTTAGCCAGAGGGTGGTTGATTGCCAGAACAAACTTCCATCTGTCGTTGTAGAAGTTGATAGCTTAAATAGATTCAAGGCAGAACTTGACAAACATTTGAAGTTAGTGGACGTGTAAAATAATGGCTTGTTTTTTTTTTTTTTTTTTTTTTTTTGGCTGATGCTACACGCTTGCTTTCTTGCATCATCATCTGCCTATGTAATGCTAAATAGGAAAAGAAGAGCTAGTTATTGTTCTGAAAATTAGGCCATTTTGATTGCTACAGATGGCAAGAGTATTGCAAGCTGTATTCCATTGTGATGACTTTATCTAATTTAAAAAAACATCAGCTCAAAAGCAGTTTTTTCTTAGCGCCAACATTTGGAAGGTGATTCAACAGCAGGGGTCGGCAGCCTGCAGTTCTTTAACTTTTAGCCCACATGAAGCACAATTTGAAATGGAGTTAGAGGACATAAAAATCAAGGACATGTAGAGTGCAAGACCAAAATGCCTTAAAACTGAAACTGTGGGGTTTGGAGAGGCAAAAGGCTATTGCAATTCTACATAAATGGACGGCGATAGACGAGTTATAAAAGCAAGACCAAATTGTGTTTGATGTGTGGAGTAACTTACCGGACACTGATACAGATTTTAAAATACAGCGGATTCCGGTTATTTGAGCCACCGGTTAATCGGGGCAGCTGTTTATTTGGACAAATCTTAAAGAACAGAACCCAATCGAGAAAAAAGCCTGGGTTTACTTTGCTTAATTGGGACAGTGTGCTGTTTAATCGGGGCAGCATACCTCGGCACTCGAGATTACCCTACGATTGTCTCCGACCATACCATGTGGTTCGGTCGGTTTTCTGTAGGTCACAACCATAAAACAATTAGCAGTATGTCGTGTTCTTTGTTATTGATTGCTTATCTTTATTACTGTTTTAAATTTTAACCCCCTACCCACAAATGTCAGTGAACAGAAATATGAACTAGTTAGTATGTACATATTACAGTACGTATTAATTAAGCTATGCACATAAGCGTAAATTTATTTTTATTTTGCTAACCTGTGGAAAATATTCTTCCGATTTTCACGTATCATTTAATTTTTTAATTTGTAACGTAATAAAGTGTAAAATTGTACTTAATACAGTATATCTTTACTTTTATAGCCTGTGGATAATATTCCTCTTATTTTTGCTAATTAGAATCGCTGTTTAATAGAATTAAACTTCAATTCACAAACACGATCACAATGACCGGTGCTTACTACACATTGTGTAGTGATTGGTATTTTACTATGGTGAGTCCATCGTAACACGATTTGATCTTACAGTAAATCAATAGTAAAGCTGTATTTTTAACTATTTACGTGAAACTCTGCATAATTGGGGTAACCGCTTAATCGGCCAAAAAGGCACTAGTCCCGATGTGTCCCAGATAACCAGAATCGACTGTATTTGCGTTTGGACTTATCTCAGTTTTTGGTTCGAATTTCTGCGGACAGTATTTCCAAACATGAACTACAGTAAACCCCCGCTATTCGCGGTTTCGCGATCGCCGATTTAATATAAAATGAAACCTAAAAAATGTGGATTTTAAAGCGCTGTGAATATTTTCCACCATAAAAAAAAACATGGGCGTGGCTAAAATGATCTTTCCCGGTCAAAACAGCGCTCAGTGGGTGGGGGAGAGGGGTGACAAAATCGCGAGCGTGAATGTTTCTCCCTAATCCTTGTTCAGTATGTGTTATGCGCTTGTTATGGAAGGTTTCGTCGTTTGCTTTTAATTTATATGCTTATAAATTGAATAAATTTATAAATTGATATGCTTACAAAAGTAATAAATCTACCATTTTGCAGTGTAAAACAGATAGACACACTTTTTCGATGTTAACACTCGAAAAAGTGTGTTAACGGAAGAATGTGACTTTATTGTGGACAAGTTCTTTCTAACCCCTACAAAAATATGACTACGAATAGCAAGAGAAATGTGAAAATATCAAAGAAGGTGATGACATTAGCCAATAAAATTGAGTTATTAGATAAAATTTCTAATGGTGAAAGTGTCTCCTCAGTGGCAAAACATTATAAAAATCAATGAGTCAACGGTACGATCAATCAAGAAATCGGAAGAAAAAATCCGCCATAGTGTCCGTGAAAATGCGCTAATTGCTTCAAAAATTTGCTCTGTAACTCGTGATGTTAAATTAGAAAAAATGGAAAAGGCTTTAAATTTGTGGGTAGAAGACCGAATTCAAAATAAAATTCCGTTAACTTCACTCATCATTCGTGAAAACGGAAAACTCCTTATCAACGCTTTAGCGAAACTGGTGATAGCACTGGCGGGATAGGTTTTTTAGCTAGCAAAGACGCTGGTTTGAAATTTCTAATAAATATTACATTTAATATTAAATTGTTTCTTATTTTCATTTCAATGCCATATGCTTGCATTTCACTATGTACTGTCTATGTACATAGTCATATTATGAAGGTACATATAATACCTACACAGACAAAATTTTAGACTAGTTTTTCTTATATATTTCATACTTTGGAACGGAACCCCTTTATTACTATGGGAGCCATAACTGAGTATTCGCGTTTTCGGTATTCGCGGCATTTCTCAGGAACGTAACCCCGCGAATAGCGGGGGTTTACTGTATATTAAAAATAAATCTAGAAACCATCTGAACAATGAGAGTCTCTCTGCATGTTTAAAGATGAAAATTTCGGCCTACTCGCCTGAAGTTGAGAGACTTGCTCAAGAAGTTCAGTAGCAAAAGTCACATTAATTTGTACCTAATTGAATGTTTGTTACATTTATTCAGTATTAATAATATTTCAAAAAATATATATTTTTTAATAAAACACCTTCCTAATCTATTCCATTTCTTAAAAAACTCCCCCACCCCTGCTCCACCCAGCTTGAGCTGAGGTGCAGCTCTTCGGATCCTCTACTCTTTTTTTTTTTTTTTTTTTAATTAGATCAAAAATGGCTCTTCATTCATAAAAGGTTGCCAACCCCTGTTCTATAGGGTTTTATATTCACATCTTCTGAACAACATGAAAGCATGTGGGATTCCTTCAGAAAACTGCCTTGCACTTAGGGTTGATAATGCACTTGTTATGCAAGTCTGAAAACTGGAGTAGCTATTTTATTAATTTTTTTGTCATCTTATTATTTTCTGTACTGAGAAGATATCCCTTCCTGTGAAACTGGATCAATATTTGGTAGATATTTTCTATTATCTGAAGAGAAGTGCTAAAAGGAAAGATAAATTTACAATTTCAACTGATGCTTGTCACTGAATTAAAAGTAATTTTGATGCTGTTTAAAGAAGAGTGGCAGCCTTCCCAAAGGCTGCCACTGGTCTACCAATCTAGTTTCACACTTAATCAAAGACAGCTAAAGTACACACACACAGTTTTCTAAAGGAATCCCACATGCTTTCATGTTGTTTGGAAGATGTCAATACAAAACCCTATAGAACAGGAGTTGGCAACCTTTTATGAATGAAGAGCCAGTTTTGATCTAATTAAAAAAAAAGAGAGAAGAGAATCTGAAGAGCTGCACCTCAGCTCAAGCTGGGAGGAGGAGAAGGGGTGGGGGAGTTTTTTAAGAAATGGAATAAATTGGGAAGGTCTTTTATTAAAAATATATATATTTTGAAATATTATTAATACTGAATAAATGTAACAAACAGTCAATTAGGTACAAATTAATGTGACTTTTGCTGCTGAACTTCTTGAGCAAGTCTCTCAACATCAGGCGAGTAGGCCGAAATTTTCATCTTTAAACATGCAGAGAGACTCTCATTGTTCAGATGGTTTCTAGATTTATTTTTAATATAGTTCATGTTTGGAAATACTGTCCGCAGAAATTCGAACCAAAAACTGAGATAAGTCCAAACGCAAATACAGTCGATTCCGGTTATCTGGGACACATCGGGACTAGTGCCTTTTTGGCCGATTAAGCGGTTACCCCAATTATGCAGAGTTTCACGTAAATAGTTAAAAATACAGCTTTACTATTGATTTACTGTAAGATCAAATCATGTTACGATGGACTCACCATAGTAAAATACCAATCACTACACAATGTGTAGTAAGCACCGGTCATTGTGATCGTGTTTGTGAATTGAAGTTTAATTCTATTAAACAGCGATTCTAATTAGAAAAATAGGAGGAATATTATCCACAGGCTATAAAAGTAAAGAATATACTGTATTAAGTACAATTTTACACTTTATTACATTACTAATTAAAAAATTAAATGATTCGTGAAAATCGGAAGAATATTTTCCAAGGGTTAGCAAAATAAAAATAGATTTACGCTTATGTGCACAGCTTAATTAATACGTACTGTAATATGTACATACTAACTACTTGATATTTCTGTTCACTGAGATTTGTGGGTGGGGGTTAAAATTAAAAACAGTAAAAAAGATAAGCAATCAATAACAAAGAATACGACATACAGAAATTGCAAGTAACACGATACAAGCAAGTGAGAAGGGAGTAACAAATCACGAAGCTAAAAAAATAGGAATGAAGAGCAGATTCTGAAAATTAATTTTTTATATGATTGAAGCACTGACAGAAAAGACCAATAAACAGGGGACTGGGTCGAGATTCCGAAACAGGGACTGCTAATTGTTTTATGGCTGTTACCTCCAGAAATCTGACCGAACCACATGGTATGGTCAGAGAGAATCGTATGGTAATCTGGAGTGCAGCGGTATGCTGCCCCGATTAAACAGCACATTGTCCCAATTAAGCAAAGTAAACCCAGGCTATAATAAACGGCTGCCCCGATTAACCGGTGGCACAAATAATCAGAATCCACTGTATTTTAAAATCTGTATAAGTGTCCGGTAAGTTACTCCACACATCAAACAATTTACTCTTGCTTTTTTAGCTCGTCTATCGCCGTCCATTGATATAGAATTGCAATGGCAGCCTTTTGCCTCTCCAAATCCCACAGTTTCAGTTTTAAGGCATTTTGGTCTTGCACTCCACATGTCCTCGATTTTTAAGTCCTCTAACTCCATTTCAAATTGTGCTTCAAGTGGGCTAAAAGTAAAAGAGCCGCAGGTTGCCAATCTCTGCTATTGAATCATCTTCCAAATGTTGGCACTAAGAAAAAAACTGCTTTTGAGCTGATGATTTTTTTAAATTAGATAAGGTCATCACAATGGGATACAGCTTGCAATAATCTTGCCATCTGTAGCAATCAAAATGGTCTATTTTTCAGAACAATAACTAGCTCTTCATTTTCTATTTAGCATTACATAGGCACATGATGCAAGAAAGCAAGCTTATATAGCATCAGCCAAAAAAAAAAAAAAAAAAAAAGCCATTATTTCACCTGTCCACTGGCTTAAAATGTTTGTCAAGTTCTGCCTTGAATCTATTTAAGCTACCAACTTCTACAACAACAGATGGAACTTTGTTCCAGCAATCAACCACCTGCTGGCTAAATGCAAACTTTCGCACATCTATCTTACAACCGTATTTCCTCAATTTGAATTTATGCTCTCCCAGGCGATTATTCTGAGCAAGAGGAAAAATTCCACCAGCAATGAGTATGCTCAACCCATTCAACGCTTTATACACCTCAATCAGATCACCTAGCAGGTGCCTAGTCTCCAAACCCTGTAATCTGCTAAACTTATGCCTTTCTTCGTAAGAGCAACCCTTTGTTCCATTCACAAATCTTGATGCCCTTCTCTGTACTCATTCCAACAGTTCTACATCTTTCTTAAAATGAGCCCTCCAGCCCTGTTGCCTCAACGTGTTGCCTGACCATTGCCTTATACAAGGGAATAATCACCTCCTTATCCCTACTAGAAAAATTCCTTTATATCATTGACAAGACACCAAGAGCTACTCTTGCAGACTGTCTGCACTGCTCCTAAAATTTCATATCTGCCTGTACAATTACCCCCAGTTCCTTTTCATTCTCTGCCACTGTCAGTGTAGTACCACAGAGTTGAAACGTTACTCTGGGATTACTGCTTCCCATATGTAGTACTTTACATTTGTCAAAGTTAAACTTCATTTGCCACCTCTCAGCCCATCTGCTCAACTTTTCTAGATCCTGTTGCAGCAGTGTACTGTCATTAGTGTCATAACAACCCTGCCAACCTTCGTATCGTCTGCAAACTTGGACAATTAAGCCTGATATACCATAATCAATATCATTTATAAATACAGAAAACAACAATGGACCCTGAGGGACTCCACGATTAACATTAGTCCATGAAAAGCAGTCTCCATTGATTACCACACTGTCTTCTCCCACTCAACCATCTCTTTGATACCACAGCAGCAATTTGCCTCCAATACCACACTGCTCCAATTTGTGCAGCAGTCTTCCATGTGCAACAGTATCAAAGGCTTTTCTAAGATCCAAATATATGATATCAGTAATTCTTTGCATCCAGTTCCTTTGTGACTAGATAATAATATCCAATCAAATTAGTCAGACAAGACTTCCCCTTAACAAACCCATGCTGTGTCCGGGCTATAACTGAAGTCTTGTCTAGATGATCCTGCAATGCTTCTTTAACCAGTGCCTCCATTAATTTTCCTGGAACAGGTCTATAATTACCTGTCTCCCTTTGATCCTCCTTTGTGTATTGGGGGTCACATTTGAACATCTCCAGTCCTTGGGTACCTTCCGTGATTCCAGGGAAGCTCTCATAATTATGGCTAAGGGTTTGCTTACTTCCTTTGCCACCTCCTTTAATATAACTGGGTAGATTCAATCCACCCCCAGGTGCCTTTCTTGTGTTTATCTTCGACAATTTTTCCTCCACTTTACTCTCAGTTATTACAAGATTATCTAGCTTACTGCCAGAAAATTTCTCTGGCATTGAATACACCTCTGGCATTCTCCTCCCTGAATAACTCCTCATGTGTGAATGTCGATGCAAAATATTCCTTTAGTTTGTTAGCTACCTGAGCAGGATCAACAACAGTTGAACAGTCGATATGAAGTGGACCAATCTGATTAATCCCCTTTCTCCATTTACGTAAGTAAAGAACTCTTTGCTGTTTTTTTTTGCATTCTTTGCCAAAGATTTCTCGTAATCTGCTTTCGCCTGCCTAACCTCCTTTGTAACTTGGTTACAGACCAGATTATATCTATCATAGGCTTCTGTGTCACATGTTAATTTATGTATCCCTTGCCACTTTCTTCTCTATCACATGTCTAATTAGTTCATCTGACATCCATTTAAGCCTAAACCTTGAAGAATATTTCTTAGTTGGTATGTAAAGCCTAGTAGCTTCTAAGATAAGTTCTTTGAATGCTTCCCATTTTGAATTTGCTGTTGGTAACATCAGTTGGTTCCACCGCATAGAATTTAAATACTGTCTCAGACCACCATAGTCACCTTTACGAAAGCAAAAACTCTTCCCTTTACCCTTGATGGTAGTTACCTCTTTGAGTAAATCCCACTTTAGCACACTTGATTATTGCCACCTGGTGGTCCCTTTATCTACAGATCCTTGATGCATGAAGAATCACTACTGATAATCAGATCAAGAGCATTACTGCCTCTAGTTGTCTCCCGACCTGCTGCTGTAGAAAACAATCATCCAATAAATCCACAAAAGCCTTGCTAGTGTGTGAGTGACCAAACCACAAATTCCAGTCAATATCCAGGAAATTAAATTCCCCCATTATAAGACACTCTAATTTACTGACCCACTATTTCTCTGCACAATTGCTCATTATACTCATCAGATTCATTAGGCCTATAACACACACACCTACTCTCATTTTTTCTTTCACAGTGCTTATGTCACACCAAACAGACTCAACATTGCATTGTCCACCCACATCAATTGGATGAACTTCCTTAGATGTTATGTGTTTCTTAACTAGCAGCATAACCCCTCCTCCCTTTCTGTCCTGTCTATCCTTTCTGTACACACTGTACTCCCCAAATTCCAGTTCTGCACTGCTTATGTCTGTGTGACACCATGTCTCTGATATCCCAACAATATCTGCCTTTGATGTCTTGACTAGCATTTCAAGCTCATCGAATTTATTAACTATACTCCTAGCATTGGTGTACATGCAAATATGCATGCACCTCTTTCTTCTCTTAGTTATGCATGCACTTCTTTCTACTCTTGTATTTACTTGTATTTACTTGTTACATGTCCACTATGACTCCCAGCAGTCCTGGAAATTCCCATTCCCTTGCTTTCCAGGCTGCTGCTCAAGTGCATTTTAACAGAGGTAGTGCAAGAATCACTTTTACCTCTGCCAGCGGCTACTGTTAATCTATTAGTCAGTGTATCCCCCCCCCCGAGCTAGCAGTTTTCCCGACCCACCTAACTCTGTCTCGATAGCATCAGCAAATATACTTGCACCCTTTCTATTTAAGTGTATCCCATCACTGTGGAAGCAGTCTCTCTTGTTAACAAGCACAGACCAGGCTGAGAAAAATTCTACACCTTGAGCCTTGCACAATCTCTCCAGCGTCGAATTGATTGACAAGGCTTTCATCATATACTCCCTCCTATCGTATCGTGTCTGGGCAGAATTGCAGAATTTCAATTTCAAGTTCTGCTGGTCCCCTATTTTTAATATCATTAGTGCCAACGTGTACAACAATATTAACAAGGTTCGATAGGAGCCTTTGTGCCCTTAAAGGATGATATCTGCCCTACAACGTCATCAACCTTTGCCCCTGGCAGACACATACTGGTCCTGTTCCATCTATCCTTTTTGCACAATGTTCACCATTTCCCTGACAATAGAGTCACCTACAACAACTAGTTCCTTTAGGACCAGCGCATTCTGCCTTTGGGGTTGCTGCTGTGTTGCATGATGTTCAAGTGCAAGCTCTGGCATTGATGTGGGCAGCTGAGAGTATAATGATATTGGTGTACGATGTATGAGGCTAAATGTATAAGTTTGCAGATGACACAAGGTTGGCAAAATGGTTAATGACAGTAATCAGGGTAAGCTACTACAACAATATCTAAAAAAATTAGGCAGATGGGCTGAGAAATGGTAGATTAAATGGGGAACATTCTGAGTTGCAGATTAATGTACTATCTCTGTGGTACTACACCCAGAGTAATGGAAAACAAGACCTGGATATAACCGTGCAGTCGGATACGAATTTTTCTGAGCAGTGCAGACAGGTGCCAGGAAAGCACATGGAATTTTGTCAATGATATACAGAACATTGCTGACAAGAATAGGTAATTATTTGTTTGTACAAGACATTGGTTAGGCTACATCTTGAGTACTGTTTTAAGTTTTGTTCTCCTTACAAATCTTGAAGACAAGATTGGTGAGGAGAACAAAACGGTGGTCTTACTAAGAAAGACCTCAATTCTGCAAATTACAGCATCTGAAGACTCAGCACCTACAATGTGATCTGACTGAGGTGTTTCCAGGTCTGAATTTATTGAGCAAGCTGAGTATTGATGGCATTCTTCCTATAGCTCAGAATACATATATGGAAGTTTGGTTGATAGTTAAAACAAAGTTGAATCTGTTGGAAGTGGAAGTTGGTTATTTGAAATAATTCAAGGAAGAACTAGACAAACTATTTAAGGGGATTGACAGATGTGGGTTTTTCTTTTTTTTTGTTGTTGTTGATATTTTATAAGTGTGCTTTCTTGCATCATTTTCTACACCTAATACTAAAAATGGGTTGATACTATTTCCAAGTTAAACTTAAATATTTTAAAGTAATTACATCACCTTTACAAATAAAGTGTGGCAACTACGTGTAAAAGTAATAACCATGCAGTTTGTGGCTTTCTATCCACTGAGTTGCTTATTTAGAATGAATTTTTTTTTTTTTTTACCATTTCAAAAATTGCAGGCAATTGTTTTGGCTACTTGTGGTTTACACTTTGATTGTATTTCATCCACCACAGATCAGGCATTTGTTCATTTGCCAAATCTTACCTTGCTTGGAAAATGTCACTTCTATGTGCTCACTGGGAAACTGCAATAATTATGCATTTTAATTAGCTTGGAACCACTTAGTTAATCAATTTGTTACTATTACTGTTGTGACATTAGATTTTACAGTGCTAGATTGAAAGAGTTTTATCGATTAACCTGGTATTCAAGATTACTAAAGAAACTATTACATGTTAAGAGGGGTTTTTTTTTTTTGCATCTAAAATGACTTGCCCAATAAGAGCAGTGTACAAATTTTGAACACTTGCTCTTGTACACTGAAGACAGCCAGAATTAGTAATTTTTAGGCAACTATTCAGAAGTGCATTCCCCTCCTCCCAACAAACTCTATCATATTATCAGTCACACTCAGAAAATGCCGTAACTCTTGCATATGTTCCAAATTTGCCCCTGGGGTTCTGCCAAAAAGGTTTCAGCTGTGTTAATTTATACCACTAACTACATGTATATGGATTTCTAATCAGCAGAGATGTGGCAGAATAAATAACTAGTAAATAAGTATAAAATAATAAAATAACTAGTAAATAAGTATAAAATAATAAAATAACACATTACTAAAGTATCTTGCAAGGTGAGAACTTAATCTACCCTTTCTCATATTCCCTTAACTGTTTCATTTTCATTTGTTGACTTCTTCTAACATGTAAACCCTGTGAAAGGACAGTCACAAAAGTCATACTGTCATATAACATATGGAATGAAATTATCAGCAAACAAACAGAAATAAAAATAAGTCCAGAGAAGTCACTATTTCCTAAAATAAAATTTGAATTAACTAGATAGGATTACATCTCATCACTGAAAACTCTAGAGACAGTGCTTTGTTTGATTAAAAACTTTATTTTTATAAAAATAAAATCTACACAAAATTTGAAAAACATTTATATATATTTATATATATATACATACATATACAGACATAAATATACAGTTCTATACCTAATTATAAAGCAACAGCTTGATTTTAGACTCCAAATATGACACAGTAAATGCACAGATGATTCAAAACATTCTCACGGCTGTTTTTCTTTCTTCCTGAGGAAGGTAAGTTTTCTTTAGATAAAACTACCTAGAGCTTGGATACTCAATCTATGGCTTGAAGACTGCTTTTATCTGAACCTTGGATAAAAATTACCAATATTTAAATATCTGTCTTTGAAAAATCATTTATTCTACAATTCTGAAAAACATTTACCCTGCAATCCACATACTAAAATGATTTCTCTGACATTTCCTGGTAAAATAAAGGATGGCAATATTATGGACTTTAGAAAGAAGTTATAATAAAGGTTCTTTATTCTGACCACTTTTCTTTTGACAAAAATCTGAAGAGGATCTATTAAAATCAAGTGATTAAAAAAAAAAAAAAAAAAAATGAAATACAGTAAACTCCCATTATAGCTGTTTCAAAGGGACTGGCCCTAAAGGCCACTATAAGAGGGCAAGTATTGTGTCCTCCACAGCCGAGTGGTCAGGAGCGGGGTGCAGTAGCACATGCTCTGAGTCGATCAGGGTTCAACCCTGACTGCTAAATATGGTCAATCTGCCAACCCACACTGGACTGGCAAGGCAGATTAGAGTTCATTTTCCTCAACATGAATCGTTGAGAAGGCTTCCATCCCGCAGTTGGTTGACAATGGCTGCAGTTCACCTTTTTTTTTTATTTATTATTATTAAAAGCAGGACCCACACCAGGACCCCCCCCTTCATGGGATTGGTCATGGGACCAGAAGAAAAGAACACTAAAAGTGGGAATGTTATAACAGGAGCTTACTGTTCAATATTTTTCAACTAATTAGAATAACTATTTATAAATTTAGTGTAAACTATGCAAGTTGGATGGTATGAGTTGCATTAAGTCACAAACACAGTTGCTTACAGCTGTGATAGCATCCCATGGATAATAAAAACCATTTCAAATGTAAAATCATAAAGTGCCATGCTTGGTATTTAGTACCTTTCAATAAAAGTATGAATTTACATGCAATGTATTGAAGTCAAATGTACAAGTTTGTTACCAAAAATTGCATGACAACAGTGCTTGAGGCATTGGCAATTTCAATCCACTGGTTTAAAACCTCATCACCTAAAAATATATTGGCCAATCATTGACAAGCCTTTCAGTAACTTTCAAGAAGATTACGATTTAATTCAACATGTCAATGATTTTGAGAAAGCAGCACCACCACAGAGGTTGCTTTTTGAGATAGCAACCTCTATCACGGTTCTTTCTCAAAGAAGCCAGTACATAATAGTAACCAGCCAATTTCTGGTCTAGGAAGGAGTTAATTTTTCTTGTAGGAAACTCTTGATTTTCTGATAAGTAACTCAAGTACACAAGTGGAAAAATAAAGACTAATCTTTTCCCCTGAATTTAAATTTAAAATATTAAAACATATAACAAAAAAAAAGCAATTTAATACTGCAAATGTTTTCATTCAATATACTGGTCTATACATAGGAGTTTTTTTTTTTACCGAGAATTGGATGAGGGTTAATTATGCTTAGCAAACAAATCAAATAGCACTATAAACAAAAACTGAAAGGTAAAATACTATAATGATGTTGAAGGTATCATTACAATCTTTCTACCATCTATATTTGAACATAGAAAAGGGGAGGGGGGAGTGTGCGCGTATGTGTGTGCACGGGCACACATTTGTTTGTTATTTGGTTTTTAGGAGCTAATGCTATACTGCTCCGGGGATATGCGGTGGTCATTCCCTGACCTTTCCGCATCCTCTGTATTTGGTGGTCACGGGCTCGAACCCTGGTCTAATCAAGTAGCATGTGCTATGCACTGCTGCTCCTGCCCACCTGGCTACGGAGGCGCCATGCATGCAATACAAGCAGAATAGGAGGGTGGGTGAAAGCCACAATATACTTATATGGTTCGGTTAGGGGAAGCTAATTCAACCAACAAAATTATTTTTTAAATAACTATTGCCATAGTAAATACAGAAAACCCCCGCTATTCGCGATATCTGTATTCCTGGTTTCGCGGTCGCTGATTTAATTTAAAATGAAACCTAAAAAGATGTGAATTTTAAAGCACCGTGAACATTTTCCGCCATAAAAAAACATGGACGTGGCTAAAATTATCTTTCCCAGTCAAAACAGCGCTCAGTGGGTGGGGGAGAGGGGTGACAAAATTGCGAGCATGTATGGGTCTCACCAATCCTTGTTCAGTATGTGCTATGCACTTGTCATGGAAGCTTTCATCGTTTGCTTTTAATTTATATGCTTATAAATTGAATAAATTTATCAATTTATAAATTGATATGCTTACAAAATTGAGTGTATTAACGGTAGAAAGTGACTTTATTGTAAACAAGTTCTTTCTAACCCGTACAAAAATATGGCTACGAATAACAAGGGAATTGTGAAAAGATCAAAGAAGGTGAGAGATTAGCGAGTAAAATTCAGTTATTAGACTAAATTTCTAATGGTGAAAGTGTCTCCTCAGTGGCAAAACATTATAAAATCAATAAGTCAACGGTATGATCAATCAAGAAATCGGAAGAAAAAATCCGCCGTAGTGTCCGTGAAAACGCGCTAATTGCTTCAAAAATCTGCTCTGTAATTCGTGATGTTAAATTAGAAAAAATGGAAAAAACTTTAAATCTGTGGATAGAAGACCGAACTCAAAACATTTTAGATAGAAAACATTTTAGCGAAGCGAAACAGGTGATAGCACTGACGTGATAAGTTTTTTAGTTAGCAAAGGTTTTCAACAAATGTTTCTTTGTTGAAAGATTTCTTTGACATTTCCAATTAATATTTCATTTAATATTAAATTGTTTCTTATTTTCATTCGATACAGACAGTACATAGTGAAATGCTTGCATTTCACTATGTACTGTCTATGCACATAGTCATATTATGAAAGAACATATAATACATACAAATACAAAATTTTTAGACTAGTTTTTCTTATATATTTCATACTTTGGAACGGAACTGCTTTATTACTATGGGAGCCATAACTCAGTATTCGCAACATTTCTCAGGAACGTAACCCCCGCTATTCGCGGGGGTTTACTGTATAGCATTTTTGGTTTAGTGTTAATCTGACCTAGTGGTATTCAAGCCAAGAAAAAAAAAAAAATCAACTTTGGAAGAAATAGTGGGGACAAGTAAAAAACATTATCATGGAGATACTATGACTTCAAACAAGATCACAGTTCCAGTTAATTTTTGGATTTAATTAGATAACTGCATTGAAGAGGGCAGGGAGGATATCTTTGTGCGTAAGGTGCAGAAGTGTGAAGAAATTAGGCACCAAATCAGCATTCTGATGGACGTTTATGAGAGTTTGAAGAGTAGGGTAGATGCCCTTGAAGGAATTAAAATGGGGGTCCTGTCAAGGTCTCAGCTGCCCTACTCAATGCTGAGCTCACTCTTATGCATCAGACAACACAGTGGCAATCTCCAAGATAGAATGTGCTAATCGCATAGGAGCCAGTTATGGTTCATGATTCTATTGTCAGGGAAACTAGAAATATATTGTACAAGAAGAATAGGTGAAATAGAACCATGGTATGTCTTCCAGGGGCAAGAGTAGATGATGTTGTAGAGCAGATATCATCTTTTAAGTGCACGAAAGGTGACACTGTTGTACACATTGCACTAAATTAATAATAATGATATTAAGAACTTACTTACTGTCTTACTGTTAACGGCAAAAAGTTGCGAGTTAAGACTGAATTTGAAAGTATCTGCAATTCTGCCCAGATACAAGACAGAGTATATGTTGAGAACCTTTTCAATATATTTGGCCCTGGAAAGAACGTACGAGGCTCATGGGGTTTTCTCAGTGTGATCAGTGCTTGTTAATAGGAGAGACTGTTTTTACGGTGATGGGAAACACTTAAATAGAAGGGGTGCAAGAATATTTGCTGATGCAATTAAGGCGACTTGATAAGTGGGTCGGAAAACTGCTAGCATGGGGGGGGGGGGGAAATACACAAACTAAAAATTTAACTAAGGCCACAGGCAGAGGAGAGTGATCCTTGCACTGTTACTATTGGTACATGCAGCAGCCTGGAAAGCAGGGTTCTGGTATTTCAGGACCTGCCATGGGTCATCATGGAACAAATGAATACATAGGCTGTGTTAGGGTAACTAAGAGTAAGAACATGTGCATGTATACTTGCATGTACACTAAAGCTGGAGCACTGTAAACAAATTTGGTCAATTTGAAGTACTGATTAAGTCAACTAATGCATACATTGTAGAAGAAGAGTGTTTCGTTCAGATATAAGTTTGTTTCTTTGTTATTTGGTTTTTAGGAGCATTAGCAACTAAGGCCATATTGCTCTGGGGATATGCGGTGTTCGTTCTGACCTTTCCGTATTTGGCGGTCACGGGCTCGAACCCCGGCCTAATCAAGGTGTGTGCTACACACTGCTGCTCTTGCCCACCTGCCTACGGAGGCACCCCTCAGATATAAGTGATGCTGATTTGAATATGGGGATACAATGTATACAGACAGGATAAGAGAGGTTGAGGTGTTATGCTCATAGTTCAGAAGAATATTAAACCTAATGCATCCAGTTGACTTGGGTGATGAGAGTAATGTTGAGTCAAACAAAATTGAGACTGAGCATGTTATAGACCTAATGACTGACTGTGATGAATATACCAAACAGCTAAACAAGGAAATAGAGTGGGCCAGCAAATCAGAATGTCTCATAATGGACATTCAACAACAACTTTCCAGGTGTTGACCGGAATCGCACACAGGCAAAACTTTTGTTGATTTCTTGGATAACTTTGTACAAACCGCAAATCTGTCCCACAATGGTACATCGTTCCCACACCTGTGGGGGCGACCCCAAAAACTAATATACTCTCATTAATGACTTTTGTGGATCTTGTATGACTATCTACAGCAGCATTTTAGAGAGGCAACAAGAGGAAGCAATACCCTTGATCTGGTGATTCTTCATGCATTGAGAATCTGCAGGTAAAAGACGGGCTGGGTGGCAACGACAATGGGGTACTAATGTTAAACTTAATTAAAGACAGAACTATTGTAAAGGGAAAGGATTTTGCTTTTTAAGGGTGAATACAGAGGTCACTTTTAAAATTATGTGCAGTGGGAACAACTGATGTTTTGTTACCAACAGCAAATTCTAAATGGGAAGGATTTACATAAGTAATCAAAGAAGCTACCAGGCTCTACATACCAACAAATATTGTTCAAGACTTACACCTAAATGGTTGTCAGATGAACCATTGAGACACAGCAGAGAATAAAAGTGCATAGGATGCATATAAATTAGTCTGTAAGCAAGTCACAAAAGGAGATTAAGCAAGCTAAGGCAGATGAGAAGTCTCTAGGGAAGGAGATGGCAAAAGTGAATCAAACTCTGAGGGTCTAAATGACTGTGATAACTAAAATGGAGGAAAAATTGTTGTGGATAGACATTAAAAAAAAGGCACCGGGGGCAAACGGTATCTATCCAATTACATTAGGGGAGGCAGAAAAGGAGGTAAGTGAATCCTTAGCCATAATTATGACAGCATTCTTGGATTTAGGGGAAGTCCCAATGGACTGGAGAAGTGCCAATATATCACCAATTCATAAAGCGGGATCAAAAGCGACATGACTAATTATTTTCTCAGGAAGATAAAATAATATAATCACTGGTTAAAGAAGCAATGCAGAACTATTTGGACAGGCATGCAATTACAGCATGGATTTGTCAGGTGGCGGTCTTGTCTAACCAATCTGATAGGTTACTATGATGTGAAGGAACAGAATTAAAAAAATAATTTTGACATCATATACTTGGATTTAAGGAAGGCTTTTGATACTGTTGCATATAAAAGGCTGCTATACAAACTGGAGCAATATGGCATTAAGTGCAAGTTACTGATAAGGATAAAGGGATAGTTAAAAGGAAGAAGACAATGGTTATTAACTATTCTTCATGGAGTTCCCAGGGTTCAGTGCTGGGTCCATTGTTGTTTTCAATATTTATCATTGATGAAGATATATCAGGCTTTTTTTTTTTTTTTTTTTTTTTGGCTGGTGCAGCATAAGCCATAAGCTTTCTTGCACCATTTGGGCGTTACTAATACTAAAGACGCTCAGTATAAAACACTGATGGATCCAATATCTTTCTATTACAGAAGATTTAGGAGAAGTCCGGTTGGCTTGCCTCCCTAAAATCCACTCATGCACACCTTCTCGATGGTATGCCCTGTTATGTCACTTAGGTTGCAACGAACATGTAGAGTGGTTCTCTTCAAGACGCCTGGTCAGCGTGAAGAGGAAAAGCCCAAACCCTCCAGCATATGACAGCACAACGAAACAAATGGCCCTCAGTCCCCAGAGGCTTTCACTCCCCCTCTTACAGCAGCGAGATGATCAGAGTGGAAGCAGAGGGTGCTAAGAATCTCTGGGTACGACCAGGCTGCCATGCACGGAAACTAAACTTGGCCATAAGATCGCTCATCAGTGAAGACAGGATATTAGAGATGGAAAAGGAACTACAAAATGTGAATTTGGATATCACTGGTTTGGCTGAAACAAGAAGAAATGAATCACTTATAAATTTATCAAGCATAAATCTGCTGTACACCAATGGAAACGGTGAAAGGAGTGAAGGTGGAGTTGGGTTTCTGGTCCATAGAGATATAAAAAACAACATTTTGGAATTCAAAAGTACATCAAGTGTGTCAACTAATAGTCAAGATTTCTAAGAGGTACAAGCTAAAGGTTATAATGATTTATGCGCCAACATCAAGCCATGATGATGAAGAGGTTGAGTCTTCTAGATGAACAGAAAACCCCCTACACTTTATTATGGGGGACTTCAATGCTAAGATTTAAATCAACAGCCATGAGCAGTAATACAGAAAGACAAATGATACTGAAAAACTGAAGAACAGCGATGGTGCACTTATAAATAGCAGAGAAGGGATAATTCAAATAACAGAAGACTACTATAAAGAGTTATACAAGGAGCGAGGGAATGATGACAGCAGTAGGGAAGATGGATCACAAATTAGTAACACGTACAACATACCTGATATCCTTCCTGATGAGGTAGAACATGCATTGATGAAATGAAGAATCAGAAAGCCCCAAGGGAAGATGAAGTTACTGTAGATTTGTTAAAATTGGGAGGAAGACACATGACACAAAAACTGGTAAGACTCTTCACAATATGCATTAGAAAAGGTGTGACGCCAAAGAGTCGAATAATGCAATCATAATTTTGCTGCATAAGAAAGGAGATAAATTGGAAATCATAGACCAATTAGCTTGTTATCCCACATCTACAAGTTGTTCACAAGGGTCATTACTAACACATTAGAAAGATTACTTAATAAGAACCAACCGAAAGAGCAAGCTGGCTTTAGGACAGGATTCTCAACTATGGATCACCTCCTTATATAGGGTAAAAAAATTTCTGTATATCATAGACAAGACACCATGAGCTACTCTTGCAGGCCATCTGCACTGCTCAGAAAACATCATATCTGCCTGCACAATTACTCCCAGGTCCTTTTCATTCTCTATCACTGTCACTGTAGTACCACAGAGTTGATACGTTACTCTGGGGTTACTGTTTCCCATATGTAGTATTTTACATTTGTCAATATTAAACTTCATTTGCCACCTCTCAACCTTTCCAGATCTTGCAACAGCGTACTGTCAGTAGTATCCTTAACAACTATGCCAATCTTCGTATCGTCTGCAAACTTGGATATTAAGCCTGATATACCATCATAAATATTATTTATTAACACAGAAAACAACAATGCATAAATCAGAAGATTTAGAACACTGAACCCTCAGGGACTCCACTAATAACATTAGTCCATGATGAGCAGTGTCCATTGATTACCACTCTGTCTTCTCCCCCTCAACCATTCCTGTATCCATAGCAGCAATTTGCCTCCAATTTGTGCAGCAGTCTTTCATGTGCAACAGTATCAAAAACCTTTCTAAGATCCAAATATATAATATCAAAGTTATTCCCTGCATCCAGTTCTTGTGTCACTGTATCATGGTATCCAATTAAATTGGTCAGGCAGGACTTTCCCTTAGTGTCCAAGCTATAACTAGTCTTGTCTAGATGATCCTGCAGTGTTTCTTTAACCAGTGCCTCAATTAATTTTCCTCGAACATAAGTTAAACTCACAGGTCTATAATTACTTGTGTCAGCCTTTGATCCTCCTTTGTGAATTGGGGTCACATTTGCACATCTCCAGTCTACAGGTACCTCCCCTGAATCCAAAGAAGCTCTCATAATTATGGCTAAGGTTTGCTTACTTCCTTTGCTGCCTCCTTTAATATAACTGAATAGATCCCATCCACCCCAGGTGCCTTTTTTATGTTTATCCTCAACAATTTCTCCTCCACTTTCCTCTCAGTTATTACAAAATCATCTAGCTCACTGCCAGAGCTTACTTCACCTCTGGCATTCCCCTTCCAGAATAACTCCATGTGTGAATGTAGAGGCAAAATACTCATTTAGTTTGTTAGCCACCTGATCAGGATCATCAACAGTTGAACCATCAATATCCAGTGGACCAATCTGATTCATCCCTTTCCTTCTAGAGTTTACATAGATAAAGAACTCTCTTCTGTTTTTCTTTGCATCCTTTGCCAAGGATTTCTCATAATCTGCCTTTGCCTGCATAATCTCCTTTGTGACTTGGTTAGAGACCAGCTTATATCTATAATA
The DNA here is from genome assembly GCF_048544385.1 of Mastigoproctus giganteus. Classification (NCBI taxonomy): domain Eukaryota; kingdom Metazoa; phylum Arthropoda; class Arachnida; order Uropygi; family Thelyphonidae; genus Mastigoproctus; species Mastigoproctus giganteus. The sequence goes on along the minus strand of NC_143586.1, from coordinate 113,482,222 downwards.
GGCTTCCATGTCACCCATTAATTTATATGTATCCCATGCATTTTTCTTCTCTGCCATATGTCTCATTAGTTCATCTGACATACATTTAAGCCTAAACCTTGAACAATATTTCTTAGTTGGTATTTAAAGCCTAGTAGCTTCCAAGATAAATTCTTTGAATGCTTCACGTTTTGAATTTGCTGTTGGTAATATCATCAGTTGGTCCCACTGTATAGAATTTAAACACTGTCTCAGACCATGGTAGTTACCTCTTTGAGTAAATCCCCCTTCAGCACACTATGATCACTGCCACCTAGTGGTTCCTTTATCTGCAGATTCCTAATGAATGAAGAATCACTACTGATAATCAAATCAAGAGTATTGCTCCCTCTAGTTGCTTCCTGAACATGCTGATTTAGAAAACAATCATTCAATAAATCCACAAAAGCCTAGCTAGTGTGTGAGTGACCAACCCACAAATTTCAGTCAATATCTGGGAAAGTAAAATCCCCCATTATAAGACTCTCTGATTTACTGGCCCACTATTTCCCTGTATAGTTTCTTATTATACTCATCAGAGTCATTAGGCCTATAGCACACTCCTAGTCTCAATTTTGATCTCCCAATGCTTATGTCACACCAAACTGACTCGACACTGCACTGTCCAGCCATATCGACTGGCTGTACTTCCTTGGATTTATATGTTTCTTAACCAATAGCATAACCCCTCCTCCCTTCCTATCCTGTCTGTACACATTGTACTCCCCAAATTCTAGTTCTGCCTTCCTTATATCTGTGTGACACCACGTATCTGATATCCCAACAATATCTGCCTTTGATGTTTTGAGCAATACCTCCAATTTATCAAATTTAGATGAATGGCTTTACTTGTACTGCAATGACTCCAAGCAGTCTGAAGTATTCTGCATCTTGTTTTCCAGGCTGCTGCTCATTACAACAGATGCAGTGCAAGAATAAAGAGGAGGATATGTCATATGATCTATGACATATCCCTTTCAATTAACATTTCACTTTTACATAATATATCCATTTGAAATCACCAAGGCATAAGATAGGAGTAGGCAGCTGCAGAATGAGACTGTTTAAGTCTGTGTGGGAAATGTACATCCCAGGTGGCAAATAAATTGAATACTGTTAATAAAAACTCTACTATAAGGTGAATTGCCCCTTCTATGTTGATGGAAAGCAGCATATGTTAAAAAAATGGGGTCTGGTTGCCCAAAAAGGATAGCAATCCCTCCATGAGTAGGTTCATCCTCAGTTCTGTCCTTATGTATAATAAAAGTATTACAATAGGAAGGGTTTTCATTTGCCTTCAAATATGTTGTCTCCTGCAAGCAATATCACATGGCTTATGCTTTTGTAGGAGGGTCTTTACGTCATCATATTTTGTTGGAATCCACAACATTTCCACTGTAGGAATTTAGCCATTATTTTGGCTTAAACTATCCATCAGTTGGCTTCCAGAGTGCTGAGGGTTTAAAAAAGATAAATCCAAAACTGAGCACCAGAGTGCTCAGTCTTGGATTTATCTTTTTTGGGGAAATATGAACACTATCCTGTGTCCATTTCTTCTTCTGCAGAGTTCCAAGACAGAATAGCCTGATACCTCCTTTTTTTTTTTTTTTTTTTTTTTTAATGAACTAGAGCGGTACAGATACTGGAGTGTCAGCTGATTGGTCCATCTATGCAGGTTTTGAGGTTAACATATAGAGTGGGTTGGGAGTGACAGTCATTTCTGTTGGAGTTCGACTGGAACATTTCCCTGCTACCTTCTGAATGCACAAAGGTTTGTTTGTATTTAAAGGTTCCACCAGTCTTCTTGCCTTCTCATATGATAGCCTTAATTCTTTGTAATTCTTTTTCTTTCTCTCTTGCATGCTCACCTGGTTTTGGGAAAGATGCAGAATTGATTGGTGAGTACACAGAAAGGCAACAACATTGGTGAGGGCAACGAAAGGGTGGTCTGACCAAGAAAGACTCAAGTTCTGCAAGTTGCAGTGTCTGGAGACTATGCACCTGCGAGGTGATCTGATTGAGGTGTATAAGGCTTTGAATGGGTTCTGATGGGATTCTTCCTCTTGCTCAGATTGCAAACCTGAGGGGGGTATAAATTCAAATTGAGGAAACACAGTTACAGAATAAATGTGCATAAATTTGCCTTTGGCCAGCAGATAGTTGATTGCTGGAACAAACTTCCATCTGTTGTTGTGGAAGTTGAGAGCTTAAATAATATTTTGATGCGTAAACATCTTTGGCAGCACCTACTAAATTTCGGATGGTAGTAAAATCAATTTGTCACAATTCTGCGACAAAGAAATGATGTCATTTCATAATAAAGAAAAACTGAGTCGGGAGAGAAGATCGTGCAAAGGATCATGGGAGTGATCTTGGATGTGGTCATCCAAAGGATCATGGAAGGTGATCTTGCAGATCTACTAAATTTAGGATGTTAGTAAAATCAATTTGTCACAATTTTGTAACATGGGTATGACATCATTTCCGTTTCATAACAAACAAAAACAGTCAGAAGAGGAGATCATGCAAAGGATCATGGGAGGCGACCTTGGATGTGCTCAGAGCTGGCATAAACCAGCTGGTTGGGGGAAAATGATTATGATTCAGGGCATACCACCTGGGTGGCTTTGGAAGATTGCCCAAAGTATACACTGCACTGATAGCATCAGGAAATATTCTTGCACCCTTTCTATTTAAGTGTACCCCATCCCTGTAGAAGCAGTCTCTCCTGTCAACAAGCACAGTCTAAGCCCAAAAAAATTCTACCCCTTTAGCCTTGCACAATCTCTCCAGGGCCAAATTGATCTATGAGGCTCTCATCATATACTCCCTCCTATCGTATCTGGGCAGAATTGCAGACACTTTCACATTCAACCCTAACTCAACTTTTTTTTTCAACATTGACCTGTACTTGTTGAGTACATCTGCAGATCTCTTACTCTTAATGTCATTGGTTCCAACGTGTACATATTAAAGATCTTTCTGATGACATAGAAAAAGAACTGGTTTGTTGACTGAAACTTTGCAGTGAGTATTCATTGCAGATAGATGAATGCACTGACATTTCAGGATTTGCTGTGCTATTAGTATTTGTCCAATATAGATTTAATGATACTACTGAAGAAGACCTGCTCTTATATGAATCGCTGCAAAGCAACATCAACTACATCAACAATTTTAGCACAATGCATGAAATTAGTTGGGGAAAAGGTATTGTATGTACTGATGGTGCTCAGACAATGATTGGGAAGATGAATGGAACTGTGATGCAAATGTTAAATGTGGCACCACCAAGCACTAACAGTCATTGTGTTCTACACAGACAAGCTCCTTCAGCTAAAAAAATCATTAACTTTGTCAAATCTCAACCACTTCAACTTCAATCCAGATTATTTAAAATTTTGTGCGATGAAATGCGTAGTCAGCATAAAGCGGCTTCTTTTACACACTGAAGTGCCTATCCAGAGGCAAAGCATTTGTGAGACTTGTTGAACTTTGTAGTGAACTACTGGTATTCTTCTCTTCTGGTAACTCAGGATGACATTTTATTGACTGCTTGACAAATTCCTCATGGCAAATGAGACGTGCATATCTTGCAGATATTTTTTTCAAAATTAAATGAAATTAATCTGTCACTACAAGGGAAGAATATGACAAGATAAATAATACCACTCTTATACCAAGTTTGTTTGTTATTTGGTTTTTTGGGAGCATTAGCAACGAAGGCCGTATTGCTCCGGGATATGCGGTGGTCATTCCCTGATCTTTCCGCATCCTCCGTATTTGGTGGTGATGGGCTCAAACCCCGGTCTAATCAAGAAGAGTGCGCTATGCACTGCTGCTCCTTCCCACCTGGCTACAGAGGCACCTTATATACCAGGTGAAATTAATAATATAGTTTATTAAGCTATTTGCCTAAACTACTATACATTAAGGTAACGTTTCAAGTATCTTACTGATACCCATCATCAGATTGTGCTGTTGGGGGATGGGTATCGGTAAGATACCTAACACGTTACTATAACATTACCTTAATGTATAGTAGTTTAGGTGAATAGCTTAATAAACTATATTATTAATTTCACGCAGTACCAAAGTGGTATTATATTTAGTAATCTAAAGCAATCATGTAACATCTTATCCTAACTATATTAAATGTGACAATTTTTAGTACAATGGATAAAATTTCATCCTTTAGAAACTAACTGGAATTCTGGATATCTTCTGTAGAACTAAATAACTTTGACTGCTTCCCCACATTACATGAATTTCTGATAGAAATAATTTCTATGTCTGTGAAGAAGTTTCCATCACAATTTTAAAATACTTACATGACTTGCAGTCATCTTTATTAGAATATTTTCCAAAAACCAATGATAATTCCTGGGTTCGAAATCCATCTATAATTACAACCAAATCAGTCTGCTTCCCTAGGCACGATTACGAAAGCCTAATTGATTTAATTTGACTCTAATTTAAAACAAAAGTTTAAGAAACTTCTGATTAATAATTTTTGGAGTAGCTTAATAGTGGGTAAACATTCAGTGGCACCCGATTGTGGCTAAACATTCAGTTTGAGTATTACTTCATTTTGCTACAACTTACTTTTCCTTACACTGGCTTTTTCTATTATACTGCAAACAAAAACTAAATATAGGAATAAACTTGACCTGACATAAGTATTCAACTTTCCAGCATTATATCTAATATTAAGCGAATTTGTGATTCAAAGACAGAAACACCAATCCCATTAAAATGCAATTAATTTTTTTTTCCTTTAAAAATCATAATTCATGTTGTTTTGGTATGTATTGTATATGACTTTACTTACGTAGACTACAGCTTTAATTTTCAATTGATTTAATTTTTATACGTATATTTTTATTTTGATGTTGTTTTCAAAAATAAAATGCATTTCAGCATTGTGTTTTTTTATTTAAAAACACAATAGCCACAAAAGAATAAGTTTTCTGTAAATATCTGCAACCCAAGTGAAAACACAACTATCATTATTGTTAAAAATTATCAAAGAGCATGTTTTATGGTTTGGTTCTGTTTTGTACCAATATAAAACACAGCCAGCAGACTTTTAAGAAGCACTGACTTTTAAGGACCACAACTTTAAGTGGTCAGGCACAAGTGCTAAAGCACAAAAACTGAGTGAACCAGGTTCAAGTCTGCATGACTGCTAAATACAGTTAATGATCATATTCATTATCAAAAATGATTAAGCAGGCTTTTAAGAAGCACTGTTTAGCCAAGTGGTCATACACAAGTGCTAAAGTGGTCATGTTGAAGTGCACAAATTGAGTGGACCAGGTTCAAAGCCTGCATAACTGCTAAATATAGTTAATGATCATATTCATTATCAAAAATGATTAATGTAAACTCCTCTGATCTAGCTGTCATGCCGGAGTATAAAAACAAGAACATTATCTGGCCTGTATACCATAATTTGGAGGAATATTTGGATAAATCATATATGGAAATCAGTACTCTAGTTGCAAATTAAAGTTGTTTTGGCTTTCACAATTAAAAGAAAAAATGAAAAAAGAAGAATGAACGAATACTCTCCTGCCAATAGTAGAATTATTACTTACTTAACAGTGTAGTTTCTTAACAGTGTAGACAGAAATCCAAATTCATATATAACATTGGATTGCAATAAAACCTCCTGTCTTTTTATATACAACTATAGCTGCTATATTATCTATATCAACCTAGTTCCTAGTTCAATTCACAAATATGTGGTCTCAATTCTATTCTCAATGATGTCCATTTCCACTTGCAGTCTGCCAAACCCCATGTACTTTTTTCTAACAGAATCTCAGTTATCAGTTGATTCAACTACTGCTCATCTCAGCTGCACAAATTATTCGCTGTATGATTCCTTTCGCCTCAAAGGTGGTACTTGTGCATATGTCCGTTCCGATATTCCCTGTCAGACTCTTGATAATTTAGAATCTCCTCTGGCTTAAAATCTCTACCTCATTGTGTCAAATTCATCTGTTGTCTCTACCGTTCTACCAATTCCACTAATCATTTGAAGCTCTTTGACTTGATCCAGTCCAACTTTCCTAACAGTGAGGTAATTTTCCTTGGTGATTTTAATGTTCACAACTCCAGCTGGCTTCCATTTTCTAGTCACACCGACCCAGCTGGTCGAGATGCTGAGGCTTTTGCAATTACTAATGACCTTGCACAGATTGTTCATTTACCTACAAGAATACCGGATAATCCTAATCATACAGCCAACACACTTGATCTTTTTCTCACAAACAACCCAGTTGAAGTGAGTGATCCTTTAGGCACCTCAGATCACAACTTGGTGATTGTCTCTTCTCCAATGGAGCCTTTATATCATGGCTATTCCAAACCTCATGTTGTTTGGCATTACAAGAATGCCAAAATGGGATGACCTGCAAGATTTCTTTTCTTCTTTTCCTTGGATGGATTACTGTTTCAAAACTTCTGATGTAAACATTTGCTCAGATCGTATCAGGAATGGATCGTACCAGATTATTCTTGTAGGAATGGAATCATTTATTCCACACTCCAATTTAAAATCTCGTCTTTTATCTAAACTTTGGTTTTCCAATAAATGTGCTAAGGCTGTTCAAGAAAAGAACGTTGCATGAAGAACATAATTGGTTTGTTTCCAATTACGTTCTTCAGTTTCATTTTCTGCCTACACCAAAGCTCGCAACCATTGTAAAGCAGTTATTAATCAGTCCAAAATAGATTTTGAACAGGCTAAGAGTAGAAAACTTGCTTCTTGCCCTAATGGTAGCCGAGCATTCTGGTCTCTTGTCAAAGCTAATGACCATAACTTTTGCCTATCTTTGCTCCCACCTCTGTCAAAACCAGATGATTCTGTTGTCACTTCAACCAAGGATAAAGCTGACCTGTTAGCATCCCATGTTTCTTCCAACTCATGTACTAATGGTCTTTGTAAAACACCTCCCACCATTCCCAACCCACTCCATTCAATGCCTCCTGTGGTCTTCCGACCACAGGAGGAATCTTGACGAATTTTGACACTAAGAAAACTCCAGGTCCTGATGGTATTTTTCCACTTGTTCTCAAAACCTGTGCTCATGAACTTACTCCTGTTCTTTGCTGCCTTTTTTCACTTTCTTATTCCAAAGGAGTTTTTCCTTCTGCTTGGAAATTTGCTCATATCCAGCCAGTTCCTAATAAGGGTGACAAATCCCTCCCATCCAATTATTGTCCCATTTCAATTACTTCTAATCTTTCTAAAGTAATGGAGAAATCAATTAACCACCAACTCTTAAACTACCTAGAAACCTTCCATCTGATCAACGATCGCCAGTATGAATTCCGTCAGTGTCGATCCACTGGTCATATTCTGGTTTATGTTACCCATTTATGGACAAATTCAATGGAAAAGTTCGGTGAAACACAAGCAGTTGGTTTGACATCTCAAAGGCTTTCGATTGTGTTTGGCATAAAGGTCTTCTAAACAAGCTTCCATCTTATGGTTTGCCAACTGTTTTTTATAATTGGTTATCCAGTTTTCTCTCTGATGGCTCACTGAAGGTAATGGTAGATGGGTCTCTGTCTTCTAACTTCTCTACTAATGCTGGTGTCCCCCAAAGTTCAGTTCTTTTCCTCTTGTATATTAATGACCTTCTTCCATTGACTGGAAATCCTATCCATAGTTTTTCCTATGATAGCACATTGCATTCCACTTACCATTTTAAGGAACCTTGCCCTGCACAATCAGCTTCAACTTCTCGAATATCTGCTACCAATTCCTTAAATGCCAATCTCGAGGTAATTCTCCAGTGAGGCAAAGACAACTTAGTTGATTTCAAATCCTTCTAAACTCAGTCTTGTCTTATATCTCACAACAAGGATTCTTCTGCTCCTATGCTTACCTTTGGTGACACTCCGATTTCTAGGCAAGTTGATATATCTTTTTTGGGGATTACCTTGACTTCTATTCTCTCTCTCTCTCTCTCTCTCTCTCTCTCGGCACAAGCACATTACAAATATTGCTTCCTCTGCATCTAAAAAACTTGGTTTGCTCTTTCGCTCTCGGCGTTACTTTTCTTCCAAACAGCTGTTCACTCTGTACAAATCGCAAATCCGCTCTACCATGGAATATTGTTCCCACATCTGGGGCGGTGTCCCCATAACCTCTCTAGGGCTTCTAGATTCCATTCAGAAGATGGCAGTTAGGTTAATTAATGACTCCTCTCTAACAGTCTCTGCACTCGCTGTCTCATACACGTACTGTTTCTTCTGCGTGCCTTTTCTATAGATACTTCTATGGGCACTGTTCTTCTGAATTGGCTTCTATTATTATGCTCTCTTTCAAAACAGTCCGAACACGTGCCGCCACCAGCCAACATCCATTTACTGTCCAACTTCAAACTCACAGAACCAACTTTTCATCTTCCTTGTTTATTAATTGAACTGCTGTTTTCTGGAACAACCTTCCTTCGCACAAATTTTCCTGAAAATTATAGTCTACAGAAGTTCAAGTCTAATATCAACAAATATCTTCTTTCAGCTTCTCAACCGAAAATCCAAGCACGGTACCAAGTACTATAGGTTCTAACACCTCTCGTGTTTGGGGTTTTCATAAAAAAAAAAAAAAAAAAACATTAGCATTAGCATTAGTAGAGGCATTTGATGCAAGAAAGCTAGCTTATGCAGCATCAGCCAAAAAAAAAAAAAAAAACCCACTTCCACTTCACCCCTCTGTTCGTTCAAAATACCTGTCCAGCTGAGCCTTAAACTTATCTAGGCTATCAACCTCCACCACAAGGGATGGCAGTCTGTTCCACCAACCAACCACCCGCTGGCTAAAGGCAAATTTCCACACGTCTATCCTACATCTGTCTTTCCTCAATTTGAATTTATGCCCTCTCAGGTGATTTTTCTGAGCTAGAGGAAGAATCCCATCAGCATTGAGCATGCTTAAACCATTCAAGGCTTTATACACCTCTATCAGATCACCTCGCTGGTGCCTAGTCTCCAGACACTGTAATTTGCAAAACTTAAGCCTTTCTTCGTAAGAGCACCCCTTTGTTCCATTCACTAATCTTGTTGCCCTTCTCTGTACTCATTGCAGCAGCTCTACATCCTTCTTGAAATGAGGCCTCCAGACCTGTATACAGTACTCTAGGTGTGGCCTGACCATTGCCTTATACAATGGAATAATCACCTCCTTATCCCTGCTGGAAAAATTCCTGTATATCATTGTCAATACTCCATGAGCTACTCTTGCAGCCCGTCTGCACTGCTCAGAGAACTTCATATCTGCCTGCACAATCACCCCCAAGTCCCTTTCATTCCCCAAACCTTCATTAAAAGAATGAAAGCTAATACAGAACTCATAGAATCCTTTGATATAGGTTGATATAGAACTGAAAAGTAATGGAGAAATCAATCCTTTTCAATACCACAGTAAAAGTATCCATCACTGAGAGAGTCACAAACAACTGCTAAAAAGCAACAAATTCACACTTAATGAAACCACACAAAACTGCTTTATCCATTATGCTACTCACTCAACTAATTTCACTGTCCTTAAAATATCCTGATTTCCAATGTCAGTCATTTGAAAAATGACTTAGTGACTTAATTTCTTACTCATTAAATTCTGATGAACATTATAAACAATTCCTGATTGAGACTTACCAAATGATATGAGTTATCATTGGAGATACAAAATTCTAAGCAAATATCATGAATAAACATACATTCAAGAACAGTTTGGATAATGTATAGCAAATTATATTAAAGAATATAATGTGCTTATCTCAATGATTATCCTTCATTAATTTATTTGTAAGCTTTTTGTAATTCAAAGCAAGATTTCATTTTTTAAACACTCCACACAATATCAAAAAATTTTCATATAGGTGGCATGAGTCTCAAAATTGCTTTAAAACATTTCTTTCCATATTACTGAAAGCTGTATAATGAATGATGTATACTCATCAGGTTGAATATGTCTGAAGTGACCCAATTGCTGTAGAGAATTTTGAGGCTCAAAACAGATCTTGGAAGGGAAATTGTTATACCTCTTAAGATCTCCCCCACCATAAAAGTATCTTGTTGGATTTTTAATGTAATCATAAACTCTTAAAATGTGGACAATCTAAAATGTGGACAAATACTGATTGTCCACATTAAGATTATACTATTCTTTCACCCTTAAAAAGAAAAAGCATATGAAAATGTGGTTGTATAACTTTGCTATGTAAATGCCCAGTCACTGAACATTAGCAACATAACCCAACAACTATGATAAATCAATATAATTTCACTGATTGGCCTTTATCAGTACAATATAATCACATAATACACACAGGAATTGCCACAGGGCTGCATGCATGCATACACACAAAGTATATAAAAAGTTTCACTTAATGATGAGAATTATAACAATGATTTCAAAACTTCAAAGTGAACTGGTTAGTAGATACAAAATATAAATCTTTCCTCTTATTCACACAAACGCACACACACACATTGAAACTAAAATTTTTTTCTATTGTGGATATCTCAGCTCTTTTGAAAACTGTGCAAATGGTGTTAAATTTGGAGTCAAAATCTTTTGTAAGGAGAAAATTTTGATTATGTAGGGTAATGAGAAATATCAGAAAATGAATAAAGCACTACAGATGAACACACATACTATATTTTCCGTCATACAAGCATTAATTATTCAGTGAAAACTCAGCCAAATATTTTATTACAGAACAACTGCTGTTCCAATAAAAAAAAAAAAATTAAACTCTCCTGCCAATAGTAGAGTTATTACTTACTGCACATACAGTATACACTTACCAAAATTTTCTAACAGTGTAGACAGAAATCTAAGAATTAAAAACCAAATTCATACAAAACATATCTGGATTGCAATAAATCCTCTTGTCTTTTTAAATACAACTATAGCTGCTATATTAAAAGTTGTACTATGAGATTAAAAAACTTTTCTATTTTACAGGATTGACAATATGATCTTTAAACATTATCCATAAATAGCTGTTATAATAAAAATAGTTCCTCATCATTGTGCTACTTTTACTACACCCATAGATATTTACAAATCACACATTAGTTAAAAGCTCAAAATCATCTTTAGCAAATCATTTTTCAAATAATCACTGGCAGTTGTTTTGATGAAAGAAATTTTCAACTTTCCATACCATTACCAAATTTCAATTACCCAGGGTTTTTTTAATTCAATTTAACATGAAACTGTGTGCACCAGTATTTTGAGTGCATACGTTGAATGAAATAAAAAGATACCCAACTTATAACCTTAAAAACTGGAAAGAAATAATTCAAAACTGGTCACATTTTGATGCTACCTTTATTTTCAATCTGTTATGAACACAACTGCGAATTTTTTTTTTTATATTAAAAACACATTTTTATTATTTAAAATAAATTACCCTCTACAGCACTTTAAGCATTTTTCATCACCTCTCTCATTCAAATAATTTTGAATATTATCTACTTTATTGCCTTCACTGACAGCAAGTGAAATATCAATTGAAAAAGCCATGTGCTTCAAATTGTATTCCAGATACACTATTCTGTAATGTAAAGAGGATGGTACACCAAATCCTGAGTGTGTAAAGACTGGAGACACTGCTATAAAACATAAGGGTTTATACTTCAATAATTGGATGCGAGAGATGCTGCTAGTTTTAAATTCATGTTTTTCAGCACATACATATAATTATCAAGAATAAGCTTAACTTGATCCTGAATTTTTCCTATTTGGGAGGTAATTAAATGAGATTTTCTTCTGAAAATACCAGAATTTTCAGAGGATGAAAAAAAAAAAAAAAAGAAAAAAAAAAAAAAACACACCTCTGATGAATGGAGGTTTCAGCTGTGAGCACCAAATAGCACAAAAAAAAAAAAAAAAAAAAAATTCTTGTTTATATTTTAGCGTGATGACCAGTTCAGAGAGGTTACAATATACAGTAATTGTTAATTGCATTTGGTAATCACATGATGTTGAACCATGGCCCTCTTAAAGAACAGGGCTTCTGCACTTTTGGTCTTGAGCACTTGGCTACATCAGGTCTAAAATCATTTCGGGTCTTGGAGACCGTGCACAACCAGCTACAGGTTAACAAACAAAAAAAACATGAACGGTGATTACCCTTGTTTGGTCCCACACTGTTCTTAGATAACTTGTCTGTCTGCATCTTTTTACAAAGAAAATTAAACTCAACATTCTGCAGGCATTTATAAAAATTTAACGTTTTTCCCCCAGTTAATAAATATTATCTAGTTCACATTTCTTAAATTTGGTTTTAATAATCACAGTAGTTATTTTTTTTAAAAATCCCATTTATTCAATTTAACACTGGTTATAGTCTACTTCCAATGAAAATTTTTTCTTGAAATTTTATTATTAGGTCAAATATATACAAAAGAAAGATTTTCTAACAATACAAATTTAAAAAAAAAAATCCAATCCATTATGGTATACACAAGATGAATGCAAAACTTGTTTTCAGAAATTCATAATGCAGTTATTAACAGAATACTTTCTTGAAATTTCATTAAGAAAACGTTCCATACAATACAGTTTCCTAAAAAACAATCATAACAATGCAAAATTCTTTTGTTAATGAAGGATTATGAAACATTATATCAGTTATTCATAAAAATATGAATGACAGCATTACAATATCTGAATAAATGACTCACAATGAAACTCTGCCATTTGCTTAAAGTTTTACTTCAATACTTCTATTTATTTTAGGCAGAATCAGATATGCCCTCTTGCAACGCCTAATTTTCAAATACATTTATATACAAGGTATGATCAAAAAGTTTAGAGACATATATATCTTGAAATTGTAGCAAACAGAGTTGCAACTTGTCACAGCTTGCTCAGTGACTCATCTAAATATAGTAACATCAATCACTTTATTTATCTGCAGTCTGAATTAGCAAGTGTTGAATAGAAAGTTGTGTTTCATCAAATTTTAAAATGAGTGATTTTACTGCACAGAAAATTTGCATCAAAATTTTTTCAAGTTAGGAAAAATTGAAAGAGAAATCTATAAAATGTTAAAAATAGATTTTGGTGAAGATACTGTGTTGTTCAAAATGACTTTTTTCAGTGTTTGCCAAGTTTAACTAGGGCTGCCTGTCTGTCAAAAATAATCCTCTGTCTGGTTGCCCTTTAATTTCAAAAACTAATGATTTAATCACTTATGTTTATGATCTGATCAGGAATAATTAAAGTTCAATAGCAGTTTTGTATCCACAAAACTGCTATTGAAATAATATTTCTTACGGAATAGATCTATCAATTTTAATTAAACATTTGGAAAGCAATGAGTTTCAGATAAGTTTGTGCCGCACATCCTCACTGATGATCATGGCAAGTTCTCATGCTAGGATCTTCATCATGCTAACACATATAGTAGTGTTGAAAATACAAACATCAATAATCCGAATGAGCCGGCAATTATTTCTTTTTCTATGCTGGTGCTATAAAATGTTACAGTAAGTGCCAGTTATTGTGATCATGTTTCAAATTGAATTTTGATTCTATTAAAAGGCAATTCTAATAAGCCAAAATCAGAGGAATATTATCCATAGGCTATAAAAATGAAGATATAAAGCACAAATTTACACTTTTATTATGTTACCAATTAACAAAATTAAATGATATGTGAAAATCAACAAACAAACAAACTGAATGCTGAATCGACAAATGATCAACAAACTGAATGTTGTCCAAGTTCCAACTCAACTACTCTTGCTGAAAAGATTGAGAGATCTGGCAGCAAAGAAACAAAGTTCAAATATGGTACAGCAAAATAAGTAGTTATTTTCATTAAAGGCCTATACATATGTGTTATTGTGGCTGAAAGTTTCACTTGTTTTGCTACCAATGAATAAAAATACATAGTTTTTATTATATAAAAACAACTTAGTGTTTTTATTTCTAAAGTTATTAAACTTTTTTTTTAGTCTCCAGAATGGTATTTTTCTTAAGTCTGAAAATCCAAACAAATCAGAAGTTGGAACTACCCCTGGTTCAAATTAGTACGGATTGTCGACACTCTACCATACTTTATTTCTTTCTCATCACTCTTCATCATCAGTTTTCAATCCACTGCAGGATGAAGGCCACTCCAGCAACTTTCCAGTTCCTTCTGTTTTGTGCGATGGCCATCCATTTACTACACACAAACTCATGAATTTCATCTGTCCATCTCCGCCTTTGTCTTCCAGGTTTTCTCTTAGCTCCTCTTGGGTACCATTCTGTTATTTTCTTAGTTCATCTGTCATCATGTCTTCGAGCTATGTGTCCTGTCCAGGACCATTTTAGTTCTTTAGTTTTGATAAGAATGTCCTTTACTTGAGTTTGCTGCCTAATCCATGTTTCTCTTCTTATCTAACAGTCTGATTCCCAATATAATTCGTTCCATTCTTCGCTGTGTAGTTCTCGGCTTCTCTTCCATTCTTTAGGTGAGTGCCCAAGTTTCATTTCCATAAGTCATGGTGGGCAGTATACATTGGTTCATTATTTTACGTTTCAGACAAACTGGGATATTGCTCCTCAGTATGTGAATATATTTCCTGAATGCTATCCATCCAAAATTTATTCTTCTCTTGACTTCCAGCCATTTATCATTATTACAGCAATTGACTTGTCCCAGATAAGTATATGCCTCCACCTCTTCAATTACTGCTCCTTCAGTCATTATTTCCCTTTCTGTGGCATACTTGTTCATCATTACTAGTTGTGCATAACTGATTAAGATTTTCCTCTAATTCTTTGGGATCTTGGCTTATGACCACAATGTCATCTGCAAATTGTAACCGTTCACATTGACTCCTTTCTGTGACCAGTCTAATCTTTCTGAAAGTTTCCTCAAGGGCAGCAGTAAACAACTTCGGAGATGTGTCTCCTTGTCAAACCCCTTTCTTGATTTTAAATTTACTACTGTCTTTGTCTAGTCTAATAAAGGAGGTAGCATTCTCATATATTTTCTTCAAAATCATAATATATGGGGTAACTATAAATAAAACTTTATAGTTTTGCATTCTTTAAACTTAACTAAAATTACAACTGTATTATATTTCTCCCATATCAGCTTTTTTTTTTTTTTTTTTTTTTTAAGTCTCTTCCTCCTCCCTCTCAACAATTAATACAATGTTAACGAGTGATGCAAAACAACACGTGCAAAGCATGTATGGACTTTCTAATGCTAACAATACCTCATTAAAACAATGTTTAATTTACGAATTTTAGTTTTCCATACAAACTGTATGGATAAAAAAAAAAAAAAAAAAAAAAAAATCTCATTTCTACATCTTATTTTAATGAAATTGGCTATGAACTAAGAGAAATAAATATAAAATTCCACTAAAACCTGTCCACTGGGAGTTGAGGTATGATAAAGACAAACGAATGTACACATATATACCGGGTGGTTATAAAATAAGTTCCCCTATTCAAGAGACCCTAATGTCAGAACAGTTAGAGAGTCAAATGGGAAATCGGTGGAAATCGGTGGGCATGTCATTTAGGGTATGAGGGAACAATTTGTGGGGAAAAAAATTACTTCAAATTTCTGCCACCTGGAGAGAAATTGGAACGGTAAACATGAGATGGAATAATTAACTTAGAATTAGATTTTAATATCAGAACTTAGATATAGACAGATATTGTTCTATAGACTTTCCTTCACTTCAGATGACATTCTGAAAACAGAGGACTGCATGCGACACAGTTTTGCATAGCATCTCATTGGGGATGTTGGTTACATGCTGTTTAATGCTTATTTTCAAACCGACAATCATCTGTATGCCACCACGGTAAACTCTGTCTTTCAGGTTCCCCGTAACCAGAAATCATGGGATTGAGATCTGTGATCGGGCTGGCCAGAACTGCGGAAAATCTTTAGAAATGATGCAATCATTTCTGAATATTGAACGGATCAGTTCCTTCACTTGTCGACTAACATGGGATGGGGGCACCAACTTGCATGAATGCTACATCTCCAAGCATTGCCTTTCTTGAAGAGTGGGAATAATGTGATCTCTCAGAAGAATGCAGTACCGTGCACTAGTTACCATACACCTTACGGGACATTGAGGTGTAGATGCTTCGAAGAAAAATGGTCCAATTATAAACTCTGCTGTGAATCCACACCATACTGTAACATATGGATTTTGTAGTGGTCTTTCATGCACAGCAGATGGACGAGAAGTTCCCCATATTCAGCAGTTTTGTGCATTAACGGCCCCATGAAGAGTGAAATGTGCCTCATCAGACCACAAGATCATTCAAGCCCATGTATCGTCAAGTTCCATACGAGCCAGAAATCGTAGAGCAAAGTCTATTCGTTGTTGCTGATCACAAGACTTTAGTTCTTGCACTACGTGAATCTTCTACCAGAACCAGTGTAAAATTGTTCGAAGCACTTTACGTACAGTAGCACAAGGAAGGTTCACCTCTCTTGATATACCTCTGGCACTAGTGACTGGTAGTGTTTTGCATTATGACCATTGCAACCACCACTTCATCCACTACCTCCGTTCCGATCTGTGGTCATCCCCTACCTGGAATTACACAACTCCCTGGTCGCTTCAAATTTCTTTATTAGTTTTCAAAGCCCAACTAACATCAAAGGTCCTTTATGTAAACCTTTAAGTTTCTGATATTCACGTAGTGCTGCATTAGCATTACTATTATTCTGATAAAACAGTTTTACTAAAAGAGCACATTCCTTTTTTGTAAGAGCCATAATGGTTATTAATGGTGGCATTGGCTTTTCTGCTTTTATCTAACAGGATTTCATTTGCATAAGCAGCGTATCTTGAAGTAAATGACAACTTTTACATATGTGCAGTGCCGTTTTTCCGAGAGTGGCTGAAATTTGAAATAATTTTTTTTCCTTCTACAGATCACGTCCCTATAACACTAAATGACATATCCACCGATTTTCACAGTGCTAACTCTAACAATATTGACACTAGAGTCTCCTCTAGTGTCAATATGCTGCTAGGTAAGGTGTCAGTGGGACAGACTCAGGTAAATCAGGAGGCAGTGTTAGGTGGGTTAGAAAACTACTAGCTTTGGGGGGGATACATGGACTAACAGTAGCCGCTGGCAGAGGTGAAAGTGATTCTTGCACTGCTTCTATTGGAACGAGCAGCAGACTGGAAAACAAGATGCAGGGCATTTCAGAGACTTCTGGGAGTCACTCAGGTACAAGTAAACACTTGGGTTGTGTATACTTGCATGTACACCAAACCTAGGAGTTTGTTAAATAAATTTGATGAATTTGAGGTGTTGGTCAAAACATCAAAGGTAGATATTGGTGTGATATCAGAGACGTGGGGCCACACAGATATAAGGAAGGCAGAACTGAAATATGGGGAGTACAACGTCTACAGAAAGGATAGACAGGATAGGAAGGGGGGAGGGGTTATGCTATTAGTTAAGAAACACATAAAAACCAAGGAAGTGAAGCCAGTCGACATCGCTGGACAGTGCAGTGTTGAGTTGAAAAGAAGTGACAAAGACAAAGAAGATGAAAAGTTGGTTCTGTGGGTTTGAAGTTGGACAGTAAATGGATGTTGGCTGGTGGCGGCACGTGTTCGGCCTGTTTTGTGAGAGAGAGAGAGAGAGAGAGAGAGAGAGAGAGAGAGAGAGAGAGAGAGAGAGAGAGAGCAGGAATTATAGAAGCCAATTCAGAAGAACAGTGGAAGTATCTGTAGAAGAGGCATGCAGCAAAAACAGTACGTCTATGAGACTGCGAGTGGAGAGACTCTGTTAGAGATGATCATCAATTAACCTAACTGCCCTCTTCTGAATAGAATCAAGAAGCCTGAGAGAGGTTTTAGGCGCACCACCCCAGATGTGGAAACAATATTCCATGGGAGGGCGGATTTGCGATTTATACAGAGTGAGCAGCTGTTTGGAAGAAAAGTAACACTGAGAGTGAAAGAGGAAACCAAGTTTTTTAGATGCAGAGGAAGCAATATTTGTAATGTGCTTGTGCCAAGAGAGATTAGAAGTCAGGGTAATCCCCAAAAGAGATATATCATTTTGCCTAGAAATCGAAGTGTCACTAAAGATAAGCATAGGAGCAGAAGAATCCTTTTTGCGAGATATAAGACAAGACTGAAGAAATGGGTAGCAGATTTTTGAGAAGTTGAAGCTGATTGAGCAGGACAAGGTTTCTCAAAATGTAAAGTGGAATGCAATGTGCTATCATCAGCAAAACTATGGATAGGATTTCCAGTCAATGGAAGAAGGTCATTAATATACAAGAGGAAAAGAGTGGGGGAAAGAACTGAACCTTGGGAGACACCGGCATTAGTGGAGAAGTTAGAAGACAGAGCCTCTATCACCCTCAGTGAGCGATCAGAGAGAAAACTAGATAACCAATTACAAAAAACAGTTGGCAATCCATAAGATGGAAGCTTGTTTAGAAGACCTTTATGCCAAACACGATCGAAAGCCTTGAGTCGAAAGAAAAATGGGATGCTAGTAGGTCAGCTTTATCCTTGGCTGAAGTGACAATAGAACCATCTGGTTTGGACAGAGGTGGGAGCAGAGATGAGCAAAAGTTGTGGCCAATAGCTTTGGCAAGAGACCAGAATGCTCGGCTACCATTAGGGCAAGAAGCAGGTTTTCTATTCTTAGCCTGTTCAAACTCTAGTTTGGACTGATTAATAACTGCTTTACAATTGTTGCGAGCTTTGGTATAGGCAGAAAATGAAACTGGAGAATTAGAAACAAGCCAATTGCGATATGCAACATTCTTCTCTTGAACAGCCTTAGCACATTTATTGGAAAACCAAGGTTTAGATAAAAGACGAGATTTTAAATTGGAGTGTCGGATAAAGAATTTCATTCCTGCAAGAATAATTTCATTGACATGATCTAAGCAAACATTGCCATCAGAAGTTTTGAAACAGTAATCTGACCAAGGAAATGAAGAAAAGAAGTCTCGCAGGTCATCCCATTTTGCATTCTTGTAATGCCAAACAACACAAGGTTCGGAATAGCCGAGATAAATGATGCATTAGAGAAGAGACAATTACAAGTTGTGATCTGAAGTGCCTAATGGACCTCTCACTTCGACCATGTACTTAGAAGGGTTGTTTGTGAGAAAAGATCACGCGTATTGGCTGTATGATTAGGATTGTCCGCTATTCTTGTAGGTAAATGAACAATCTGTGCAAGGTCATTAGTAATTGCAAAAGCCTCAGCATCTCGACCATCTGGGTCGGTGTGACTAGAAAACAGAAGCCAGCTGGAGTTGTGAACATTAAAATCACCAAGAAAAATTACCTCACTGTTAGGAAGGTTGGACTGGAGAAAGTCAAGTTGCAAAGAGAGGAAGTCAAATAGCACCAAGTGATTAGTGGAGTTGGGAGGTTGGGAGAATGGTAGAGACAGATGAATTTGACACAATAAGGTAGAGAGATTTTAAGCCAGAAGATCAAAGAGAGGAGATTCCAAATTGCCAAATCTCTGACAGGGAATATCAGAACGGACATATGCACAAGTACCACCTCTGAGGTGAAAGGAATCATACAGCGAATAATTTGGGGAACTGAGATGAGAAGTAGTTGAACCAATCGATAATTGAGATTCTGTCAGAAAAAGTACATGGGGTTTGTCAGACCGCAAGTGGAAATGGACATTGTCGAGATTAGAATTGAGATCCATTCACGGATATTTGTGAAATGAATTAGGAAGTGCTTGGGAGGTTTAGACCTTTTCGCAGATAAGCTTGCTCTATTAGTTTGAGAATTCATGGTGTATTCAATAGTAAGAAAAAGTGGGTGGGACATACTGTATGAAGTAATGAAAAATTTGGATATGGCATACACATGGTACGAATATACCCAGATCCTTGACATAACGTGGCCTCGACAATGCTCCCCGCATACACACTACTAAGACTTCCTCCAGTCACTATCTGGCAGAGTAGAGGCAGCAAGATTATACACTAGTTGATCTGGAAGCCTCCTAGAGAGTTACCAATAGGTTCGGTCCGGTGTACTAACTAGCGGGCGGCCCTTAACACCGTTTTAGAGCCGTACCCTCGAAATGTGGGGAATATTCTATCTCGCCACGATGTTCTTCATAACCTCAAAAGTCATCAATCATACTGTATGATGCAAGAGATGGGGAAGGGTTAACCGTAACTTAGCTCTAGAGACTAAACATGGGTTCCACCACTTCAGGCCGCCAATAAGCAAAGTGGGGGTATTGCACCGGTTGATGAGAGTCATCTACCACCTAGTACTGCCTTGGTTCACACCTGGGTGGTCACCCACCATTTACTTGTGCATGGAGATTATATCCAGGATTACTAACAGTCCCACCATCATGAAGGTGCAAGCAGAGGATTTGGCTGTCATAGACCATCCAGACTTCGCCGAAATTGGGTCCACTTGACTTGAGTGTCACCCGAATATCAGTTCCATCAGCGTTTTAGACTCCCAGGTAGCAAGTACAGCTTGTCTGGCATATCTGAGAGAATGTCTGTGACAACCTCAAGGACTAAATTTTGGAAGATCTTGGAAGCTACTAGTTGTTACATACCACCTAAGAAATATTGTTCAAGGTTTAAGCCTAAATGGATATCAGATGAACTTATGAGACATCAGGCAGAGAAGAAAAATGCATGGGATAAATATAAATTAATGGGTGACATGGAAGCCTATGATAGATATAAACTGGCCTGTAACCAAGTCAAAGGAGATTATGCAGGCAAAGGCAAATTACGAGAAACTTTTGGCAATGGATGCAAAGAAACACAGCAAAGAGTTCTTTACCTACGTAAAATCTAGAAGGAAAGATGTATCAGATTAGTCCACTGGATTTTGATGGTTCGACTTTTGATGATCCTGCTCAGGTGGCTAACAAACTAAATGAGTATTTTGCATCTACATGCACACATGAGGAGTTATTCAGGGAGGGGAATGCCAGAGGTAAATTAACCTCTAGCAGTGAGCTAGATGATTTTATAATAACTGAGGGAAAAGTGGAGGAGAAATTGCTGAAGATAAACATAAAAAAGGCACCAGGGGTGGATGGGATTTATCCAGTTATATTAAAGGAGGCAGCAAAAGAAGTAAGCAAATCCTTAGTCCTAATTATGAGAGCTTCCTTGGACTCGGGGGAGGTACCCCATGGACTGGAGATGTGCAAATGTGACCCAAATTCAAAGGAGGATCAAAGGGCGACAAGTAATTATACACCTGTTAGTTAAACCTGTTAGTTTAGTTCTGTTCCAGGGAAATTAATGGAGGCACTGATTAAAGAAGCACTGCAGATCATCTAGACAAGACTTCAGTTATAGCTTGAACACAGCATGGTTTTCTTAAGGGGAAGTCTTGTCTGGCCAATTTGATTGGTATTATGATGGAATTGGATAAGGAACTGGATTCAGGGAATAACTTTGATATCATATACAGTAAAACTTCTAACGGACACCTCTCTACAACGGACATTTTTAAATTCCCCAACTCACCTCTATTGGTTTTAATGTGTTTCCAGCTTCTGTCTAGCGGACATTCTCTGTAACGGACGCGAACAGGTAATCTGCACTGTTTCGTTTAGATTAGCACTTAATTTGATCTCCCCATAACGGACTGCGGGAGAGCTCACGTCCCTTTTTCTAGGAACTTTTCTTCCACGTATTGCCTCAATCGTGTGTTTATTTTCTATTTCTGATTCTCTGAATTTTATCAAGGTTTACGTCGCGGTTCTAAACCCTTTTTCAAGAATTTTAAGGCACAGGTAAAACTTCTGATGAATTCGGTGTGTGCAGGGGGTGGGGGGGGAATTTGGTCGGCCTTTCGTCTTTTGAGTGCGAAGAGCACAATGTCTTCTTGTAAACATTTAACTTTATAAGATAAATGTCGAACTCATTAATGCGCATGATCGGCAAAAAAACAGTGTTCGCAATCTCGCTGCAAAATTCAAAATCGGGAAGACGCAGGTAAGCGACATCCTAAAGGAAAAAAAAACGAACTGCTCAAACAATTTTGGCAACACGGAAATGATCAGGTTCAAAAATCATTCCCGAAAACTGTTGGACTTCAAATTGACAATGTTACTTGTGAGTGGTTTTGTCGCACATGTGCTAAAAAAATTCCCATTAATGGGCTATTATTAGGGAAAAGGCTTTGGAGGTTGCGAAATCTATGGGAGTAAATGAGTTCAAAGCTTCTGTGAAATGGCTAGACAAGTTCAAAACTCAGCATAAAATTTCTTGGAAAACCGTAACTGGTGAAGGTGGATCTGTTGATACTGGGGTTGTAACAGAGTGGACCGTCAAATTGGAAGAGTTATGTCATGATTTTGAAGCTAAGGATATTTACAACTGTGATGAAACAGGGTTGTTTTTTAAAGCTCTTCCTGAAAAAACAATGAGTCTAAAAAACGAAAAGTGGCAGGGCGGAAAAATTTCTAAGGAACGTTTGACTGTACTATTGTGTACAAAAATGCTGGGAGACTTTGAACAACCTCTTGTTATAGGAAAACCACAAAATCCTCGTTGTTTCAAAAGCATAAAGTTGAATCTTTTGAATGTTGACTGGAAATCTAATAAAAAAGCGTGGATAACACGAGATATCATGAGCGAATGGAGAAGTCACTTTAACCAAAACATGATTCGTCAAAACAGAAAAATTCTTTTCATAGATAATGCTGCATCTCACCCGCACATTGAATTGTCCAACATTCAAATCCTTTGTCTGCCACCAAACACATCTGCAGTGTGTCAGCCCTTGGATCAAGGGATAATAAAAAAAATTTAAACTTCACTACAGAAAACGTGTTTTAAGACATCTCATTGCAAACATGAACGATGTAACATGTACGAGCGAACTTGCAAAGAAAATCAGCATCCTAGATGCGATTCAATGGATTTCCTCTTCAGTAAACGCAATTAGAAAACAAACTGTCGTGAACTGTTTTGCAAAGTCTGGCTTCTCAAACGCAAAAATTGAAGTTGTGAACAGCAATGTGGAGCACCAAGAAGAACAAGAACTTCAACATCTATTGATAATGTACGATACTTCAGCTACAAGTGACCCTGGCTACAAAGATATAGACTCAAACCTCACTACACAAGATGGTGCTCTAGATATCAACGACATTATCATCGATATTGTTCAAGAAGTTGCTCGTGAGGATCAAGAAATGGAAGGAGGTCATTCTGTCGAAGAACATATTAACGACGAACCACCGATGAAAATGGAAGAAGCGCTCATTGAAATCAATCGTTTAAAAATGTTTTTCGCCGGTGAAGAAGATACTGAAGGACTTTCGATGGTTTCTTCACTCCAAACAAATGTTGAAAACAAAATTATCAGCCGGAACAAGGTGCAGAAGAAAATAAGTGATTACTGTATGTATTTTTCTTAAGATAAAGTCATAATATGCATAGCACAATTGTATGTATATTATTTACAAAAATATTGTGCAAATATTTGTATATAATTTAATTTAATTTTACATTAAACATTTAATGATTTTTCTTTATCTCTTGTGTATATAATTGTATATTATTTACAAAAATATTGTTCAAAATCTGCATATATTTTAATTTAATTTTACATTAAACGTTTAACGATTTTTCTTTCTTTCTTTTTTTTTTCTCCCTCACACTTCTTGTTAGCGGACATTTCTCTGTAACGGACAAATTTTCATTCCCCATGGCTGTCCGTTAAAGGGAAGTTTCACTGTATTTGGATCTTAGAAAGGCTTTTGATACTGTTGCACAAATTGGAGCAGTGTGGCATTTGAAGCAAATTGCTGATATGGATAAAGGGATGTTGAGTGGGAGAAGACTAAGTGGAAATCAATGGACTTATGGGGACTTAGAGGGGAACAGGCATTGTGTGTATCAGACACTCAGTCTAAAACACTGATGGATCCAATAACTTTCTATCTCAGAAGACTTAGGAGAAGTCCAGTTGGGCTTCCTCCCTAAAATCCATTCACACCTATTCGATGGTAAGCCCTGTTACGTCACTTAAGTGGCAACGAATGTGGAGAGTTGTGAGTTTTTGTCAGGATGAAAAGGAAACCACCCAACCCTTCAGCACAACGAAACAAATGGCCCTCAGTCTCCAGCGGCTTTCACTCCCCCTCTTGTGGCAGCATGAGGATCAGAGTGGAAGCAGAGGGTGCTAAGAATCTCTGGGCACGACCAGGCTGCAATGCACAGAAACTAAACTTGGCCTGTTACAACATAAGGTCGCTCATCGGTGAAGACATGATATTAGAGCCGGAAAAGAAAATATGAATTGGAATATCATCAGTGTGGCTGAAACAAGAAAGGAACGAAGGTGGAGTTGCTTTCTGGTCCATAAAGATATAAAAAACAAAATTTTGGAATTCAAAAGTACATCACCAAGGGTGTCAGAACTACTATTCATGATTTCTAAGAGGTACAAGCTAAAGGTTATAATGATTTATGCAGCAACATCAAGCCATGATGATAAAAAGGTTGAAGAAATGTGTACTGAAATTGAGTCTTCTAGATGAGCAGAAACCCACTACACTATCATTATGGGGGACTTCAATGCTAAGGTTGGAAAGAGACAAAACAACACAGAAAGGGGAACTATAAGAAATTTCGAAATTGGTGAAAGAAATGAAAGACTTGTGGAATTTACAGAATCTTGAGGTTTGTCAGTAATGAACACTTTTTTCAAGAAAAGGGTGAACAGAAAATTGACATGGAAGAGCCCAAATGGATTAACAACTAATGAAATTCACTTCATCCTCACTAACAAAAGATAAATCGTGGATGGTGTTACTGTCCCGAACAAAGTAAATGTTTGAAGTGATCACAGATTGGTAAGATAGTATGCTTGAAGCACCAGCACCTTGTTTATGCACCTTGTAGCAAATTACAAAAAAAGTTCAGTTTTAAGTGTTACTGTTACACAACATTGAGAGGCAGTGCTCTGAAACTTGGTATACCTAATTAACTTTTGGCAGAGAATGCAAAACTTTTGGTGTCCAGGGTCAAAAACCTTCACATTTTTTACAATGTGGTCTAAAAC
Source organism: Mastigoproctus giganteus (assembly GCF_048544385.1). NCBI lineage: Eukaryota > Metazoa > Arthropoda > Arachnida > Uropygi > Thelyphonidae > Mastigoproctus > Mastigoproctus giganteus. The sequence continues at coordinate 113,457,124 of NC_143586.1, read as the reverse complement.
CGGCACCAAAAATTTGTTGCAACAAATTTAAGCAAGCCTTTTGAAAGTCATAACTTTGAAATAAAAACCTTTGGTACCTTCTTCTTTGGACATTCCACTTACCAACTGCATGAATTCAGCCTCACTAAATATCAGCTCTTATACTTGTTTTCTGGCTGAGATATTTTCCTTCAAAGATTGAGTCAAATTTTGAAAGTCAGATTTGACTTATCTTAAGGGGCAAATATCTTAATGTGGGGCACCTTCAATTCTCTCATTTTTTCCACCACTGGAAACAGCAGGGTTTCAGCTAGAAGGATCATGGTTTATCTGTTTTGTCTTTCCACTTAAGGTTTAAAATTAAGCCTAAACATCAAGTAGTTTTATGTACCGTACTGTTATTTTGTGAGATCTTTTTTGTTGCAGAACACTTCAATAAATCTGCCTAATGTTTAGAATAATCTAGAAACAGAGTATATTCTAGAATACCCAAGAATTATAGAATATTCTTGAATTCCAAAAAAAAAAAAAAAAAGAAAAAAAAAAAAAAGAAAAAAAAAAAAGAAAAAAAAAAGAAAAAAAAAAAAAAAAAAAAAAAAGAAAAGAAAAAAAAAGGAAAAAAAAAGAAAACAAATAAAAAATTTAAACTCTGAATATTCTAGAATCATACAAAAAAAGCATAAATAGCTGATACAATTGAACCATGCTGTTATTAATGTGTTTTATCTTCATGATTAACAGTTTGTTTATTTTGCTCCTCTATTTTTTATTGTTTGATAATAAAGTTAATTAAGTTTTCATTGCTTGCAGAAACGTCCACTTATTAGTCAGCATGAAACCACAGAATCAGAAGATTTTGCTGGAGATAAGCTGGACTGATCATAAAACAAGGAATCAGATTGATTATATCCTTATGCAGCAAAGGTGGTGTTCCAGTGTAATCACAGCAAACACACTTCCTGGAGATTGTGGCAGTGATCATCAACTACTCTACATCATTCTCAGGCTGAAGATGAAAAAAATTTTTATGCTTGAAATAGGCAATTGTCTTCAAGCTCTATTAGAACTAGACAACAATATGCTGCCTGAGGAAATGTGGGAAAATACAAAAAGCATTATTAAGGATTTAAGGATTCAGCAAATAGACACATTAGAGAAAGGTAAAAAAAAAATCAGGAAGGCTTGGATTACAGAAGCCACTTTTAAACTTATTCAACACAGAAGAACTGCAAAAGCCCATGGTGTACAAGGAAACAAAGAATACCAGGAACTAAGCAAAGTCATCAAGCGTTGTTTAAGCCAGAACAAACAGGATTATATCAATTGAAAGTGTAAAGAAATCGAATACCACAACAAACGAAACAACACTAAAAAGATGTATGATGTTGTTGTTATTTGGTTTTTAGGAGCATTAGCAACTAAGGCCATATTGCTCCGGGGATATGCGGTGGTCATTCCCTGACCTTTCCGCATCCTCATATTTGGTGGTCACGGGCTTGAAGCCCGGTCTAATCAAGAAGCGTGTGCTACGCACTGCTGCTTCCTGCCCACCTGGCTACGGAGGTGCAATGTATGATGTAATTAAGTCCTTAAGACAAAAATTCTGACCAAAACTTAATGTAATTAAGGACTATAAAGGGAAAATTTTAACAGAGGAGAACACAATCAAAGGAAGGTGGGAAGAATACTGTAAGCAGCTCTTCCGAGCACCTACTGGCACAATGATCTGCCACCCCCTTTTCAAGAGTGTGATCATGAACCAGTTCCACTGAAGGAAGAAGTCGAAAAAGCCATCAGAGAACTAACGTGTGGCAAGTCACTTGGAATTGATGATCCAGCGGAATTGATTAAAGCTACAGGTGTGAAGGGCACCGAGTTTTTTCTTAAATTGATTGTAAAAATTTGGGAAACAGGACGATGGCCATCAGATTGGAAGAAATCAATTTTCAATCAAATCAATCCCCGTACCAAAAAAAAGGAGATCCGAAAATTTGCTCAAATTATAAGACTGACTAATTTCTCACACTAGCAAGGTTCTTAAAATCACATTGCCAGAAATGCCAGAAGAGCAAGCAGGTTTCAGAAGTGGTAGAGGAACCAGAGATCAGATCTTAAGCCTACAACTGATTATTGAAAAATGCAAAGAATTCAATGTTCCAGTCATTTTGTGTTTTATAGATTATGCAAAAGCATTTGATTTTATTCAACATGAGAAACTAAGGGAAACAATGACTTATGGGTTTTCCAATCCACGGACTTTTTTCATAATAGGTAACGGTGTCAGGCAGGGCTGTATTTTGTCACCTAACCTTTTTAATCTTTATGCCAAACACATCATGCATGAAGCTTTGGAAGATTTAGAGACTGGCATCAAAATTGGAGGACTGAAGATAAACAACCTTCGTTATGCAGATGATACATGCTAATCTGTAATTCTAAGGAGCATCTTAAAGAAACTCTGAGGAGAGTATGTGAAGCAAGTAAGAAAAAAAGGATTGTTTCTGAATGTGTAAAACTAAAATTATGGTGATTGGTGATAATCTCGATTCTCGTAAAGTGAAGGTTAATGGGCAAGATAGCGAAGAAGTTGATGAATTAGATTACTTAGAGGCAGGAATAAATAAAAATAGTAACTGCTCAAATGATGTAAAGAGACGACACGCAACTGTTAAAACATTGACCCGTAAAGATAAAACTGAGAATCATTGATTCATTCATTTTTCCAGTTGCCACTTATGGATGTGAAGGATGGAATCTGAAAAGAATAGACAGGAAGAAAATTGAGGCATTTGAAATGTGGTGTTACAGGAGAATACAGCATATTTCTTACTTGGATAAAAAAAAACAAATGAGTGGGTATTGAATAAAATTGGCAGGCCTAAATTTCTTCTTCATAGAATCACAACAAGAGAAAAGTTTTTTGATCATATCGTAAGAAGGGAAAACTTTCTGTTGAAGAATATAATGGAAGGAAAAACTGAGGGGGAAGAGGTGCAGAGGAAGACCTGCAACTAGGAAGGATGGGATCAGTGAACTTCTTCTGGGCATGACACTTTGCGATGCTGCTCGTATAGCATATGATCGATGCAGTTGGAGGCAGAACAGCTCCTCAGGGAACTATGTGACTGGAAGAAGATCCTATACACGCAAAACTGGGTTAAAATTATTTAAATAATTTGAATTTGAAGAACAGCAGCTGATAAGTCGACGTTGTGGATTAAAACTGGGTGAAAAAGCAAGTTTGTCTACATCATGAAGCTTTGCTTTTGACAAAATTTGGATTTTTGCAGCGTTCGTGTTGCAATCCTTTCCAGAAGAGAAATCATATGGTGAAAAAAGTTCACAACCAATTGATTTGTCAATGGCAGACTACCTGAAAGACCTAACAAAGGTAGACATAAAACCAGGCCAGAAGCTGTGCCCATCATGCCAAAAAGAGTCTAACAGCCGAAAAGCAGCAATAGGAACATCAACTTCACCTGGATCAGACCACGATGATAAAATGCATGTGACTGAAAGCTTGAACACAAGTTTGATGGCTACTGGTATTTCTCCTCTGAAATTTCAGCGAATGGCTAAGAGAGAGAGACTCACAAGGCTATGCCAAAAGGAAGGCAAGTCAAGTATAAGGTGTAATTGCCAGTAAAACTGCATCTATTGGTGGCTTGGATCCAAATGACATCATGAAGCCAAGTGCTTCATGATGTCATTTAGATCCAAGTGTGGAAACTGCTTAGATTACAATGAGCTGCTAAAAAATTGAAAGAAAAGTTGATGGTATCAAGTCATTCAGAAATACTTCAAATATTAATACTAGCTCCAGTTAGTTGTTCCATAAAGAAAACAATGGAAGAGTTTAGACACTTTTTTAGACACTTGGCCATTGAAAGAATAGCCAAGAAAGCTAGAAAACTTAAAGCAGAAGAAGGAATCATGGCCATACCTTTATTTGCTCAGAAAAAAGCTTTCTGAGCAAATAAAGCAAAAGGTGATCAAATTTTTTTTAAAATGATGAATTTAGTTGGATATGCCCTGGAAAGAAAGATTACATTTCCATTAGAAATGCAGATGGAATAAAAATGCAAAAGCGACTACTACTCAGGAACTTGAAGGAAATGTTTATAAGTCATCGAAACAGAAATGGATCTGACATTGGATTTTCTAAATTGTGTGAGCTTTGACCCAAGTGGTGTGTCACAGTTGGTGCACCAGGAACATATAGGTGGAACAGGACCAGGGTATGTCTGCCAGGGGCAAAGGTTGATGACGTTGTAGAGCGAATATCATCTTTTAAGGGCACAAAAGGTGATATAGTTTTACACGTTGGCACTAATAATATTAAGAGTAGGAGACCGGCAGAATTACTTAACAAGTACAGGTCACTGTTGAACAAAAGCCGAGAATTAGGGTTGAATTTGAAAGTGTCTGCAATTCTGCCCAGACACGATAGGAGGGAGTATATGATGAGAGCCTTGTCGATCAATTCGGCCCTGGAAAGATTGTGCAAGGCTCAAGGGGTAGAATTTTTTTCAGTCTGGACTGTACTTCTTAACAGGAGAGATTGCTTCTACAGGGATGGGATACACTTAAATAGAAAGGGTGCAAGAATATTTGCTGATGCTATCGAGGCAGTGTTAGGTGGGTCGAAAAACTGCTAGCTTGGGGGGAGACAAAGACCAATAGATTGACAGTAGCCACTGGCAGAGGTGAAAGAGATTCTTGCACTGCTTCTATTAGAATGAGCAGAAGCCTGAAAAACAAGATGCATGGTATTTCAGAGACTGCTGGGAGACATTGCGGTACAAGTAAACACATGGGTAGTGTTAGGGTAGCTAAGAATAGAAACAGGTGCAGGTATACTTGCGTGTACACCAATGCTAGGAGTTTAGTAAATAAATTTGATGAATTTGAGGTATTGCTCAAAACATCGAAGGCAGATATTGTTGGGATATCAGAGACGTGGTGTCACACAGATATAAGGGATGCGGAACTGCAATTTGGGGAGTACAACGTCTACAGAAAGGATAGACAGGATAGGAAGGGGGGAGGTGTTATGCTATTAGTTAAGAAACACATAAAAACCAAGGAAGTGAAGCCAGTCGACATTGCTGGACAGTGCAGTGTGGTCAGTTTGGTGTGACATAAACATTGGGAGATCAAAATTGAGAGTAGGAGTGTGCTATAGGCCTAATGACTCTGATGAGTATAATAAGGAACTGTACAGGGAAATAGAGTGGGCCAGTAAATCAGAGTGTCTTATAATGGGAGATTTTAATTTCCCAGATATTGACTGGATTTTGGGGGCTGGTTACTCACACACTAGCAGGGCTTTTGTGGATTTATTGGATGATTGTTTTCTACATCAGCATGTTCGGGAGGCAACTAGAGGGAGTAATACTCTTGATTTGATTATCAGCAGTGATTCTTCATGCATTAAGAATGTGCAGATAAATGAACCACTAGGTGGCAGTGATCACAGTGTGCTGAAGTGGGATTTACTCAAAGAGGTAACTATCATTAGGGGTAAAGGGAAGGGTTATTGCTTCCGTAAAGGCGACTACGATGGACTGAGACAGTATTTAAATTCTATACAGTGGGACCAACTGATGATGTTACCAACAGCAAATTCAAAATGGGAAGCATTCAAAGAACTTATCTTGGAAGCTACTAGGCTTTACATACCAACTAAGAAATATTGTTCAAGGTTTAGGCCAAAATGGATGTCAGATGAACTAATGAGGCAATATGGCAGAGAAGAAAAATGCATGGGATACATACAAATTAACACATGACACAGAAGCCTATGATAGATACAAGTTGATATGCAACCAAGTTACAAAGGAGGTTAGGCAGGCGAAGGCAGATTACGAGAAATCCTTGACAAGGGATGCAAAGAAAAACAGCAAAGAGTTCTTTACTTATGTAAACTCTAGAAGGAAGGGGATGAATCAGATTGGTCCACTTGATATTGATCGGTCAAGTGTTGATGATCCTGCTCAGGTAGCTAACAAACTAAATGAATATTTTGCATCGACATTCACACATGAGGAGGTATTCAGCGAGGGGAATGCCAGAGGTGTATTCAACTCTAGCAGTAAGCTACAGAATCTTGAAATAACTGGGAGTAAAGTGGAGGAGAAACTGTTGAAGAAAAACACAAGAAAGGCACCCGGGGCGGATGGGATCTATCCAGTTATATTAAAGGAGGCAGCAAAGGAAGTAAGCAAACCCTTAGCCATAATTATGAGAGCTTCCTTGGACTCAGGGGAGGTACCCATAGACTGGAAATGTGAAAATGTGACCCCAATTCACAAAGGAGGATCAAAGGCTGACACAAGTAATTATAGACCTGTGAGCTTAACTTCTGTTCCAGGAAAATTAATGGAGGCACTGGTTAAAGAAGCACTGCAGGATCAGTTAGACAAGACTTATAGCTCAGACACAGCATGGTTTTGTTAAGGGGAAGTCTTGCCTGACCAACTTGATTGGATACTATGATGCAGTCACAAAAGAACTGGATGCAGGGAATAACTTTGATATTATATACTTGGATCTTAGAAAGCCTTTTGATACTGTTGCACATGGAAGACTGCTACACAAATTGGAGCAGTGTGACATTGGAGGAAAATTGCTGCTATGGATAAAGGGGTGGTTGAGGGGGAGAAGACAGAGAGTGGTAATCAATGGACACTGCTCATCGTGGACTAATGTTATTAATGGAGTCCCTCAGGGCTCAGTGTTGGGTCCATTGTTTTCTGTATTTATAAATGATATTTATGATGGTATATCGGGCTCAATGTCCAAGTTTGCAGACGATACAAAGGTTGGCAGGGTTGTCAAGGACACTACTGACACTATGCTGCTGCAACAGGATCTGGAAAGGTTGAGCAGATGGGCTGAGAGGTGGCAAATGAAGTTTAACATTGACAAATGTAAAGTACTACACATGGGAAACAGCAAACCCAGAGCAACGTATCAACTCTGTGGTACAACACTGACAATGGTAGAGAATGAAAGGGACTTGGGGGTGGTTGTGCAGGCAGATATGAAGTTCTCTGAGCAGTGCAGACGGGCTGCAAGAGTAGCTCATGGAGTATTGTCAATGATATACAGGAATTTTTCCAGCAGGGATAAGGAGGTGATTATTCCATTGTATAAAGCGATGGTCAGGCCACACCTAGAGTACTGTATACAGGTCTGGAGGCCTCATTTCAAGAAGGATGTAGAGCTGCTGGAACGAGTACAGAGAAGGGCAACAAGATTAGTGAATGGAACAAAGGGGTGCTGTTACGAAGAAAGGCTTAAGTTTTGTAAATTACAGTGTCTGGAGACTAGGCACCAGCGAGGTGATCTGATAGAGGTGTATAAAGCCTTGAATGGTTTAAGCATGCTCAATGCTGATGGGATTCTTCCTCTAGCTCAGAAAAATCACCTGAGTGGGCATAAATTCAAATTGAGGAAAGACAGATGTAGGATAGACATGCGGAAATTTGCCTTTAGCCAGTGGGTGGTTGGTTGGTGGAACAGACTTCCATCCCTTGTGGTGGAGGTTGATAGCCTAAATAAGTTTAAGGCTCAGCTGGACAGGTATTTTGAACGAACAGAGGGGTGAAGTGGAAGTGGGTTTTTTTTTTTTTTTTTGGCTGATGCTACATAAGCTTGCTTTCTTGCATCAAATGCCTCTACTAATGCTAATGCTTTCTGTATTTCTGTATTCTGTATGTGTATGCACAATCCATCAAAATGTCAAGTTAATGCTAACATCAAGTCCTACTGAATGTAATTACAAGGTTCTCATTGGTAAAACAGTCTGTGATTTGGAGTCAAAAGATTGTATGCTTCATCAGTGTGAAAAATGTCCAGGAAAAAGGTTTCTAGGGAATATTTTTGAAAACAATGAACCAGAAGATATTATTGAATTCAAGCAATGGATACACACTGATACAAACATCAAAGCTACCATTTGAAGTCAACAAAGGAAAGCCTAAATTCAGTCTAAAGTCTATATTCACGAGAATTGGTCATCTTGATGGATTTTGCAGAAAATTATTCATTTGTTGTGCAAGATGCTGTTCAAGGGTTCCACTGGGAAAATAGCCAGGCTACATTGCATCCATTTGTCATTTATTACAAGGATGTTGAACTTCAGAATATAAGTTTCTGCATAATCAATGACTGCCTTAGACATGATAATTGCAGCGCATGTTTTTCTAACCAACTTAATTGAATATTTGAAGTTTCATGACAGAAATCAGGCACATTTACTACTTCAGTAATGGTTCTGCAACTCAATACAAGAAATTCAAAAATTTTATTAACTTGTGTCATCATCAGAAGGATTTTGATATCAGTGCTGAATGGAATTTCTTTGGCTTGTTTGTTTGTTTGTTTTGGTTTTATTGGCGCATTAGCTACTAAGGCTATAATGCGCCAAGACCATGTCATTAATAAAAATTTAAACTTTCAGTGACCTAACTAGTTAGGTCACCATGTCAAAATAAATAATAACAAAAGTATAAAATATAAATCAATAGAAAAGAACGATAAAATGTAAATTTTATATGGCAGTAAAAATGTTTATTGATTTTAAAAAGCTAAAAACAGCAGACACATGGTCGGTCATTGTCAGATAAAATCTGACTGAGTGTATAAGGCTCAGCCAGATGACTAAAAACGGTAAAGTATAAATCACGTTCGTGTCTAAAACGTGGACATACGGTTAAAATGTGATGAATAGATAAAACGGTGTCGCATTGCTCGCACATAGGACAGTCATCTGCCCTCAGCAGAAAAGAATGTGTAAGATGACTGTGTCCTATGCGGAGACGAGCTAGAACAACTTCCTCCTTACGATTCCTGCGCAGACAAGACTGCCACGGTTCAATTACAGGCTTTATACGATATAATTTATTCGCAGTCTGTCTATTCCACGAGTCCTGCCATTGGGAGTGTATGTTTTGATGTATTATTTGCCTGTAGTCTGTATAAGGGACTAACAGGCAACGGTTATTATTGGGAATTGCTGATTTGGCTGCGGCGTCGGCCAAATCATTTCCCCTAATCCCAATGTGGCTCGGAATCCAGCAGAAGCGGATGTCATATTCACGATCATGGAGAACGTGAATCTTCTGCTGAATGCTAGACAGAACTGGATGGGGATTATACCTCACAGATATTACAGCCTGTAACATGCTAAGAGAGTCGGAATATAAAATGAACCGTTGGTATTGGCATTTACTAATATGATCCAAGGCTAACTCTACAGCGTGCAGCTCTGCAGTAAATATGCTGCATTCAGAGGGAATCTGCTCTGATATAGTGCTGTCTGTAAAGACAGCAGCAGAGCCCACATATGATTCCGACTTCGAGCCGTCTGTGTAGACTGGCGCGAAGTCGGAATATTCAGTTCGGTGTGCTGAATGAAGCTGCAGGTAGACGCATGATGGAGTGTCCGACTTTCCCCAGTTTCTAAGCGACAAGTCGCATCCCGGGACACGAGCATGCCAGGGTGGAAAGGGTTGCTTGGATGTTTGGGCAACCTTGTCTACCTTGATATTGAGTTCGTTGAGTAGCTCTTGGACACGAATACCAAAAGGACGATTGGCAGTCTTACGGGTGTTGTACAAGTTTTTCCATCGTGGCTCAAAAACGAAGGGCCACGTAGGATGGTCTGGCAGGGATTTCAGTTTTAAAGCGTACTTTAAAGACAACTGCTTTAGTCGAAACGATAACGGTGGTTCGTTTGCTTCGACGTATAAACTCTGGACAGGAGATGTTCGAAATGCTCCAGTAGCAATACGTATAGCCTGATGATGGACAGGATCCAGCCATCGAAGTACACTGTCTCTGGCTGAAGAATATACTTGGGACCCATAATCTAATTTGGATCGCACAAGTGCACGGTAAAGCCGTAAAAGGGTGCATCGGTCTGCACCCCAGGATAAGGAGGACAGCGAGCGGAGCATATTAAGGGCTCTTGTGCACTTTGTGCGGAGTTGGCGAATGTGATCCAAAAAGGTCAATTTTTTTATTGAATATGAGTCCCAAGAATTTTGTGTTCGCTGCTACTGGAATAGCATTTTGTCCGAGCCTTAATTCAGGTTCAGGATGAAGATTACGCTTGCGGCAAAAGTGTACGCAAACGGTCTTCTCCGGCGAGAACCTGAAGCCATTAGCAAGCGCCCAGGAATTCAGACTATTGATGGCTTTCTGTAGTTGTCTTTCAATAACCCTCATGTTGCATGACTGGCAAAAAATGCTAAAGTCATCAACATAGAGGGCACTGTTTACAGTTGGAGGAAGTTGTTCTGTGATGGAATTTATTTTGATGGCAAAAAGCGTGACACTTAATACTGATCCTTGTGGTACTCCCTCCTCTTGGTCAAAGGAGCGAGAGAGTGAGGATCCCACACGAACTTGGAACGATCGTTTGGCGAGAAAGTTTTGGATAAAAAAGGGGAGCTGCCCTCTAAGGCCTAGGTTATGTAAATCTTTTAAAATGCCAAATCTCCAAGTTGTGTCATACGCTTTTTCCAAGTCAAAGAACACCGACACCAAGTGTTCGCGTTTTAGGAAAGCATCCCGGATGGATGTTTCCATTCTAATAAGATGGTCCAAAGTGGACCGGTTCCTTCGGAAGCCGCACTGGATGTTGGAGAGAAGGTCGTTTGATTCAAGATACCAAATTAAACGTGAATTAACCATTCTCTCCAGGATTTTGCACAGACAGCTAGTCAGAGCAATAGGGCGATAATTGTTGGTGACTTTTGGATCCTTTCCTGGCTTAGGAAAGGCAAGAACGATAGCCTTTCGCCAGGAGTCCGGAAACTGCCCTTCAGTAAAGATTCTGTTATACAGAAGGAGCAGACAATCCATAGATTTTGATGAAAGATGTTTAATCATTTCATAATGGATGCCATCTGGTCCAACGGCACTTGCTTTGGAAAGAGCGAGGGCCCTTTTCAGTTCCAGAATAGTGAAATCCCCGTTGTAGGGATAAATACTCTTAGATTTAAAGTTAAGTGCCTGTTTTTCGATTTTATATTTCAGGACCAGAAACTCTGGGGAATACGAAGATGTTGCAGAGATCTTGGAGAATGTTTCCCCAAGAGAATTAGCTATTGCAGTTGGATCTGCAATAGCGCATCCATTATAATCTAGGATTGAAGAAGGGTGGGATGTATATTTTCCCTTCATTTTCCGGATTTTATCCCAGACTACCTTAGAGTTGGTAGACTGGTTAATAGATGATGTAAAACGGATCCACGATTCCTTTTGACTCTGACGACGGATGTAACGTGCTTTGCCTCGTGCACGTTTGAAGGCTATATGGTTGTTCGTGGTAGGATATCGGCGAAATATCCCCCACGCTTTGTTTTGAGCCTTTTTTGCTGCTGTGCATTGTGAATTCCACCAAGGTTTAGGAAATGGTGGAAACCGGGCTGATGTTTTTGGGACAACATTAGCAGCTGCTTGGACAATATTTTCTGTGATGTACTTAACTGCATCATTGATAGGCTCTTGACTGACTGTACTAAGATCAAAATTTGCCTGGTGTTGGAAGGCAGTCCAGTCAGCCTGATCAATCTTCCACCGTGGTAGCCTGAAGGGAAGACATGGTCTCCCACTGTGTAGCAAGGTTATCACGGGGAAGTGATCACTACCGTGTGGATTCTCCTCCACTTCCCAGGTGAGTGAAGGGAGTAGAGAAGGGGAGCAGATAGAGAGATCAATGGCAGAAAAAGTACGGGTAGGCATGTGGAAAAAGGTGTTTGTTCCAGTATTTAGAAGGGAAAGGTCATTGTCATTGAGCATATGCTCTATGACTCGTCCCCTTCCATTGATGTTAGCACTACCCCACAGGGTGTTATGTCCATTAAAATCCCCAAGAAGTAAGAAAGGGGGAGGCAGCTGCGCTAGAAGATCATCAAGGTCTGCCTGGGAGATGTCAGTCCCAGGTGGCAAATAAATAGAGCATACAGTTAATAAGAATCCCACTAAAAGGCGAATTGCAACAGCCTCTATGCTGGTTGTAATTAGCAAGGGCTGCACTGGGGTCTGGTTACCCACAAGGATAGCCACTCCCCCATGTACAGAGCCATCCGCAATTCTATCCTTTCGGAAAACTGTGATGTTGTGCATGGTGGGATCATCATTTGCCTTTAAATATGTCTCCTGCAAGCAAAAGCAAACTGGCTCGTGCTTTTGCAGGAGGGCCTTGATGTCATCTATATTTCGCCGGAATCCACGACAATTCCATTGTAGGAATTTAGCCATTATTTTGGCTTGGTGGGTCCATCAGGCGGCTTCCGAGGTGCTGAGGGCTTACTTTTATCAGTCTTGGATTTATCTTTTTTGGGGAAGAATGGACGCTGTCCCGTGTCCATTTCCTCCTCCGCAAAGAGTTCCAAGACAGAATCATCGGGTACCTCCTTCTGCTCTACATCCATCTTTTCTTGGGTACTAGGGGGGACTTCCCCTTTTTTATTCTTTTCTTTCGCAGTTACCTTTGGAACTTGTGGAGCATTAGGAGGTACCGATATAGGAATGGCAGCTGATTGGTCCTTTTGTGCAGGTTTTTGAGAACTTAATAGATACCGCGCGATGGGAGTGAAAGACTCCTTTGGAGGAATGGTCATGTCCGTCTGAGTTCCGACGGAACATCTCCCTGCTACCTTCTGGGCGTAGGTAGGTTTGTTGATATTCAGGGGTTTGACCGGTTTCCTTGCTTCCTGGTATGATATGTTAAGCTCTGCCTTCAGCCGTTGAATCTCTTTTTCTTCTTTCCACCTCTGGCATGCTCGTGAGTAGGCGGGGTGTTCGCCTTCACAGTTAATACAGGTGGGTTTTGTGGCTGAACATGCTGTTGTTTCGTGGTCTTTTGCACCGCATCGAGCGCATGCAAGGACTCCACGGCAGGCCATTTGAGAATGTCCATACTTCTGGCACTTAAAGCACCGTAAAGGGTTGGGAACGTATGGACGCACTGAACAGTTGATGTATCCAGCTTTAATCTCGTCAGGAGGTTTAGGAGTGTTAAAAGTCAGGATAACGCTCCTGGTTTTAACAATTTTTCCATCCCTTCGCGCAGTGATACTCTTGACGGCAATGACTCCCTGTGGTTTTAATTCGGAGCAGATTTCCTCCTCATATACGTCAAGAAGGTCCCACTCCGAAATGACAACTCTAGAATAATTGAGTGTTCTGTGTGGTGTCACTGTTATAGGGATTCCTCCGATTGATGTTACTCGGAGTAGATGTTCGGATTGCCTGTCATTTTTAGTTTCAATTAAGAGGTCTCCAGAGCGGAGCCTCTTAACTGATTTGGGAGAACCTACTAACCCATCTAACCCTTTCTGAATAAAAAAGGGCGACATTTTACCAATCGGTTTTTCAGTGGTAGAATGCATAATAAAAAATCTTGGGACAGGCCCTGATGATGGTGTTTCCGTTCGCTGCCTCTTTGTTGCAATAATATTATCTGCCTCTCCGTCTAATTTTTCAGATAGGGACCGGGTTGGGGCCCCTGAAGAAGTAGGTTTATCAGGATTCATGAAGTTTATTTAGTTGTTCAGTGCCCGGGCTCCCCACCCACCACGGAGCCCAAAGGGACGCCCACTACCCGGCATGCAATAAACGCGCTCGGGAGTGGGACGCCAGGGCTACCCAGACACTATACCCGCACCGCTGCCAGCCTGAATCCTGTCCCTCGGACCATGAGGGTAGGGGCGTGGCATTGACACGGTTGACCCTCGCAGGCGAACCTACTAGCCGATTGATCCTAGCCGGGCCTTCCAGGACCACCCGTCTTGTCGAAGCAGGGGCCAAAGTGGTGTATTGAAGCTGGGCCCCTCAACCACCAGGATCCCCCTTTCCGAATTTCCACGGGTCGCAGCGCACGGCAAACACGCCGGATTCCATTGATGTAAGCCTGGAACCTGGGCTGTGGGCGTTGGATCCCAGTGATGCTAGTCTGGAAGTCCAGCAGCGTCACTGGGAGGTCCCCTCACCACGTACAGGTGCCCACGTCGAGGGGCTTTCTTTGGCACTAGCCATGGCACGTCACCATATGATGGAATTGGTGGAACAATAAAATGATTGACAGCACATGCAAGTCTTCAATGCCCAATTGAAAACCAAATCCTGACACCAAGAAACATGTTTGAATTTTGTGACAAGCATATGACTGGAATAAAATTCTGCTTTGTTTCTAAAGAGGAAATTGAGCAAGTAAGCCATTTCAAGAGAAAAGATTCATAAACAGAGTATCAAATGACACACCATCATTTGTAGCTCATATAGATCAGATTAGTGAACCAATATTCAATATGTGTCAATTGTTAATTTACAACCTGGCCAATACATTGCCTGTATTTATGACAATAATTGGTGGATTGGAAAAATTTGTGAAATTTCATTTGAAGAACATGATGTATTGATAAATTTCATGCATCCTCATGGAGCAGCTCGCTCATTTCACTGGCCTGCTAGACAAGATGTCTGCTGGATTCCTGAACAACAAATTATTGCCAATCTTCCAGCTCCAAAAACAACACATAGCTTGCCTGAAGTAGTGATATCAACCATCAATGAAAATTCCAGTCCATTACGAAGCAGTGATTCAATATCTTCACACTCACTTGCTTATTTCAAATTGTATTGTGTTTTAAATAAATTTTGTTGCAGTTAACTTCTTTCAAGCTTAGAAACCAATAGAACATCATCTTTAAGACCACTTTTCAGGCTTGGGAACTTACACTAAAGAAACCCATGCAATTTCTTTTCTTTTCTTGCCATTTGCACCCCCATTGTAAAAAATACAGATCTTTTTGTGCACTGGCAATATATCCTTTCTCCTTAAACCAAAGGGCAGAGTAACTGCAGAAAATTTCACTCTTGTAAATGCAATAGTTCTGTCCTTATTGAGATGTGACACTTCACAATCAAATAAGTATGTAAATATTATTGTGGAAAATGTAAAATGTTTAAGACCATTTTTTAGGCCTTAAATAGCAAGAAAACTAAAAAACCACAATTCTTGTTGCTTAAAACCTGCTCTTTCCAATGGTGGCAAAAACTAGAGAATTGAAGGTGTCCCACATTAAGATATTTTCCCTTAAGATAGGTCAAATTCTGACTTTCAAATTTTGAGTCTATCTTTGAAAGAAAATAGCTGAGCCAGCAAACAAGAATAAAAGCTCATATTTAGTTAGGCTGAATTCATACAATGTTAAATGGAATGCCCAAAGAAGAAGGTACCAAAGGTTTTTATTTCAAAGTTATGACATTCAAAAGTCTTGCTTAAATTTGTTGCAACAAATTTTTGGTGCCAGTTTTAGACTGCATTGTAAAAGATGTAAAGGTTTTTGAGCCTGGACACCAAGTTTTGCATTCTCTGCCAAAAGTTAACTAGGTATACCAAGTTTCAGGGGAATTGCCTCTCAATGTTGTGCAACAGTAACTCTTAAAACTAAAAAAAAATGTTGTGATTTGCCCTGCATAACACAAGTGCTCCACAAAAAAGGTACTGGTGCCTCAAGCATTCTATAATTTGAACTAAATTTTTGCACAGCTTCTTTGGAAACCTGTTTAAACATCTACACCAAGTTTCAACAAAATTGAAGATGGTCAAGCAAGGACCATCTTCAAAATTAGGCCACTTGACATGGAATAACTAAAATGATTGAAGGCAGTGCTGCCAAAATGTGAAGATTTAGTTTACTAACTCCCAGCATTTACTCCTAACTAAATACATTCAATAATAAAAATTCTCAACATCAACTACAAATTCACGACATTAACTTAAGTGATTTGAGAAAAAAATGAATAAACATTTCTAAAATCAGCATAAAAAAACTGAGTTAAAAACAGCTATTGGTTTACAATCATTGAAAACCATGCAAAAGCAGTGTTATCAGCAAACACAGAGTAAATACAAACTAGTTGACAATCATGTTACTAAAAATGGTAGGCCAGCAGACTAAGAATCTTGATTGAGGTCACTGACTAAGAAAAGAGATAAGCTGGCTGAAGGCACTTTCTGCAATCATCCTTCGTCATTCTGAATTTATGCCAACTCATGCATGTAGTCTGAGCAAGAGGAAGGATGACATTACACCCCAGGCGCCTCTGTAGCCAGGTGGGCAGGAGTGGCAGTGCGAAGCACACGTTTCTTGATTAGACTGGGGTTCGAGCCCGTGACGGAGGATGCGGAAAGATCAGGGAATCACCACCGCATATATATGTGGCCTTAGTTGCTAATGCTCCTAAAAAACCAAATAACAACAACAATAACAACATTACACTGGAGCTTACTCACTTTTCCACTATATATGAATGGCATAACCACTGAAGGATCCTGTTCTGACTAGTTGGTAATAGTAATCGCCATATAGCATTAGCATAGGCATTTGATGCAAGAAAGCAAGCTTATGCAGCATCAGGCAAAAAAAAAAAATAAATAAAAAATATTCACTTCCACTTCACCCCTCTGTTCATTCGAAATAGTGCAAGGAAGCTGCAGCCTTTTGCTGCACTGGCAAAAAAAAAAAAAAAAAGAAAGCACGAAGTAGATAAGAAAATACAAATTATACATATCTCTCCTTATACAGGTCCACAGACCTTTGAATTTGTGCAAACTATCAGCCTCAAATATCTGCAAGGACAACTTGTTACAGCAATCAAGAAACTGCTGGCTAAAAGAAAACTTCCTACAATTTAATCTATACCTCAACCCCTAAATTTGAAGTAATAGCCGCTAGTTCTGGAATTATTTATGAGTGAAAATTACACCTTCAATCATTTTACTAATCCCTCTCAGTGCCATAAAAATATGGCACTGAAGTCTAAATGCCTGAATCAGATCACCTCTGAGGTGCCTGGCTGCCAAGCTCTACAGCCCACATAATTAGTCTTTCCTCTTACAGTTGTCCTTTTGCCAATCTCACCACTGCTTGTCTTTGGACCCTCTCACAAAGCTCAATGTCACTTTTTTTTAGATGAGGTCTCCATAATTGAACACAGTATTCCAAATATCTTACAATTTCCTTATACAGTGGGTTTATGACCTCCCTATCTCCACAGGATAATGTTTGATAAATCATCGAAGGACAACTTGGGCTTTCCTGGCTGCCTGTTTACACTTTTCAGAAAACTTCATATCTACATATATCGTAAACCCAAGATCCCTTTCTTCCTCTACTGTTTTTAATTCAAGTATATATTTTACTTTAGGGTTGCTTTTTCCTAATGTAAGACCTGGCATTTTGCTGTATAAAAACTTAGCTGCCACTTTTCTGACCGTTCCTGATGCCTCTTCAAGTCATCCTGAAGGTATGCTGCTTTGATCATTAATTCTACCAAACTCTACCAATCTGCAGATTTTAATATCACACCTTCTATCCCTTCATTATAGTAGAGGCATATGATGCAAGAAAGCAAGCTTATGCAGCATCAGCCAAAAATAAAAAATAAATAAACCTCCCATTTCACTCCTCCATTCATTCCAAATGCCTGTCCACCTCAGCCTTCAATTTATTTAGGCTATCAGCTTCCACAACAAAAGATGGAAGACTGTTCCACCAATCAACTACCCACTGGCTAAAGGAAATTTCTTCACATCTATTCTACAACTATCTTTCCTCAATTTGAATCTGTGCCCCCTCAGGGTGTTAATCTGAGCAAGAGGAAGAATCCCATCAGCATTCAGCTTGCTCAACCCATTCAACGCCTTATACACTTCAATCAGATCACCACACAGATGCATAGTCTCCAGCCGCCAATTTGCAGAACTTAAGCCTTTCTTGGTAAGATCGCCCCTTGGTGCCCCTCACCAAACTTGTTGCCATTCTTTGTACTCGTTCTAGCAACTCTACATCCTTCCTAAAATGAGGCCTCCAGACCTGTACACAGTACTCTAGGTGTGGCTTCCCCACTGCCTTGTATAACGGGATAATTACCTTCCTATCCTTGCTAGCAAAATTCCTATATCATTGACAAGAGTCCATGACCTGCCCTGGCAGCCCATCTGCACTGTTCAGTGAACTTCACATTCCACTGCACAACTACTCCCCAGGTCCTTTTCACTTTCCTGAGTGTAGTACCACACAGTTGGTACATTTCTCTTGGATTATTGCTACCCATATGCAGTACTTTGCATTTGTCAGTGTTAAAATTTCAGTTGACACTTCTCAGCCCATTTGCCCAACTTATCTAGATCCGGTTGGAGTAGCATACTGTCTTTACTGTTGTTAACAACCTTGCCAACCTTTGTATTGATTGCAAACTGTATCAACTATAAACCTGATATACCTTCATTAATATTATTGATAAATATGCAAAACAACATTGGGCCCAACACCGAACCCTGGGGAACTCCACTAATAACATTTGTCCATGAGGAGCAGTGTCCATTGATTACCACTTTCTGTCATCTCCCACTCAACCATCCCTTTATCCAATGTAGCAACTTACCCTTAATGCCATATCTCTCAAATTTGTACAGCAGTCTTCCTTGTGCAACAGTATCAAAGGATTTCCTGAAATCAAAGTATATGATATCAAATTTATTTTTCGCATTCAGTTCCTTTGTGACCACATCATAGTATCCAATCAAATTAGTCAGACGAGACCTCCCTTTAACAAACTCATGCTGTGTCTTAACTATTACGGCAGTCTTGTCTAGCCCATCTTCAAAATTTTCTAGATCCTGTTGCAGTAGCACACTGCCATTACTGTCATTAACAACCACGTCAACCTTTGTATCATCTGCAAACTTCGACGCTATAGCCTGATATACCTTCATCAATATCATTGATAAATATACAAAACAGCAGTGGACCCAACCTGAACCCTGTGGGACTCCACTAATAACATTAGTCCACAAAGAGCAGCACCCATTGATTACAACCCTGTCTTCTCCCACTCAACCATCTTTTTTTCCATTGTAGCAACTTACCCTTAATATCATTCTGCTCCAATTTGTACAGTAGACTTCCATGCACAACAGTATCAAAAGCTTTCCTGAAATCCAAGAATATGGTATCAAAATTATTTTTTCATCCAGTTGCTTTGTAACCCCATTATAATATCCAATCAAATTTGTCAGACAAGACTCTCCCTTAACAAACCCATGCTGTGTCTGAATTATTGCTGCAGTCTTGTCTAGATGATCCTGCAATGCATCTTTAACCAGTGACTCCATTATTTTACCTGGAACAGAAGTTAAACTAACTGGTCTGTAATTACTTGTGTCACCCTTCGATCCCCCCTCTGTGAATTGGGGATACATTTGCACATCTCCAGTCTGTGGGGACCTCCCCTGAGTCCAAGGATGCTCTCATAATTATGGCTAAAGGTTTGCTTAGTTCCACCTCTAATATAACTGGATAGATCCCACCCACCCCAGGTGCCTTTCTTATGTTTAACTACAATTTCTCCTTCACTTTGCTCTCAGTTATTACAAAATCATAAAGCACCCTGCTACAATTTGATAACCTTCTGGCATTTTCAATCCTTAATAACTCCTCATGTGTAAATATAGATACAAAATACTCATTCAGTTTGTTTGCTATCTCAGCAGGATCATCAACAGTCGAACCATCAATATCAAGTGATTATACAGTAATGAGAGACCAAGCCAAATGTTTTGCTGAAATTTTTCCTTACATTCTGCTCATGAGTAGTTATGCTAAAACAGCCTACTAAGTTAGTTACACATGATTTTCCCTTAACAAAACCATGTTGTGTCTTTCAGAATGCCATATCTATCTTAATGTCCCTGGACTGCACTATTAATCATTGCCTCTAATATTTTTCCTGAAGTCAGACTACCCAGTCTGTAGTTACCAACTTCACTTTCAGAACCACCTTTATGTATTGGCGATATGTTGGCACTTCTCCAATCCAAAGGAAACTCCCCCGAGTCCAAAGATGCCCCCATAATTAACCTCAATGGTTCAATACACACACCCTTCCAGTTCAACACACTCCCTCAAAATTATCAAATATATATGCTATAAATTACAGCCACTCCCCGACTTACGTAAGGGTTGTGTTACATAGAACTCTATGTAAGTCAGAATTTCCCTAAATGCTTATGTAGCAGTCGCAAATTTGATTGAATTTGTTTGAAGCAAAAAAATAAATGTTCAACGAACATGTAAAATAGAATTATTTATTAATTTTTTTTATCTCATGAGCAAGAAAAATTACAAAAAGAGAGAGGATGCAGGCATAACGTCATCAAGTTTTATCTTTTGAGCATCATTGCCAGAATTAACTTTCCAGCTGATAAGCACACCACTGAGGAATTTGAGGGCTGTGGACATTTTGAAAGGGTTTTTTCCAACACATCAAAAAATTTCTCTACAGCTGCAGAATCTGCACTGGAGACATCACCGCATACTTTAATGTTTTGGAAACCAGCACGATGCTTGAACCAATTAAACCACCTGTTGCCTTTTTTTTTTTTTTATGTGAATCCCAAACACGAGAGGTATTAGAACCTATAGTACTTAGTACCATGCTTGGGTGGGAGATTGAGAGGACCAAAGAAGATATTTGTTGACAATGGACTTGAACTTCTGTAGATGGCAATTTTCAGGAAATACACATGAAGGAAGGTTGTTCCAGAAAATGGCAGTTGAATGAATAAATGAGGAAGATGAAAAGTTGGTTCTGTGGGTTTGAAGTTGGATAGTAAATGATGTTGGCTGGTGGCGACACGTGTTCGGACTGTTTTGAAAGAGAGAGCAGGAATTATAGAAGACAATTCAGAAGAACTGTGCCCATAGAAGTATCTGTAGAAGAGGCATGCAGCAGAAACAGTACGTCTATGAGAAAGTGAGTGGACAGACTCTGTTAGAGATGATTCATTAATTAACCTAACTGCCCTCTTCTGAATGGAATCAAGAAACCTGAGAGAGAGGTTTTGGGGGCACCACCCCAGATGTGGGAACAATATTCCATGGGAGGGCGGATTTGCGATTTATACAGAGTGAGCAACTGTTTGGAAGAAAAGTAACGCCGAGAGCAAAAGAGAAAACCAAGTTTTTTAGATGCAGAGGAAGCAATATTTGTAATGTGCTTGTGCCAAGAGAAATTAGAAGTCAGGGTAATCCCCAAAAGAGATATATCATTTTGCCTAGAAATCGAAGTGTCACTAAACATAAGCATAGGGGCAGAAGAATCCTTTTTGCAAGATATAAGACAAGACTGAGTTTAAGAAGGGTTGAAATCAACTAAGTTGTCTTTGCCCCACTGGAGAATTACCTGAAGATCGGCATTTAAGGAATTGGTAGCAGATTTTTGAGAAGTTGAAGCTGATTGAGCAGGACAAGGTTTCTCAAAATGGAAAGTGGAATGCAATGTTTTTTTTTTTTTTTGATTTGGTAGTTGTTGGCGCATCGGCTTCTGTGGCCATATTGCACCTCCTAAGGTTTTTGCAGTACATTGATCCAAGCCCGAGGCGGGAATCGAACCCGCGACCTTTGGGTTGCCGGGCAGGTACTTGACCCACTCGGCTAGCCCGGTCGGCCGAATGCAATGTGCTATCATTGGCAAAACTATGGATAGCATTTCCAGTCAATGGAAGAAGGTCATTAATATACAAGAGGAAAAGAGTGGGGGAAAGAACTGAACCTTGGGGGACACCGGCATTAGTGGAGAAGTTAGAAAACAGAGAGCCATCTACCATCACCCTCAGTGAGCAATCAGAGAGAAAACTGGATAACCAATTACTAAAAACAGTTGGCAAACCATAAGATGGAAGCTTGTTTAGAAGACCTTTATGCCAAACACAATCAAAAGCCTTTGAGATGTCAAGAGCAACTACTTGTGTTTCGCCAAACCTTTCCATTGAATTAGTCCATAAATAGGTAACATAAGCCAGAATATCACCAGTGGATCGACGGAATCCATACTGGCGTTCGTTGATCTGACAGAAGGTTTCTAGGTAGTTTAAGAGTTGGCGGTTAATTGATTTCTCCATTACTTTAGAAAGAGTAGAAGTAATTGCAATGGGAAGATAATTGGATGGGAGAGATTTGTCACCCTTTTTAGGAACTGGCTGGATATGAGCAAATTTCCAAGCAGAAGGAAAAACACCTTTGGAATAAGAAAGTGAAAAAAAGGCGGAAAAGAATAGGAGTAAGTTCAGGAGCACAGGTTTTGAGAACAAGTGGAGAAATACCATCAGAACCTGGTGCTTTCTTAGCATCAAGATTCATCAAAATCCTTCTGATATCCTTTTGACGGAAGACCACAGGAGGCATTGAATGGAGCGTGTTGGGCATGGTGGGAGGTGTTTTACCAAAATCATTAATACATGAGCTGGAAGAAAAGTGGGATGCTAGCAGGTCAGCTTTATCCTTGGCTGAAGTGACAACAGAACCATCTGGTTTGGACAGAGGTGGGAGCAGAGATGGGCAAAAGTTGTGGCCAATAGCTTTGGCAAGAGACCAGAATGCTCGGCTACCATTAGGGCAAGAAGCAAGTTTTCTACTCTTAGCCAGTTCAAACTCTAGTTTGGACTGATTAATAACTGCTTTACAATTATTGCAAGCTTTAGTGTAGGCAGAAAATGACACTGAAGAATTAGAAACAAGCCAATTACGATATGCAACATTCTTCTCTTGAACAGCCTTAGCACATTTATTGGAAAACCAAGGTTTAGATAAAGGACGAGATTTTAAAGTGGAGTGTGAGATAAAGGATTCCATTCCTGCAAGAATAATTTCACTGACACGATTTGAGCAAACGTTGATATCAGAAGTTTTGAAACAGTAATCCGACCAAGGAAAAGAAGAAAAGAAGTCTCGCAGGTCATCCCATTTTGCATTCTGGTAATGCCAAACAACAAGAGGTTGTTTGGCATTACCAGAATTAACTGCCATTAAGCAGTTGAAGCGTTGAATGCCCACTGTTGGGAATAGCCATGAGATAAAGGTTCCATTGGAGAAGAGACAATCACCAAGTTGTGATCTGAAGTGCTTAAAGGAGCTCTCACTTCGACCGTGTACTTAGAAGGGTTGTTTGTGAGAAAAAGATCAAGCATATTGGCTGTATGATTAGGATTGTCCGGTATTCTTGTAGGTAAATGAACAATCTGTGCTAGGTCATTAGTAATTGCAAAAGCCTCAGCATCTTAACCTGCTGGGTCGGTGTGACTAGAAAATGGAAGCCAGCTGGAGTTGTGAACATTAAAATCACCAAGGAAAATTACTTCACTGTTAGGAAAGTTGGACTGGAGAAAGTCAAGTTGCAAAGAGAGGAAGTCAAAGAGCTCCAAGTGATTAGTTGAGTTGGGAGAAAGGTTGAGACAACAGATGAATTTGTTGTACTTATCTTGCTGTACTTATCCTTAATATCTTCATAAATACTTCTTGCTTTTGCTTGAATGCCAATTGGGCTCAGGAGCAGTTGCTTCTGAATCTGATTTTCCATCCACATTAAAGCTTTTCCAGCTTCAATATTATTCCTGAATGCTGTTTTGTGATCACTGTTGATCTTAAATGCACTGATCCTTTAACATGATCTTTTACACACACACACACACACACACACACACACACTGTTCTTTAAAACAGTATTCACCGTTGAAGCAGCAAGGCCTAATTCCGGTGCAATAGTTGACAAACTTTGTCTTGCTTCATATTTTTTAACCATTTTCATCTTCATTTCTAAATCAATTTTGTTTCGTTTCCTAGCACTGCCACCACTTTCACTTTCACTTGGTTTTCCATTGGTTACTTTCCCTTCAACATTGTAATAAGTACATAAATAGGAATGAAGAGAAGAGTCTGAAAATTTGTTTTTTTATATATGATTGAAGATTTAAGTGAAGGGGAAACCCATTTCACCATAATAACATAAAAACCAACACAATTCCATTTATCGGGATTATCACAAATGCAATAAGATCAAGTTCACTCCCCATTTATTGCGCTAACAGAAAAGCCCAATAAACCAGAAAGTTGAAATTGTTTTTATTGTTTTATGGTAGTGACCTCCAGAAATATGTTTTAGAAAAATATCACGAAGGCGCCCAAAATTAATTCTTATAACAGAACATATGATAACGATGAAAGTGTAGTGCAATTTCCATTATAAAAATGGCCTTTTAGAGAGATAAATAGCTTAGTTATATAGCAAAAATTTCAACTTCCAAGGTCTTGGAATGAATTACCAAAAAAAAAAAAGAATGTGTTATTGGGTTCACATTACAATATTTATTCCTACGGGATGCAAAATTCGTTTTCATGATTTTTTTAAGTTTGCACTGGCCAGCAAAAACTTACGTAAAGTCGAATTTCCGTAAGTGGAGTATTACGTAAGCCCGGGAGTGTACTTGCTTTTATGCTTAAAAGTTTTTCTAATAACAATCATAAAAAAACAACCTTTCTGGAACAGGCCATGATCTAAGGAGAATGAGTGTGTGTGTGTGTGCATGTTAGATACACAGTATCAAGAAATTAGGTGGGAAATTAGCATTTGATGAGATCTATGAAAGTTTGAAGAGTAGGATAGATGCCTTCAAAGGAACTGAAATGGGAGGGGGGGGGATCAAACTCTCAGCTACCAAAAATCAATGCGAGAACTCGACTCTTGTGCTTGAGGCAACACAGCGGCTACCTTCAGGACAGAATGTGCTGATCCCACAGGAGCTAGTATTAGGGCTATACTACATGAGCACTTGAAACACGAGCATTAGACAGCATTCTGATTGCCTCCAAAACAGCAAACTACACTCCTAACATCAAGTCGTTTCTAACCATTTCATTGGATATCACCAGCAACTCACTTTTTCTATTCCCAGTTTCAAGATGAATGCTGTTCAAGTTGGATGTATCGAACAGTTATGTATAGTGTTGATTGGGATTAGAAAGAGAAAACGATAATGGTGGTTTCATCCAGAAAATTCAAATAGGTTAAAAACAGGACACTTTTATGTTACATTAGAAACACACAGGAAGTCTCGCAAGTGTTTTTATTTTCATTTTACAGAATGTCAATACAGATTTGATGAACTTCTAATGTTAGTGAAAATAACACAAAATTTGTTACCATGATGTGGAAATCAATATCGATGTTTACATCTATGCTTTACATGCTGTACAGAGAGGCCAAATCACACTAATTGAAATAATACTGAAATGTTTTTTGTTTGTAAAATTATTTTATTTTTACCCACTATTCTTATTCAGAGATTAAGGTATTTGTAAGACATGGTGTCTTACAGAATTACTTTCAGTAACATAAAGGGTAACTTCCTGTTTGATTTTACCACATGAGAGTTCTCAGAAAAAAAAAACACCTATGTTACTGTCTTCCCACCCCGTGATATTATTTCCAGATGGAATACTGACAAGTAACTTCCATCCATTTGAAACAGAAAACATTCTCCACTACCCACACTGTAACAGATTACTTTCTGTGCAAAAAAGGATTAGTGTTGTTTTGATTTTACGAATGCTCATGCGAAGACACTAGTTTTCAAAGTTTGTAACGAAAGAATTGCAACAGATTGTCAAAAACAATCTGTTGCAATTCTTTTGGTCATGTTTTTTATGCCAAGAAACAGTCTGATTGCATTTTTCTCCCTCTATCAACGCTAGCAACGACTTGCAGTGTGACCAGTAGAATAGTTAACGATCGCTGCTAAGCAGAGCTTCTTCAGAGTGACCTAGATAGACTTCCGGGATGGTCAGAAAAGTGGCAGCTATGCTTTAATTCAGCAAAATGCAAGGTCTTACACCTGAGGAACAGCAACCCCAAAATAATTTATACACTTGGTGGAGTTGAACTAAAGTCAGTAGTGGAGGAACGGGACTTGGGAGTTACGATACAGTCAGACGTGAAGTTGTCCGAGAATTGTGGACAGGTTGCAGTGTTGCATGGTGTCCTATCGATGATTTATCGAACATTTGCTAGTAGAGATAACGTCATAATCACATAAAGGTGATTTTATAACCTCCATGTGATTAAATTATAAGCAATTATTTTTTTTTTAATTAGTACCAAAAAAATGGTATTTTTTGTATCAATACTGGAAAAAAATGACCGGGATCCCGGTATTGTAAGCCCTAGTCACAAAGGAACTGAATGCAAAAAATAATTTTGATATCATATACAATCGAACGTGTTGATAATGAGCATCAAGGGACCAGCAAAATTTCCTTGTTATACCCATTACTCATTATATCAGTAATGAGTTAAATCTACCTCCTGTTTTTTTTAATTCTCAATAAATTTAAAAAACAAAAGAAATATTATAGAAAAAAATAAGTATATACCTACATATTATTTGTATTAATATGCTTGTATAAACTACAATACACTTAATATTAAACAACTTATTTTTTGTAATTTTAAAACCATACACTTAATACTAAACACAATTTATTTCTCCATAATTAAAAACAATACTAATTGAACACGATTTCAATTAGTCTTTTTATTTATGAACCTTAAAATTGATGTTTGCTTTAAAAATTTCACTTTGATATTTCTGAAGTTTCCCCTTAAAACACTCAATGAATTAAAAGTTTGATTATTTGCCTCAGTTCCTTCAAAAAAACTGACTAATATGTCCACTGCACCTTGAGCTTGGGAGATTGTCGGTACAGATTTTGGTTCACTTTGAATTGCCATCATATCATCATCATCACAATCATCGTCTTTGTTGAGCACAGCATCTACAATACCAGTTGTGGGAAAACCACTAGTTAACAAGTTGTCATCAATACGTACAAATTCATCGACGTTATCTGTATTAAAACCTACAACACTGTTAGTAGCAAACATTTGGATAATGGTAAGTTTTCTTTGTTTCCATCATCTTCATCTATGATTTAAATTTCATTTGAATTTAATTTTGATTTCTTGAAGCAATTTGATATGGTTGTCGAGAAACAGTATTTCCACGCATCATTCAATAAATTTATACCAGCCAACATCAATATAGACTTAAGTTTCTGTTCTCTTTGACTGATCAGACATAGAAATAGAAATCTTTTATGAAATCCTTTCAAATTCTTGATTACACCTATGCCCATTGGTTGTAAAATTATTGTCGCACTGGGAGGCACAAACACTAGCTTAATGTTGGACAAATTTTGAATTTGGGGATATGCAGGACAGTTATCAACCAACAATAAATATTTTTCTTCTTTTTGAATAGCTCCTTATTCCAATCATTTACGTATTGCCGAAAAATATCCAGTCATTCAAACTTTCTTGTTCACAGTGCAATCTTTACACTGTAAGTTTATGCAGTAAGTTTCCTTGCATTTTTGAAACATTGAGGTTTTAACAATTTTCCGATAACAAACAAACAGTTTTCTTTTATCAGTTCCTGTCATATTTGCACATGGGGGCACGGTCAAGTGAGTGATTTTTTTCCAACACATTTTCCCCCTTTGAATTTAAATGTATCATCAGGTGTCAAATTATAAAAAAAAGCCCTCTTTCATCAGCATTGTAGATGTCTTCGTCATTGAAATCTTTCCTGATTTCTGCCGAACACAGTCAATCCATTTATTAGCCATTATTGGATCTGCAGACCGAGATCCTCTACTAATTTTTGCATAAACGATGCTGTCGGTTTTTAAACAGATACAGCCAACCGTTGTTACATACAAAATCATGAAGTATAAATTGTTTAGCAAATTTTTCCTCTTGGGCCTTCAAGATCAGACCGTCTATTGAAAATCTAGCACTTCTTTGTGTAGTGAACCATTAAAGCAATGATTCATCGGTTTGTAACCTCACACTTTCAAAATTTTTTTTTTCCCTCCAGTCATGGTCTTTTCCATGCCAATATATAAACATGTTTATTCATCCACAATATCGATACTGTGTAAGAGGACAAAGTAAGCTTTTTACACACTTCAACATTTTTCGCACCACATTCTAACTCACAAATAATTTCAACTTTTTCACAAATCAAGAGAGACTCTTGACTTGTTTTTAGACAAGTTTCTGAAAGAAAGGTTCATTTCTAACTGATTTTACTTTAAAATGACAGTAAAGTGAACTTCATACAAAGTTCTTAGAAGTCCCATTTCCAAATTTTTTTAGAAGTCCTGAAATAAATCTATGGTTCAGTGAATAAAAGACAATCTGTAAATAGGGTAATGCAACAAGCTGAACACCAATGCACTATTGTATAGCCCTGTACCCGAAAGTACAGGTCATAATCCCAGCTGATAATCCAATGCAGGTGGTCATAAAAGCTAAGTCACCCTTTTCATTTTTGTCTATTGCAAAAATTGGGTTTTTTCGACTACCCAAGCAATTAAGAATGTTTGCATAGTTACCAAAATTTGTACAGTATATCCGTGCAGTATGCTCGTTATAAGTGAGCGATTATATGGGAATATATGTAAATTAAATCATTGTCTTTTTGCTCATTACATCCGTGATCTTGTTATTTCCATACTTGTTATAACCAAGTTTGACTGTACTTGGATTTTAGGATATTTTCTGATACTGTTACACATAGAAGACTACTGTACAAGTTGGAGCAGTATGGCATTAAGGGCAGGTTGCTGATATGGATAAAGGGATGGTTGGGTGGGAGAAGACAGAGTGGTAATCAATGTACACTGCTCTTCATAGACTAATGTTAGTAGTCGTGTCCCTCAGAGATTCGTGTTTGGCCCATTGTTGTTTCCCGTATTTATCAATGATATTGATGTAGGTATATCAGGCTTAACATCCAAGTTTGCAGACAATATGAAGGTTGATATGGTTGTTAATGACAGTAAGGATGGTATGCTACAGCAACAGGATCTGGAAAAGTTGAGCAGTGGGGATGAGAGGGGCAACTGAAGTTTAACATTAACATATACAAAGTGCTGCAAACGAGTAGCAGTAACCCCAGCGTAGCACACCAACTGTGCAGTATTGCACTCTGGATAACGTAGAATGAAAAAGAACTGGGGGTAACTGTGCAGTCAGATATTAAGTTTTCTGGACAGTGCAGACAGGCTGCAAGAGTGGGGTCTTGTCAATGATATACAGGAATTTTTCTAGCAGGGATAAGAAGGTCATTATCCCCTTGTATAAGGCAATGCTCAGGCCACACCTTGAGTTGTGTAAACAGGTCTGGAGGCCTCATTTTAGGAAAGATGTAGAGCTGCTGGAACAAGTACAGAGAAGGGAAACGAGATTAATGAGTGGAACAAAGGGTTGCTGTTACAAAGAAAGACTAAGTTCTGAAAATTGCAGTCTGGAGACTAGGCATTTGAGAGGCGATCGGATTGAGGTGTATATAAGGCCTTGAATGGTTTGAGCAAGCTCAATGCTGATGGGATTCTTCCTCTTATCCAGATTAATCCCTGAGGGGGCATAAATTCAAACTGAGGAAAGACAGTTGTAGAACTGATGTGCAGAAATTTGCCTTTAGCCAGCAGGTGGTCAATTACTAGAACAAACTTTCGTCTGTCATTGTGGAAGTTGACAGCTTAAATAAATTCAAGGCTGAACTAGACAAACATCTGGAATGAATGGATGGGGGGAAATGGGAAGGTTTCTTGCACCTCTACTAATGCTAATAAACCTTTCAAAAACAATTAGGATAAGCCTGTAGATGTTTACTGAATTAGAAAAAGTAACATGAAACATTAAACAAAAAAAAAAAAAGCATTTGTGCATGTCTTCTAGCAAACAGCCAAAAAAAACAATCACTTCAGAAACTGCTGCAATAAAAGTTTGACTATGGTTAAGAAGGAAAAAATTTCCGATTTTTAATCACTGATTAATACAGATCATTATTTAAGTCTCGCCGATCAGGTTAAGTACTTTTTCAAATTCAGCTTAATGTTTCAGGTTTACTTTAATTCTTCGGTTGACCTTCGATCACTGACATTCTTTTTAAAACCCTACCAACCATCTTGCAACAATAGCGTAACTGGGTGATACCGCCCCAAACACAAGTCATTCTTTCATACACTCCTTTAATATTTCTGCCCTCTTTGGCCTAAAATCTGATTGCTGAATGATGCTCGATTTTCTAGATATTCATTCTTCTTCCCCCTACCAACATAAAAATTTGAACTTCAGAAACTGCACAACCACTGACAATTTTTTTCATGTTATTGTATAAGACATTAAGCTATCAAAATAGCCGATTCTATAATGTATTAATATACTTTATATACCCTATTCTCAACACTTTTTGAAACCCCTGGTATTGCTATGCATTCAGGAATTAAAACATCATTCGCAGAACCTTTTGATCAAACCTTGTATACTGCTCTTTATACTTACATTAAGGAAAAAGATCTAAGAACATATAAAACTGTAATGTTATTTTTATATATTTTTAGAATTACCAGAAAACTTACTTTGGTATTTAATTCCAAAGTTTTCGAAAAACAATGCTGTCATATGTTTGTAAATTAAAACTTATAGCTAGTAAAACAAAGTATTTTTCGGTTAAATGACCCCATAAGGTAACTTTTCTCACTGATAAAACATTTAATTAAGTTATTAAATATATGAAAGATTTAGCATACAGTGAATTGCTTTTCAAGTCTTCTTTGTGTACTGTAATAACAATGAAAAACCCACCTAAACGCTTCTATTGGAAATGATAGAAACGCCTAAGCGCACTTAATACTGTTCATTAGGTAATCACTTAAATCCCCTTGAAACATTCACATCGCGCTAACAGCAAGAATATGGATCACCTTTTAATGCAATTTGAATAACATTAAAATGCAAGTAAAGCACTGATAGTAGCACAGATTTCTATTCAAGTCGAAGCTCTTAATTACTCACATTACAGGAAATATTTTCAATCATTCTGTAAAGGAACTTGCTTTGTTCGTGTGCTCACCAATAACTTTATAAAATGGGCAAGACTGTTAAGACTAAATAAAGCATAACTAGAATTCATCAAACTCTGAAATGTCGCGAAATCATTTGAGTAAATTTTATTCTAGTAGATATGCGGAAAATTAAGTTTCATTTCATATGACTTAAACATTCTTGACATAACCGGAAAAAAAAAAAAAAAAAAAACTGTTTAAATACTACTCAGACTGAGAAACAAAACAGCAACAAAGTAAAAGTAACAAAACTCACTTCCATTTGTTCCGCCATGTCGTTTATAACCCACGTGCTTGAAGCCGGCAAATATGAGTTCCACGATTTCAAAACTTCTTAGAATAAAAGCAATTCGATTTAAAACAGATAAAATATTATTAAATACAGGCTAATTGTCCTAATTGTAGTTCATTTCTGATGTATCTACAACAAAATCAGTATAAATCAAGCACAACGATCAACGTTCACACAAAACAAAATTAATAAAAACAAGTAAACTGCAGAGCGAAGCTGTTTAGAAACAGGTTCTTTTCGGCTTACTAACCCCCTAACGGCACTTAAAATTAAGAAAATACATTAATACACCACATGGTTATAAACCCTGGTTGGCTTTAAAATTTCAAGATTGTTAAAGACATGCTGAACAGCTTGAAAAGGAAAATTTTTCGAAACGGAATACTTCTCAATAAAAAAATCTTATTTTTTATGTTGTAATATATGCATATGAAGGACCCATTTAATCGAGATGTCCATCGAAGTATTTAAATTGAATCCCATCGAACTCTCATCAACATAGAAATAGAAATAACAAAGAAATAAGCCAACATAGAAATAATAATCCCCAAGGTAGAACGGTGCTTCCATTGTTGTCAGTAGTAGTAGTAGTAGTAGTGGCATGTGATGCAAGAAAGCAAGTGTATGAGCTTATGCAGCATCAGCCAAGAAAGAAAAAAAAAAAAAAAATCACATCATTCCCTCCCAATGCCTGTCCAGTTCCTCCTTAAATTTATTTAACCTATCAACTTCCACAACGGCAGATGGAAGTTTGTTCCGGTAATTAATCACACGCTGTTTAAGGCAAATTTCCGCACATCTATTCTACTTCTGTATTTTCTTAATTTGAATTTATGCCCCCTTAGGTTCGTAATCTGAACAAGTGCAAGTATCCCATCAGAATTAAGCGTGCTCAACCCATTCAAGGCCTTATAGACCTCAATCAGATCACCTCGCAGGTGCCTAGTCTCCAGCCACTGCAATTTGCAGAACTTAAATCTCTCTTGGTAAGAGGATCCCTTCTTTCCCCTCACCAATCTTGTTGCACTTCTCTGTAAACGCTCAAGTATTATGACTCAGACCAGAGCAGCAAAGCAAAAGGCTCAAGCTAATGGAAGCGCTGTGGCTCAGAGCAGAACTGAGGGGAGCAGTTGTCCTCTGACTCACAGCCTTATAAAATGCACTGTTTGCTTGATGTTTGCAGAGCAATCGGGTACGGGACATGATACTGCCAAGGGGGATGTCTTTGTGTGTGCGCGATGCAAGGAGTGTATCGATATCAGGCAACAACTCGGCGTTCTTGTGGGCCTATATGAGAGCTTGAAGGACAGGGTGGATGCCCTCGAAGAAACTAAATTGAGGGGCCCATCAAGCTCTCAGCTGCCCACATCAACACCAGAGCTTGCACTTGGGCATCGCGTGACACACAGACAACCCCCAAGGCAGAATGCCCTGGTCCCGAAGGAACTAGTAGTTGTTGGTGACTCTATTGTCAGGGAAACGGGGAACATGCTTTGTAAAAAAGATAGGTGGAACAGGACCAGGGTATGTCTACCAGGGGCAAATGTTGATGACGTTGTAGAGCGAATATCATCTTTTAAGAGCACAAAAGGTGATATAGTTGTACACGTTGGCACTAATAATATTAAGAGTAGGAGACCGGCAGAATTACTTAACAAGTACAGGTCACTGCTGAACAAAAGCCGAGAATTAGGGTTGAATTTGAAAGTGTCTGCAATTCTGCCCAGACACGATAGGAGGGAGTATATGATGAGAGCCTTGTCGATCAATTCGACCCTGGAAAGATTGTGCAAGGCTCAAGGAGTAGAATTTTTTTCAGCCTGGACTGTACTTGTTAACAGGAGAGATTGCTTCTACAGGGATGGGATACACTTAAATAGAAAGGGTGCAAGAATATTTGCTGATGCTATCGAGGCAGTGTTAGGTGGGTCGGAAAACTGCTAGCTTGGGGGGAGACAAAGACCAATAGATTGACAGTAGCCACTGGCAGAGGTGAAAGAGATTCTTGCAGTGCTTCTATTAGAATGAGCAGAAGCCTGAAAAACAAGATGCATGGTATTTCAGAGACTGCTGGGAGCCATTGCGGTACAAATAAACACATGGGTTGTGTTAGGGTAGCTGAGAATAGAAACAGGTGCAGGTATACTTGCGTGTACACCAATGCTAGGAGTTTAGTAAATAAATTTGATGAATTTGAGGTATTGCTCAAAACATCAAAGGCAGATATTGTTGGGATATCAGAGACGTGGTGTCACACAGATATAAGGGATGCAGAACTCCAATTTGGGGAGTACAACGTCTACAGAAAGGATAGACAGGATAGGAAGGGGGGAGGGGTTATGCTATTAGTTAAGAAACACATAAAAACCAAGGAAGTGAAGCCAGTCGACATCGCTGGACAGTGCAGTGTTGAGTCAGTTTGGTGTGACATAAGCATTGGGAGATCAAAATTGAGAGTAGGAGTGTGCTATAGGCCTAATGACTCTGATGAGTATAATAAGGAACTGTACAGGGAAATAGAGTGGGCCAGTAAATCAGAGAGTCTTATAATGGGAGATTTTAATTTCCCAGATATTGACTGGAATTTGGGGGCTGGTTACTCACACACTAGCAGGGCTTTTGTGGATTTATTGGATGATTGTTTTCTACATCAGCATGTTCAGGAGGCAACTAGAGGGAGTAATACTCTTGATTTGATTATCAGCAGTGATTCTTCATGCATTAAGAATCTGCAGATAAATGAACCACTAGGTGGCAGTGATCACAGTGTGCTGAAGTGGGATTTACTGAAAGAGGTAACTACCATTAGGGGTAAAGGGAAGGGTTATTGCTTCCGTAAAGGCGACTACGATGGACTGAGACAGTATTTAAATTCTATACAGTGGGACCAACCGATGATGTTACCAACAGCAAATTCAAAATGGGAAGCATTCAAAGAACTGATCTTGGAAGCTACTAGGCTTTACATACCAACTAAGAAATATTGTTCAAGGTTTAGGCCAAAATGGATGTCAGATGAACTAATGAGGCATATGGCAGAGAAGAAAAATGCATGGGATACTTACAAATTAACACATGACACAGAAGCCTATGATAGATACAAGTTGATATGCAACCAAGTTACAAAGGAGGTTAGGCAGGCGAAGGCAGATTACGAGAAATCCTTGGCAAGGGATGCAAAGAAAAACAGCAAAGAGTTCTTTACTTATGTAAACTCTAGAAGGAAGGGGATGAATCAGATTGGTCCACTTGATATTGATGGGTCAAGTGTTTATGATCCTGCTCAGGTAGCTAACAAACTAAATGAATATTTTGCATCGACATTCACACAGGAGGAGTTATTCAGCAAGGGGAATGCCAGAGGTGTATTCAACTCTAGCAGTAAGCTACAGAATCTTGAAATAACTGGGAGTAAAGTGGAGGAGAAACTGTTGAAGATAAACACAAGAAAGGCACCCGGGGTGGATGGGATCTATCCAGTTATATTAAAGGAGGCAGCAAAGGAAGTAAGCAAACCCTTAGCCATAATTATGAGAGCTTCCTTGGACTCAGGGGAGGTACCCATAGACTGGAAATGTGCAAATGTGACCCCAATTCACAAAGGAGGATCAAAGGCTGACACAAGTAACTATAGACCTGTGAGCTTAACTTCTGTTCCAGGAAAATTAATGGAGGCACTGGTTAAAGAAGCACTGCAGGATCATTTAGACAAGACTTCAGTTATAGCTCAGACACAGCATGGTTTTGTTAAGGGGAAGTCTTGCCTGACTAACTTGATTGGATACTATGATGCAGTCACAAAAGAACTGGATGCAGGGAATAACTTTGATATTATATTCTTGGATCTTAGAAAGGCTTTTGATACTGTTGCACATGGAAGACTGCTACACAAATTGGAGCAGTGTGACATTGGAGGCAAATTGCTGCTATGGATAAAGGGGTGGTTGAGTGGGAGAAGACAGAGAGTGGTAATCAATGGACACTGCTCATCGTGGACTAATGTTATTAGTGGAGTCCCTCAGGGCTCAGTGTTGGGTCCATTATTGTTTTCTGTATTTATAAATGATATTGATCATGGTATATCAAGCTTAATGTCCAAGTTTGCAGATGATACAAAGGTTGGCAGGGTTGTCAAGGACACTACTGACACTACACTGCTGCAAGAGGATCTGGAAAGGTTGAGCAGATGGGCTGAGAGGTGGCAAATGAAGTTTAACATTGACAAATGTAAAGTACTACACATGGGAAACAGCAACCCCAGAGCAACGTATCAACTCTGTGGTACTACACTGACAGTGGTAGAGAATGAAAGGGACTTGGGGGTGATTGTGCAGGCAGATATGAAGTTCTCTGAGCAGTGCAGACGGGCTGCAAGAGTAGCTCATGGAGTATTGTCAATGATATACAGGACTTTTTCCAGCAGGGATAAGGAGGTGATTATTCCATTGTATAAGGCAATGGTCAGGCCACACCTTGAGTACTGTATACAGGTCTGGAGGCCTCATTTCAAGAAGGATGTAGAGCTGCTGGAACGAGTTCAGAGAAGGGCAACAAGATTAGTGAATGGAACAAGGGGGTGCTCTTACGAGGAAAGGCTTAAGTTTTGCAAATTACAGTGTCTGGAGACTAGGCACCAGCGAGGTGATCTGATAGAGGTGTATAAAGCCTTGAATGGTTTAAGCATGCTCAATGCTGATGGGATTCTTCCTCTCGCTCAGAAAATTCACCTGAGAGGGCATAAATTCAAATTGAGGAAAGACAGATGTAGCATAGACGTGCGGAAATTTGCCTTTAGCCAGCGGGTGGTTGGTTGGTGGAACAGACTGTCATCCCTTGTGGTGGAGATTGATAGCCTAAATAAGTTTAAGGCTCAGCTGGACAGGTATTTTGAACGAACAGAGGGGTGAAGTGGAAGTGGGTTTTTTTTTTTTTTTTGGCTGATGCTGCATAAGCTTGCTTTCTTGCATCAAATGCCTCTACTAATGCTAATGCTAATGCTAAAGTAAATCTACATCCTTCCTAAAATGAGGCCTCCAAACTTGTACGCAGTACTCAAGGCGCGGCCTTATACAGAGGGACAATCACCTCCTTCTCCCTCCTAGCAAAATTCCTATATATCATTGACAAAACTCCAAGACCTGCCCTGATAGCCTGTCTGCATTGCTCAGAAAACTTCATATCCGATTACCCAATTACTCCCAGGTCTTTTTCCTTTTCTACCACCTTAAGTGTAGTACCACCACACAGTTGGTACGTTTCTCTGGGGTTACTTCTACCCATAGGCAGTACTTCGCATTTCTCAAGGTTAAACTTCAGTTGCCATTTCTTAGCCCATCTGCCCAAATTATCTAAATCGTGCTGCAGTAGCACTCTGCCATTACCGTCATTAACAACCATGCGAACCTTGTATCATCTGCAAACTTCGACATTAAGCCTGATATACCTTCACCAATATCATTGATAAATATGCAAAACAACAGTGGACCTCAAACCGAACCCTGTGGGACTCCACTAACAACATTAGTCCACGAAGAGCCCATTAATTACCACATTCATCAATTAATTAATTACCACATTCTGTCTTCTC
This sequence comes from Mastigoproctus giganteus, assembly GCF_048544385.1. Taxonomy (NCBI): domain Eukaryota; kingdom Metazoa; phylum Arthropoda; class Arachnida; order Uropygi; family Thelyphonidae; genus Mastigoproctus; species Mastigoproctus giganteus. The sequence goes on along the minus strand of NC_143586.1, from coordinate 113,420,433 downwards.
CCACTCAACCACCCTTTTATCCATTGTAGCAACTTACCCTTAATACCATACTACTCCAATTTGTACAATAGTCTTCCTTGCGCAACAGTGTCAAAAGCTTTCCTGAAATTCAAATATATGATAACAAAATTATTTTTTGCATCCCATTCCATTGTAACCACATCATAATATCTTATCAAATTTGTCAGACAAGACTTTCCCTTAACAAACCAATGCTGTGTCTGAATTATTGCTGCAGTCTTCTCTAGATGATCCTGCAAAGCATCTTTAACCAGTGACTCCATAATTTTATGCGGAAGAGAAATCAAACTAACTGGTCTGTAATTACTTGTGTCACCCTTCGATCCCCCCTATGTGAATTGGGGATACATTTGCACAGCTCCAGTCCGTTGGGACCTCCCCTGATTCCGAGGATGCTCTCATAAATAATTATGAGAGGGCTTGCTTAGTTGCTTTGCCGCCTCCTTTAAAATAACTAGATAGATCTGGTTTACCCAGGTGCCTTCCTTATGTCTAAATTCAACAATTTCTCCTCCACTTTGCTCTCAGTTATCACAAAATCACTTAGCTCCCGGTTAGCGTTTGATAAATTTCTGTCAATCCCTCATTGAATGACTCCTCATGTGTGAATGTAGATGCAAAATACTCATTCAGTTAATCAGCTACCTGAGCATGTTCATCAATAATCAATCCATCTGTGTTAAGTGGTCCAATATGATTCATCCCTTTCCTTCTAGAGTTTACATAAGTAAAGATGCCTTTGCTGTTTTCTTTGTATCCTTTCCCAACGGTTTCTCGTAAACTGCCTTCGCTTGCCTGACCTCCTTTGTGAATTTATTACAGACTGGTTTACACCACCATAAGCTTCTGTTTCACCTGATACTTGAGCTCGAATGGCTCCAAGCTTGAGAAAGTAGAGCGCTTGCGGTGCTTTTTAGATGACAAGGGGCAAGTGCTGACCTGTAATTAGTGAATTGCTCACTCATTTCACCAAAGCAACCAGAAAAGGAAGGGACCTTTTCGCTTTCAACTCTAAAGTATGGATATGGAGTTGAGCTACTCCAACAATGCAGCCTGTGAACTACGAGTTGTGGTGGTGAAAATATCAACATATCTGCACCACATGGTAATTGGTACCATTGGGTTCAGGAATATGTGTTCCAGAAACTCCTCCATTGCGATGTTAGCGACGAATTGACAGGGGCGCCCATAGCCGTACCGTTTATCTGTTTGTACAGAGAATCGCCAAATGCGATGCGTACCATGCAGACATGAGTGTGTCACGCAGTTCCTTGAGATTAAACGTAGGTGTAGGCCTGCATTGAACAGCCCTTTACAGCTCATCCCAAAGATGTTCAATAGGATTGAGATCCACGGACTAAGCGGGCCATCGCAGGAAAGAAAAGTTATTGTCACGTTCCTGGAACATTCCATAATGATTCGGGGTTGGTGCACGAGCGCATTATCCTGTTGGAAGTAACCATCTGACTGAGGATAAACTGTCAACATGAACGGATGCACTTGGTCAGCAACGATGTTTAGGTACGATGTGGCATTCAGACGTGAATCTATGGGTATCAATGGACCCAATGTGTGCCAAGAAAGCATTCTGCACACCATAACACTGCCCCCGTCCACCTTGCACAGTAGTCATCAGAAATAAAAGGTCCATGGATTCATGTTTTCGCCAAATTCAGAGCCTTCCATCAACATGATGCCCCCACCAGGAACTTCGACCCGTCAGATCAAGCAACTGTTTTCTAATCCTTGAAAGTCCAGTTCTGGTGCTGGTGTTGCAGTGCCCACAGGTGTGCTGGCTTGTTCTTCATTGATAACAAAGGTACGCGAAGTGACCATCGGCTGTTGTAGCCCATTCGCTACAAAGTGCGAAAAGTGCTCCGTTGCGATATTTTGTTCTGCGCACCAAGATTGTATTCTAATGTGATGTGCGACGTTGTGGCCCATCTGTTTACTTGCACAATTCTTGCCACCCTCCTCTGACCTCTCTCAACAACAAGACTGCGTATGGCCCTCGAAAATATAATGAAGGAGAATAGTAGTAGGATCTCTTCATCCATCCGTGCAGAAATAATCCTGCAATGGAATAAGCTGGAGACCATACTAATGAACACACATACAAATTACCAGAGAACAATGGCAACCCTGGATGCCCTACGTGCAGATGGCGGCAATCAAATGCCACAGCGCGCCCCATCATATGCTCAAGCGCTGAGGAACACACCCACAGAAACACTGAGAATGGGCAAGGCCATAGAAGCTAAAAAGAAAACACTTCTGCCAACGCCCAATATAGTCATTTTAAGACCAACAGGGGAAGAAACCAGTACAAGTGAGGAAATCAAGAAAAAAGTAATCCAAAACCTCAGAGAAGAATTCGGAGCAACCAGAATAAAAGCCATAAGAAAGACCAGAAATCCAGGGATAGTAATAGAAACGGAGAGTAAGGAAGAAGCAGAAGGAATAGGCCCCGAAGAGAAAAAGGCCCTCAGTGGTTATCTTCAACATGGACCAGGATTTGACCCCTGAACTTCTGGCTGGGGAGATCTACAGGAAGAATCTAAAAAGTGCACTCCCAGACCGGGATGGGAAAGTGCTGGTTTTCCCAAAATACAAAACCAGAGTAAATAACAGTGGCAACTGTAATTGGGTCATAGAACTTGCCCCTGAGGCTTGGCGAATTCTACGAACACAGAGTACCATCTATGTGGAGTGGAGCAGTCATAAGTATAGGGAGCATGTGGCAGTAATAAAGTGCTATAGGTGCTGCAAGTATGGCCACACCTCCCATACCTGCAACCAGAAAGAAGCTACGTGCGGCCACTGCTCAGAGAAAGGGCATGAATTTAAAAACTGCCCAAACAAGGAGAAAGATCCCATATGCGTCAATTGCAAATCCCTGAGGCTGGACCACACACACTCCATACGGGATGCAAAATGCCCAACTTACCAAAAAGTAAAGAGTGTATTCCAACAACGAATTGATTATGGGGACACACCATAAGAAATATAACTACGGAGTTCTGAAGATACACCAGATCAATGGGCAGCGTGCCAGGGCAGTGGTTGACCAGGTGCGCCACAAAGCCGATGAAGAAAATGCCGACATCATCCTTATCCAGGAGCCCTATACACACACAAAGCAGGTCAGGGGATTCCCAATGAGTTATAAAATTATCCAGAGTGACGAGGATACCCCATGGGCAGCAGCAGTAGTAGTGAGGAATCCGGAAATAGCGGCAACAAAATTACCACAGCTCTGTACGCCCTGGGCTGCCTGTGCTCATATAATCAGCTCAATTGGGAGCTTCTACGCAATTTCATTGTACTGCAGACCTGGTGTGGAGATCGACTTTGCTATCACATATCTCCAATCCGTCCAGACAACCCTAGCAGGACAAAGAATAATTGTAGGAGCAGATGTAAACTGCCGCTCCCCTGTTTGGCACAGTGCCACACCGGACCGCCGCGGAACCAGAAATGGACAAAGACTGGACGAATTCCTGGCAAATTCAATCCTCACAGTCAAAAACCAACCCTTTAACCTGCCCATATTCTGCAATACCTTGTGGGAAGCCACGATTGATATCACCCTGACTACGAGGAATATTGAAGCCCACGTGACCGATTGGACAGTGCAAAATGCCTGGACCACATCGGATCACCGTACAATAACCTACCAAATCAGAAGATCAATGACAAAAATAACTACAAACAGACAATTGGCAAACAGATTCGCAATCCAAAAGGCAGACTGGGAACTCTTCAGAGTACAACTGACCAGCAAGGCGCAAAAAACGCTGGAGGAAATGGATAGACAGGCGGTGGACAGTGACATTAAAAACCCAGATACACTCCAAGAGAAAATCACCAGTATCATAACTGAAGCAGCAGAGACAGCAATGAAGAGGAAAACCCCCTCAGTCGGGGACATGCCCTGGTGGACTCCAGAATTGCAAAGATTGAGAAAACAGGTCCAGACAAAACGGAAAGAATTCCAAAGAGCACGAAGAACATGGCCACCAACAGAGGTAGCAGTACTAAGGCAACAATACAAAGAGGTGCGAAACACCTATACAGAAAAAATTAAAAAGAACAAGCGAGCCTCTTGGGAAAACCTGGTCCCCAAGACAGGGAACGAGAACCCCTGGGGCGTAGTGTATAAAATCACCACAAACAAGCTCCCCAGGGGAGAAGCATCCACTGTAACGAGGATGCCCAATGGAAGCCTGACCAAAGCGTGGGAGGAATCGATTACCAATATCCTTAGTACTATCATCCATGAACCACCAGATATCCTTAATGAACAACAAAAGGTAATATGCCAGGCAAACCAAACGTATAGAACCCAAGAAATAGAACCGCCCTTCACAGTCGATGAATTACAGGGTGCGGCCTTGCAAATGCGCAACAGGAAATGTCCCGGCCCGGATCTCATAGAACCAGAGATGGTCAAAAAAGCTGTGGAATATATACCAAACCTGATACTTAATCTCCTCAACCGATGCCTGGAAACTGGGAACTTCCCGACAAGTTGGAAGACTGCACACCTAAAACTTATCTTAAAAAACCCAACAAAACCTCCGGACCAACCAGCCTCATATCGCCCCATAGCCCTACTCTCTACCCTAAGCAAACTCTATGAAAGGCTGCTCCACAAAAGGATCATGAACCATTACAAAACCGCCAACCTAGAATCACCCAGGCAATATGGATTCAAACCGGGCTTCTCGACCATTGAAGCAGTCCAAAACCTCATAACCAAGGCAACCCAAAGTAACAAGAAATATTTTCTGGTAATAGCAGTGGATTTTGCTGGGGCCTTCGACACCATCTGGTGGCCCAGTGTCCTTGGCAGACTCCGGAAAGCAGCAATCCCAGAAAACTTGTATAACAGTGTCCGGGCATATCTGTCGGATAGGAAAATTGAGGTCGTCACAACTTTCCGAAGAGTTGTTAAAAGCGTCCGAAGGGGCTGCCCACAGGGATCTGTCCTGGGGCCACTAATGTGGAACATGGTTTTTGATGACTTCTTGGCTCTGGACCTGGGAAATGTGGCCAGTCAAGCCTTTGCTGATGATCTCATTTTAATGGTGGAAGCGGACTCCAGAACAGGACTTGAAACACAGGCAAACCAAGCACTACAAACCTTACAGAATTGGGCAAAAACACATATGTTAATGATCTCACCAACCAAGACAAACTCAGTACTACTAAAAGGCTCTCTAAACATCAGACGACCACCGCAAATAAAGATAGCGGGATCCACCATTAAACTAGCAAAGCAAATAAAGTATCTAGGTATTATCCTGGATGGAAACCTGTCCTTTACACCTCACCTCACCTACTTGAGAGAGAAACTAAGGAACTATGCAGCACTTGTAGCAAGAGTATCTCGCAGGGACTGGGGACTCAACAGGAAGACCCTGTCCCTGTATTATAAAACAATATTCATCCCAGCGATCACCTACGGATCACCAATCTGGTTCAGGAAGGCCGGAACCGCGGTCAACAGAAGACTGCTGGACACTATCCAAAGAAACATACTTCTAACTATAACTAGGGCATGCAAAACGGTGAGCACCCACGCTCTGCAGGTCTTGGCAGGAGCTCTTCCGCTGGACCTCGAGGTGACTAGATGTGGACTCATGTATTTACTGTCCAAGGATATACCTGCCTCCATCTATGACTTTACCTTGGACCCAACCAACAGCCGGACGGTAGAGAAACAACGAATAGTGGCTCACATGTTGAAGATTTGGCAGCACAGATGGGAGATGTCGCCAAAGGGTCAAGTTACAAGAAGCTTCATACCGATAGTCGCAAAAATGTACCCAAAAGCCCCCTCGTGGTTCTATCCTGGGCTAAATACAACCTTCCTCCTGACGGGCCACGGCCCATTTAAAGCAAAACTGAACGCACTCGGAATAATAGAAGAGTCCACATGCACCTGTGGAGAACCTGAAACCTGGCAGCATATTATGCACGACTGTGAATGCTACGAAGAACACAGAAGTAGACTTATAACTGAGATTCAATACTTGCCGAAAAATCAAGAGTACCATCTACTGGATTCAGAAGATGAATACAAAGCCCTCAGCCGATTTACACTTGACGTCTTCAATAGACGACGAACAGAAATAGCCATCCACAACGATTAGATGACCACAAATAATAAATAAAGACAAACTGATAAAACATCAACACAGAGGAAAGGATCGCAAAATACTAAGGACAAACGGCGTAATATGCAGCAGAATAAATGAAACAGCATCGACCTAGGAACCAATGGGAGTGGCTCCAGCCAGATTGTCGTCGCTCCCAGGATGAAACCACACACCTAGAAAAGGACCAAACCCCACCAACGAGTCATCAACAGACTGCACTTGCTGGAGGGCACTGCAAATTGCCGCTATGGCGAACTGGGCAGGGCTCCCTTGCCCAGCCCACTTTCATTCCCTATCCCTGGTGGGGTGAGGGGAAGGACTTCCTGCTCCCTCCTCACCCCACCACCCCCTCATTTCCCTCTGGTGGGGCAAGGGCATGCCCCACTGATACACCTGGGGTCGCCTTCCCTATTGACCCCATACTTCTGTCTTTTCCCCCCAGCCTTCCCCCCTCCCCCCCTACTCTACCTATATCCGTCTCTCCCCCCGTCTCTCCCCCCTACTCTACCTATATCGCCAGCGAAAAGCGAATGCCCCACACAACGTAAAAATTTTAAATGCCAAACTCGACACACTTGCAACCTCTTTCGGCCTAATTAAATCCAAGCGTTTATTCCCCCCCCTTTTTTTTTTTTTTTTTTTTTTTTATATATAGGTCCTAGCCACTGAAATCTCAGGAAATTAGGTGGCAGGACCTTCCAGAGTACTTATCTAAAAATACTGGTGTACCTGGTCTGCCTCCACGGGGCTAAGTGTGGGCAACGTTGGGCCTCAGTAGGGGTCCAGCGGCTAAATGGCCAGATGAACAACAGAACACAACACTACACATGTACAATATCCATACACTTTTAAATCTCTGGCCTTCCCAGTAAACTGGTACACCCACAATGAAAGCAACGCGGAGATGGGGGAAACCCCTGGTGCCGTTAGACACTAAATACACTTTACACTTTACACTTTACACTTTTTTCTCAACAACAAGCACAGGAGTGCCATTGAAAGGATGTTTTCTGTTTGTTGCACCATTCTCGATACACCCTTGAAGCTGTGGTGCGTGAAAATTTCAGGTGAATTGCCGTTTCAGAGATGCTTTGTCCAGCACGTGTTGCACCTACTACCATGGTTTATACGCTTAACTGATACTAGAAAGGTTGTTCTTCTGCATTTATATCCACAACTGTGGTCATGTGACTTGCAACGTTGTGGGACAAACCATTTGGGTGCACAGCAGGGGTGTACTTAATAAAGTGGCAGACAGTGTATTTTAGTGACGTGGCATCTCTGGTATCCCACTATGTTTACATTTGATGTCTCGACCAACATTCAAATTCATGAAATTTATTTGCTATGCTGCTAGCTTTAGTGTACATGCAACTGCTCTTACTCTTAGTCAGTGGCTTTCCTAGGGTATGTAGTGCCCAGATGCCAATTGAAAATTTCCGCTCACCTTAAGATTTTCTTCATACGTGTATGTAAGTTTCAGGTTTTCAGGCGCCCCTTGAACGTTGGGGCCGGGTGCAGTGCACCACTTCCACCCTCGGAACGGCCCGCCCCTGCTCTTAAATAACCTAACCCATGTATTTACTTGTTTCACGATGATTCCCAGCAATTGTTTAAATACCGAGCACGTTTATTTTGAGGCTGCTGCTCATTCCAATAGAAGCATTACCAGAATCACTTCCCACATCTTTCTGCGGCTATTGTTAATCTATTAGAGTGTGCTTACCCCCAAGCTAGCAGCTTTTTGACTCACGTATCACTGTTTCGATAACAACAGCAGATATTCTTGCACACTTTCTATTTAAATAGAAATAAAATAAACACAACAAGGCGTAATAAGTTACAGACTGTTAATCTATTAAAAATAGCAGTGAAATATCACCATATATTTATCCGTAATGGAAAAATCTACGAAAGTAGTATAAATGGCATCGATTTAATTGTACAGGTAGTTCCCAGGTTTACGAGTTTTTTTTTTTTTTTTTTTTTTTTTCAAGTATCAACAAAATCAAAAATATGAACATTAATTGCAAAAAATATGAATGTAAACATTTCTAAATACATTCCATTTGAAACCTCGCCCGTATCTATAATCTATACGATACAGTGTACCCTGTTTTAAGATAATAATCCGTTCCAGAGACACCATCGTATCGTGAAAACAGCGTAAGTGAACCCAATAACACATTGTTAGCATTAGCATTAGCATTAGCATTAGTAGAGGCATTTGATGCAAGAAAGCAAGCTTATGCAGCATCAGCCAAAAAAAAAAAAAAAAAAAAAAACCCACTTCCACTTCACCCCTCTGTTCGTTCAAAATACCTGTCCAGCCGAGCCTTAAACTTATTTAGGCTATCAACCTCCACCACAAGGGATGGCAGTCTGTTCCACCCACCAACCACCCGCTGGCTAAAGGCAAATTTCCGCACGTCTATCCTACATCTGTCTTTCCTCAATTTGAATTTATGCCCCCTCAGGTGATTTTTCTGAGCGAGAGGAAGAATCCCATCAGCATTGAGCATGCTTAAACCATTCAAGGCTTTATACACCTCTATCAGATCACCTCGCTGGTGCCTAGTCTCCAGACACTGTAATTTGCAAAACTTAAGCCTTTCTTCGTAAGAGCACCCCTTTGTTCCATTCACTAATCTTGTTGCCCTTCTCTGTACTCGTTCCAGCAGCTCTACATCCTTCTTGAAATGAGGCCTCCAGACCTGTATACAGTACTCTAGGTGTGGCCTGACCATTGCCTTATACAATGGAATAATCACCTCCTTATCCCTGCTGGAAAAATTCCTGTATATCATTGACAATACTCCATGAGCTACTCTTGCAGCCCGTCTGCACTGCTCAGAGAACTTCATATCTGCCTGCACAATCACCCCCAAGTCCCTTTCATTCTCTACCACTGTCAGTGTAGTACCACAGAGTTGATACGTTGCTCTGGGGTTGCTGTTTCCCATGTGTAGTACTTTACATTTGTCAATGTTAAACTTCATTTGCCACCTCTCAGCCCATCTGCTCAACCTTTCCAGATCCTGTTGCAGCAGCATAGTGTCAGTAGTGTCCTTGACAACCCTGCCAACCTTTGTATCATCTGCAAACTTGGACATTAAGCTTGATATACCATCATCAATATCATTTATAAATACAGAAAACAATAATGGACCCAACACTGAGCCCTGACTCCACTAATAGTTTTTTGGTAATTCGTTCGACAACCTCAGAAGTTGAAATTTTCGCTATATAACTTTCTGAAAGGTCATTTTAATGGTGTAAATTGTATTAATTACCAATTCAAATCATTAAAATGCACTACACTTTCATAGGTATCATATGTACTGCTATAAGGACCAATTTATCTGTAATTTTCTGGATCTCTGTTATCCGAAAAAGCGTTACAATTGAATTAAAATTTTAAAAGCCCATCTGAATTTAAAGCCAGTACAGGAAGTTGAAAATTTTCAAACCTTGGCTCAGTATAAGGGAGCTTAAAATTCCAGAAGCTTTATCAGATGATGTCCCGGAAGCAGACCTCTATCAGTTCACCTCTATCAGTTCACCTCGCCGATGCCTAATCTCCAGACTCAGTAATTTGCAAAACTTAAGCCTTTCTTCGTAAGAGAAACCCTTTGTTCCATTCACTAATCTTTTTGCCCTTCTCTGTACTCGTTCCAGCATGTCTACATCCTTCTTGAAATGAGACCTCCAGACCTGTATACAGTACTCAAGGTGTGGCCGGACCAATGCCTTATACAAGGGAATTATCACATCCCTGTTCCTGCTAGAAAAATTCCTGTATATCATTGACAAGACACCATCAGCTACTCTTGCAGCTCGTCTGCACTGCTCACAGAACTTCATATCTGCCTGTACAATTACCCCCAGGTCCTTTTCATGCTCTACCACTGTCCTTCCCTCTGGTGGGGCATGGGCATGCCCCACTGTAAACTGGAGTTGCCTTCCCTTTCGGCTCCATATTTCTGTCTATTTGCCCCCCAGACTTCAGCCTTCACCCCGCTCTATCTGATAGCAACGTGAACACGCCCCACACACTCTAAAATCATCAATCTAAATTAATTTTGCCGAACATTTTGGATTTCTAGAGCTCCCCGCGACGCGTACGCGATTTGTTTTTTTTTTAAGGTCCTAGCCACTGAAATCTTAAGAAATTAGGTGGCAGGACCTGCCAGAGTGAACTATATACTAGTGAGTACCTGGTCTGCCTCCACGGGGCTAAAGTGGGACAACGTCGGGCCTCAGTAGGGGTCTGGCGGCTAAATGACAAGATGAACAACGGTACAAGGCATCAAATATATACAAAGTCCATACACTTTTAAATCTCTGGCTTTTCCAGTCAACTGGCTCACCCACAATGTAAACTACGCGGAGAAGGGGGGGAACCCCTGGTGCCGCTTGACCCTAAACACACTTTACACTGTCAGCGTAGTACCACAGAGTTGATACGTTGATCTGGGGTTACTGTTTCCCATAAGTAGTACTTTACATTTGTCAATGTTAAACTTCATTTGTCACCTCTCAGCCCATCTGCTCAACCTTTCCAGATCCTATTGCAGCAGCATAGCATCAGTAGTGTCCTTAACAACCCTGCCAACTTTTGTATCGTCTGCAAACTTGGACATAAACTTGATATACCATCATCAATATCATTTATAAATACAGAAAACAACAATGGACCCAACACCGAACCCTGAGGAACTCCACTAATAACATTAGTCCACGATGAGCAGTGTGCATTGATTACCACTCTATGTCTTCTGCCACTCAACCATCTTTTTATCCACAGCAGCAATTTGCCTCCAATGCCACACTGCTCCAATTTGTGTAGCAGTCATCCATGTGCAACAGTATCAAAAGCCTTTCTAAGATCCAAATATATAATATCAAAGTTATTCCCTGCATCCAGTTCTTTTGTGACTACATTATAGTATCCAATCAAATTGGTCAGACAAGCCCTGCCCTTAACAAAACCATGCATTCAGCTATAACTGAATTCTTGTCTAGATGATCCTGCAGTGCTTCTTTAACCAGTGCCTCCATTAATTTTCCTGGAACCGAAGTTAAACGAACAGGTCTATAGTTACTTGTGTCAGCCTTTGATCCTCCTTTGTGAATTGGGGTTACATTTGCACATCTCCAGCCTATGGGTACCTCCCCTGAGTCCAAAGAAGCTCTCATAATTATGGCTAGGGGTTTGCTTACTTCCTTTGCTGCCTCCTTTAATATAACTGGATCGATCCCATCCACCCCAGGTGCTTTTTTATGTTTATCCTCAACAACTTCTGCTCCATTTTTCTGTCAGTTATTAGAAAATCATCTAGCTCACTGCCAATGTTTACTTCACCTACGACATTCCCCTTCCTGAATTACTCCTCATGTGTGAATGTAGATGCAAAATACTCGTTTAGATTGTTAGCCACCTGAGCAGGATCCCCAACTGTTGAACCATCAACATCCAGTGGACCAATCTGATTCATCCCTTTCCTTCTTGAGTTTAAATAGGTAAAGAACTCTTTTCTGTTTTTCTTTGCATCCTTTGCCAAGGATTTCTCATAATCTGCCTTTGCCTGCCTAATCTCCTTTGTGACTTGGTTACAGACCAACTTATATCTATCATAGGCTTCCATGTCACCCATTAATTTGTATATATCCCATGCATTTTTCTTCTCTGCCATATGTATCATTAGTTCATCTGACAACCATTTAGCATTAACATTAGCATTAGTAGAGGCATATGATGCAAGAAAGCAAGCTTATTCAGCATCAGCCAAAAAAAAAAAAAAAAAAAAAAACAACCACTACTCCCATTTCACCCCTCCGTTCGTTCGAAATACCTGTCCAGCTGAGCCTTAAATTTGTTTAGGCTATCAACTTCAACAACAAGCGATGGGAGTCTATTCCACAAACCAACTGCCCGCTGGCTAAAGGCAAATTTCCGCACATCTATCCGACATCCGTCCTTCCTCAATTTGAATTTATGCCCTCTCATGTGATTATTCTAAGCAAGAGGAAGAATCCCATCGGCATTGAGCATGCTCAAGCCATTCAAAGCCTTATACACCTCTATCAGATCACCTCGCCGATGCCTAGTCTCCAGGCTCTGTAATTTGCAAAACTTAAGCCTTTCTTCGTAAGAGCAACCCTTTGTTCCATTACTAATCTTGTTGCCCTTCTCTGTATTCGTTCCAGCAGCTCTACATCCTTCTTGAAATGAGGCCTCCAGACCTGTATACAGTACTCAAGGTGTGGCCTGACCAATGCCTTATACAAGGGAATAATCACATCCCTATCCCTTCTAGAAAAATTCCTGTATATCATTCACAAGACACCATGAGCTACTCTTGCAGCTCGTCTGCACTGCTCAGAGAACTTCATATCTGCCTGCACAATTATCCCCAGGTCCTTTTCATTCTCCACCACTGTCAGCGTAGTACCTCAGAGTTGATACGTTGATCTGGGGTTACTGTTTCCCATATGTAGTTCTTTACATTTGTCAATGTTAAACTTCATTTGCCACCTCTCAGCCCATCTGCTCAACCTTTCCAGTTCCTGTTGCAGCAGCATAGTATCAGTAGTGTCCTTAACAACCCTGCCAACCTTGGTATCGTCTGTAAACTTGGACATTAAGCCTGATACACCATCATCAATATCATTTATAAATACAGAAAACAACAATAGACCCAACACTGAACCCTGAGGAACTCCACTAATAACATTAGTCCACGTTGAGCAGTGTGCATTGATTACCACTCTCTGTCTTCTGCCACTCAACCATCCCTTTATCCATAGCAGCAATTTGCCTCCAATGCCACACTGCTCCAATTTGTACAGCAGTCTTCCATGCGCAACAGTATCAAAAGCCTTTCTAAGATCCAAATATATAATATCAAAGTTATTCCCTGCATCCAGTTCTTTTGTGACTACATCATAGTATCCAATCAAATTGGTCAGACAAGACCTGCCCTTAACAAAACCATGCTGTGTCTGAGCTATAACTGAATTCTTGTCCAGATGATCCTGCAGTGCTTCTTTAACCAGTGTCTCCATTAATTTTCCTGGAACCGAAGTTAAACTAACAGGTCTATAATTACTTGTGTCAGCCTTTGATCCTCCTTTGTGAATTGGGGTTACATTTGCACATCTCCAGTCCATGGGTACCTCCCCTGAGTCCAAAGAAGCTCTCATAATTATGGCTAGGGGTTTGCTTACTTCCTTTGCTGCCTCCTTTAATATAACTGGATAGATCCCATCCACCCCGGGTGCCTTTTTTATGTTTATCCTCAACAATTTCTCCTCCACTTCCCTCTCAGTTATTAGAAAATCATCTAGCTCACTGCCAATGTTTACTTCACCTACGACATTCCCCTTCCTGAATAACTCCTCATGTGTGAATGTAGATGCAAAATACTCGTTTAGATTGTTAGCCACCTGAGCTGGATCCTCAACTGTTGAACCATCAACATCCAGTGCACCAATCTGATTCATCCCTTTCCTTCTTGAGTTTAAATAGGTAAAGAACTCTTTTCTGTTTTTCTTTGCATCCTTTGCCAAGGATTTCTCATAATCTGCCTTTGCCTGCCTAATCTCCTTTGTGACTTGGTTACAGACCAACTTATATCTATCATAGGCTTCCATGTCACCCATTAATTTGTATGTATCCCATGCATTTTTCTTCTCTGCTGTATGTCTCATTAGTTCATCTGACAAGCCTGAACCTTCAACAATATTTCTTGGTTGGTATGTAAAGCCTAGTAGCTTCCAAGATAAGTTCTTTGAATGCTTCCCATTTTGAATCTGCTGTTGGTAACATCCTCAGTTGGTCCCACTGTATAGAATTTAAATACTGTCTCAGACCATCATAGTCGTCTTTACGAAAGCAAAAACCCTTCCCTTTACCTCTGATGGTAGTTACCTCCTTGAGTAAATCCCACTTCAGCACACTGTGATCACCGCCACCTAGTGGTTCCTTTATCTGCAGATTCTTAATGCATGAAGAATCACTATTGATAATCAGATCAAGAGTATTACTCTCTAGTTGCCTCCCGAACATGCTTTTGTAGAAAACAATCATCCAATAAATCCACAAAAGCCTTGCTAGTGTGTGAGTGACCAACCCACTATTCCAGTCAATATCTGGGAAATTAAAATCCCCCATTATAAGACTCTCTGATTTACTGGCCCATTCTTTTTCCCTGTACAGTATCTTATTATACTCATCAGAGTCATTAGGCCTATAGCACACTCCTACTCTCAATTTTGATTTACCTATGCTTATGTCACACCAAACTGACTCGACACTGCCCTGTCCATCGATGTCGACTGGCTTCACTTCCTTGGATTTTGTGTTTCTTAACTAATAGCATAACACCTCCTCCCTTCCTATCCTGTCTATCCTTTCTGTAGACGTTGTACTCCCCAAATTCCAGTTCTGCATTCCTTATATCTGTGTGACACCACGTCTCTCATATCCCAACAATATCTGCCTTTGATGTTTTGAGCAATACCTCAAATTCATCAAATTGATTTACTAAACTCCTAGCATTGGTGTACACGCAAGTATACATGCACCTGTTTCTATTCTTAGCTACTCTAACACAACCCATGTGTTTACTTGTACCGCAATGACTTCCAGCAGTCTCTGAAATATCCTGCATCTTGTTTTTCAGGCTTCTGCTCATTCCAATAGATGCAGTGCAAGAATCTCTTTCACCTCTGCCCGTGGCTACTGTTAATCTATTAGTCTTTGTCTCCCCCCAAGCTGCCAGTTTTCCGACCCACCTAACACTGCCTGGATAGCATTAGCAAATATTCTTGCACCCTTTCTATTTAAGTGTATCCCGTCGCTGTAGAAGCAATCTCTCCTGTTAAGAAGTACAGTCCAGGCTGAAAAAAATTCTACTCCTTGAGCCTTGCACAATCTTTCCAGGGCCGAATTGATCGACAAGGCTCTCATCATATACTCCCTCCTATCGTGTCTGGGCAGAATTACAGACACTTTCAAATTCAACCCTACTTCACGGCTTTTTTTCAACAGTGACCTGTACTTGTTGAGAAATCCGCTGCTCTCCTACTCTTAATATCATTAGTGCCAACGTGTACAACTATATCAACCTGGTTATAAAGGATAGATGGAACCTGGTCCTGTTCCATCTATCCTTTTTACAAAGCATGTTCCCCGTTTCCCTGACAATTGAGTCAGCAACAACTACTAGTTTCTGTGGGACCAGCGCATTCTGCCTTGGGGGTGCCTCTGTTTTGCAAGATGACCAAGTGCAAGCTCTGGCGTTGATGTGGGCAGCTGAGAGCTTGACGGGCCCCTCAATTTATTTCCTTCGAGGGCATCCACCCTGTCCTTCAAGGTCTCATATAAGCCCATAACAACGCTGAGTTGTCGCCTAATTTCCTTGGTCTCCTTGCATCGTGCACACACACAAAGACATCCCCATGGCAGTATCATGTCCCGTACCCGATTGTTCCGCAAACATCAAGCAAACAGTGCATCTTAAAAGGCTGTGATTCAGAGGGCAACTTCCCCCCCCCCCTCAGTTCTCCCCTGAGCCACAGCACTCCCATTAGCTTGAGCCTTTTGCTTTGCTGCTCTGGTCTGAGTCATGATTTAGATTTAAGTCAATAAAATTACAATTTCAGAACAAAATTAAAACCTTAAACTTGTATCCTAACACAGTTATAACGCTATATTTATTTTTCAGTATCGAGTGTTATCTACGAGTTCCCTTTATATAACTTCCGTATCAAGTTATTAATTATTTGTTACTTTTGTACTCGAAGTCGTTATATATATATAGTTAAAAGTACAATTTAATTGACAATGAAGTTTAACAAGATTAATAGATTTACTGATTAATTGACAATATTATATTATGCACTATACTATACAAAACTAATGGTATCGAATTCCGGATATGCTGTATCGTGTTACAATGGCGGTAATTACGAACGGTAGTTCTACGGACTTTTAAGTATTGATTAACTCCCAAATCTCGCTGTCTCAATTTAGAATAAACTAAGGATCCTGACTAGATCTATAGCTACAAATTACAGATAATAATTTGATATAACAATTGGTTAATAAATCCGCTAATACGGTTAAAAACCTCTCGTTCAACGGAGCTGCAATTTGTAACACGTGGATTTGATACCGTTACCGATACTAAGTAATACCCACAAAATCTCTATCAAGTTAAACTTTAAACTAAGTATCGTAACTAGGAATATAAAACTACTCTAGAAAATAAGTGAATATGCCAATTTAAGCTAATGAAACAGAAAATAAATCAGAAAAAAACTTCTCTTCTCCAGGAGCTGCAAAATAGCTGCGGCCGCACAGGCTTATTTCAAGGGATTCCCTGGTTTTTCGAGTGTGGGCAAGATGATGCAGAGGCATGGTTAAACAACGATGCTGATGAAACTGGTTATCTATATTTTTACCGAAGAAGAAATTGTTGCATTAGTCCAGATGAAGAACGTGCTGACTTTTAACCAAGGTGATTCTGATGACGAAGAAGGAGAGGGAGCGGGCCCGCTCACTCTGAGGCCTTCACTGGCTAGAAACTGCAATGGCACGATGTGAGCACTGTCCGAATGCAGTTCAACGGAGATATTGCTATTAAAGAGAATGAGAGACCTCGCGACAATGTCGCATGGTTCAAAGAATTATTCAAGATTATATATTTTAAAAAATAAACCTTCTCAAGATTCATTGTACTCTTATTTGTGTGCAGTTATTTCTGTGTCTTTATTTCTGTTTATGTAAAAAAAAAAAAAAGAAAGTGTGATTTATAGTAGCAACCATGTAAAACAATTATGTAAGTCCAAAATAAATGTAATATATAATATGCATTGTTTTTTAGAAAAGCTTTGGTTATTACTGTATTTACAAACCATTCCCTAAATCAATTATTTTTTATAAAACTTTATATTTCAAAATACAATATCAATAACCTTGCGTACAATAATTTAATTATTGGCCTAATTCCACTTTGTTTTGTGTAAACTGGGTATTCTCTTATATGTTTGATTATTCGAATTATTTGATTAACCGAACCAAACTTGGTCCCAATTAGTTCGGATAATCGACGATTATCCTGATGTATTACATTACGATCACCAAGTCAGTTATTATGTTTGTTTGTTTGGTTTTTATTGGCGCATTAGCAACTAAGGCTATAATGCGCCAAACTCAGAGTTATTATGTATACCCATGTGTATTGTCTGTAAATTTCGTGTGTTCTCTAATCGATTTTCCTGTTTCGTGGAGGAAAACACTTGTTTCTGGGGAAAAAAACTTGTTGTCTACACCTGAGACCGACTAAAGCCCATAACGAGTCAAAAAAAGCCCATAAAAGTTCCTCGTTTCAATGACAGGATTCGAACCCGGACCTTTTCCACTCGGTGTATGGAGAGAGGTGACATACCACTGTGTTACCAGCGTAAACTGAAGGTGGTGCAAAATGCAAAGTGTGTGTTAGTTGTCTGACGGCACCAGAGGTTTCCCCCATCCCCAGGTTGTGTACTCTAACTGTGTAGGCCAGAGATTTAAAAAAGTGTGTGGGGAGTGGAAGGATGAGTAGTGTTATGTACCGTTGTTCTTCTGACCATTTAGCCATTGGGCCCCTTTTGGGACCAACTGTTACTGCACTGTGCCCCAGGGCAACAGGTCAGGTACCCAGTAGATTTTATTTTGTACTCTGGCAGGCCCTGCCACCTAGTTTCCGAACATTTCAGTAGCAAGGACCTATGTGTAAAAAAAAAAAAAAAAGTGGGGGTAACGCCCATAAAACGCCCGAACATAAACGGCCGAGAGAGGTTTATGTAAGCAAAGTTTGAATTTGGAGGTTATTAATTGATAAATTGTGTGGGGTGTACACTGCGAATTAGACAGAGTGGGGGCGGGGGGGAAACAGAAGTCTGGTGGGAAAGACAGAGGTATGGGGACGATAGAGAAGGCGACCCCAGTGAATCAGTGAGGCAAGCCGATGTCTCACCAGGTGGAAGGGGGTGCAGGGGGAAGCCTGGGATTCATCTCCTCCCTCTGGCCAGGGAGGAGCGTAAAAGAAAACCAAGCTAGAATGCTGGGTTTGATTGCCAATGTGGCTTGTGGCAGAGAAGCTGCTAGGTTCTCCAATGTCTCCGTTTGAAGTCTTGAGTGGGATTAAGTCCCATCCGGAATTTGCACTCACTTCCTTGTTTCTTCTAATTCTGGTGATAATTCGGTAGGTTGAGGGGTTTCAAAGAAATCAGGTAATATCACAGCCCGATTGATTGATTGACTGCCTGAGATTCAGTTGCAGATATCAGCCCGATGGAACTTGGATGAAAGAAGTAAATCTCAGTTTAATTGAGCTTCGATGAGATTGATGGTTGATGCTAATGGAGAGGGGTGCCCAGAATCTGTCTCAAGTTATTGGTCTTGGTGTTTTAGGTTCCTTAATGTTCTTCGTCTGTTGAAGACAACCTGGGCAAAAGTGGTGAAGTATTTATAATTGTCATGGTTATGAATTAGTATATGTTCTTATTCCTTTGGCAAATTAACAATCTTTGTGATCAGAATAGATCTCAAGTCTTCAAATTCAGGATAGTTATACATTATATGCTGCCAATTGATTGACGTAATTGACAGCATATATTATATGCTGTCAATTACGTGAGCATTATATGCTCACGTAATATCACAGCTAATGGAGAAAGGAAATGAATACAAAACACCATTATGCCTAACATTTGTGGATTATGAAAAGACATTTGACTCCATACAGCCTAAGGCAATGTTTCGGGCACTGCAAAGGAAAGGCATAGGTACCCCATATATTATGATTTTGAAGAAAATATATGAGAGTGCTACCTCCTTTATTAGACTAGACAAAGACAGTAGGAAATTTAAAATCGAGAAAGGAGTTCGACAAGGAGACAATATCTCCGAAGCTGTTTACTGCTGCCCTTGAGGAAGCTTTCAGATTAGACTGGTCGCAGAAAGGAATCAATGTGAACAGAGAGTACCTAAACCATTTACGATTTGCAGATGACATTGTGGTCATAAGCCACGATCCCAAAGAATTAGAGGAAAATCTTAATCAGTTATGCACAATTAGTAAGGATTTTGGACTAAAGATGAATATGGCTAAAACAAAAGTAATGATGAACAAGTATGCCACAGAAAGGGAAATAATGACTGAAGGAGCAGTAATTGAAAAGGTGTAGTCATATACTTATCTGGGACAAGTTATTAGCTGTAATAATGATAAATGGCTGGAAGTCAAGAGAGAATAAATTTTGGATGGATAGCATTTCGGAAATATAGTCACATACTGAAGAGCAATATCCCAGTTTGTCTGAAACCTAAAATAATGAACCAATGTATACTCTCCACCATGACTTATGGAAGTGAAACTTGGGCACTCACCAAAAGAATGGAAGAGAAGCTGAGAACTACACAGCGAAGAATGGACAGAATTGTATTGTGAATCAGACTGTTAGATAAAAAGAGAAACACATGGATCAGACAGCAAACTCAAGTAAAGGACATTCTTATCAAAACTAAAGAACTAAAATGGTCTTGGGCAGGACACATAGCTCGAAGACATGATGACAGATGGACTAAGAAAATAACAGAATGGTACTCAAGAGGAGCTAGAAGAAAACCTGGAAGACAGAGGCGGAGATGGATAGATGAAATTCATGAGTTTTTGGGTAGTAAGTGGATGGCCAGTGTTCAAAACAGAAGGAACTGGAAAGTTGCTGGAGTGCCCTTCATCCTGCAGTGGATTGAAAATGGCTGATGATGATGATGATGCTGCCAAGACTCGTCAGTGCGACAGTGGCAGCGTGGATCATCTGTGATGCCCAGAGACGTTAATTTTTCTTGTATCGACCAATGGCCTGTGAGGAGGTACATTATGTACAGGCCAGGGGAAAACTAGCTTGGGGCTTTTGGTAACGTGAACGTTATTTCAGGGATGAATTTCTTTCTAATTGCTCCCTTAGTGGATGTCGTCCATCTGTCCTACCAGGCTTGATGCAGATGTGCGAGAAGCCGCCTTTTCTGTCTTGCGATTGATGCTGGCTTGGTGGTGAATCCAATGGTGGTAGTGGAGATTCCTTTAGACAGATGATACAGCATGTCACATCTAATTATTTCAAGATCTAGAGGGAGGACTCCAAGGAGAACTTGGAGAGGTGTGCTCAGTGTGCAGCAGGTTCTGGTGGTGGATTTCTTGATTTGTGACAATAGCTGCCTGGTGATTTCTGACCCCTGCAGCATATGAGATGGCTGGAATAAATAGTGGTTTGTAAAACAGGACTAGGGTACATCTGTTTAGACCCCGGTCCCTGTGGCCTAAACCGACACAGCATTGGTGACCCTTGCCACCATTGGTGTGTATATTATTAATGCATTTCAGGATGCTGGAGGTTTCCTCAGCCGAGATTGTCAGGTTGTGCTGGGTAACCCACTCCTGGAGGAGCCAGAGTGCTTGGTTAGCAAAATTTCAAGCTGGGCAGACATGGAAAGGATCAAATCGTCTGTATAGGCTTGGGACTTATCATGCTCAAGAACTTGATTTAGGAACTCATCTAGGACCATGTTCCAGAAAGTTCGTCCTAGGACGAACCCTGTGGATCTCTCTGATCACCCTGGAGTAGGTAGTCTCTACCCTGACAGATCTTTCGCATAGATAGCTTTTAATGCAGGAGTAGACATTTTGAGGAATCTATGGAATCTTGCCTTCCAATGACGCTTTGCCACCAAAGTGAATCAAATGCCCCGGCGAAGTCGACTGCAATTACAAAGAAGAATTTTTCAGGTGTGGATTGAGCAGAAGTTATCAGATTATTTAGTCATCTATTCTCGAGCGCCCCTGATAGAATTCATACTGGTTGTTGACCTGTAGGTTTGTTTGTGTTTGTATAATACTTGTGAATTCTGATGGTGGGTCTCCCAAAGAGTTTGCTGAGAACAACTAGGAGGGATTGGTCTGTATGATGTTGGCTGTTGTGGCGATTTATTCGAATTCTTGAGGAGAGGTCAAAGATTAGCTGTCTTCCAATCAAGTGGAAAGGATCCTTTTGCCAGACAGTAGTTGACAAGGTTCAGCAGTAAGTATGGCTTGTAGTCTGCCTCTTCTGAGAATCTCGGGCTCCAGAAGGTCAGGACCCGGGCATTTCCTGTCCTTGAATTTCAATACTACTCAGTGAAGTTCCTCCAGGGTGGGCTCTTCAGTTTCCTGCATGGTGTAGCACTCATTTGAGGCACACAGTTGGGCTTGTATTGGTGTGCGGTCAGAGCAGGTACAGCTTATCTTCACTTTCTGGGGCGGCGTCTTACTATTCTTGAAGAATTAGGCAACTGGTAGTTGTGCTGCCAGGAGGTTTCGGCTTCATTTTATTCAGCCCGCTTGATGCACTTCTCCTGTTCCGGAATGGCTACTATCATGTCGGTCGGGGTTCCGATTCCATCCGATTCCAGCACTTTGCTTTCCAAGATTTCAGGAATCTTGGTCTTTAACGGCAGATTTGAGTCTACCCTTTCCTTGTGAGAGACTCGTTTTGTCTTCCACATATTTCTTCCCAACTCCTAGACATCTCAAAGAGCCAACATTGACTATGTTCCACTCAAAAAAAAAACTATGACTTTCTCAACGACTAACCCATTCTTACCAGCACCAACCAAAATCTAAACTATGTGTCTGACTAAACCATTCTTACTAGCACCGACCAAAATCTAAACTTGTGTCTGACTAAACCATTCTTTCATTCACACCGCCAAATCTCAACTTCGTGTCTTTGCCACTCGTTCACTGCCTTTTTCCTACTTCTTACTGCCGATTTCACCACGCCCATTTCCCAGCGACTTCTACCAATCTTACATTTACTTTCGGATTCTATCTCATTCCATTTGTTGGAAAACCCCTTATTCCACTGGCCCAGTAGCACGTGATCAATACACCCCTATTTTACCTGTTGGATCTGCGGCCATCCGGTGTGTTCTTTGAAGTAGCCGGTTGTCCAAAAACAACACTTTACCCTTCACATACAACGCCTTGTCTCCATAGCATTTTAAAACCACAAAAAGTGAAGTTAGTGACCACAGCATCTATATTTGGAAACTTGTGGTTTCCAAAACTGTGTGCGCGTTTAAGAACCGACTTCCGGTCTGCGACTGAAGTAAATTGCCCCTACTATTTTGACCTTGCATAAACATTAACTTGTTTGTTTCGCAAAACCACTTGCTGCTTTTGCCGTAGTATTCACCGTCTGTTCCCTGCTTACAAGGGAAGTTATGCTAATGGCTCTGTTTTTCATTACTACTACCCACTAATTTTTTACTGAATAATTCTTGTTATTGAAACTGCGGACATTACCATATTATCCTACTAACAGCAAGAATCCAAAGGAAAACTAACTTCCAAAGTCTTTATAAAAAAATTTATTTTTGTAAGATTTTCAAATCTTACATCTCAAAGCCTGCACCTCTGGCTGTGCCCATGATCTCTTTTCTCTTTGGAAAGCTTTCCTTTTACCTGTCTAGGGAGGCGCTGCAGCTCTGGAGACCACCAGGGAACAGCACTGGAGAGCAGATTTTTTTGTTTAAAGGTTGTGGTACAGGCGTTTGTAATGACCCTGGTAACAGTTCACTGGCGCACTTCTGTATTCAGCAAGTTATAGTCCCCTGCCGGAAATTGGATGACAGAGATGTCCAGAGCTGCTATGAAGTTGTCCGAGTTAGCATTTTCTATTTTAAATCTGCTCAGTGTGAGTTTTGGATTCAATGGTTCCTGTTGAATTCTAGACATTTGGAAGGTTATGAGAGAAGCTCTTCCAATCCCGGTAGTCCAGGCATTCTGGACACACCAGCTAGAGATGTAGCCAGCCAGGGTGATATATTTGATTCCCAGAGAATGGAATTTAATATGGTAAGCTGTCAATTGGAGAGAAACTCTTCCAATCGCTGTCCATTGCTGGTGCCAGTATGGTCATCACACCCTACAAACCAAGCAGGAGAGTGACAGTTTACATCTGCCCCATGATAATTTCGCACTGGGAAAGAGGGCCGCTATGTTTTCCAAATAGTCTATTGTTCGTATAATATGCTCTCCAGGTCTGTTATATATAGAAATCACATAAAAGGTTCCAAGGGGGCGTATGACATTTAGGGACACTGCCCAGGATGTGCAGAGACTTGATATTTTGGTGGTCGTGAGTTCTGTGTTCCTGACTACAATTGCCACCCAGGGAGTTTCATTATATGCTTGGATTGTTTTGTATATTCAAGTGCCTTGGCCCATTGCACGTTAAGTTGGATGAATTTGACCTATACTGCAATACATTCAAACACCAGCCAAGCAATTAAAAATTTTACTATAAAATAAAATAAAATATAATAAAATGCTATGATACAAATATCGGGAGACTAAACTATTACAATAAAATAAAATAAGTTACGATAAAACAATTAAAAGAAATGCTAAAATCGTTAAAATTTACTAAAATACCGAAGCTTTCGGAGACTGCTGTCTCCTTCTTCAACAGTGTGAGTCTTCAACAGAAGAAGGGGACAGCAGTCTCGGAAAGCTTCGGTATATTAGTAAATATTAACGATTTTAGCATTGTTTTTTTTAATTGTTTTATCGTAACTTATTTTATTTTATTGTAATAGTTAAGTCTCCCGATATTTGTATCATAGTATTTTATTATATTTTATAGTAAAATTTTTAATCGCTTGGCTGGTGTTTGAGTGTAATTATTGCAGTACGAAATTTTCCAGCCTCATAGGCCTGTTTGAAGATATAGTGAATTTGATCTGTTGGGTGTTGAACTGTTTAAGGCTTTGAAAAGGCCTCTGGAGTCAGGTTGTTTGTTTGTTATTTGGAGCATTAGAAACTAAGGCCATATTGTTCCGGGATATGCGGTGGTCACTCCCTGACCTTTCCGCATCCTCCGTATTTGATGGTGCGGGGCTCGAACCCCGGTCTAATCAAGAAGCGTATGCTACGCACTGTTGCTCCTTCCCACCTGGCTACCGAGGCGCCTTTGGAATCAGGAACAATGTAATTCATCTGTAATACTATTAAATAACACTGACTCAAACTTGTAAAACATACTTTATTATGATAATGTAAAATAAAATAAAATACATGTGTACTGATCGTATAACTGTATTGCTTTGCCGACGACCGAGACGATAGATAATCGGTGAGCGGATACGTTTTCAAGTTGGCAAATGGAGAGCTGGTTAAGTAAAAAGCAGCAAACTGTAGCTTGTTCAACAACTCAGGCTGAGTACATGGCACTCGCCCATGTTATGCAGGAGGCATTATGGTTGCGCATGATGAGCCGCGCAATGAACATAGTAGGCATTTGGAACTTTTTGTAATATTCTTGATTGCACACCGCTATATGCCCCACTCATTGTTGCGGCACCATCATATCCTTGACCTCGGCAGTTCTGTAAATCTAGCCCTTTGGATTCTATATAGTAAATAATGTCACTTTCAATTTTGCTAGCTGATTGATCTTTTATACTATAAAATCCCCAAAATCGCTCATTTATAGTGATTTCTGATGGTATATCATTTTCTGTTTTTACAGTAACATAACGAAATATTTGACTCATCTGGTCAGTTTTTTGTGACATCCAGGGTAGTGTCCATGATTACGGAGAAAAACGGCGCAGACCGTTTTTTATCTGAGAAAGTCAATAATAACATTTTTGACTTTCTCAGATAAAAGACAAATAATTTCATTTTGAATAGTTGGACTCAAATATGTTGACCGGTAATTACGTTTTTAAATTAATTCCTTTAATATGGGATCATAGTTTGATAGAAGATCAATTACATTGTATAGACAAAAAAATTCAACTTTTTATATTTTTATCATTCAGATTTTCTCGGTGACCTCTGAATGCCATGCTGCAACTGCTTAATACTAATGTAACATGAATAATGCGTTTCAAAACTTGTGTCCAGAATTTTTTTTCTTTAGTTCTACCGGTTACTAAATTAGCATCAATTGTTTTATTTGTGCGCCAAAGATCGTATGTTATACAAGCAGAAATGTGAACAGAGGAAGCTTCGTGTCTTTTAATTTTATTAGATAAATTTTTCCAGTCAGATATGCCGTTTATCCAAGATTTTTTTAAATCTGCATTAGAGCGATCTCCAAATAACATACATGGTTCACAATACACAAAATCTGATTTTTGATATTATTTTGTACAGTAATCGGAAAGGGACCTTTAGGCTGGCATGGACCTGAAGCTATTATCATACGTTTCTCTGCATCAGAAATATTTTCTGAAAAATTTGTTGGATACTGTTGCGAAATAACTGAGGGACCTAATCTTGAACCTTCGTAAACAAATGAGTTTGTTTCTGGACTTACTGTTTCATTTTCCATAACTTGATGGTCTTGATCATCATTTGTTCTTGCCAGATCCAATGAAGCAGGGCGATCTTCGCTTAATTCAGCTGGTACATTACGTGGATTGGCTTGCGGTTGTCGTTGGAAAAAATTATCTATCTTCTGCATTTTGTTTAATTTTTCCGTGGTTTCCCTTACTTTTTTTCGTTTTTCTGCACCGCTAAGGTATTTATGTACATGGCCAGACATCTGCAATTTATGGAGTAAAGTAAAAAAAGAACGATAACTGTAAAAGTATGCATGCTTTACCATAAAAGTTTCAGCAGTATTATTTTATTTTTAACACTAAGAATAAAACACTTTATTAAAAATTCGGTAACCCCCCAGAACGAAACCACTACAAAAAATTATTTAACACTCCTTTAATAAAAAGATAATTAAATTTTTGTTCTATAAATAAAAATGATTTAACAATCCCCCATTTAAAAAAAAAAAAAAAAAAACGACTGTAAAATTTTTACGATCACCCGGTATCTCCCGGGGGAAGGGCTTACCGAAAATTCAAATAAATAAAATAGATATTGTTATTTTTGATACACATACAGTGTAACAGTGAAACTAGTGTAAATAATTACTATTTCAATAATTATATTAATAATACGTACATGGTGTATCAAATTACATTGACCAAGTGATTTTAAATATTTAAATTATAGGGAAAAAAAATGAACATTAGATTTTTTAAGTAGGTATGTGAAACTTCACGCGTAAATTGATTAAATGGCCGATTGTACCAATGTAACTTAAATTTTAAGTGTTCCTTAAATACGATATTGGGAACACTTAAAATTTAAGTGTTCCCAATATCGTATCGAAACGAAATGGCAAGTGAGTTATTGAGTGTTGAGTCAAAATTTTGATGTGCAGTTTTTTGTTTAAGTCTAGCTTAAAATTTAAGTCTCATTGGTGCAACTGAGCATAAAAAATAATAACTTACCCTGTTAAGCGTGAGGTGTTTCGAAAACAGCTTCAAAAGGGTGAATAATAATCATATAAGATAAGATTCAATAGCGTCACTAAAGCCTATTTGGTTTAAAGTGCAGCGTAGTTTGGTATAGGGTGCAAATTTGACGGCTTGTGATTGGTGCAGACGGGAGACAGATGCAGACTGTCCTAATGTTTATATTTATGTTAACCATTGTTGACACTGATCAATCCGACTTACGTCCTTCGCTTACTGCACACGATTTATGGTTATGACATATTGGTCTTCTTTCCTGAATACGAGTATCTGTTTACGTCCGCCCCCTAAGCTCTAATTTTTAACCCTAACTTGAAAGTTGTCCCCCCCCTGAAAAAAACTAATAATTTCTATAATTTCTACTCGATTTACAAAATTGAAACTTTCAATATACATAAACAGAAGTATATTCTTTGATTTTGTAAGGACCCAGCCTTACAATAATTTAATAAAGTTTGTTAAATATTGGAAGAATTAATTGTGGCGTATATAGTTAGTTTCAGACAAGTATCATTTGTTAAGAAACACTGAAATTCGAAGGTTATTCCAGACACACCCAGTTAGTTAAATCTCGGTTGTATGGAAAAATTCCTTAAGCGAGTCAGTAAAAGCAATCATAATGGACCGAAACAAATCCCACTTAAGACAGGAGCATATACACTATAGAAAGGGCACTGAGTGCGGAAGTGGCCCTATTAATAAATTTCACGGTTCGACCTCTAGCAGGTGTGGGCGACGTAGTAATGGGGGGTGAGGTCACAAAGAAAGCCTGAAACTCTCTTAGCTGACCGGAACTTACGTTTAATTTCGAGAAATTACCAGTATTTTCCAGATTATCGGAAGTTCGGTCACACTAGGAAAAAGAAAGCACGCCCACGGAAATGAAGGGAGACGAATAGGATCACGAAGGAAAGGATAGGGAAGTCAACGATTGGCCAGGAAGAAAGCGGTGGGAAATTTGAGAGAAAGGAGAGAAGGGAAGAAAAAATTGATACTGATCATTCGGAGAGGAGTTTTTGTGGTGGAAGCAGTCCTGGGGAGATGGAAGCTGTAGTGGGAGAATTGATTATAAGAATTTATTTTGTGAAAGTCTAGAGTCGGAAGTATCGTTCCCTTGAAGAAGTTAATGCAGTCAATGGAGGAAGAATGGTGAAACGCCCTAGAGGCAAATTTCTCGATTGAGCAGTTGAGTGACTAGTCGACCCGGAAGGTATCCCAGTCCTCGGACGCAACGCAGATGGAGGAAGAAAGGAGATAAGATCCGGTATTATCTTCAGCCGTGCAGTACCCGGTAGAGAAACCCAGGATAGGTTACTGTGTTCCCCGGATGAGCAACCTTTCGCTTTCCAGTCCTCAACCCGAGCAGATAGGAAGAGAGACCGAGCAGGGAGGAATACCAGACCATTGCGTAAGTGTTAGAATAAGTACTGAGAATATAATTTGAAAAAAAAGGGGAACTAATTTAATAATGAAAAGGACTCTAGGAGGACGCTATAAGTTTTAAGAGAGAATGTCAAAGTACTAAATATATATACATATATATTTGAACGAGTGTAATACTTAAGGAGTGATAATTTAATTTAGTATAGAGATCAGAGTAATGCAATTTAAGAGTAAGTTAATCTGTAGTAGGAAGTAAAAATTTTGTCCTTGAATTATTGTGAATGTTAAATTGCTGTGAGTATGACTTATTTGGGGTAGAAAATGATTAAACAGGTAAACAATTAAATGAGCATCTAGCCCTAATTGTGAAATAGTGGATTAATTGAACGGAAAGGTAACTAAGTAAATTGGTTGGATATTGTTGACTGTTGACATGTTTGCAAGTAAGGATTCTGGAATGAATATATATGTATTTCCTAATAAGTTGGGAAACGAGCACTTATGAAATTATATTTTGTCTGTTCATTGGCTGATGGTGGTTTATTGACTTACATGGACTGTTAAGGAGCAAAGAGACAGATTGTGCGTTGTGAGGGGTAATAAATGCCCGGACCTACTGAAATCTTTGTAGAGCAACATGAAGAGACACAGTGATATATATATATATATATGTAGATGTATAATAA
This sequence comes from Mastigoproctus giganteus, assembly GCF_048544385.1. Lineage (NCBI taxonomy): Eukaryota > Metazoa > Arthropoda > Arachnida > Uropygi > Thelyphonidae > Mastigoproctus > Mastigoproctus giganteus. Next base: position 113,391,760 of record NC_143586.1, on the reverse strand, counting down.
GTATTAGGATTTAGTAGTTCTTTTGATAACAAGGTTGACTGTAAATTACAAGATATATACACATTTAAAAATTAGTAAAATAACAAGTGTCAAACTAAATACTGTATTCTGTTAAAGGTTATTGTAATTTTCTTATATATAATATGACAATAAAAAACAAATTGTATATTCTACATTCTTGTGTGTGTGTCTGTCATTTCTAAACTCAGCCAGTCCAGTGGAAGAATACCTTAATATATTAGGGGTCCCCGTGAGTCTGGGAATTTTCTGAAATCAATCAAGTCAGGTGTTAAAGTGGGAGGGGTTAAAATAAGGGGATATAAAAAAAATATAACATAATATAATATAATTGTAGGCCTCTTTGAGGAATAGGATTTTCAGAATAATAAAGATAACTAAACCCACCCCCACAATTGGCGAGCGTAAGCCAGGATAATTCTGCACAACGGAAGGCTGAGTTCAGAACGACAGGAAAATATATATACATGTATATATATATGTAATCCAGTTGCTGAAACTGATAGAAAAAATTCAGCTGGCGAGCCAGAAAGTGAAAAGTGAAAAAGTAAGTAGTTAAAGTGGGTACTGAAATAGAATTTCCTTGTGTTTAGAATTAGGTGAATTAAGTTATAGAATAAGAAAGGTATTGACAACAAATAACGAGTTAATTAGATTAAACCCCAACCTCGAAAGATAAGTCATGGCTACAAGGAGAGCGAACAGCAGTAGGGATAGAGAAAGGGAGGAAAATATCAACGGGCAGGAGATATCAGGAGAAGCAATTGTTAGTATAGGGAATGATAATAGGGGCCCAATTAAGTTAAGCAAATTTTTAAAAGTATTTAAAGGGGAACCATCAGAAAATGTGGAACATTTTCTGAGAAAACTGAAAATGATTAAGGAAAAGGAAGAATTAACGGAACTAGAAATAGTCATGATGGCGGAATTCAAACTGGAAGGCAGGGCCCAGACTAGGTATTTAGAGGAAACCCAAGGGATGGAAATAGAAACATTAGATAATTTTGAAAAGATATTAAAGAAGTTATTTTCCCCAAAGATCACGTTTCTGGAAGGGATCGGGATATTAAATAATTACAGTCAAAATAATCGCGAAAGCATAGAGGACTATTACAAAAGATTTTTAACAGTAAAATTAAATACAGAAGTATCAGAAAAAGAAAATAGCGCCTTTGACAAAATCCTGATGGGACAATTTTTGATGGGGGTCAGGGATAAATATAAGCGAGAGATTCTAAGGAGAAAACCCAATTCATTAGCCGAGGCCATGAAACTAGCCACTGATGAGGAAAAGCTAGATCTCCAAGGTCGGGGGGCAATAAGAGGGGACATAAATGTATTAGCCACAGGAGAAGGGACAAAACCGAAAGGTAATAAAGAAAGGGAAGGCGAAATTAAGTTAGAAGGGCTAGAAAAACAGATAGCGGGAATGGAAATAAAGTTAAATAAATTATTAGAGCAATTAAACACAAAAAACAATGCACTAGATGAAAATAATAGGCAGGGGGGTGAAAGACCGCAAACGGGGCAGAGCACAAGAGGTAAGTACAACGACACAGAGGGGTGGAAAGGGGAAGTCAAAGAAGTTAGGCGAGAAAGATATGGAAAGAAATGCTATATATGCGGGCGAAGCAATCACTGGGCCAAAGACTGCTGGTATAGGGATAGATATCACGGGGACAGAAATGAACACTGCCAAGACAGGGGCACAAATCAAGGGCAGCATATAAGTATGAATGCTCTGCATCTTAGACACTGGAAAAATAATTCCTGTGAAAAAGGGAGGAATAAATCAGGCAGCACAAGGACGATGCCCCTCACACATAGAAGTAAGTTTATGAATAAAGAACCAATAGTTTTGGCCAATCGAGGACATAAATGGAATCATCAAGGCCAGGTGAAGTGTTATAGGTGCAGCAGATATGGGCATATAGCCAGATTCTGCCGGACTCAGATGGTGGATCAGGGAGTCAAGTATGGGAATACTGATCCCAGAAAGTCATGGAAGATCAAGAGAGGTCGATTTTATCCTTGGCGCTCAAGAAACCTCATATTTGGTCCAATAGAGTGCAAGGATAGGCCAGAAATGAGAGAGATGAATTATGGAAGTCCGGTAAGTGAGAGAAACGACAAGAGATCAAGCTCGGCAATTGAAAGGAAAGAAAAGAAGTGGAAAGAGACTGAAAAAATTGATGTGAAAGGGCGAAAGAAGGGACCTAGACGGCGGAATAGGACCAAAACACTACACGTGGGAACATTAGAAGTAAAGGAGAAAGATAAAGAGAAACATGAAGATAGCGAACTGTTAAATAAAGTGGAAGAAAGTGGAGGTGAAAAGAATGACAACTTGGTAAATGAATCAACAGAGCCGAAAAGAATCGAATGGCCAGGGAACCACAGAACTGAAACTTCCTATGGGGAAAGGGCCCTCAAGTTGAAAGAAACAAACAGGCTTCAACAAATGTATTTAGGAGCAGCATTTAATGAAAACATGGGATGGGAATAGTTTTAGTGACAAAAAAAAAAAAAAAAAAAAAAAATTTATACATTTAATTAATGTACATGTATAGAATTGTATATAGGAATAGGAGAATTATTGGTTGTCGATAATAAGTAGGCCCTGGAAGAAGGCACACCGCCTGAGGACCTGTATAAAATTTATATATATGGGATATAAATTTTAAGGGGGAGAGAGATGCAATGTAAGGACCCAGCCTTACAATAATTTAATAAAGTTTGTTAAATATTGGAAGAATTAATTGTGGCGTATATAGTTAGTTTCAGACAAGTATCATTTGTTAAGAAACACTGAAATTCGAAGGTTATTCCAGACACACCCAGTTAGTTAAATCTCGGTTGTATGGAAAAATTCCTTAAGCGAGTCAGTAAAAGCAATCATAATGGACCGAAACAAATCCCACTTAAGACAGGAGCATATACACTATAGAAAGGGCACTGAGTGCGGAAGTGGCCCTATTAATAAATTTCACGGTTCGACCTCTAGCAGGTGTGGGCGACGTAGTAATGGGGGGTGAGGTCACAAAGAAAGCCTGAAACTCTCTTAGCTGACCGGAACTTACGTTTAATTTCGAGAAATTACCAGTATTTTCCAGATTATCGGAAGTTCGGTCACACTAGGAAAAAGAAAGCACGCCCACGGAAATGAAGGGAGACGAATAGGATCACGAAGGAAAGGATAGGGAAGTCAACGATTGGCCAGGAAGAAAGCGGTGGGAAATTTGAGAGAAAGGAGAGAAGGGAAGAAAAAATTGATACTGATCATTCGGAGAGGAGTTTTTGTGGTGGAAGCAGTCCTGGGGAGATGGAAGCTGTAGTGGGAGAATTGATTATAAGAATTTATTTTGTGAAAGTCTAGAGTCGGAAGTATCGTTCCCTTGAAGAAGTTAATGCAGTCAATGGAGGAAGAATGGTGAAACGCCCTAGAGGCAAATTTCTCGATTGAGCAGTTGAGTGACTAGTCGACCCGGAAGGTATCCCAGTCCTCGGACGCAACGCAGATGGAGGAAGAAAGGAGATAAGATCCGGTATTATCTTCAGCCGTGCAGTACCCGGTAGAGAAACCCAGGATAGGTTACTGTGTTCCCCGGATGAGCAACCTTTCGCTTTCCAGTCCTCAACCCGAGCAGATAGGAAGAGAGACCGAGCAGGGAGGAATACCAGACCATTGCGTAAGTGTTAGAATAAGTACTGAGAATATAATTTGAAAAAAAAGGGGAACTAATTTAATAATGAAAAGGACTCTAGGAGGACGCTATAAGTTTTAAGAGAGAATGTCAAAGTACTAAATATATATACATATATATTTGAACGAGTGTAATACTTAAGGAGTGATAATTTAATTTAGTATAGAGATCAGAGTAATGCAATTTAAGAGTAAGTTAATCTGTAGTAGGAAGTAAAAATTTTGTCCTTGAATTATTGTGAATGTTAAATTGCTGTGAGTATGACTTATTTGGGGTAGAAAATGATTAAACAGGTAAACAATTAAATGAGCATCTAGCCCTAATTGTGAAATAGTGGATTAATTGAACGGAAAGGTAACTAAGTAAATTGGTTGGATATTGTTGACTGTTGACATGTTTGCAAGTAAGGATTCTGGAATGAATATATATGTATTTCCTAATAAGTTGGGAAACGAGCACTTATGAAATTATATTTTGTCTGTTCATTGGCTGATGGTGGTTTATTGACTTACATGGACTGTTAAGGAGCAAAGAGACAGATTGTGCGTTGTGAGGGGTAATAAATGCCCGGACCTACTGAAATCTTTGTAGAGCAACATGAAGAGACACAGTGATATATATATATATATATGTAGATGTATATAAGTATTAGGATTTAGTAGTTCTTTTGATAACAAGGTTGACTGTAAATTACAAGATATATACACATTTAAAAATTAGTAAAATAACAAGTGTCAAACTAAATACTGTATTCTGTTAAAGGTTATTGTAATTTTCTTATATATAATATGACAATAAAAAACAAATTGTATATTCTACATTCTTGTGTGTGTGTCTGTCATTTCTAAACTCAGCCAGTCCAGTGGAAGAATACCTTAATATATTAGGGGTCCCCGTGAGTCTGGGAATTTTCTGAAATCAATCAAGTCAGGTGTTAAAGTGGGAGGGGTTAAAATAAGGGGATATAAAAAAAATATAACATAATATAATATAATTGTAGGCCTCTTTGAGGAATAGGATTTTCAGAATAATAAAGATAACTAAACCCACCCCCACAATTTCCTATCTTTAAATTGCAGCAAAAACTATTAATTCACTCGAGCTTACGTCATTAGCATTACCAAGTTGATCCAAAGAGAAAATAAAAATGTAAGCAACTTTCTTGGAAAACTTTCTTCTGAAAGTTGAGCATCATTATTTGCGAACAATATTTTGCATTGTCGCTCGTCACAACATTTTGCTTTTACTGCTTTTCGTAATTGTTGTACAAAAGAATTGCAACGAATTGTTTTTGAAAAACAAAAATATCGCATTTACTTTCTTCAGTATGTATTACAAAAAATCAAGGAAATTCATCTATTAGAAACCACAGTGGAAACGGAAGTAAAAAAAAAAAAAAAAAACTGTCGTAAAACTGATCACCACAATGCGCATTTCATAAAAAAAAAAGTTCGCTTCATTGTAATTGTTTTTAGAGGACTAAATCGGAACAGCAGTTTCACGGATGTATATTTGATCTTCTTACGAAATTTCAAGAAAATGTTTCTATTCATAGCTGCGTTATAAACTTCGAAAACTGATATCGAAGGAACTTCGCATGCATCTCACCTGGTGTACAAACAGGTGAGATGCATGTTGAAAATTGTAATTGTTACTGAGTACTTCGATATTTCCTTGATATGCATTTGATACAATCAAAAAATTTCAAGAGAAAAATTGAATTTTCATTATCACACACACGCCGGAAAAATTCGCCATAAAGTGTCATATGTTTGGATGCCTGGATTTCATTCTGAGCTGCAAATATAATTTCACTTCTCTTGCGCTGAGAGTAGCTGTTTGCCGAATGAAGGAAAACAGGGTTCATTTTCCTGAAATTGCCAGTCCCTTTCATTCACTTGGGGGGGAAAAAACTCCTTAGGGCAGGGAGGTCGCCCTTTCTAGTCCGACCCTACGGGGGAGAGAGAGAGAGAGAGAGAGAGAGAGAGAGAGAGAGAGAGAGATAAAAATACCCTTTTGGTGGGGAGACGGCCAGGAGGTTGTCAAAGCTCCAGAGCTCTAACTTTCATAAGAGATGCTGAAGTTCTAATAAGTCAATTTCATCGTGGACGCGGAAGTTCTAATGTCTATTTCTTTATTGCATTCAGTTTCACAACAGATGCTAAAAGTTCTAATAAGTCAGCTTCATACTAGCATTAGGCTGCGGCTCCCCAGACCAGGCCAGCCCCTCTCTCACCCTATATGTTTTATTTATTATTATTTTTTTCATTTATTTTATTTTATTATTATTATTATTTATTTATTATTTTTTTTTTTATGCTTGTGTTGTGATTAGCAATCCATCCTGGTTTGGGCCTTCTCTGGGCCCGGATAGTCCTCCTCTTTTCTTCTTCCCTCTCTTCATCTTATACAAGTTTTTCTTTCCTCCCTGGGAAACTCGTTCCCAAGGGAGGAGAGCACTGATCACTGCTTCAAGGTAGTCAAAAGGCCAAAACACAACATCACACTACAGAACACACACATAAGCTAACAAACACAGTTTTTCTTTCCTGTCACTTTCTCCCGTGCAGGACGAATTTTTTTTTTTTTTTTCTCTCTCTCTCTCTCTCTCTCTCTCTCTCTCTCTCTCTCTCTCTCTCTCTTGCCTCCCTTTTCGTCTGTCTTCATCCAGCATGGGATATTGCTATGTGGAATGAATTTTTTTAATTTTTTTATTTTACACGACACACCTTGCCTTGCCTTGACACCTTACCTTGACAGAGTCTGTTAAAACTGAAGCGATGAACAGAGATGAACTTTTGTTCTAAGAGCCGCCCATACAAAAACACAAAAAAAAAAAAATAATAATAATAAATAAATAAAATAACAAATTAGCATTATAGCTCTAAGGCTCTATAGCTCTTCATCCTAGGATGTCGAAGTTCTAATAAGACCGATTTTGGTCCAGTGCAAATTTGAATGCAAATGACTACGGTTACTTTTTTTCCAGTGGCCGCATGTTTTCGTCTTGTACAGATGTTTTATTGTGGATACAGTACTTCCTTCCAGTAAAATCATTAGTAGTAGTGCTTTATTGTACTAAAGTAATTCGTTATGTTGGTGGAAACATTTGTTGCTCCTAATTGATGTAACACTTTCGAATTTTCGCAAAGTGGATCATCTGAATACAATGTAAATTAGGACAGTAAAAGAGTTGATAATTGGTGCCATTGGTGGGCAGCATTCCGACAGACAAACAAATTTTCTGTTTATACTCCGGTACGACCCCGATCAGAGGAGATCACAAAATAGAGAGATTACAAGAAACCGCACCGTGTTTAGTAGTCATGGATTGATTGTGTGAAATTACACAATCTGCCAAAAATCACAGTAAAACAAGAGAAGTGATGGGGAGAAAATCTATTTTTCAGCGGGGTTTTTCTTTTTATTACAGCTCAGAACAGCATATGACCGTGAATTTATTCGGCTTCTGTACTAAAACTGAATTTCTCCCTTTGCGATGACATCAAAGCGTAACAAGAAAATATCTTCTAACAATACTTTTTGAGCAGCCGTTATCTGTTAGCTTTGTATTGTTAGAAATCTTGCAGTATTGTGAGGAAGACAGCCGACCGGGCTAGCCGAGTGGGTAAAGTACCTGACCGGCAACCCAAAGGTCGCGGGTTCGATTCCCGCCTCGAGCTTGGATCAAAGTACTGCAAAAACCTTGGGAGGTGCAATATGGCCACAGAAGCCGATGCGCCAACAACTTCCAAAAAAAAAAAAAAAAAAAAAAAATGTGAACAAGACACATTTCAAGAAACAATCCGTTATTCATAGCGGATGATTTTTTTTTATTCTTTTGCACACCAGTTTTCAAAGTTTATAACGCGGCTATAAATATAAATATTTTCTTGAAATTTAGTTAGAAGATCAAATATACATCCAAGGAAACTGCTGTTCCGATATTATTCCCTAAAAACAATTACAATAAAGCTAACTTTTTTTTTTTTTTTTTTTGATCAAATGCGCATTGCAGTGTTATAAGTTTTACACCAGTTTTTCCCGTTTCCAGTGTGGCTTCCAGTAGATGAATTTACTTGATTTTCTGCTAAATACCTTTCTTATTTGTTTTCCACACGCAAACACATTAGGAGGTCACAAATTAATATGAAAACAATTAAATAAAATTAGCCAAAGACGCCGGGGCCCCTAAACAGCCCAGGCCCGGAGGAAATTGCCTTGCCTGCCTACATGGTAGCTACGCCACTGATTTTCACACAAACCATTTCTTGATAGTGTTTTCCACAAACGGTCTACTTGCGACTCATTCTTTGTATATCGCAAACAAGATAAACGGCCGGATCTCAGGTCATGAATAAGTTCACCTGAATTGATTCCTCAGTGACGATTGCTAGTGTAATTAGTGTATTGCAGGGGGAGGGCTAAACTATATCTGGGCAGAGAGAGAGGAGTCCACTGCAGCCACTATTTCACTCCTTGGCAGTTCCGCTTTATGGTTTTCAGGCTCCCTTAATTTTTTTTCACAGCAAGAGTCTATTTGTGGGTAATATTGTTTGTATCTCCCAAACAATATCTCCAAATGCCTGTCCGGCTCAGCCTTAAATTTATTTAGGCTATTAGCTTCCACAACAAAAGATGGAAGCCTCTTCCACCAATCAACCCGCTGGCTAAAGGCAAATTTCCGCACATATATTCTACAACTATCTTTCCTCAATTTGAAACTGTGCCCCCTCAGGTTCTTAGTCTGAGCAAGAGGAAGAATCCCATCATCATTCAGCTTGCTCAACCCATTCAAGGCCTTATACACCTCAATCAGATCACCTGGGAAGCTGAAACAAAGAAAACGTGCAGGAATTGAAACGAGAAAAATTCTGCCGATCACAGGGATATCCAAATTTGATTCTTTTATCTTTGCCACCTTTTACAAATTATATCAGCCGAAGTCGTGCAGACAGTACAATTGGGATAGAATACTCTTTCGACGAAGTTAAGATTTACTAGTGAAGTTTCAGTCGGAATTTCATAAAGTGAGAGAGCAATTATGAGTGCAAAAGACCAAATCATTAAAATATACAGCACTTTCATTGTCTATTAGGATTGTACACGCTCAGTTATAAGAATCAATTTTGAACGCCTTTGTCAGATTTCTCTGAAGCACATTTATGGACATCACAATATCGTTAATTTGCATTTTCCAGTTAATTGAGCTTTTCTGTTAGTTATTATATAGTATCGGTGTAAATACACCATAGTTAACCCATAAACTTGAACTACGTATGTAGCGTAGAGGGCATCGTTTTAATTGTATCTCATAATGTGGTTACCTTCACAACGAGATAGCTAGTATTGCATTACTTCAAATAAATAACGCTTCTCTAGTAGAGAAGACTACTGTTATTTATTTTCAGCGGTACCACCACGACCCAGACGATCGTTTCGAAGCTATGCGGCTTCATCATCAGTGGGCGGGCAGGTACCCAGGTAATACACCAAGCTATTACAGTTGCGAAGTTATATCCACAATATGAGAGATGCCAAAAGGGTGTGGTGGTACTGTATTTGGCAAATGATTGGTTAGTTAGTTAGTTATTATGAACGAGTAGTAATGTTATAGCTTTAATTTCGGCTCCCCTTTTTTCCTGAGCAGTGCTTTTTTTTGGGCCGGTACGCAACGGTACGGCGTACTGGCACTTTTACAGTGATGTGTGACATTTGGATGCAATGCACTTCGAAATTTGTAATATTCCGTAAATTTTTTTCACATGTTTACCTACTATTCAAATAAGCCTAAAATGATTTAACTAAATTTACATTTTTTACGGTCTATTGTTAAGATTTTTTCTATATAAAACTGTATAACCATTTTTATAATTCTAAATTACTCAGTCGGACCCACTGTTTAAATATTTTGAATTTCCCTTGGAAGTTACATTTAAAATAGTTTCCGTTCAGCGAAGAAAATTTTCATAAAGCGAACGGTTAGGAGAAAATTAACTCAGTACGCCCTGTTCGCTTTTCTGGCCTTCAGGCAATTTAGGCAATTAGTGCTGCTGCGCAAATTAAGATAGCTAAAGGGATTAGCATTCTACAACTTAGTGGTACCTGGTAAAACCTATCCGACCACCTGTCCCATATACGGAGAAGTCACACTATTCAAGAGTAAGCAGATCAAGATGTATTCCCAAAGGGCTCTGGCCCACCTTCTACTGCAGTGGTGTCCAACCTTTTCTTGTACAGGGGCCATATCAAAAAAATTAGATTTCTTTAGTGTGTTACATTTTCGATATCTTGTTTGCATGTAATGGTAAAATTGAAAATATTCAAAAATTTTATTAAGTACAATACACAATTACATTTACTGAACAAAACATTTAATTATAAAATGTTTTTGATAATTAACAAAATTTAAAATGCTGTTTTAGTTCACTTTCCTCGCGGGTCGTAGGTTGGACACCGCTATGAATCAACTGTTAGCGCCCCGTTCGAGAATTAGAAAAGTGATTTTCTTTTATAGCGACAAATAATCATCTGTTGTTTTACGGAAGTGTGTTATCCACATTTTTCCATAAATTTTCCCTATCTCTGTTTACAAGTTCACAGCACTTGAATATCCGAATGACACCGATATTTTGGACAGTTTCAAAAAAAAAAAAAAAAAGAAAGAAATTCAAATTTAAGAACTAGTGACAATAACGATTACGAGAGAAGATCAACGATTTTCATCCTTTTAAATATGAATTGTTGGCATTTGGTGAAAATGAAGTTAGAAAATTGTCAATTACAGTTGAATGCAATTCGTGGATACCTAATTGGTAAGAAGGTTTCGGAAGAATTGAAGCATTTGATGAACGCTCTGAGTACGATACCAATTTCAACAAGTGAATGTGAGCGAGGATTTTCGCAAATGAATCTCACAGTTTACTTATTTTTTTATATACTTGAATAATAAAATTATGCTTAATAAACTGTGTTAATATACTTATTTTGTTGTTCTTATTCTAAAAACATTACTACTAAAGTAACAATATCAGGGGAAAAAATTTGAGTAATTTTCACATCCTTTTAATTTTCAATTTTTCCTGATAGCAAAGAATGAATACCGGCATCTATTTTTTTTTTTACAAAAAAAGCACTTTAAGTAATTACTGAAATTACCATATCGTTGCCACCCTGGATGCCTTTCAAAATTGCACTTTATTAATAACCTAGAGTTTCACTTATAGAGTAAAAACGAATTAAATGTCATTCAGAAAAGGGTGTGTGTTTTGTAGAGATGATGGCGAAATTATTCGCTATAACAGAGATGTGTCTTAAAAGCCTACAGTTGTTATCCAGTAACTGCTATTTCGGTTCGGCACTTACGAGTTCAAAGGTTTAGAACCGTTAGATTCTATAAACATCGGAAGGTTCCACTCAGATCGGAATGTGAATCTAGGGCCAGAGCCGGGGCTCGAGCCCCAGGTGCAGAATTTTAAGGGAGTACTCGACCGATTATGTATTTTTATATTGATTCATTTTTGATTTAATTACAGTCAGACCTCTGTTTAGCAAACTTCATTATAGCGAATTTTATTTGAATTCCTTTTGATAATTACATTTAAAATAGTTTCCGTAGAACGAAGAAAATTTTAATATAACGAGACACTTAACTCACTTTGTAAGCATTGTAACCACATCTGGCCTTCAGCAATTAGAAAGCGGGAATTAAGAGTTAAAATGATTACAGTTCCGCAATGTAAGTGGTGCGCGTAAAACGTGTGCAGCTACCTATCCCACATATCAAGAAGTCGCGCTTTCTACAGCCAGTCAGAATATTAAAGAGTGTTCCGATACGGATATAGCCTCTGGTCAACCTGTGTTCTTTGTTTATAAAAAAATAAAAATTTTATTAGGAGAAATACAGTATTGCATTATCTTTGCACGTGCTATATCAGTTGGCAAGTATTTCGCTTGGAACTTTTCACTTGAAAAGTGCCGAAGTGGGAGTGTAGTTCGGTTAAAAAAAACGGCTGAAATTTAGTTTATGGTGCACCCTCTCTAGCCTCGCCGACACGGCAGTGATTGACGGGTGCTGACTCCGCCCAGTGTCACGTGATCTCCTAATCATACGGAGACATCTGGCACGAGAGCCACGTGGTGCGTGTCACCCGTGTCATGTTTCTGTATGTTCAGGTTATGAACTTCGCTGTTAGAAATGTCACGGGGAGTTAATATTTGATTAGCCGATTATTTTATTTTATGGATGCGTAATTAAAAACAAAAGAAAAGTTGTTTGGTTTTGGAAAAGGGCGAATAATACATATATCGGGGGTATGGGGGCTCCTGCCCTACCCCCCCGATATACGTATTATTCACCTTTCCAAATTTTTCTTTTTGATTTGCCACATTGTTGTGGACCTAGACAATAAAAATTGTTGATTTGCTGTTCTATTTCTATCGTGAAATTTCCTTAAAAATTACCGCTTTGCTTTTGTTTTTATTCTTTTCAGCCAATCTCATTGTTAATGCTCGTAAAATATAGCTTAGTAAAACGTGCATTTTTGTTTGTTTTATTTTTAATAATTGTTCATTTGCCGTTCCTTTTCCTTCGCGAAATTTCTTTTCAAATTACCTTTCCCCCTTTTTTTTCTTCTTTTCGTCTCTATCCGACTTATTCAAATGTCACGTGACATTTTGTGATCCCGAAAAACGTATTTTTGTAACTTGAATTTTTAAATTTATTGGATTTATCCTGTTTTCAGCCGCCATATTTGTTGCTGTGCCACGTGCCATCCGCGTGTCACTTGACAAACGCAAGGCGAGGAAAAGAGGGGGGGAACGCGGTGAGTGGGCGGAGTCACAATCCGAAATCACTGCTTTCCTCCTCTTCTCCTCGCCGCCATTTTGAAGGGTGCACCATAAACTAAATATTTACCCGCCAGAAATTCTTACCAAATTAGAAAAGAATGGACTTGACATTGAAAATGTAAGGGGACAGGGATACGATAACAGGGCTAATATGACGTACAGGCAATAATTTAAAAAAAAAAAAATGAATTTGCAACATTTGTACCGTGTTCAGCAATATAGTCTTCATTTAGCTGGTGTACATGCAGCGTCAATAACGTCTGGGATGATACGTTTTTTTGGCATTGTTCAAAGAAGATTTACTTTTTTTTCTGGTTCCACTAGTCACTGGGAAATTTTAATGAATACTTTGTGAAGATTTCACTTAAAAGACATACAGACACAAGATGGCCATCCAAAGAACTAGCTATAAAATCTTTGTTCTTACAAATAACAAAAGTTCATGAAATGTTAATTGATATTGAAGATACGTCTGCAAATGCAGAAACGATCAGTATTGTTCAGTCTTCTTTTACAAAGAGACTATCCATTTTTATACAAATTGGCTATATGGAATAAAATTCTTCATAATACTGATTGTGTAAATAAAGCATTGCAAGCTAAAGCGTTTACTACGTAACTATTCCCACTTAATATGCGGACTGATAAACAAAATTTCAAGAAATGCGGGAAAGTGAATTTCAAGATATTTTCGGACATGCTGCTACCACAGCATAGCAGCATGTCCACACCAGATAAAAGAAGAAGAAAGAAAAAAAGAATGACACTTTACGATTCGTAAAGTGTCATTCTTAATGGCAGATAAATTGAAATCGTCTGAAGAACCTTCAGACGATTTCAATTTATCTAAAAATTTCAAAAAAATTCCCGAGTTACACTGAGAGAGAGAGAAGGGAATCACCAAGAAAGAAAAGAATGATGATATCCAGTGGGTGTGCCAAGCCCATACTCACCAGATGTGAGCCCCTGGAATGACTTTCAATTTATCTGCCGAACAACATTTTTGTATTGAAATGAAATATGTTTTGGATGTTCTTATGAATGACTTAAACACTAGATTTGAAAAAAATTGAATACTATTTCTTCAGATTTCGGACTTCCCTCGCAAGGCTGCTTCCGACCTTGCATTAAAATACAACAAAGATTTAAATGCGTCAGATATTACAACAGAAATTGGAAGTTTCAAAAATTGTTTTATCAATTCTGCAGGATATAAAATCTGCAAACTCTTTACAACTTCTCTAATTCATATCATTCTTCTCTTTCATGGTGATTCCTTTCTACTTCTCTCTTTCAGGGAAACCTGGTAATTTTTTTGGCTGGTGCAGCATAAGCCTCAGGCTTCCTTGCCCCACATGGCTAATAATAATAATTCATTCATGAGTATTATGTAATACTGTACAATCTTATCCAAATATAGAAATAGCATTATGAATTTTTCTTACTCTGCTTGTAACAGTAGCTTCTTGTGAAAGATCCTTCAGTAAACTTAAATTGATTAAAAATTACTTTACATCAACATTTCGCTTTTGCTTCGGCAAAAGCTAAAAAAATTGGATTAAAATAATGCATCTTCATTGCATATTTTTATTTTATGTTATAATGTTAAAAGTACTATACTGTATTTCATACAATATTTTATTTCTATGATTTTATACTAAATATATAATAAACATAAGCCATCTGTGATTTTTTAATTTCTTTGTAGTTTATATAGAAACAATGTGTCTGTAGATATAAATGAATATTTGTAAGTTTCTTTTTCTTTGATAATTTGTTTTATTATATTCATTGTATTATTTACATTATTTTATTAATAAATATATGCAAATCATAGATTTTTATAAATTTATAAAAATCGACTACCTGCATCTTATATGCAGGTATAAGAACTAAGTCGATTTTTAGTAATATAAATACGCCTCCCGCCCTTATGGCGGGAGGCATATTTATATTATTTTTGCCCCAGGTGTAGGGTTCCCTAGTTCCGGATCTGTCTAGGGCTAAGAAACCGTGATTCTCACGTGAATAGATATCTGAAATACCTCTCAGCCTATTTAAGGTCTGCACAGATGTATGCTGTAGTTTTTACCTAAGAAGGAGATATGGAAGAGTGGGTGCATGCATTGCAGGGATACTCATTAGCGTGATGAGGAGATAACTAGTTACCCCTTTGACTAAAATTCCATCACATGCCGACCGCGTGTCTCAAGATTTGGATCTCCCCAATGAGAGCGAAGTGTTAAATAGTTTGGGAGAACTTGGGACATAAAAACGGATCCTCGGGAGTCAGGGAGGGTAGAGATTTGATTTGAGTTGGGGCATTATTTGATTGGCGCATTAGCAACTAAGGCTATAATGCGCAAAATCCAGGTCGGAGGGTAGAGAGAGAAAGAGCAGACAGTGAAAAAAAAAGGTGTGTAGAAGACCACGAGATCAAACAAGGAGTCCAGTGAGCCCCACCCGAAGAAGTCGACTTCGGACGAGACAATGTTGATGCTGTCTAACTCACAGAGTAGTATCCTATTTCTCTGTGGTCCTACTCAGTGGGGCGTGACCCCCAGAGGGTTCGCCTCAATTTTTAAATGAAATTAGTTTTTGTGTACACGAAAGCCAAAAACCCTGTTGTTAAAATTACTTTTTCAATTCTATAGGTGTAGAGACGTTACTATTCGAATGGAGCCTGAGATACGAATGCCATATTACCATTTGCCCTATTGCCATTATTTTTTTAGGGTGGTTTCACGTGTGATGCAGGCGGATTTCTTACTTATTGTCCTTGTGGATAATACGGCTTAATTTGCTCACTGGCTATGGACACACAGAAAACAGCTGACTAGCGTGATTTCTCAGTATGTATCAATACTTCTCAGTACTACTCAATTGCTGAACTGTAATCCCTCTAGCTGTTAATTCATGTTTCCTACAGCAAATATTTCTGAAATTGCCCGAAGGCCAGAGGTGCGAATATGCGGTGGCAGTAAATGGCAAGTCTGTTGCACGCACGCATTATTCTGCATCGTAATTCGGTGCTTTCTCATTAACTCGGATGTGTTTTTATTCTTCTGCTACTTTTTATATTATCGTTGTCTTTTAATAAGAAAAAATACAAATTTTTATATATTTTACCATGGACAATTGGGTAATCAGAACAAAACAGTCGATAATAATGTTGTTACAGATACGTCAGAAGCTGAAAGGGTAAGAAATGTATCATGCGAAAATTCGGACACTAACGTTATTTCAAGTGTAATGCAACCACCAATTTCTGCTAGAGAGCTATCATAATCCAAATCCAAAAGAATAGAAAATATCAAGAGGAATTTATGAAGTATAAGGCTTTACTTACAGAGTTGTTTATGATGAACGACGTCATTTGTGCGTAATATATTACGAAAAACTGGCTAGCGAAAGCATGAAACCTATTAAATTAAAAAGACACATACGAAACATCCAGAGATAATGAAAAATACTGAATCCTTGTTCAAAAGACACGCCGACGCCATACAAGATCTGAAATCTTGCATGAAGAAACACTGCGATTCCTTGTAAAGCTTTAAAAGTTGGAAGTTTCATATTTAAAATCACATAGTATTGTCGAATCTTTTGTTCTCCCTGCTAAAAAAAAAAAAAAAAAAAATGATTTCAATTATGCATGGAGAAAAGTACAGCAACGATTTAAATACCATTCCTTCATTCAGAGACACAGTTATCGCGAGCAACATAAAATCCAATTTATAAAATCGATTGAGCGAAAGTCCAATTTTTGCAATACAGTTAGATGAATTCACAGATATTTAAAACCATGCCCAACTTATTGTATGTCAGATACTACTACGATGGAGATATTTTGGAGGATTTTCTATTTTGCAAAGCTTTGGAAGGAAAAACGACGACGAGAAAATTTTTGATGTTATAAATATTTTATTTCAAACAAATATTGCCTAAAGTGGAACAACTGCTTTGCGATTTGTACTGATGGTGCGTCTGCATTAACAGGATAAAATAAGGTTTAAAAGGCAAAGTAAAGGAAATTGCTCCAAATATAGTTTTGAATCATCATTGCATTAGTAGCAAATGCAAACTGATTTGCACGAAGTTTTGAAAGATGCGATAAGTGTGACCACCTTTATTAAAAAGTAGAAGCTTAAATAGCAGACTTTTCACAATGCTTTGTAATGAAATGGGATGAAACGCTTCTTTTATATTCAAAAGTGGTGTGGTTATCCAGTGGTTAAGTGTTGCGATGTCTTTTTTACCCCCAAACATCAAGTTTTGTTTTTATCAGATAAAAATGAGAACCTTGCTCAACTGTTTATAAATCAAAAATGGCTTGGAAAACTTAGTTCCCTTGCTGATATATTTGAAAAACTTAATGATTTTAATTTGTCTTCAAGCACAGGGAGCAATTGTATTAATACTCATTGATAAAATCAGAGAAAATTGAGAAACCTTCAAATGGAAGCTTGAATTTGAGCGTAATATTACTGAAATATTCCCATTCTTTTCTGATTTTGTTATAATATTTACATTTTACAATTTAGGGATATCATTCCCACCTAACAATGCTAATTAAGAAATTTTCCAAATGATTTAATGTATCTCTATAAAAAAAAGTTGTATTGGATTCGCGATCCTTTTGCATTTGATAGTTCTTCATGTCCCAAAATTATTTGTTTGCTGGATTACCACTGAGCAAAAGGAAGGTCTTATCAACTGTCGTCTGTGAGTCTACTCTAAAAAAGAAAAAAACGAAAAACGAATAGTGTTTCATGGTGGACCCCAAATCTCACAATTCTGAGAAGAAACTTACAAAATGCTCTCGTAATTTTCAGAGCAAAGAGAGCTAACAGGCCCAGAGATGAGACTGACAGACTTGGTGAGTTGTATAAATCCAATAGAAGGAGTTATTTCAATACCATTTTCCAAGAGAAGAAACTTTCCTGGCAAGGTAAATGAAGATCCGTGGGGATTACCCTACAAACTTGTTACTAACAAGTTTCATCCCGGCGATGTTCTTTCTTCTATTATTGTAATTGGTAATGAAACATTTGACTGCCTCCTGTGAAAACACCATCCAAACTACAATGAGATTAGATCATTTATCTTACCAAGGGCCCCGAACCGAAGCTCCTTTTACAGATACTGAGTTGGAATCTGCTATCTCAACCTTAAGGGATGGTAAATGTCCTGGACAGGATCTCCTTGAGGTTTCTGTACTTAAAAGATTTTGGAAAAATTGCCCATTAATTACAGTAAACCCCCGCTATTCGCGGGGGTTACGTTCCTGAGAAATGTCGCGAATACCGAAAACGCGAATACCGAAACGCATAGTAATAAAGGGGTTCCGTTCCAAAGTATGAAATATATAAGAAAAACTAGTCTAAAATTTTGCCTATGTATGTATTATATGTACCTTCATAATATGACTTGTACATAGACAGTACATAGTGAAATGCAAGCATATGGCATCAAAATGAAAATAAGAAACAATTTAATATTAAATGTAATATTTATTAGAAATTTCAAACAAATCTTTCAAACCAGCGCCTTTGCTAGCAAAAAAACTTATCCCGCCGGTGCTATCACCAGTTTCGCTAAAGTGTTGATAAAGGAGTTTTGCCTTTTCACGAATGATGAGTGAACTTAAGGGAATTTTATTTTGAGTTCGGTCTTCTATCCACAGATTTAAAGCTTTTTCCATTTTTTTTAATTTAACATCACGGGTTACAGAGCAAATTTTTGAAGCAATTAGCGCGTTTTCACGGACACTACGGCAGACTTTTTCTTCCGATTTCTTGATTGATCGTACTGTTGACTCATTGATTTTATAATGTTTTGCCACTGAGGAGACACTTTCACCATTAGAAATTTTGTCTAATAACTCAATTTTATTCGCTAATGTCATCACCGTCTTTGATCTTTTCACATTTCTCTTTTTATTCGTAGCCATATTTTTGTAGGGGTTAGAAAGAACTTGTCCACAATAAAGTCACTTTCTTCCGTTAACACACTCGAAAAAGTCTGTTTTACACTGCAAAACGGTAGATTCATCATTTTTGTAAGCATATCAATTTATAAATTGATAAATTTATTCAATTTATAAACATATAAATTAAAAGCAAACGACGAAACCTTCCATGACAAATGCATAACACATACTGAACAAGGATTAGCGAGAAACATCCACGCTCGCGATTTTGTCACCCCTCTCCCCCCACCCACTGAGCGCTGTTTTGACCGGGAAAGATAATTTTAGCCACGCCCATGTTTTTTATGGCGGAAAATATTTACGGCACTTTAAAATTCACATTTTTTTAGGTTTCATTTTATATTAAATCGGCGATCGCGAATACACGAAACCGCGAATACAGATACCGCGAATAGCGGGGGTTTACTGTATATTAAATTTTTTGAATGCTTGTCTGTCTTCAGGATTATTCCCACTGGATGGAAACAGGCTAGACTAACAGGAAACTTCTGCTTAAGTCCCTTGACAAACCCTCCAATGATCCGGCCTCTTACAGGCCATTGCACTGCTGCCCATCCTTAGCAAAGTCTTGGAAAAATTAATTGTTTCTCGTCTTCTAAATTACTATTTAGACAGAAACCTAAGTTTCCCACTTCAATTTGGCTTTACATGTGGAAGGTCTTCTGTTGATGCTATTTGTTAGGTTTTGAGTTCTGTTCAAAATTCCAATTCTAAATATGTCCTCGGTCTCTTTGTTGATTTCCAAGGGGCATTCGACACTGTTTGGTGGCCGAGTGTCCTGGCGAGGTCCAGAGAGGCCGGGGCCTCTGCTCCTATTTACCGTCTCCTTTCGAATTACTTTGATTCTCGCAGCATCACAGTTTCCTCAGGATTCTGCTCTGTCTCCAGATCTGTTTCTAAGGGCTGCCCTCAGGGCTCTGTTCTTGGTCCTGTGTGCTGGAACATGGTCCTTGATGGGTGGCTCTCGGTTGATTGAGACAATATCCTTCAGATAGCTTATGCAGACAACCTTGCTATTCTGATTTTTGGTAATTCCCGCCGGGAGCTAGAGTGCAGAGCAAATGAAGTTCTAGAGGACTTGGATATCTGGTGTCAAACACATGAACTTCAAATCTCGACTAATAAAACAAAATAAATGTTGCTAAAAGGCTCTCTTGATGTGAATAGACCACCTGTTATTAAGTTGAATGGAGAAATGATTAGGAGTACTCGGCAGCATAAATACTCAGGAATTTATTTTGATAACCGTCTTAATTTTAATTACCATGCAAAATATGTACTTCAGAAAATAAAAGCTATGACCTGCAAAATTATTAAGATTACCAGGAGTACTTTTGGTGTAAAGAAATCTTCCATTAAATTATACTACAGTTGTATATTTATACCAATTGTGTGTTATGAGGCTGGGGCCTGGGGATACAGAATCGGTAACTCCCTTGTTCAAAAATATTTTACTCAAGCACAAAGATTCTTTCTTTTCGCTGTAAATAGAGCTTGTCGAACTGTCTGTACAGCTGCTCTCCAGGTCCTCAGTCATTGACTGCCAATCCAATATGAAGTAATGTTACATTATCTTTTATATTGTAGGAGAAAAAAATGTTCCTGCGATTGTAAATGGTATAACATATAATACTGACTTGCAAGAAAAGGTAGACATTAAAAGAATGAGAAATGAATGTTGTAGAGCGTGGCAAAATACCTGCTCTACCTCTACCTTGGGTAGGGAGACCTTTAAGTTTTTTTCCCGAGGTTGTTGATTACGACAAGAAAATGGACTGGTTCAATCCTGGTTTATACGTTACATTTTTATATACCGGTCATGGAAGTCTTAACTTTAAATTGTTCTCATTAGGATTAAGTAACACTCCTCTCTGTAGTTGTGGTGTTCAAGAAACTGTTGAGCACCTCGTCTTTCATTGTCCCCTGTACGATGATTGAAGACTGGACTTTCAACTTCTCACAAATGTATTTGACTGCTCCGAACTGTTTAGTTAACTGTTCTGAATATTATACTGCCTTCTCCACCTATGCAGAGAAATTGTTTAAACGGAGGAAAAGAATTCTTGCTCCTGAGGTTCAGTAAAATGCTAGACTGTTTCTTTGGATTACTCTTACCTGATGTATTGATCAGTCTGCTGGACTCCGAAGCCCAGTATTTCTTTATGTACCATCATTGTATATAGTCTTTTTATGCACCATCATTGTAAATAGTCTTTTTATGTATAATTAATCATTCTACTTTTCATGTATAATTAATCATTGTAAATTGTACACAATGTATAGATAGATTACTTTCAGCGGCAAATAGGGGAAACCCTGGAGCCAGCCAAAAAATAATAAAATACTTTGACTTGTCGTCTGACGAAGCATTACGTGCTCTTTTCAAGACTACTTCTTGGGAAAATTTTTGGTATTCTCTTCGAGACGAGTATCCAGAATTATCAAAAATGGCGATACAAACATTGCTACCTTTCGGGTCTACATATTTATGTGAGGTTGGCTTCTCAATAATAGTCATTAATGTAACATACCATCGCGAAAAATGGGTTAGAAATGTGAATTTCCTAGGTGATGCAGTTTCTTTGAACACCAGTGTATAAAAAAAATTGGGAAACCAAGTACAACTTGTGTTGTACTTGGTTATACTTTGACAAATCTCACGGTGGAGCTTTTTGTAAGTTTTGCAAGGTTTTTCTAAGAAATGACTTGAACGCTGCAAAAAACTGGCGGCATATTTATTACGGTGCCTTTCAATAATTTCCGGAAGGCAAGTGGAAAAACCGGTAAGCTTGAAAAACATAATTCTGAAAAGCATGCATACAGTCTTTCCATGGAGAAAATTCTTTCACAAGGATTGCATAAACCAATTCATTATGTGCTAATTAATGAAAGCAAAAAACAGAAATGTGATAACCAAAAATCTCTGTGTGCTTTAGCTTTAATTGAGGGTTTATATTTTTTGGCTAAAGAAGAAATACCTCACACAACAAAATATGAACCTTTAATTAAACGAATAATACTTAAAAGCAATGAAACCCTAAACGCCTGGTTAGAAGAGCAAAGCAGCCATTCAACATACATCATTAAAGCAACTGGATCTGAATTTCTTTCATGTATTGCCGAAGTACTCAATAAGCAGGATTTAAAGAACATTAAAGGTAAATACTTCTCTTTAATGGCCGATGAATTAACAATAATAAAAATATCAATAATATAACTGAAATTAATGTCTTAATACATTTTGTGGATGACGGAAATAATATCAGGGAAATGTTTCTATGTTTGGTCAAAGTTTACAGTACAGATGCTGAAATGATAACTCAAACTATCACGAGAGAATTTAAACAGGGAGACATTGACTTAAAATATTTAGTAGCCTGTGCCTTTGATGGTGCAGATTTTTCTGGGAATATTAACGGAGTCAGGAGGAAAATCTCTGAAATGACACAAACAGAAATACCGTACATTCATTGCCGAGCACAGATACTTTCATTAGCATTAACCAGTGCAAAATAAATAAATATGCAACCATCAAACATGTGTTACACATTATAAAAGACATCTACAACTTGTTTCCTAAATCATCAAAACTTGAGAGAATATTACATGTACAAGCTATCCTGGAAGAGCCACAGTTAAAAATTCCCAAAACAATCGAAGTTCGTTGGCTGAGCAATTTCCGATCGATTAATGCAGTGAAGTTGTGTTATAGTAGCATCATGATGACAAGTAAACATATTCACAACGATGGAGCCAACTGGCAGTTGGAATTTTATTGGAATTAGAAAAATCTAGCTTTTTAATCAATCTCTGCATCTTGCATGCTTTATTCGCTGTTTCAAATTTGAGTACAGTTTTATAAAAGAAAGAGCTCCACTTGTCTTCACTGCCGATGCTTATCAATTCAACGATACAGCATTTAGAAAATATATCATTAGATTGTATCGAACAATACCCAGAAAGTACAATTTGTAAAAATTATCATAAAATGCTTCAAATTATTCATCATATCATTCTTCTCTTTCTTGGTGATTCCTTTCTACTTTCTTTCTCTCTCTCTCTCTCTCTCTCTCTCTCAGGGGGTAACTTGGGAATTTTTTTTTTTTTTGGCTGGTGCAGCATAAGCCTCAGGCTTCCTTGTACCATATGGCCATTAATAATAATAATAATAATAATAAATAATATTCAACCAATTGTTCTAAATGAAGATATTAGTACGAGTTACAAAATGGCAAAAAAATTTGTTGATACCATGGTCAGTCAAATGAAGGATTGTTTTAATGAGAAAGCAATGTTGATCATCAACATTACTGCAAAGTTTGAAATCTTTCTGTGAATTAACAGATGACAAGGATAATCTCATCTTGTCTAAACTTGAACTTTGATCCTTTGTGAAATGACATTCGCTTATTTAAATATGTGACAAAAACAGAAAGTCAATTCAACAACTATCTTATACATTCAATTTTGGAATCAAATATTGGATATTTTTTTTAATGAAAACTCCAAACACGAAAGGTATCAAAACCTATAGTACTTAGTACCGTGCATGGGTAGAAGGAGAAGTATGGGGGAGGGGGATGCCGGAAACTTTGCTCTATGTTGAGCTAAAGATATTGTGTATCAAGCTATACTGTATTCCTGTTTCAACTGCTAGTGCTGAACGATCTTTTAGCACAATGAATCAGTTAATGACAAAATTAAGGAATCGCCAGGACAAGAAACATTGCAAGATTGCACAAAGGTAAACATAGAAGGCCCAAATGAGTTATCGGAAAAATTAATAAATAAATATTCTGTTTATACTCCGGCACGACAACCAAGTCAGTAGAGTTTACAATAAATCGTCAATACAAATATTTATCGTATTTAGTAGTCATGGGCTTGAACTCTGGTTCACTCAAGGAACGCGTACTATGCACTCTCGCCCCAGACCACTCGGCTACGTGATTGATACGTATGCAAAGAAGAATAAGATTATTATAATATTTGCATGTCGATTATAATTTGTATGATTTTTGTGATGATTTTCATATTATAAAACTGCGATTATTTTCATTAATGTGGTTTTTATGAACTGACTATTAGTACAATGGTGTGCAAAACTTAAGGACCAACGCTATCTAAAGGGTACAACCACAAAATCTTTACTTAAGGTACTCTTTACTGATGCGAGTAGAATCAGTCTCACCAATAATTCTGGATGTCAGCTAATCTGGCAAGAGGTTGGCACATGGTATCACCCTGCAAACATCACTGAAAGGGATGTTTGCAGGGTGATACAAACATCACTGAAAGGGATCGATGTGGCAGTCGAGGTGTTCTCATCTGGGGAGGCATCTTGGATGGATGTACACAACTCCAGATACTGGAAGGCGGTACTGTAACCGGTGCACGCTACTGTACTGAGGTAATCCTTTCCCATGTGCATCTGTTCCGAGGTGCCATTGGCCCCGAGTTCATATTTATGGATGATAATGCCACACCCCATCGCACTGCAGCTGTTGATATGCTTTTGGAAAGTGAGGACATTGTTCGTATGATTGGCCTGCCTGTTCCGCTGATCTAAATCCCATCGACCACATATGGGATGCTCTGGGGAGATGCCTAGTGGCACATCCACACCCACCAGAAAATGTTCACCAGCTGAAGATGGCGCTGACAGAGGAATGGACAATGTTACCACAAGAACTTATCAACAACTTTGTTCTAAGTATAGACAGGCGGTGCAAAGCCTGCATCGACATAAGGGGTGGCCATATCTTCTACTGAGGACCACCTCTTTCCTTTGTTCCATCTTTGGCAGTGATGCATCTGTATCATGGCAGCCAGTGCTATGTTGCCATTTTTGAATAGTCCCTCTGTACCATTTTGTTTCTGTTGTTGTGTCGGTGTTGTTTCCTTAACCATTTTTGCACCTCACGAGGTTCCTTTGGTATGCTTTTTCCATATCAAGGCCATTCCTGAGAAGCTACAGGCGAAAACCTGATCGGTCCTTAAATTTGGCACACCAGCGTATTTAGATGTTAAATAACAAGTATTTCTTTTTGTTTTCTCATATTCTCTTCTTATTATTATTAGCTATATGGGGCAAGGAAATCTGAGGCTTATACTGCACCAGCCAAAAAAAAAATTCCCGAGTTACCTTGTGAGCGAAGGGGGGGGGGAATTGCGAAAAACGTAGAAGGGAATCACCAAGAAAGAGAAGAATGATGATATCCAGTTCAGGACCCTGGGTGTGCCAAGCCCATACTCACCAGATGTGGGCCCCCGGGGTTTACAACATTCATAAATATACAGATTTGTTTGTAATATATACATATATTGCAAATATTAAATAATAATAAAAAAAATGCACATTTACTGCATGTAACCCCGAAGTTTACATTTTCCCCTCAGTGCAAACACTGTAGATTCAACACTGCTAGGAAAGAAGTCTAGCAAGATACAGTAACAGGAGCTTGACAGAAAGATACAAGTGTTCTATCACAAAATAAACACCTTTATGGCAGCATCTTTTTTTCCCCCTCCTCTATCTTTGTCTGTAATTTATGGTTATGCCAGAAACTCTAAGGGAATATTTTTTATAATATGATAGCATAATCCACAGAAGATGATATTTAGATCAATGGGTAAAGTGAGAATGGGTAAAATGAGAAAATTTGGAAGTTGGAGTCATGGCAGGATTTAAGGTTGTTAAGGCCCTTAAGCTATAAATTTTAAGAGACCCCTGTACTGATTACATTTTATGTTTAATAGCATTTCATGTTCATCAAAGGGTGCGTATAAAATTCTATATACATAGTAATACTGCACATAAGTTTTGTATTGATTGTTAAAAAAAAACCCCAGATATTTTTGACATTGGTAATAACAATAATATCAATTAAATTAATAATATAATAAAACAAAAAACATTATTTTCATTCAAATAAAAAATATATAAATAAAACTTTTTGCTTGTAACAGATAAATAATTTTTTTTTTATTTAATGGGTCTCACATCTGGCCAGTATGGGCTTGGCACACCCAGGGTCCTGAGCTGGATATCATCATTCTTTTCTTCTTTGGTGATTCCTTTCTACTTTTGACTCTCTCTCTCTCTCTCTCTCTCTCTCTCTCTCTCTCTCAGGGTAATTCGGGAATTTTTTTTTTTTTGGCTGATGTATCAAAAGCCTCAGGCTTCCTTGCACCATATAGCTAATAATAATAATAACATATATTTTATTAATAACAAAAATTATTGATTAAAATTATTTAAAATTTTTGTTTCCGCGATTTCATGATTAAATCTGAAATAATATCTTCAAATGATAAGAGTCCAAGCTTGTTACTTTCCACATATAAGATGCTCAAGGAAGAGAGTTTGTTTTGAATGCTTGTACGACATTCTTTTTTTTATCCTCTTAAGTCTGCTAAATGATCTTTTGTAAGAACTATTCTTACACTTATTTTTTAGAATTTATAGATTATCAAATTTTAATAAATAACTAAGTTAAAAACAGTGAAGCACTCAGCAGAATTGTTTGTGCTGTTTACTCTTCGAAAGTGAGAGATTAGTGTAGCAGCAGGAGGGACGCTGACCAGATTATGATACAATGGGTAGGCCAGATGATGCAGTTCGTCCCTACAGAAAATAAGGGCTGTGGCCAACATACCATAGCAGGGGACAAAAGAACGCCCACACCCCTAAAGTGGTTCCATCTCCATCCAAAGGGAAGACCCAGATCAGTAAACAGACTCGAGATGTAAACAAAGTACAAACAGGCCGACACGGGAAGCACTCAATGATTTCACAGGCGATGTCTTGTAAGGAAGCGTGACAGAAGAGGTAAGTGAAATGGTCATCCCAGGATAATTTCTAGAGATTGGTTAGAGCCCGGATGTTGTGAATACAAAGAAAGGAGCTGTACCTATCAGACGCGGGTCCAGGCGAGGAGAAAAGAAAATTAAGCGAATGAAATTCAAGATGAAGAGAGAGAGAAAAATGTGATTGGATGGAAAATAAACGAGAGTTGGAAACAAAACTCGGATGTGGGAGTGAGGAAAGGAGGGGAAAAAGGTCAGAGTCCCAAAGCGGAGGAGAATCCCGGGAAGGCGCTTGAGAGTGGCTGAAGGAAATTCTGGGAGTGTGGGAAATGCATATAGATAGTTCCGGAAAGATGATAGTATAGTGGGAAAAGAAAATAGCAAAGGAGGAATGATCTGAGTAAGGAAGGTCGTCCGAGTTACCCTTGGAGGGCTAAACACAATAGTCCTGGAAAAAGATTCTGTGCGCAGTTGGAACGTCTGAGGTCGAGCCTGGAGCACATCTAGCGAGTTTGCGGTGACCAAGCCAGAGAGGAAATAGGAAGAAACAAAAAAAAAAAAAAAGAACTCATCCAGGTGGTAGAAAAGGAATGCAAGTAAGTTTATATAGAATTATTATTAGCGGAAACGGTGTTAGAAATAAATAAACGAAAGAAAAAGTAATTGACAGGACATTTAGTAAAGAACTGAAACCAGGGGAACAGAAAATATTGTAAGTGATAGGAAGTAGAGTCAATAACTTGGGAGAAAGAGAGAAAGAAAGTGTGTGTGTTAATCATCTGTGATTAGAAGTATCTGAGAAACAAGGAAAGTTATTAAGCCTGAAAGGGCTCAAATGATTGTGTTAACCTCAAATGATTGTATTGGTTAGTTATTAGCATTCTGTATAGTAGATGAGGAAGTTACAATTATGGTTAGAAGAACAAAGATGAGTGTAGACATCATAACATGTATAGTAATAGTTGATTGTTGTAAAATTTCGATATTATGAATTATAAAGTGTGTGTAAATACCTTGTGTAAAATAAATCTAGTTTGTTGTTTTATCTTGATCTTATGTGTGATATTGACACCAACTATTAACAATTAATGGTACGAATTATCCAAGCTGGGAAGCTAGAGTAAAAAGAAAAATAATAAAATAAAGTCCTTAGAACTTGGATCTTCTGATAAAATTAATGGATAATATAATATGCAGCAGGTAGCATGTGGGCCTTGGAAGGAAATTGAGGACCCCCCTTGCTTCAAGAAAAGAAAATCAAATAAATTTCTTAAGCATCGGCCTAATGAAGGTTCCAAGGAGGGGATATGAATATATATATTGTGTGTAAATAATTACATATATAAATAAGTAAAGAATATCATCATTAAATACCCCCCCCCCACACTTTCTCCAGAGCAATTAGTTATCATCAAGGCAAGAAAAATTCGAAATATAGTTTCAACAATTGGAAAAAAACTGACCGTATTTTGTCTTGAATTATTATATTGTATAAATTTTGTTAATTAAACTCATTTGTTTGAGAATAATTTTTCTTTATATACAGATGAAAACGTTTTATATCTTCGTATAAGTTATCTCTATGTTATCATCTCTATGTCTTCAGGGTAATTATTCACTAAAATTTTTACATTTTCTCTGAGTTCTTCGTCTGTCCTTTCAAAATTTAATAAAAATGAAATTTTTTGAGAAATATTCTTATACACCTCAACTCTTCTTTGTAAATTATCTAAACTATCTAAAGAATTCATGATAGAAATTAAAGATTTGATTTCATTCTAAATTTATCTCTTGCAGAAAGAACGTCAATATCAGATGCATTTCAATCATTAATCTATACTTTTCTAGATCTTCCTTTCTTTGCACTCTTATAATCTATGTTATCTGGTAATTTTTCTTTTGCATTTTGCTCAAATTTATCCAAACGATTTCTGGTTTCTTTTATGAAATCTGATAAATATGTAATACAGTTTTGAACATGTACTTAATGATGTCCGAGGGTCTTGTGATACAGTGAAAGAACAGAATTCATGGGCGCCTCCGTAGCCAGGTGGGAAGGAGCAGCAGTGCGTAGCACACGCTTCTTGATTAAACCGGGGTTCGAGCCCGTCACCACCAAATACGAAGGATGCGGAAAGGTCAGGGAATAACCACCGCATACCCAGGAGCAATATGGCCTTAGTTGCTAATGCTCCTAAAAAAAAAACCAAATAACAACAGAATTCATGGGATATCTGATTCCTGAGCAACGCAACTGTCACTCCTCTCGCTAGTGGACGAACCCACCGCTTGGCAGGTATATAGGTTCACTGCATTCAAGTAGACCAGGGGTTGGCAACTTTTTTGAGTGACGAGCCATTTTTGATCAAATAAAAAAAAAAAAAAAAAAAGAATCCAAAGAGCCACACCTCAGCTCAAGCTGGGAAAGGGAGGGGTAAAAAATTGTATAGTGTAGGAAGGTGTTTTATTAAAAAAAACTATTTTTATTAATGATTATTCATTAAGAAATAATAAATAATATTATTTATTAATGCTTGCGATGCGCATGCAAACTAAACTAAACTAAAAGTTAGAGCAGCATGTTTACATGTTCAAAGTGCTGCAGGTTGCAGACCCCTGACATAGACGGTAATTCGATGTGAGTATGGATAAACATGTTGAGTTAACCAACTTTGAAAGAGGGATGATAGTGGGTGCCCGACACATGGGTTACTCTGTCACAGAAGTGGTACAGAAATTGCACTATCCCCATTCGACAGTACTCAAGGTATATCAGGAATATGCCGTTTCCAGAATAGCATCTCATTGTGGACAGCGCTGTGGTCAGAGAAAGGTGGTGGATGAACGTGGCCGTCGACTTCTGTCTTGCATTGTTTCAGAGAACCGGAGAGCAACAGGGGCACAAATCACCGCAGACTTCAATGAGGGAGGTGCCAGAAACGTCTCCACTAAGACCATCAGAGATCATTAGCTGCAATATGTTATGGGAGCCACTGACCAGAGTCCCATTGCTAACACCACGACACAGGATTCTACGCCTCAACTGGGCAAAAGAACATTGGGACTGGATCTTGGATGACTGGAGTCAGGTCTCCTGGTCTAGCCACTCTCAACTGTATTTTTCACATTAATTTTTCTGAAGTGAAAGAATCCTTGGGAGTAATAATACCTTACTTGATTTTTAAATATCTGTTTTGATTTTTCAAATGAATCCTTCCAGTCAACAGGTCCTTTTTGAATCCAAAAGGAGATATCCCTGGTTAAAGTACTCTATAGACCCACATCATTGTATTTTGTATAGATGTTTTGTTGATTCTTTTTTGAAATTTTTTGGAGTGAAAGACTCACTGGGAGCAATACATTATTTGATTTTTAAATATCTGGTTTGATTTTGTCAAATGAATCCTTGACACTAAACAGGTCCATTTTGAAATCAAAAAGAGATATCATCCTTAGTTAAAGTACTCCATAGACCCAATCATATTTTGTATAGATGTTTTGTTAATTTTTTTCTGTATCCCAGTCTGAAATATCAGGATCAAATGTAGTTGCCTTAAAAATATCTATAGGAATAGTTTCTGTTTTATAGTCTGAAATATCAGGATTAGATGTAATTGCACTAGAAACATCTGTAGGACTAGTGGGGCACCTCCGTAGCCAGGTGGGCAGGAGCAGCAGTGCGTAGCACACGCTTCTTGATTAGAGCGGGGTTCGAGCCCGTCACCACCAAATACGGAGGATGCGGAAAGGTCAGGGAATGACCACCGCATATCCCGGAGCAATATGGCCTTAGTTGCTAATGCTCCTAAAAACCAAATAACAAAAAAAATAGGACTAGTGGTATTGATACGTCAGGTTGATCCTAAATAGATGAATCTTCGTTTATTTGTGTTACTTTAAAATAAGTTTCAACTTTGGATAAACTAGATAAGTGAGCCTGTAGAAACTTCTTATTTTTTCTCTTTTGATACCAACTTGTAAAACTTCTCTTCATATTTAATCTTAAGCAAAATTTATTTCAGATAAGTAAAAAAAAATATAAAAAACAAAAATTTTGAAATTTTAGTAAATAATAATTATTTACTATTACTTTTATTACAATACAGTAAGTCATCGTATAACACGTGTTTGCACTACACGAATTCGATCATACACGATTTATAAATAGGGAAACGATATCTTATATAACACGAACTGAATTCGCTTATGCACGATTCGCCTTTGTGTTCACAAGAAATGGCAGTCGAACGCAGAATCACCCCAACCGAACACAACACGATAGGGATGAAGAGAAGATTCTGAAAATTTGTTTATGTTTTTTATATCAGTTAAGGGGAAACACATTTCACCATAATAACGTAAAAACCAACACAATTCCAGCAATCGATATAATCGCAAATGCAATTAGATCGAGTTAACTACCAGTTTATAACAGATTCCACTAGCAGGAACGCAACTGGAAATTGTTTTTATTGTTTTATGGTAGTGCTCCACAAATGTGCTTTAGTAAAATGTGAGGTGTTAATAGTGTATCTCTGCCTTTACGGTGTTCATTCAGTTGCTACACGCGTGCCTCCTCGTTTTGTAATTGTTCTTTATTCCCTAAAAATGAGTAAAATACTTAAAAGGTGTGAAAAGGAAGCGTCCTGGTGAAGACACTGCAGATTCAGAGAGAAAAAGAAAAGCAATATCGATAAACAGGTGGACTGGATCAAAAATTCTTACCCGGGAAAATTTATAGTGGCCTCATACTATGGTTTATGGTCAAAATCACACCGGCCTCAGGCCCACTAAGGCTTATGGCCAGTCCGCCTGTCGATAGAGAGAAAAAATATGAAATTGTGAAACGCTTTGAGTGAAATGAAAGACCATGTGATATTGCACGTGCTACAGACCTAAATGAGACAACGCCGAGAAAATAAAAACAACTTTCATAGCAGGAACAACTCAAAGTGTAATTAAAATCCATTAGATTAAGACACAAAGAATTGGAAGAGATGGAAAGGCTTGTCATCTGTTTGGATAGAAAATGAAACAAAAAACAAGTTTTCTTTACGTAAAAGCAAAAGCATTAGCAATATTTTATTACGTAATAGTCATAATTATTTATTGTTTTATTTTTTTTGTGTTATTTATTTATTTATTGTGTTTGGTAATGTTTTGGTTACAAATGTGTGTTCAATCTTGAGTAGTCGGCACCTAACCCTATTTTTCCCATAGGGACTGTTGTTTATATTGCACGAGGGTTGCTAGGAACACAACTATCGTGCTATACGAGGACTGACTGTATTGCAAATGACATTATGCAAGGTAATTATTTATTTATATTATTAAATTTATGTTAAAAGTGTTTTAAACCCAATTGCAAAACTTTTTAGTGGGATACCGAAAACTAAACTAAAGAAAAAAAATAAGAATTTTGGAGGAGCAGTGTGGATTTACAGCTGGATGGTCCTGTATCGGTCGTACTGTATTCATGGTCAAGCAGATTATTGAAAAATTCCAAGCTACTGGACAAGATATAGGATTATAATTAGAAAAATATACAAAAATAACACTTTCTGCATTAAAATTGGGTCAGAAATATCAAGGAAATTCAAAACATCAAAAGGCTTCCTACAAGGGTGTTGTTTATCCCCCAAGTTATTTAAATTGTACCTGGAAGTGATTCTGGAGGCTTGGGATTATGTGCGGCTCAAAACATCTACCTTTTGTTCACAGATGACCAGGTACTAATTGTGCAGGATGTGGAGGATTCTGACTATATGTGCAGAAAGCTATTGGAACAATATAGAGAATGGGGTTTGATAATAAATTTTAACATGATAGAATATATGAATTCAACAGGGGACATTTTGATTGTAAATAGAGCAGAGATAAAGAATGTGAAGCAATTTAAATATCTAGGAGCTATTATGCAGATGGATGGTATATCTGAAGATGAGATTACAAGGAGAATTAATGAGGGAAGAAAAGTCTTGGAAATGTTGAATCCAATATTATGGAGCAATCACATTCTTCCAAATACCAGACGATTACTATATAATGCAATTTTTCAGAGTATCTTACTATATGGATCTGAGATTTGGACTATAAAGGAAAGGCAAAGGAAGAAATTGCTAGCTGTTGAGATGGATTTTTGGAGATCAGCCGAAGATTTAAACTAGAAAGAGTTAGGAATGAAGACATAAGAAAAGCAATGGATGGGCAAATAAACGTCATTGACAAAATAGAACAAAAAAGATTAGAATGGTGTGGACATGTTATGAGAATGGGAGAAGAGAGATTACCTAAAAGAGCAATGGAATGGACACTTCCCAGAAGGAAAAGGAGTAGAAGACCTAGAAGCACATGGATGGAGAGGATGAGGGTGGCTACAGGAAAGAGGAAATTAAATAATGGAAACTGAGAGGGCAGAAAAGAGTGGAGGAACAAAATTAAATTAGAAAAAAAAAGCAAAAAGTTCAGTTGAGGATAATTGTTGATATAACGGAGAAATCCAAGAATAAGATTAAATTGATTATTTTATTATTGTCAATAGATTATTTTTATCTGTAAATTGTTACATAAAATATGTTTCTAACTCACCTCACAATTTAAATAAAGATAATTACTTTATTAAAGATACCGTGAAACTTCTCCTAACGGACACTTCTCATTAACGGACATCTCTCTACAACGGACATTTTCAAATTCCCCAACTCACCTCTATTGGTTTTAACGTGTTTGCAGCTTCTGTCTAGCAGACATTCTCTGTAACGGACGCGGACAGGCAATCTGCACTGTTTCGTTTAGATTAACACTTAATTTGATCTCCCCATAACGGACAGCGGGCGAGCTTACGGCCCTTTTTCTAGGAACTTTTCTTCCACGGATTGCCTCAATCGTGTGTTTATTTTCTATTTCCGATTCTCTGAATTTTATGTTTATGAATTCAAAGTTTACGTCGCAGTTTTAAACCATTTTTCAAGAATTTTAAGGCACGTATAAAACTTCTGATGAATTCGGTGTGTGCAAGGGTGGGGGGAAATATGGTCGGCCTTTCGTCTTTTCAGTTTTCAGTTTTGTTCAGTGTCGTGTGAAGTGCACAATGTCTTCTTGTAAACATTTAACTTTCAAAGATAAAGTCGAACTCATTAATGCGTATGATCGGCAAAAAAATAGTGTTCGCACTCTCGCTGCAAAATTCAAAATCGGGAAGACGCAGGTAAGCGACATCCTAAAGAAAAAAAATGGACTGCTCAAACAATTTTGGCAACACGGAAATGATCAGGTTCAAAAATCATTCCCGAAAACTGTTGGACTTCAAATTGACAATGTTACGTATGGATGGTTTTGTTGCGAACGTGCTAAAAAAATTCCCATTAATGGGCCTATTATTAGGGAAAAGGCTTTGGAGGTTGCGAAATCTATGGGAGTAAATGAGTTCAAAGCTTCTGTGGGATGGCTAGACAAGTTCAAAACTCGGCATAAAATTTCTTGGAAAACCGTAAGTGGTGAAGGTGGATCTGTTGATACTGGGGTTGTAACAGAGTGGACCGTCAAATTGGAAGATTTATGTCGTGATTTTGAAGCTAAGGATATTTACAACTGTGACGAAACAGGGTTGTTTTTAAAGTTCTTCCTGAAAAAACAATGAGTCTAAAAAACGAAAAGTGGCAGGGCGGAAAAATTTCTAAGGAACGCTTGACTGTACTATTGTGTACAAATATGCTGGGAGACTTTGAACAACTTGTTATAGGAACTTGTTATAGGAAAACCACAAAATCCTCGTTGTTTCAAGAGCGTAACGTTGAATCTTTTGAATGTTGACTGGAAGTCTAATAAAAAAACGTGGATAACACGAGATATCATGAGCGAATGGATAAGTCACTTTAACCAAAACATGATTCGTCAAAACAGAAAAATTATTCTTTTCATGGATAATGCTGCATCTCATGCGCACATTGAATTGTCCAACATTCAAATCGTTTTTCTGCCACCAAACACATCTGCAGAGTGTCAGCCCTTGGATCAAGGGATAATAAAAAATTTTAAACTTCACTACAGAAAACGTGTTTTAAGACATCTCATTGCAAACATGAATGGTGTAACATGTGCGAGCGAACTTGCAAAGAAAATCAGCATCCTAGATGCGATTCAATGGATTTCCTCTTCAGTAAACGCAATTAGAAAACAAACTGTCGTGAACTGTTTTGCAAAGTCTGGCTTCTCAAACGCAAAAATTGAAGTTGTGAACAGCAATGTGGAGCACCAAGAAGAACAAGAACTTCATCTATTGATAATGTACGATACTTCAGCTACAAGTGACCCTGGCTACAAAGATATAGACTCGAACCTCACTACAGAAGATGGTGCTATAGATATCAACGACATTATCATCAATATTTTTGAAGAAGTTCCTCATGAGGATGAAGAAATGGAAGGAGGTCATTATGTCGAAGAACATATTAACGACGAACCACCGATGAAAATAGAAGAAGCGCACATACAAATCAATCGTTTAAAAATGTTTTTCGCCGCTGAAGTATCTTACTGAAGGACTTTCAATGGTTTCTTCACTCCAAACAAATGTTGAAAACAAAATTATCAGCCGGAAGAAGGTGCAGAAGAAAATAAGTGATTACTGTATGTATTTTTCATAAGATAAAGTCATAATATGCATAGCACAATTGTATGTATATTATTTACAAAAATATTGTGCAAAATCTGTATATAATTTAATTTAATTTTACATTAAACGTTTAACGATTTTTCTTTATCACTTGTGTATGTAATTGTATATTATTTACAAAAATATTGTTCAAAATCTGTATATATTTTAATTTAATTTTACATTAAACGTTTAACGATTTTTCTTTCTTTTTTTTTTTTCTCCCTCAGACTTCTTGTTAGCGGACACTTCTCTCTAACGGACACATTTTAGTTCCCCATGGCTGTCCGTTAAAGGGAAGTTTCACTGTATTCTAAAGATAATTTAGTATATCTTTATATACTAAAGATAAATTTAGATAAAATAAAGATAATTACTTTATTAAATGATATACTAATAATGTTGTAATAATATTTATATTATTGAACTACAAGTTTAATAGTGCAAGAACATCAGTTAGTACGCAGTAAAATCTAAAAATAGCTGAAAACGGCATCATTTTAAGTGTATCTCATATTGTGAATACCTTTACAATGATATCATCCAATGTTATGGCAACTCGGTGTGAAGATATTCGCAATATGAGATACACTTAAAATGATGCCGTTTTCAGCTATTTTAGAGTTTGCTGCGTACTAACATGATGCTCTTGCCCTAAGCTGTACGTCAGTTAAACTTTTACGCAGCCTGAGGCTTAAGCCTTAAAATGCCTTTAGTATGTACAGTATATTATTTTTAAACTATTCCAAAAGTCTTGCTCACTTTAAACAAGATCACACATACATATTAATATAAAACACTGAAAGCAAACTGTCTGACAAAAGATTAGCAGTTTTGCCCCATTTTTTCCCTATAACTAAGTAAACAGTCTCCAATTTGATGCTTATCGTTGGCACATTCACAATTTATTGATTCAAATAGGCATGCATTATTATTATTAGACCTATGGCAAGGAAACCTGAGGCTTATGCTGCACTGGCCAAAAAAAAAAAAATTTCAAATTACCCTGAGTGAGAGAGAGAGAGAGAGAGAGAGAAGTAGAAAGGAATCACCAAGGAATCATTCAAGAAAGAGAAGAATGATAATATAAAGCTCAGGACCCTGGATGTGCCAAGCCCATAACTAACCAGATGTGAGCCCCTCAAAGGTATATTGCGATAAATTGTTTTTTAAGACAAGTAAAAGCAGAAAAGCAAAACGTCTACAATAACAACAATATTCATTTTTTTTTATATACTAATGATGCTCATTAGATTTTCTATACTGATGTGGAGGCTCCTTGTAATGTGAGGCCGTTAGCTGTAACTTGTCTAGCTTATGCATAAATTCGGTCATGGTTGGAGTTCTTTGTGGTGATAGCATAGTCCAAAATGGCCCCAAAACGATTTAACTTCAAAAGCCACAAGGAAAAATATACTCTCCAGCCTAAAAGTTTCAAATCAGGTTTCATTTTTCTTAATTTTCTTAAAACACTATCAACTTGTTTATCAATTCTAATAAAATCTTTTCTATTATGTATAAAAACAAAAATAAAAAAAAATAAATAAAATAAATAAACTGAAACAATCTTTAAGAAATTTCTAGAATATCTGAAAATATTCCAGAAAGGTGTAGAACACTATTGAATGTGATAAGACGT
Organism: Mastigoproctus giganteus; assembly: GCF_048544385.1. Lineage (NCBI taxonomy): Eukaryota > Metazoa > Arthropoda > Arachnida > Uropygi > Thelyphonidae > Mastigoproctus > Mastigoproctus giganteus. Next base: position 113,355,095 of record NC_143586.1, on the reverse strand, counting down.
AAATGATTCCCAATTTCTAGAACATTCTACAGTTTTGTTTCAATATTATAAAAGATTGTGGATGATTCTAGAGTGTTTTGCAAAATTATAAAAAAACACAAGTAAGTGATACAAATTATAAAAGCGAACACCGTAATTTAGAAAGAGTGCTTTGTATATCAACGGCTCACATCTGGTGAGTATGGGCTTGGCACACCCAGGGTCCTCAGCTGGTTATCATCATTCTTCTCTTTCTTGGTGATTCCTTTCTACTTCTCTCTCTCTCTCTCTCTCTCAGGGTAATTCAGAAATTTTTTTTTTGGCTGGGGCATAAGCCTCAGGCTTCCTTGCACCATATGGCTAATAATAGTAATAATATTATTAATATTACTAGGCTACTAGTCCGGTATCGTAACCACTGGGCCATCGTGCACGGACCAGCCTGATGGACCCAGGCTCGAATTCCACCTTGGGGGAAGCAAACATGGCTCCATCATGCTGGGAGACCAGTATAATAATAGTAATAAATTAGAATAATAAATAAATTAATAGTAATAAAAATTAATAAATAAATGCACATCGTGAAAGTTGCTCCAACCTACCTACCAACCCACCCCAAGGTTGGAGTGGTGGCTTAGGGGGTTCGTGGAGCCATCTGGCATCACTCCAGAGAACTACCATAAGCTGAAGCCCAACAGGTCCACCTCCATAAATGGATGATGTCGTAGAGAAATATTAATCATACTGCATTGCGTGTGGCACAGGATAATCACTCACGTTCAGGCCAAAGGCAGAGGCGTCAGTTCGAAAAATCAGAGACTGTCTCCTGAGGAAGACAGTGGAACATGTGGCACTGTCCCCCCCCCATATAGCTACCACAAGAGAAGGGAAAGACCATCCTGACCCACCAACTGGGAGTGCTTCTTGCACAACTGAGCTAATGACCACCCAAGAAGGAAGAAAACGCCAACACATGAAGTGGAGCATTGAAATGAATACGTACATCATGCAAGCATACTACGAAATAACAAAGCTAGGGACCAATATGACAATGTAAAGGGCAAGACTACATACCAAGTGGCTGGAATGATTCCCGGATATTCAGGTCACTGAACAGCGAATAGCAGACCTCATCACGAAGAACCTGATAGCTCCTGCAATCTTGGAAAAAATCAAGCAGGACATGAGCGATCAACTACAAAGAATAAAAAATATGGTCAATACAGAACCAGAGGAGGAAGAGCAAGAAGAAATACAACCCACAGCAGCTGAAGTGGAAAGAGACAAGGTCATGATCCAGAATAGGACGAGTGGAAGAAGGCCCTAATAGAATTCGAAAGAATGGATCCCACAAAGACCCATGTGATACCGAAGCAGAGGCCCAACAGAACCTTGTGGAGAGTCACAGACCACCTCAATTAGCAATATACCTCGACAACAACAGTGCAGCACTGGAGGCCATTCATACAGCCATTTATTGTACTGCCATAGCAACCACTAGGATTAATGGAAGAGAAACGAGAGCCCAGCAGCAGAAGAACCAAAAACAGAAGAAAAGAACCAGCTTGGGAAAGAAGACTTCAGCAGAAGACAGAAGAATTAAGAGTCAAGATAGGCCAATTGACCCAGTATTAATGGGGTAATAGGAGTAAGAAATTTACTGGAAAAAGTGAAGAGCATCCTCAAGAGAAACAGCATCCACAGCAAACATGAGATAAAAAAATATGAGAATAGGAGAGTACTTGGACACAATGAAGCAGAACCTCCTCGCATTCAGCAAGGGCCTACGCGAATACAAAGAGAGCTCCCAGAGGAAAATAAACAACCAAATCTTCAATGAGGATCAAAGTGGCTTCTACAGGAGTCTCGGAGAAGACAGGAAAGAAGGGAATGGACCACTCAAGCAGAAGATGATTGAGGAGTTCTGGGGTAATGTATGGAGCAGGGAAGTAAGACATAACAGCCGAGCCCCCTGGATAGAACTAGAACCTAAGAAAACCAGGGCGTACAAGAGATGAGAGAGTTGGAGATTTGGAAGATTTTTTTTTTTTTTTTTTTTTTGTAGTTGTTGGCGCATCGGCTTCTGTGGCCATAGTGCACCTCCCAAGTTTTTTGCAGTACTTTGATCCAAGCCCGAGGCGGGATTCGAACCCGCGACCTTTGGGTTGCCAGGCAGGCACTTTACCCACCTGGCTTGCCCGGTCGGCGATTTGGGAAGAAGTAAAATAGATGATCAGGAACTCTCACAACTGGCAAACTCCAGGAATAATGTCCACAACTACTGGTACAAGAAGCTCACTTGCACACACAAGCACCTGGCAGAGCAGTTCACCCAAATGATAAGGCACCCTGAGACAATCCTGAAGTTTCTCACTCAAGGAATCAGATATCTGAAGCCTAAAGATGAAGCTACAAGAAACCATAATATAGACCAAGGCAAGGCAAAATATAGACCAATCACCTGCCTCCCAACGATGTATAAAATCCTGACCAGCTGCATAACGAAGAAGATATTGGACCATTTGGAGAGCCAGAATGTAATGGCCAAATATCAGAAAGGATGCAAGGAGCAATTAACCATAGATGCCAGAGTTAGAAAGCAAGACTACAAGAAGTTCTGCAACATGTACACAACATACATCAATTACCGTAAGGCCTTCGACTCTGTGCCTCATAGCTGGCTGCAGAGGAGCTGAACATCTACAAAGCAATCCGATAGTGAAAAGCTTCCTAGGAGAAACGATAGTGAAATGGAGTACCACCATTAAGGTCGAGAACTTCACAAGCAGGTCAATCCACATCAGAAAAGGAATCTTTCAGGGAGATGCCCTGAGTGCACTGTGGTTCTGTCTAGCACTTACCCCACCATCCACCATGCTCAGCAGCAGCAAGTATGGATATAACCTCAAAGAAGGAAGAAAGAATCTGTCCATCCTCACTCACCTGATGTACATGGATAACATCAAGCACTACGCGGCAACCTAGAAGCAACTCTAGCAACTACTCCAGATCACCGAAGAATTCAGCAAGGATATTAGGATGGAATATGGTCTAGAGTCTAGACAAATGCAAGACCCACGGATTGCAGCAGGGAAAATTAGTCATGAGCTTACTGTTTGTAAGGATGTTGATGGTCTAATGGCAGCAATGAACATGAGGCACATTCCAGAATGTGCCTCATGCTTCTATGGTTAGCCTTAAGGCTAACCATAGCAGCATCTACAATAGTCAACAATAGTCTTATTACACAATGGAAATATGCTACCTCCTGTGTATGTCGTTCACAAAAGAAACATACACAAACATGGAGAACCTCTTAGGTGTACACTATCAGAAGTATGAGTGGCAGATATGCGGTGATTTAAAGGCAACTGCCATTTTATTAGGACTGAAAGGGTTATGCTAAGCATTGTTGCTTTCTCTGCAAGTGAGATAGTGTTGCCAAGAATATGCACTACGAGAAGAGGAGTTGGCCTCAATGAAAATTATTAACACCTGGAATGAAGAATGTAGGATTTGATCCTTTGGTAGATTCAAATAAAGTTTTGCTTCCACCACTCCATATGAAATTGGGGCTGATGAAAAATTTAATGACGGCTTTGGAAATGAACGGTCCTGCATTCACATACTTGCAAGAGAAATTCCCAACACTTAAGTGCAGAGAAGATTAAGGAAGGCATTTTCATTGGTCCGCAAATAAGGCAACTTTTTAAAGATGAACAGTTCGAATGTGTCCTTAGTGATACCGAGAAATCAGCGGGGAAAGCCTTTCAAAATGTTTCGACTTGTTTTATAGGAAATGTTAAAAACGGCAATCACAGACAGCTTGTGGAATATTTCATTACTTCTTATGAAAAACTGGAGTGCAACATGTCACTAAAGATGCCTTTCTTGCACTCACACTTGAATTTCTTCCCACGAAACTGTGGTGCTGTCAGCAACGAACATGGTGAGCACTTCCATCAAGACATCGCAGCGATGGAACAAAGATACAAAAGCAAATGGAGTGCTGTCATGTTAATCAATTAATGTTGGATGGGGAAAATGGATGCTCTTGAAGCTGAATACAAGTGAAAGGCAGAAAGGTCATGTGTTTGATACAGGTATGTTCATAGCTACATCTTACTGTCATACATATAAAAATATCTTGTATAATTATAAAAAACTACTTTTTCCGAAAACAAGAGCCAATCTACCATTTTCAGCACTATTTCTATGATTAGAACCCCAAAATCTATAAAGTAAACTTACTTTCCTGTCTGTAACAAGATATGACCAAAATTTGTTGTTGTGTAGTTTGGTATGAAGGTATTCTGCATAAGCTTCCATCTTTTGGATTGCCAACTGGTTTTTGTAATTGGCTACCCAGTTTTGTCTATAACCATTCACTGTGGGTGATAGCTCTCTTCTAACATATCAACTAATGCTGGTGTTCCCAAATGCTTATTTCTTTCTCACACTCTTTTCCTCTTGTAATTAAATGACCTTCCATTGCCCAGAAATGTATCCAGTTCTGCTGATTAGCACACTGTATTCTGTCTTCCGGTTAGGGAAACAGCTTCAACTTCTAGCATATCCAACCCCAACCTCAATTCCTTAAATGCCAATCTCCAGGTAGTTATCCGAGACAAATATAACTTATTTAATTTCAATTCTAAAACTCAGTCCCCTCTTATACTCACAAAAAGGAGTCAGCTTCCATGCTGATATTTGAATACAGATTGAAGACAGGATCATATATCTTGACTTCTAATCTTTTTTGGCATGAGCATATCACAGATATTGTTATTGATTGACAGCTTCTGTACAAGCTGTAACTTGTATAGTTTCACCCCCTCACAGTGATGTGACATGTCACATGCTGTTAACCTTAACATGTTAAGCTCACAACTAGCACGCTGTATGGATTTCCCTAGGCTTTGAGTAAAATTTCCTGGAACCAGCTTCACTTTGCCCTCATTGACTTTTGTTCAGCTACCACCTCTGCCTGGGTGATTGCACAAACAAGTATCCTTCATGAATTTTCCATACCATTACATAACTGGTTTATTTAGTGGTTTTGAACATAAACTGTTCAAAATTTATGCACTGCAGATCTGCAGTGGTGGCAGATCTGCAGCTTGTTGAACCAAAGTACATACTGTGCCTCACTGGGATTGGTAAATTCTGCCATGATTACTATTTTGCAAGTATGTTGTCATCTAATGCAGAGCGCACTTTTCTGGTTGATGAATGAAAACTTGAAGATATCCTCTATCACTTGGAAGTGGTTTAGATTCATATCACGTAGCCTTTTCAGACAATAATGTTTTAGTTTTGTAAAGGAGGCTTGTGGATATCTTGTGCTTGTGGAAAATCCTCATGGGGTAATGTTCAAATTATCTATGCAGTTGCTGGTAGGATTTTTTTTTGAAAGAAATGCACGATAGCACTATTCCCACACTTTTTTTTTCTGAATATGCATACCACAAATTGATATACTACCTCTCAGTTTCAATTTTACTGTTTTGTTAAGTGATGCACAGCAGTGAAACTGTATTGGACAGTGCAATTCAATTTGTAAACATTCCTTATCAGCAGTGGTGAGAGTATTAACAACTTACTACTTGCTCTGTGAGTAATCCATAGTAATCACAAGCATAATTAGTATTACTGTAATGACCGGGACCTTCACCTGCCTTCATTGTAAATGCCTATTGATTAACGGAAAATGGGTGTGTGGCAATTAACTAAATTGAAAGTGTCTGCTCTGTATTACAACATGTGCATTTTGGAGAGGTCGTCTAACATGAAATTTCTGATACTTCTGGCTGGGACCCATGCTTGAATGTTGCAATGGGAGTCCCTTTTAGAGAGGTGTCTATTAAGGGAGGTTTCACTGTATTGGAAACATGTCAACCAGCAATAAATGCCTAAAAAAACTGGCAATAAATAGTTTATGTAAGAAAAAATTGAATGTTTTATTTCCACTAATATGATTATTATTCTTTCAATATTATTCAGGGTAAATTACATTACATTACACTGTACACAATTTATCCCCCCTGCTTTTTACTTGTTTTCTGAAAGTAATGTTTCTAAGCTGTCTTCTGAAAATCATATCTGAAATGAAATTTCAGATACAGACTTATTTAAAGTTTCGGAAATGAAAGAAACAAATGAAATAAAATAACTAAAATCTTTATTTCTCTATTTATATACTGCATTTTTCATGATATAACAAACAGGACACTATCTTAAGTGAGAAAAGCTTTTGACTAGTTTGTTAATTTATTAGGCAGTAATGAGTGAATGAACTGGTGTCATAAAATTAACATTTTGTATGCACTGCTATCATAATTTTTAACCTCAATAGGTTTGTTCACACATAAAAAATTACTTTGCAATATTTTATTCCTACATCAACAGCATGCTGATAGAGAAAGGTTTAATACTAGATGCAGTAAAGAGCAAAATATCTAAATAAGTTCATTCTGTATTTATCAAATACAGTGCACAGATTATCATAATAAAAAAAAAGAAGCTTAAGGCACGACTCTTGTTATGCATGCTTCTGTAATGAGTGGTTCATCCTAATGTTAGTCTTTTTGCGATAAGATAATGGTGAATGGCCTTTTTGCAAATGGTGTGGTACTATTCGAAACAGCTCAATATTAAGATGACTAGTAATCTGACTACAAACTATAGTGCAATAATGAAGTAAATCTGCTGAAGAATAAACCTATAACAAAGAAAGAAGTAAATTAGTATAAAAAAAGTGCACTTCTTCACATATTAAAATTTTTTAAAGAAAATTGTATTCATTTATGAGAGAAAAACATGTAGGATAATTAATTCTAATTATAGACTATAAAATATTTAAGGGCAAAGGCCTCATGCTACGAGGTAGAATGACTAACATATAGGTTAGTGCAAAAGCATCATTTTAAAGTAGCCATCTAACAAAGTAGTTAAATTAATTAATTAAATTGGCATCGATTCACATCTCGGGGTAATTCAGAAAATTTTTTTTTTTTTTTTTTGCTGGTGCAGCATATGTCTCAGGCTTCCTTGCACCATATGGCTAATAATAATAATTGTGAATACCTTCATAATGAGTTTCCATGGTATTGTACTACCTCGAATAAGTAACACTTCACCAGTGGAGAAGACTACTGTTACTTATTCTCAGCAGATACCACCACAATGCCCATTGATTAATGGAAATGTGTGTGTGGCAATTAACTAAATTGAAAGTGTCTGCATCTGTATTACAGCATGTGCATTTTGGAGAGGTCGTCTAACATGAAATTTCTGATACTTCTGGCTGGGAAAAATATATAATCAATTTTATCCATAGGAATTAACTAAAATTGGAATAATCTGTTCCCAGCCCCGAATCTGATACATAAATAAAAATTTAACCAGAACTTTACCTTTACTGAGGAGCGATGATGGCAGAAGCTGAAGAGGAGGAGAGGAATTATGTATTGTTTTGAAGGGGTGTCACCTTCCATTAAAACATTAGGTACTGTAACTCCAATTCTGGTGATCAATGTCTTTTTTTGTCCCTTTCCCAACGATTCACTAGCACTCGATTTAGCAAAGGACTTATCCAATGTTGTCTGTTTCCGTCTATTTTTTAAAATTTTCCGAAAGTAGCCAATCACATTATCACTGAATGAATTTATATTTTATTAACTATGGCAATGTTTGGGTGCCACTTCTCGACCATACTCTGTGTTTTCGCCCAATTGGACAGCACAAAACGAAGGTTGGCAGGGTTGTTAATGACAGTATTCTATTGCAACAGGATCTAGAAAAGTTGAGTAGATAGGTAGCAACTGAAGTTTAACATTGACAAATAAACGTCCTATATAACATTTATTTTATTTTATTTTTTTGTTCTCTCTCTCTCCACATTCTGCTCTGGGTAGTTTCTGGATCCAGAGTAGCAATAGCACTCTCCTGCTACCCTTTCCCTTTCTGTCCCGTGTGGGCTGAAAAACTTTTATTATTATTATTATTTATTTATTTCTCTCCCTGTCTACCTGTTGCTGGAACCTAATCGATGCTCCCTTCCTTTCCGCGATCAGGATGCAGCATTTAAAGATTTTTTTTTATTTTTCTCGTTCTCATGTTCTGCCCTGGTCTGGGGCTCTCCAGGTCAGGCTAGCAACCTCTAACCCACTCTTGTTTTTTTTTTTTCCCCCTAACAATTTATCCTGGACTGGGTCCTCTTCTTTCGTCATTCCCCCTCTTCACCATACTCTAGTTTTATTTTCCTCCCTGGGGAACGAGTTTCCCAGGGAGGAGGGCGAGCAGATAGCAGGGGAGGCCTTGCCTTCCCGTGGCTATCGACGAGTACCTGGAAGCAGATGTTTAGGTGATCACTGCTTCCAGTTAGCCAAAAGACTAATACACAACACTATACTACAGAACACACACACAAGTTCACAGACAGAATTTTTCTGTCCTATCACTCTCCTTTGCAGGATGAAAAACTTTCCTTTTCTTCCCCTCTTTGTTTCCTTTTCTCCTATCCCAGTTCAACCAGCACAGAATCCTCCGTCCTGAGCAGGATGATTTTTATTTTTTTTATTTTTTTTTTATTATTACATGACACATACCAGCCTTACCTTGACAGAGTCTGTAAAAACTGAACAGAGCAACGAGGCGGAGATGAACTTCTGTTCTAGAAGCCACCCATACAAAATACAAATTGACAAATGTAAAGTACTGCATATGGGTAGCAGTAACCCCAGAGTAACTCAACTGTGCATTACTACACTCAGGGTAGTGGAGAATGAAAAAGACTTCGGGGGGGGGGGGTGTTAATGTGCAGTTAGATATGAAGTTTTCTGAGCAGCGCAGATTGGCTGCAAGAGTAGCTCATGATACTTGTCAATGTTATATAGGAATTTTGCTAGCAGGGATAAGGAGGACATTCTCCATTTGTATAAGGCAATTGTCAGGCCACACCTTGAGTACTGCATAGGTCTGGAGGCCTCATTTTAGGAGAGAGATGGAGACAGGGCTGTAATGGAGGGTACGTGGGTATATCCTATGGATTTTTTTTACTTGAATAGCGTATACCTTCTAGTTTTTGAAAAACTCGAAAAAACAAATATAATTAAAATATTCGCCGAAAATTAAAAAATAAATTTATTATATGTACATTCGAACCTCCCTATAATGAATTTGATAAATCCAGTGAAAAAATTCGTTATTGAGAAATTTCTTTATACAGAGAATATCTTTTTTATTAAAAATTGTTATTTAATTAGAAAATGAAAATGATTCTACATTTATTTTTAATGTATTTTATTTCAAAAACACTTATTTAAATTACGTTTACACAATTTTCGCCAGTAAGTATCACAAATTAAAAAAAATCTGTAATTTTCATTTGCACAGTACAATTAAAAAATGTCTGATTCTCAAAGAAAACCTCACATTTGTTCAGAGCATTAAAAACATTATCAGGAACATTTTCACAAAACTGTAGACCCATACAAACCATTTTAAAAGCATTAATAATTTCTTCGCGAGTTGGCTTTTCCTTTTCTATGGGTTGTTCTGATGCGTCTTCAGCGGCATCGTTAATTTCTTCGTGATCATGGTCACGTCTAACACTGTTCAGCAGTATTTCATCTTCATTTGGACGTTCTGTTGTAGTCAGATCTTGATCTACATAAACATAACTATCCAGTGTTATTTCATTTTCGATGTTTCCGGACGATTCTAATAATGTCCAAAAGTTTTTCTGTTGTGAAAGGGGCAGTTTATCTTGTTCGTCCAGTTGTTGTTCGACTTCTGTATTCAACGCAAATCCCGCTTTCGAAAAACAATTTTGAATAGTGTATTCAGTGATATCGTTTGTCCAAACTTTTGCCAGTTCAGAGATGCAATCTCTAAGGTTAATTGTAACCTCCAAGTTTCTATTTTCTGATAATGCATTGACAATCTTCATTATTATTCTCTTTTGATAATGAAATTTAAAATTTTTAATAATGCCTTGGTCCACTGGCTGGAGTTTTGACATTACATTTGGTGGTAAAAACAACAACTTCACACTTTTAAGTTTGGCAGAAATACCGGCAGGATGTGCCGGACAGTTGTCAGTTACCAACACTATTTTCCTTTTTTCTTTTGTTATACGCCTGTCTAGTTTTAATATCCAGTCTTCAAAGATATCACTTGTCATCCATGCTTTTTTATTAAAGGTGTAGTCAACTTCCAAAGATTTTGTGCCTCTAAAACATCTTGGGTTTTTTGATTTTCCGATGATGAAAAGTCTTAATTTTTCACTTCCTGTCATATTTGCCCCAACTAGCACAGTGATTCTTTCGTTGCTTTGTTTTCCGCCAAAACATTTATCATCCTTAAAAGCAGGTGTTCTATTCGGTAAACATTTAAAGAATAAACCCATTTCGTCAGCATTAAAAACATCCTTAGGTTCATATTCTTCCAAAATCTTCTTTAAGGTATTGTTCTTCCAACTGTTGCAATCTTCTTCGCTTACATTAACACTTTCTCCAAAAATAACCTTTTCCACAATTCTGTGGCGCTTCTTAAATTTATCTAGCCACCCAGTGCTCGCATTAAATTTTGTATGTCCAAGGGACTGTGCAAATTTCAGAGCTTGTTGTTTAATTATTGGACCCGATATTGGTATATTCTTTTCACGTATCATTTGCACCCATTTTAGAACAGCTTTATCAACATCTTCATATATACACAACTTAACTCGCTTCTTGTGTGCTCCTCCTTCAATTTCATTTAAAATTGATTCTCGATTTTTTTAAAATCGTAGATAAGCTGCTTGCATATATGCCATATTTCTCCGCAACATCTTTTCTTAAAAACCTGGTCAATATTATGAAGAATCTTTACTTTATCATTAAAACTTAAACACTTGAATGGTTTGAGCATGCTCAATGCTGATGGGATTCTGCCTCTTGCTCAGAATAATCACCTGAGAGGGCATAGATTCAAATTGAGGAAAGACAGATGTAGGATAGATGTGCGGAAATTTGCCTTTAGCCAGCATGTAGTCGGTTGGTGGAACAGACTTCCATCCCTTGTTGTGGAAGTTAATAGCCTAAATAAATTTAAGGCTCAGCTAGACAGGTATTTCGAACAAACGGAGGGGTGAAGTGGAAGTTTTTTTTTTTTTTTTTTTGGCTGATGCTGCATAAGCTTGCTTTCTTGCATCATATGCCTCTACTAATGCTAATTTCCTTAATGTGAGCAGTTGGGGCACTGCCTTTACTAGACCCATCCTCCTCTGATGAAATTTCCTTTACTGATTCAGCTTCTTGTTCTTTATGGAGGTCCAACAGTTCTTCTGTGGTGAGCTCCCTTCTATGGTCCTCCACCAATTACTCTACATTCTCACTATCAACCTCCAATCCCATGGATCTGCCCAGAGACACAATTTCATCAACAACAGGCTCTGACCCAAAACCTTCAAAATTCTGACACATACACTCTGGCCACAATTTCCTCTAGGCTGAGTTCATTGTCATGGAAGACTCCCTACATGTCCTATCAATTATCCTCAAACAATGGTGGATATTGAAGTGATTTTTTTTTCAAAATTCTCTCAATGTAAGTTCTGTCTCCGACGTCACTTCAAAACACCTTTGAAACAGGGCTTTTGTTATAATGTTTTTTAAAACAGGCAACAACCTGCTAATCCATGGGTTGGATTAGAGTTGTGTTTGGTGGTAGATATTTAATGTGAATAAAGCTGTATTCCCCTTTCAAATCATCTTCCAAGCCAGGGGGATGAGCAGGAGCATTGTCCAAAACCAAGAGGGCCTTTACAGGTAAATTATATCTTTCTAGATAAGCTTTCACACTTGAGGCAAACACTTTGTGAATCCACTCCAGGAAAAACTGTCTTACTCTTAGCCCTCCACATCACATTTAGTTTACTTTTTATGACATTGTTCTTCTTAAAAACTCTCAGATTTTCTGAATGATAAATGAGCAGTGGTTTAATTTTGAAGTCCTCACTAGCATTACCACACACCAAGAGTGTTAATCTGTCTTTCATTGGTTTGTGTCCAGGCAATGCTTTTTCCTCTTATGTGATGAAGGTTTTTCTAGGCATTTTTTTCCAGAATAGGCCTGTCTCATCACAATTAAAAACTTGTTGAGGGATAAATTCCTCAGTGTCTACATTTTGAAATCTTCAACAAACATTTTAGCATCTTCTGCATTTGAGCTTGAAGCCTCTCCATGCCTAACTACACTATGAATGCCCGTTTGCCTTTTAAATCTTCCGAACCAGTCCCTACTTGCCAGGAAATCACCACTGGTTCCTGGGTTCTTTTGCTGCAGGTCATCATATAACTGCCTTGATTTTTTGCCAATGATAGATTCTGAAATACTATCACCAGCCATTTTCTTTTCAGTAATCCATAGTAATAAAAGATTTCCATGTCTTCATACGTTTTTGATCTTTTAGCAGCAAGAAATTTTACACCTTTTGCCACATCAGCCGCTTTAATTGCTTCTTTATTTTTAATTATGCTGCTTACTGTAGTTCTTAGCATGTTAAATTCTAACGCAAAATTGGAAACACTCGTTCCATTTTCAAACAGCAATGATTTCTTTTTTCAACTCAATTGTGGTTCTCACAGCTTTCCTTTTCGGTTGTTTTTCTTCACTACACTTTTTTGGGGCCATGGTCACTTCTTTTACAAAAATAACTGCAAAAAATTTCAAAGATAAAATTACAGGTGATGCGCACTGAACAATCACAGCAGAAGGCAGACTGCTGGGCTATCACCTGGGGCTGGCTGACTGGGTGGGCGACAGAACGACGCAAGGATGACCACATGGAGGGTGATTTTCGTGACGAATATTGGATTAATATCGGAGCATTTTTTTGCTGAAAAAATTTGCCAAGTATTTGGATTTCAAGAAAGCTTTTGATACTGTTGCACATGGAAGACTGCTGTACAAATTGGAGAGGTATGGCATTAAGGGTAAGTTGCTACAGTGGATAAAGGGATGGTTGAGTGGGAGATGGCAGAGAGAGAGTGGTAATCAATGGACACTGCTCTTCGTGGACAAACGTTATTAGTGGAATTCCCCAAGGGTTCGGTGTTGGGCCCATTGCTGTTTTGTATATTTATCAATGATACTGATGAAGTTATATATGGTTTAATGTCCAAATTTGCATATGATACAAAGGTTGGAAGGGTTGTTAACGACAGTAAAGACAGTATGCTACTCCAACTGGATCTAGATAAGTTGGGGAAATTGGCTGAGAAGTGGCAACTGAAGTTTTACATTGACAAATTCAAAATATTGCATATGGATAGCAATAACTGAAGAGAAACATGCCAACTGTGAAGAGAAACATATACTACACTCAGGAAAGTGGAAAGTAAAAGACCTGGGGGTAACTGTGCAGTCAAATATGAAGTTTGCTGACCAGTGCAGACTTGCTGCCAGGGCAGGTCATGGAGCCTTGTCAATGATATATAGGAATTTTGCTACCAGGGACAGGGAGGCAATTATCCCGTTTTACAAGGCAATGGTCAGGCCACACCTAGAGTACTGTGTACAGGTCTGGAGGCCTAATTTTAGGAAGGATGTAGAATTACTAGAACGAGTATAAAGAAGGGCAACAAGATTGGTGAAGGGAACAAAAGGGTGCACTTACCAAGAAAGGCTTAAGCTCTGCAACTTGCAGCGCCTGGAGAGTAGGCACCTGCGAGGTGATCTGATTGAGGTGTATAAGGCCTTGAATGGGTTGAACAAGCTGAATGCTAATGGGATTCTTCCTCATGCTCAGATTAAGAACCTGAGGAGGGGGCACAGTTTCAAGTTGAGGAAAGACAGTTGTAGAACAGATGTGCGGAATTTGCCTTTAGCCAGTGGGTAGTTGATTGGTGGAACAGACTTCCATTCTTTGTTGTGGAAGTTGATAGCCTATATAAATTTAAGGCTGAACTGGACAGGCAATTTGGAACGAATGGTGGGGTGAAATGGCAAGTTTTTTTTTTTTTTTTTTTTTTTTTGGCTAATGCTGCATATGCCTGCTTGCTTTCTTGCATCATATGCCTCTACTAATGCCAATGCTAATAGTTTGGGTAGCACTAATGAAGTCTGTATAGATAGCACTGTGCAATATGTTTGTTGAAAATGTGTAATTTAAGGTGTAGATAGTACAGAGTTCTGCAGTGTAACTGCTATATTCAATAGGGTGTTTATTGGCTATGGTAAGGTTGGGAAATAATGCTGCTGCACCAATATGGGCATCAGTTTTAGATCTGTCTGCATGTACTGCATGCATCTGTCTGCAGTACATGCATGTTCTGTGCATGCACAGTACATGCATCTGTCTGCATGTACTGTGCATGCAGTATGTTCTGTTGGGATAAGGTGCGTTTCCCCAATGAGGAGAGTGAACGGTATCATAGTGGTATGTGATATTTTCAAGGTCAGACTTTACGAGGAGTGGTAGGCTGTATAATACCAAGGTCAAGTTGTGCTTCCTACAGAAGTGTATCTCTACAGTCTTTTGTGGTGAGAGGCAAAAACGATTGGGACCATTTAACAACTTTGTTGATGGCATCTTGCAGCTGTTTTTCTACCATTAGCATATCAGGGGAATGGCAGGATACTGAAGTTATAGGTATACAGCAGTGGTGACCAACCTTTTCCTGTACGGGGGGCCGTATTCAAAGTTAGATTTGTTTTGCGTGCCGCACAAAGTGATTTGACAAAAAATTGTGTGTAACATTTTCTATATCTTGTTAGTTGTAAAAGTTTTTTTTTTTTATTTTTTATTTTTTCTTTTCAAGCTATATATAAAAAAATGCAAATTCCCAGCACTTTTTACATATAACAAATCTATATCATTGATTTATTTTTTTTAGATTTTATTAAAATTATAAAAAAATGACTTAGTTTTGCTTTTAAATGCTCATTTTAGAAAATTTACAACCTGAAAATACTTTTCAATATAAACTTAAAATTGAAATATTCAAAAATTTTATTAAGTTTTTTTTTTTTTATGAAAACCCCAAACACAAGAGGTATTAGAGCCTACAGTACTTAGTACTGTTCTTGGGTTAGAGGTTGTGAAGATGAAAGAAGATATTTGTTGACATTAGACTTGAATTCCTGTAGACTGTAATTTTCAGGAAATACATATGAAGGTAGGCTGTTACAGAAAACGGCAGATGAATGAATAAATGAGGAAGATGAAAAGTTGGTTCTGCGAATTTCAAGTTGGACAGTAAATGGATGTTGGCTGATGGCAGCAGGTGTTTGGAAAGAGAGAACTGGAATTATAGATGCCAATTCAGAACAGTGCCCATGGAAGTATCTATAGAAAAGGCATGCAGCAAAAACAGTACATCTATAAGACAGTGAATGGAGAGACTCTCTTAGAGAGGAGTCATTAATTAACCTAACTGCCCTCTTCTGAATGGAATCTAGAAGCCTGAGCGAGGTTTTGGGGGCACCATCCCAGATGTGGGAACAATATTCAATGGTAGGGCGGATTTACGATTTGTACAGAGTGAACAGCTGTTTGGAAGAAAAGTAACGTCGAGAGCGAAAGAGAAAACCAAGTTTTTTAGATGAAGAGGAAGCAATATTTGTAATGTGCTTGTGCCAAGAGAGATTAGAAGTCAGGGTAATCCCCAAAAGAGATATATCATTTTGCCTAGAAATCAGAGTGTCACCAAAGATAAGCATAGGAGCAGAAGAATCCTTTTTGCGAGATATAAGACAAGACTGAGTTTTAGAAGGATTGAAATGAACTAAGTTGTCGTTGCCCCACTGGAGAATTACCTGGAGATTGGCATTTAAGGAATTGGTAGTAGATTTTCGAGAAGTTAAATGATTGAGCAGGGCAAGGTTTCTCAAAATGGAAAGTGGAATGCAGTGTGCTATCATCGGCAAAACTATGAATAGGATTTCCAGTCAATGGAAGAAGGTCATTAATATATAAGAGGAAAAGAGTGGGGGAAAGAACTGAACCTTAGGGAAGACCAGCATTAGTGGAGAAGTTAGAAGACAGAGAGTCATTTACCATCACCCTCAGTGAGCGATCAGAGAGAAAACTGGATAACCAATTACAAAAAAACAGTTGACAAATCATAAGATGGAATCTTGTTTAGAAGACCTTTATGCCAAACACGATCGAAAGCTTTTGAGATGTCAAGGACAACTGCTTGTGTTTCACCGAACTTTTCCATTGAATTTGTCCATAAATAGGTAACATAAGTCAGAATATCACCAGTGGACCGACTGACGGAATCCACAGTGGCGATTGTTGATCAGACGGAAGGTTTCTAGGTAGTTTAAGAGTTGGCTGTTAATTGATTTCTCCATTATTTAGAAAGAGTAGAAGTAATTGCAATAGGATGATAATTGGATGGGAGGGATTTGTGACCCTTTTTAGGAACTGGCTGGATATGACCAAATTTCCAAGCAGAAGGAAAAACACCTTTGGAATAAGAAAGTGAAAAAAGGTGGCAAAGAACGGGCGTAAGTTGGGGATCACAGGTTTTGAGAACAACTGGAGAAATACCATCGGGACCTGGAACTTTCTTAGCATTAAGATTCGTCAAAATCCCTCATCCCTCTTTTGGCGGAAAATCACAGGAGACATTGAATGGAGCGTGTTGGGAATTGGTGGAAGGCGTTGTACCAATATCATTAATACATGAGTTGGAAGAAAAATGGGATGCTAGTAGATCAGCTTAATCCTTGGCTGAAGTGACAACAGAACCATCTGGTTTTGACAGAGGTGGGAGCAGAGATGTGCAAAAGTTGTGGCCAATAGTTTTGGCAAGAGACCAGAATGCTTGGCTACCATTACGGCAAAAAGCAAGTTTTCTACTCTTAGCCTGTTCAAAATCTAGCTTGGGACTGAATAGTACCTGCGTTACAATTGTCGAAGAATTGGAAACAAGCCAATTACGATATGCAACTTTCTTCTCTTGAACAGCCTTAGCACATTTATTAGAAAACCAAGGTTTAGATAAAGGAAAAGATTTTAAAGCAGAGTGTGGAATAAAGTGTTCCATTCCTACAAGAATAATTTCACTGACACGATCTGACCAAATGCTGACATCAGAAGATTTGAAACAGTAGTCCGACCAAGGAAAAGAAGAAAAGTCTCACAGGTCATCCCATTTTGCATTCTTGTAATGCCAAACAACACGAGATTGGGAATAGCCATGAGATAAAGGTTCCATTGGAGAAGAGACAATCATCAAGTTGTGATCTGAGGTACCTAAAGGACCACTCATTTCGATCGTGTACTTAGAAGGGTTGTTTGTGAGAAAAAGGTCAAGCGTGTTGGCTGTATGGTTAGGATTGTCTGGTATTCTTGTAGGCAAATGAACAATCTGTGCAAGGTCATTGGTAATTGCAAAAGCCTTACCATCTCGACCAGCCGGGTCGGTGTGACAAGAAAAACGGAAGCCAGCTGGAGTTGTGAACATTAAAATCACCAAGGAAAATTACCTCACTGTTAGGAAAGTTGGACTGGAGAAAGTCAAGTTGCAAAGAGAGGAAGTCAAAGAGCTCCATGTGATTAATGGAGTTGGGAGAACGGCAGAGACAATAGCTGAATTTGACACAATGAGGTAAAGAAATTTTAAGCCAGAGAAGATCGAAAAGAGGAGATTCCAAATTACCAAGTCTCTGATGTGGAATATCAGAAAGGACATATGCACAAGTACCACCTTTGAGGTGAAAGGAATCATACAGCAAATAATTTGGGCAATAGAGATGAGCAGTAGTTTAATCAACCAATAACTGAGATTCTGTTAGAAAAAGTACATGGGGTTTGGCAGACTGCAATGGACATCGTTGAGATTAGAACTGAGACTATATATATATTTGTGAAATGAACTAGGAAGTGTTTTGGAGGTTTAGATCTTTTCGCAGATAATCTTAATCTATTAGTTTGACTATCAAGGATCTGGGTATAAGAATACACCCAGATCCTTGACATAATGTGGCCTTGACAATGCTCCCCGCATACACACTACTTCGACTCCCTCCAGTCACTATCTGGAATTGTACATTATACACCAGCTGATTCAGAAGCCTCGTAAAGAGTTACCAATAGGTTCTTTCTGGTGTACTAACTAGCAGCCAGCCTGCGAACACCGTTTTAGAGCTGTACCCTCGAAATGTAAGGAAGACTGGATCTCGCCATGATGTTCATTATAACCTCAAAAGTCATTAGTCATACTGCATGATGGAAGAAAGGGCTGACCGGAACTTATCTCTAGAGACTAAACATGGGTTCCACCACTTCAAGCTTCCAATAAGCAAAGTTGTGGTATTGCACTGGAGATGAGAGTCATCTACCCCTAGTATTGCCTGGTAACACAGAGGGGCGGCATTCCTCCATATGGTGTGGGCACTACACCTCGACCACTGCTTATGTTGGTTCACACCTGGGTGGTCACCCACAGCATGCTTGTGGATGGAGGTTATACCCAGGATTACTAACAGTCACACCATCATGAAGGTGGTGTGACTGTTAGTAATCACACATGTAAAAAGATGTGTGACAGCCAAATCCTCTGCGAGATTTGGCTGTCACACAAAAGATTTTTTGTGGATTTGGCTGTCACACATCGTTCGGACTTCACCGAAATTGGGTCCACTTGACTTGAATGTCACCGAATATCAGTTCCATCAGCGTTTTAGACTCCTAGATAGCAAGTACAACTTATCTGGTATTGAGAGAATGTCTGTTACAACCTCATGGGCCAAAGTACAATACACAATAGCAACTACTGGCCAAAACTTAACATTTAATGAGATGATTATGGCTGGATATTTTTAAATAACTGTTCAAAATTTGGTTGCAAATTTGTGACGCCAATCTAAATAAATAATGAAGATTATGTTCTGATGGTATTTCTCGATGGAGCTCCAGAACCTGATGGTATTTCTCCACTTGTTCTCAAAACTTGTGCTCCTGAACTTACCCCTGTTCTATGCCAACTTTATTCACTTTTTATTCCCAAGGTGTTTTTCCTTCTGCTTGGAAATTTAGTCATATCCACCCAGTTCCTAAAACGGGTGACAAATCCTTCCCATCAAATTACTTGTACTCTTTCTAAAG
Organism: Mastigoproctus giganteus; assembly: GCF_048544385.1. NCBI lineage: Eukaryota > Metazoa > Arthropoda > Arachnida > Uropygi > Thelyphonidae > Mastigoproctus > Mastigoproctus giganteus. Next base: position 113,336,008 of record NC_143586.1, on the reverse strand, counting down.
TAATGGAGAAATCTTTTAGCCGTCAATTCTTAAACTATCTAGAAACCTTCTGTCTGATCAAGGATTTTCAGTATGGATTCTGTCAGTGTAGATCCATAGGTGATATTCTGGCCTATGTTACCCATTTATGGACAAATTCAATGGAAAAGTTTCGGTGAAACACAAGCAGTTGCTCTTGAAATATCAAAGGCTTTCAATCGTATTTGTCTTCTAAACAAGGCTTCCATCTTATGGAAGATGGAAGCCTTGTTTAGAAGATCTTCTAAATAAGCTTCCATCTTATGGTTTGTCAACTGTTCTTTGTAATTGGTTATCCAGTTTTCTCTGTGACTGCTCACTGAGGGTGATGGTAGATGGCTGGTGTTTCCCAAGGTTCAGTTCTTTCCCTCCATTCTTTTCCACTTGTATATTAATGACCTTCTTTCACTGATCGGAAATCCTATCCGTAGTTTTGCTGATGACAGCACATTGCATTCCACTTTCCAGTTTGGGAAACCTTGCCCTGCTCAATCAGCTTCAACTTCTCGAATATCCTCAATCAAGTCCTTAAATGCCAATCTTCAGGTAATTCTCCAGTGGGGCAAAGACAACTTAGTTGATTTCAATCCTTCTAAAACTGAGTCCTGTCTTAGCTCTTGCAAAACCTTCTATGCTTATCTTTGGTGACACTCCGATTTCTAGGCAAGATGGTATATCTCTTTTGGAGATTACCCTGACTTGTAATCCCTTTTGGCACAAGCACATTACAGATACTGCTTCCTCTGCATCTAAAAAACTTGGTTTTCTCTTTTGCTCTTGGCTACTTTTCCTCAAAACAGCTGTTCACTCTGTACAAATCGCAAATCCCCCTACCGTGTAATACTGTTCCCACATCTGGGCGGTGCCTCCAAAACTTCTCTTTCAGGCTTCTAGATTCCATTCAGAATAGGGTAGTTAGGTTAATTAATGATTCATCTCTAACAGAGTCTCTCCACTCTCTGTCTCATAGACATACTGTTTCTGCTGCATGCCTTTCCTACAGATACTTTCATGGGCACTGTTCCTCTGAATTTGCTTTAATAATTCCTGGTCTCTCTTTCAAAACAATCCGAACATGTGCTGCCCTCAACCAATATCTATTTACTGTACAACTTCAAACTCACAGAACCAACTTTTCATCTTCCTCGTTTATTCATTCAACTGCCGTTTTCTGGAACAACCTTCCTTCACATGTATTTCCTGAAAATTACAGTCTACAGAAAAACCATGCACAGTACTATAGGTTCTAATACCTCTCATGTTTGGGGTTTTCATAAAAAGAAATGCTCATCTGTTATTCTGTTTCTATTTAAATATTTATTCGATTTTACGAGTGAAAAAAATCTGCTTGCAAACATATCTTGATCCAAACAAAGCAGCCATTTTCATGGCATTTTCTTTTATTAGCAGAAAACCTTCAGTTGGGAAAGGCTTGTAGAATTCAAATAGTTTATTTTTGCAGTCTATATACTTATTTTTGAATCATATTTGTTGCTTGAAGATCAATAATTTCAAGTTTCAATCTGGGATTGTAGTTTTCAGGCATAGAAGTAAATGGTTCTCAAACAAAAGCTTGTTTTTTCATGGGATTTTATATCAGAAAATCGACTTTCAAACTTGTCAAAAAGTAACTGTAATAACGAAAGGCAACGATCCTTTGGAAATCGTGTTTCTCCTTTAGCTCAGTACAACATTCAAAGTGAACTAAATTGTCTTGCTGAACTGGGATTTAAATAACAGCAACTTATTCTGATATGATTTGATGTCACCAAACAAATCAGACTAATTTTCCTTTCTCTTATAGTTTTAAATTAAGAGCATTTAAATGACTAGAAATGTATGTATGAATTACTAGATCAAACAGCCACTCCATATTTGATAGTTGTTTTACTGGTTTTCCCTTTTCTGTGTTGAAACATTCGGTGATGTTTCAACAGCCACATTAAGGCCATGTGACGTTGTAAATTGTACAGTTGAAATAACCACATTAATAACATGGAGATCCAATACTTTCCCATAAAGAGCTTCTTGACGCACAATGCAGTGAATTCGAATTGGAGTTTCAGCTCCGATACCTATCATTTTCTTGGTTTTTCTACCCATAAGCCCAATGTTTTTACAAATCATATTTTTTGCACTGCCAATTGTGACTCCTACCAGGTTTTTAATATTTAATCCTAACTTTTCGATAGATTGGCAAAAATTTTCAGAAAGATTTTCACCTGTAGTTGTTCCACATATACTCTGTAGATCAGCTAAATTTTCAACTGGTACAAAATTATCATTAATTCCACAGTATGAAGATGAGGAGTTGGACTGTGTCATTTACATCAGCATTGTCATCCAATGCCACTAAAATATTTCATTTGTTTTATGTTTTCCAAAACTTGTTCGAACAAATTCTTTTCAATATCTTCTACTCTTCGCATAATTGTTTGTCGAGACAAACTAATGTCTTGTATCATTGTTCATCTCTCTGGACAAATTTCTTCTACAACTTTTAACAAATGACACTTAATAAATTCACCATCATTGAACGGTTTACTTTCAAAAGCAATCAAATGTGCAACTTGATAACTGGCTTGTACAGCAGATAAATTTCTTGACTGATAGGTTTTCGGTATGTTTTGTTGTTTTCTTAATTCGTTTTGTAACTTTGAACACTTTTCTTTTCGCAGCACTCCTTTATCTTGATGATAAGATTTATAATTGGAATCAGTGTTGTTTTAAATTATATTCTTTAAAAACTCACACAGTCTCCTGACTACCTTGGATCAAAAACACGACACTCCAAACCGATTTTCCCCTTTTGGAACATTTTTAAGAATGATTTTTTTTTTAAAATTCAATACAAATTAATAATTAATTCAATGCAATGAACAAGCTATATCAAAATACATAACTGTATTTAGCATACATATGACTGCAATGAACCACATGTATCTGTTTGATACAGTCAAGCTGGACGCTTGCATGCCTGTATATACAGTGGCAACTGATGCTGTTTTAGTTCACTTTCCGCATAGGCCTTATAAAAATTATTCGCAGGCCGTAGGCGGGAGACCTGGTATATAGGATGGTGGACACTGTTTGCGGTAGACCCTGTGTTATGGAGTTCATTATTAAGTTAAATAGGGTTACAATTAGCACTGAACCTTGTGGAAGCCCTTCTTCCTGGAAAAAATTTGAAGATAACTGGTTGTCAACTCTAATTTGAAATGGGCGATGATGTAGGAAGTTTCTGATAAACTGTTCGTTGGCTGTTTGAATTTTAATGGCGCATCAGCTACTTGGCAACACCATGCCCCATACAAAATAATAGTGGGAATTTCAGTGACCTAATTACTTAGGTCACTAAGTCAGTATGTTTATAAATAGAAATATGTAAAAAGGTATACTAATATGAATATATTAAAAGGTATACTAATATAAATACAGTAGCAGACAAAAAAACTGAATCACCTTAAAAAAAAGTAACATTTGTAGTGAAATGTATAAGGTATTCTTGGTTGTTGTTGTTTTTGGTTTTTAGGAGCATTAGCAACTAAGGCCATATTGCTCCGGGATATGCGGTGGTCATTTCCTGACCTTTCCGCATCCTCCGTATTTGGTGGTGACGGGCTCGAACCCCGGTTTAATCAAGAAGCGTGTGCTACGCACTGCTGCTGCTCCTTCCCACCTGGCTACGGAGGCACCTAGATATTGTTGGATTACACTTATTTTGTTTGTAGCAAAGCATAGGTATTGTGTCAGATAACGCTTCTATTGCATTAGACAGTAATTGCAAGGTGTTGTATCAGCCATTTCTATAAATACAGCATTGGAAGGGTATACACACTCATTAGCATCCTGTTTTGCGGTGTAAGCATAGCTCCATATGTTCAGTTCACACCAAGAAAAAAAAAAGTGTAGCTGTTGTCCTGTCTCCCAGGAAGGGCTTTCTACACATGTTATCGATAATAAAATAGGCTGTCACCAGTCAAAAGTATCCCGGGTGCTGAAATTAAAGCGTGAAACCAGTGATGTGAAAGAGACGACCCGGATCAGGCCGTAAGAGGGTGACTATGCCATTCCAAGATCAATATTTGAAACTGCTATGCCTTTGTAATTGCCATGCTAGTGCTCCTGATCTAAAACTGTACTCTGAGATGGCCTCTGGTGTTCAAAAACAAGTGCACAAACTATCCACAGATGGCTTTCGGAATGTGGTCTGCATGCCTAATGGCCCAAGAAGAAGCCTTTGTTGACCAAACAAATGAGGAAGAAGCGACTTGTGTGGACTAAAATGCATATTTCATGGGCAAAAGAGCAATGAGACACTGTTATCTTTTCTGACGAATCGAAATTCAACCTGCACGGCTCGGATGGGAAGTGATATGTCAGAAGACGAAAATCAGAGGCATACCATCCTGACTGCATAACACCGACTGTAAAGTTCCCCGCCAGTCAGATGGTCTGGGGATGCTAACAAGCAAAGGGGTGGGGTGAATTAAGTTTATTAACAGAACGGTGAATGCAGAAACCTACACTGCTATCTTGGAAGAGTGCCTGAAACCCATTATTAGGGATCACTAAACAGATGTCCAAAACTGGATTTTTCAACAGGACTCAGCACCTTGCCACACAGAAAAATTGGTAAGTTTTATGCTATTTAGATTTAATGATGAGTTTGTCTTCTTGTTTCACAAGACTTAAAACATACTTACATCAATGTTTTCCCTCGGTTTTTCTCCTTCAAGGTGCAGTGATATCTCAGAAATGCTGGCATTACAGTGTTGGATTGGCCTAGCAACAGTTGAGATTTAAATCCTACTGAAAATTGCCGGTACATAATGTCGTCTAAAATTACTCAGAAGAAGCCAACAAGTAATGTCGTAAGATTCAGCTGCAGGAGAGAATTGTTAGGGTATGGTACCATGAAATTGGGCAACCGTATATCCAGAAGTTAACTCTATGCCAGATCGTTGCAAGACTGTAATTGCAGCTTGAGGAGGAATAGCAAGAGGACATATTTTGCTGATTTACAGTACATAATACTATTAGATTAAGTTGTCTTTTCAGTTTGCACATGTAAATGCAATAAAATGTATGTTTAGTTGTCATGATTGCCATTTGCACGATTTCTTATATTTCCATTAATTACACATTTTACCCTTTGGGAAGATATTTATGGCAATTAGGTATATCAGGTGGAATCTTTTTATTGGATTTCATTCACAGAGATATACACCAATGAGCCAAAATTATGACCAGTGAGTCATTATGCAAAAAGAAGCAACTACAGTGCATTCACGGGTTAGGTCACGTTATAAAAAACACCTGATACTGAGCTCCGTTAATCAGTGTTATTCTTGTTCTTCAGATGGAAAAGGCAGTGGACTTTAGTGAGTTTGACAAAGGCCAGAGCATATCCGAAATGACACAACTGGTGGGATGCTCACAGTCAGCCGTGGTTAGTACCTACTGAAAGTGGTCCAAGAAGGGAAAGCCCATGAATCACAGGTGAGGTGTTGGACAACCACGGCTCATCGATTGCTCGAGGTGAGCAAAGGCTCTCCCAGATGGTGCGTGACAACAGAGGGGCAATTGTGGTGCAACTCGCCAGTAATTGGACTGCCGGTGATGGGAGTAATGTGTCACAACACGCAGTACATCAAACCCTGCTGAAAATGGGGCTGTGCAGCTGCAGGCCGCTGTGTCTGTGTCCATGCTAACCACGATCCACCGGCAACAGCACCTACAACGGGCATGCGAGCATCAAAACTGGACTTTGAGTGAGTGGAAGAAGGTTGTCTGGTCCAATGAATCACGTTTCCTGTTGCACCATGTGGACGGCAGGGTATGTGTGCATCGTTTACCTGGGGAAGTGATGGCACCTGGATGCACTGTGGGACGAAAACAAGCCGGTGGCAGCGTCATGCTTTGGGTGATGTTCTGCTGGGATACCCTGGGTCCAGTCATCCAGGTGCCAGGTACTCTGATGTTTACCACCTATCTAAACCTCATTGCTGAACAGGCATGCTACTTTCATGGCAATGGTCTTCCCCTCTGGCAGTGCCGTCTTTCAGCAGGATAATGTGCCATGCCACACTGCCCGGATTGTTCGAGACTGGTTTGCGGAACATGAGGAAGACTTCTAGGTATTGCCCTGGCCTCCAAATTCCCTGGACATCAATCTCATCGAGCATCTGTGGTTTTGTGTTGGAACGGTAATTCCGATCTGCAGCATTTCAACCATGGAGTTAAAGGATCTGGTGGTTACGTGATGGTACCAAATACCACAAGACATTTAGAAATATTGTAGTGTCTATGCCTCGCCGGGCACGAGCTGTTTTGGCTGCACGTGGAGGACCAACACCATATATTATGTAGGTGGTTATAATGTTTTGGCTCTTCGGTGTATATCCCACCTAGCAAATGCATTTCGAACATTTTTGCAACCCACAATGCAGCGCAAAACACATTATATGCAAAATTCACAAGTGATGCAGTTTTCTTCTCCGCCACTGTATGTAAAATGTATAAAGACATCAATTTATATTTAAATAAAAAAGATAAGGTTTATTGATTTTAAAAACCTAAAAACAGCTGACACATTTTCGTTGTCAGATAAAATCTGACTGGTGTATAAGGTTCATTCAGAGGAGTAAAAACATTGAAATATATAAAACATTCCTGTCTATATTGTGGACATTCACTTAAAATATGACGTTTAAAAAGAGATTTAAAAGATTTTTGATATTTGTTTAAAAAGGTGTCACAATTCTCACACATAGGGGAGAGTCATCTGCCCTCAGCAAGAATGCATGCATAAGATGACTATGTTCTATGCGGAGGTGAACTAGAACAAGTTCTTCTTTATGGTGCCTGTGTAGATTAGATTGCCAGTTGTATAACAGGCTTCATCTGATATAGTTTTTTTGTGACCTGCTAATGCTAAGATTGTTGCCATTGGGTGAGTAATTTAGCTATTAGTTGCCTGTAGTCTGTATAGAGACTAACAGGCTACTGTTGGTGTGGGGTTGCAATGATCTGGCAGCAGCATCAGCCAGTTCATTACCCTTAATCCCATTGTAGCTTGGGATCCAGCAGAAATGAATGTCAAAGAACTGCTCAGAAAGAGAATGGAGCATCTGCTCAACCCAAGGCAGGTGCGGATGAGGATTATGTCTCATCTCTGATAAAGCCTGTAGTATACTTAACAAGTCAGTATACATCATACACCTCTGGTAATAGCGGAGATGGGAGAAATCCCAGGTGCCGTCTGACACGAACATACCTCTGGTAATTGTGTGCTTCAATATGGCCCAAGGCTAAATGTATAGCATACAACTCAGTTGTATATATGCGTGTTCATGGGGAATCTTCCCAGATATTGTTTGTTTGTTTGTTTGTTTCGGAATTTATTGGGCGCATCGGCAACTATGGCCATAGTGCGCCATTCCCAGATATACTGTATTTCTACGATTATAAGACACTTTCCCCCCCCTATAAATGTCTCCAAAAACAGGGTGCATCTTAGAATCAATGGCGTCTTACAATTTCAGTTTTTTTTAATTTTCCCACACTTTGCACCCGGCACCACATGTTTTGTTTTTATGTGGAAACCCCATCTCTAAGTTTGACCCTTATCACATTCTCCAATGGAATTGAAGAATAAAATGGCGTGGGTGATTTCACACACTTTTGAATGTGAAGCCACCATTATTTCATTATAGTGGAGCTCACTCAGCAAAAACTAGGAAGTTTTGTTTGTATCTTCAAAAGTATGTAAGAAGCGGAGTTACTGTATTTCGTTCGTTTTGATCACTTATTGCACATTAAAATATTGTCAAAAAGATTGCACTACGAAGCCGCATTGAAACGAGAAGTTATTGTGTATGCAAAAGAATGTGGAAATAGAGCTGCAGGTCGACATTTTGACATTAGTGAAGTAAATGTTCGTTGTTGGAGAAATGATCGCAATTCCATATTTTCATGCAAAGCAACAACCAAGTGCTTTACAGAGCCTAAGAAAGGAAGATTTCCACAAGTCGATGAAGCTGTGATACATTTTGTAACAGAGACACACGCAAAAGGATTACCCATCACTCAACAAGCCATGCAATTGAAAGCCGGAGAAATTGCCAAGTCCCTCGGAATAGGGAAAATAATTTTTAAAGGCAGTCGTGGTTGGTGCGACAGACTCATACGTTGTAGCAGATTACTGTTAAATTGCTGAACATCTATCAGTCAAAAAATTCCTGCAGACTTTCAACAGAAGCTGATTAACTTTCAGTGACAGGTGATGAAATTAAGGAAAAAAAGAAACCGAGTTTAGTCAAATTGGAAATGCTGATGAAACCCCGGTCTTCTTTGATATGCCTTAAAATTAGACCATCAATGCTAAAGGTGCTAAAGAAATCAAGATTATAAGCATGGGCTACGAAAAGCACCGTATCACTGTGATGCTATGCATCACTGCTGATGGTCTAAAGTTGCCACCATATTTAATTTTAAATCGAAAAAACATATAGAAGAATGAAAATTCTTCTATTTGGTTTTTGGGAAAAGAGGTTATTGTGCATACACAATAACCTCTTTCCCCAAATAGGTTATTGTGTATGCACAAAAAAATGGATGGGTGTCGGCAGAGCTTATGGAAGACTGGCTAAATGTTGTGTGGAATAGACATCCCGGAAGTAGTAGTAGTAGTAGTGGCATGTGATGCAAGAAAGCAAGTGTATGAGCTTATGCAGCATCAGGCAAAAAAAAAAAAAAAAATCACACCATTCCCTCCAAATGCATGTCCAGTTCCTCCTTAAATTTATTCAACCTATCAACTTCCACAACGACAGATGGAAGTTTGTTCCAGCAATTAACCACCCGCTGGCTAAAGGCAAATTTCCGCACATCTATTCTACATCTGTCCTTTCTTAATTTGAATTTATGCCCCCTTAGATTCGTAATCTGAACAAGTGGAAGGATCCCATCAGAATTCAGCGTGCTGAACCCATTCAAGGCCTTATACACCTCAATCAGATCACCACGCAGGTACCTAGTTTCCGGCCACTGCAACTTGCAGAACTTAAGCCTTTCTTGATAAGAGGATCCCTTCATTCCCCTCACCAATCTTGTTGCCCTTCTCTGTACACGATCAAGTAAATCTACATCCTTCCTAAAATGAGGCCTCCAGACCTGTACGCAGTACTCAAGGCGTGGCCTGACCATTGCCTTATACAGAGGGATAATCACCTCCTTTTCCCTGCTAGCAAAATTCCTATATATCATTGACAAAACCCCATGACCTGTCCTGGCAGCCTGTCTGCATTGCTCAGAAAACTTCATATCTGCCTGCACAGGATCTAGATAATTTGGGCCCATCTGCCCAAATTATCTAGATCCTGTTGCAGTAGCACACTGCCATTACTGTCATTAACAACCCTGCCAACCTTTGTATCATCTGCAAACTTTGCATTAAGCCTGATATACCTTCATCAATATCATTGATAAATATACAAAACAACAGTGGACCGAACCCCGTGAGACCCACTAATAACATTAGTCCAAGAAGAGCAGCACCCATTGATTACCACCCTCTGTCTTCTCCCACTTAACCATCCATTTATCCATTGTAGCAACTTACCCTTAATACCATTCTGCTCCAATTTGTACAATAGTCTTCCATGCGCAACAGTGTCAAAAGCTTTCCTGAAATCCAAGTATATGATATCAAAATTATTTTTTGCATCCAGTTCCTTTGTAACCACATCATAATATCCTATCAAATTTGTCAGACAAGACTTTCCCTTAACAAACCCATGCTATGTCTGAATTATTGCTGCAGTCTTGTCTAGATGATCCTGCAATGCATCTTTAACCAGTGACTCCATTATGTTACCCGGAACAGAAGTTAAACTAACTGGTCTGTAATTACTCGTGTCACCCTTCGATCCCCCTTTGTGAATTGGGGATACATTTTCACATCTCCAGTCCGTGGGAACCTCCCCTGAGTCCAAGGATGCTCTCATAATTATGGCTAAGGGTTTGCTTAGTTGCTTTGCCGCCTCCTTTAATATAACTGGATAGATCCCATCCACCCCAGGTGCTTTCCTTACGTTTAACTTCAACAATTTCTCTTCCACTTTGCTCTCGGTTATTACAAAATCATTAAGTATCCTGCTACAATTTGATAACCTTCTGTCATTTTCAAACCTTAATTCCTCACGTGTGAATGTAGAGGCAAAATACTCATTCAGTTTGTTTGCTATCTGAGCAGGATCATCAGCAGTCGAACCATCAATGTCAATTGGATCAATCTGATTCATCCCCTTCCTTTTAGAGTTTTTATAAGTAAAGAAATCCTTGCTGTTTTTCTTAGCATCTTTTGCCAAGGATTTCTAGTAATCTGCCTTTGCCTGCTGAACCTCCTTTGTGACCTGATTACAGACTAACTTATATCTGCCATGGTCTTCATAACCCACCTAGCATGCTAATACTTGATGAATTTCGTTTACATTTTTCTGAAAGGGTGAAAAATAAAATTGTGGTGACTTGATTGTGATACCTGGTGGCCTGACTAGCCAACTGCAGCCACTTGACGTTTCAGTCAACAAACCATTTAAGGATTACTTGGGAAAGGAATACGAATCCTGGCTGTTGACTGCCAAACCTTCCGCTGACACCTTCCGGAAAAATTAAGAAAGCGCCAGCATAAAATTGGCAGAATGGGTATCAACAGCTTGGAAGTTAATCCCAGAAAGAATAGTGCAGCACTCAATTAAAAAATTGTTGCATCACCAATGCTCTCAATAGCTCAGAAGACGATATATTATGGGATAATGAAGATAACAACGGCTCAGAAGAATCAGACTCTGAATGTGAAGTAGACTCTGTTATTGATTCAGATATCGACGGCTCAGAAGATTCAGAAGGAAGTGAGGAATAACATACCTACTGATAAATACTATTGTTGTTAGCATGAGAATTGAATTCTATTACAGGTCGACCATCATTAATTATGCATTGGAACCATGGATGTGAGTTTGCTGGATCACCGGTGGTTATTTTAGCACATACATTTTACCCAACAGCTGACCACCTCCTACCTTTAACAGATTGACTGCCAAGCTAGTTTAAGAAAAAAATTCCCCAGGGGCCAAAAATATTTAGGAAATAATTTGATTACTAATTCTAAAATAAATATTGTAATGTCAGTGTTGTCGTTTTTTCGCTGAAAATATAAAAAAAAAAAAAATCTTTTTTATGTCGCATATATGTGGCCAACATGACCACATATGTTGGTTACTTTATTTCATGAGAAGCCGTGTCGGCCACATATGTGTGACGCTTTTACGGCATACATATGAAGGTCGTTTGTGATTAGTTTATTGCAGCGCTGCAATAAAATTAATTAGGATAAAATAAACTCTCAAACATTGCAATAAGTAAGTTTGTCAGTATTGTTAGAGATTTTGCGGAAACAAGTTCGTTAGCATGCTGTATTATCCATCATATTGTTTTTTTCTGCAAGTTTATATAAGTGTGTTGTAAAAAAAAAAAAAAAAAAAATCTAAAAAAAGGAATGGCTAAAAGAAAATTACTAAGTAAGAGGAACTGAGAGAAACTGCTGGAATTTACAATTAAACAGAGTTAAACTTCTCACAGACACACCGCTGTTCAGTTTTTTCAGAAGTTCAACTTTATCTGTTATGGACAATGTACGATGTTTTCGCTTTACACCACGAGAGGCACTTCCTTTATGCATTGGAACCATGGCTGGGGCTAAATGTGAGCAGGTTATAATAATAAATGCAGAAAAACAAGCGGGAATGGCTTGCTAGTGTTTACGAGATCGTGCCAACAGCTGATGCTGCAACCAACGCCACCAAAACAGTAGCGGCAGGTCAGCGCGCCGACCTGGGAAATTTGAAATTACGTTCGAATTAGTAGTGGAACCGGATTAGTGATGATCGACCTGTATAATAAAAATATTTGTTAGATATATTTTAGCATTTTATTTTATTATTTTTTTTCTTAGAATCAAAGCTTTTTTTTGTTGGTGGTACTGAAAGTTAGGTGCCTCTTACAATCAATGGTGTCTTAGAATCAAAGAAATATGGTAGTACTAATTGGAAACACAGCAGCAGATTCGACAGATAACTCTGACACAAATATTGAGTAAAAAGTAAAAATCTCACAGAGAACAACCATTAAATAAGAATAAATCACCCAGTACCTGAGGATTTGAGGATTACTGCAGCAGTGTTGATGATACATTTGAGGCAACAACTTATCATGTGATGCAGAGCAAGGTGACAGTTGCCGATCACATAAGAGAGTGGTGGTACTGAAACTGCAGTGTTACCATGTGTTTTGCCGAGAGCTGTAGTTGATAATGTAGAGCAACTCACTAATATTAGAACTTAACTGTAATTCAAAAGCAAGAGCCAATCAACAAATTTTAATGTGATTTTCGTTTTCAGCAACATGAAATTAAATAAGATTGGGTATTTTCATTTTTGTAACATTTTATGTCTTTTCTAGTGTTTTCTTGTTGGCTGTTCCAATTTATCTGGAGTTGCTTTAGTACTGTGTTTTGGACATGTTGGAGCACTAGGAGGTACGGATATGAGTGGAAGCTGACTGTGATTTTTGGGTGGTCTTTTGGGAAACTTAACAAATAGTGTGCATTATTATTATTATTATTTTGGTAGTTGTTGGCGCATCGGCTTCTGTGACCATAATGCACCTCCCAAGGTTTTTGCAGTACTTTGATCCAAGCCTGAGGCGGGATTCGAACCCGTGACCTTTGAGTTGCCAGGCAGGCACTTTAAATAGTGTGCAATGGGAGTAAATGACTCCCTTGGTGGAACAGTCATATCAGGCTAGTTCCTGGTGGTATTCTTCCCAGAAGCTTTCTGGGTGTACGAGGGCTTGGCACTATTTACTGGTTGGATGCGTTTTCTGGCCTCCTTATAGGAGATGTTCAGCATTTTTTTAAATTTTTTAAATTTCTTTTTCATCCTTCCACTGGTGGAAGGATGAAAAAGAATCTTGGCAGTTAGTACAATTTGGCTTAGAAGCTAAACATTCCTTGATCTCTCACTATCTTTAGCACCATAGCAGGGGAGCCATGACAAGCTTTTTGAGAGTAGGTATACTTTTTGGCATTTAAAACACCTCAGTGAGTTTGGAACAAAGATCCTCACTGGGAAGTTTAAGTTTGGAGGCCATGGGATATTGAATTTTAGGATGAGAACTTAGCTATGGATAAGATTCCCATCCTTTCTCATTGATATTCTCTCGACAGCTGTTACTCCTTGGTCTCTCAATTCAGAGCAGATCTCTTCAGAGACATGAAGGTCCCACTCTGATATGACATCTCATGAAGAGGTCAGAGTTTTGTGGGGGTAATGACAATGGGTATTCCCCCTATCGATGTGGCTTTAAAAAAGTTGCTGTGCATGTTTTAGGCTTGCAGCCTCAACTAAAAGGTCTCCAGAATGCAGCCTTTTGAAGATCCTGTCAACCCTTCTAATCCTTTCTGGATAAAAAAGGGTGACATTTTCCCACTGTCTGGTGGAATGGAGAATGAGGAAAAGCAGTGTCACTGATGGTAGTCTATCCTTAGTTCTGGGTCCTTTTGAGTTGGTATTATTGGTGTCTTCAGATCAGTTAGGTAGGGCCTTGTTGGGGCCCCAGAAGAGAAAGAGAGATTTAAATTACTCACAAGAGTAAGATAAAAATTTCAGATACCCTAAGCATCTCACCCACCATGGAGCCCTATGAGGGAATGCCCATTTGGGAACTAGCAGGTACCGTGTACATAAATCTTGACTCCATCCCAGAACCAAAGTGGAGTTTTAGGGCTGGGTCCCTCAACCACCAAGATCCCCTTTTCTGAGTTTTCACGGGTTGTGGCGCATGGCTGTACATGCTGGAACCTAGGTATGGGGGTTGCATCCCAGTGATGCTAGTCCAGAAGGCCAGCAGCAGCATCACTGGGAGGTCCCCTCAACCTGTACAGATGCCACACTGAGAGGTCTGATAAACTGTGGCGGGTGTGTGCATAGTCCTAGAGTTTATAGGTTTTGCATTATATATCTCCAAGCGGTGTCAACGAGTTTTTCTACGTCAAGGAGAACCATGACGTGGTGTTCTTTTTGTACAAAAGCTTCACAGATGTTTATTTCTGCCCTGACCAGTAGGTCAAAAGTGGATCTGCCTTCACAGAAACTGCATTGGGTTAAGAAGGTTACTTTGAACTAGAAACCAGATTAGGTGAGCATTAATCATTTTTTCCAGGACCTTGCCTGTACAGCTTGAGAGTACAATAGGTCAGTAATGCATGGATCTATGGGATCTTTTCCTGGTTTTGGAAATGCCAAAATATAAGCACGATGCCATTTGTCTGGGAAGGTATTTTCTTTGAAAATTCCATTGTAGAGGTTTGTTTGGTTTTTAATGGTGCATTGGTAGCTGTTGCCATAATTTTTATTTGTTATTTGGAGCATTAGCAACTAAGGCCATATTGATCCGGGATATGCGGTGATCATTCCCTGACCTTTCCGCATCCTCCGTATTTGGTGGTCACGGGCTCGAACCCCGGTCTAATCAAGAAGCGTGTGCTATGCACTGCTGCTCTTTCCCACCTGGCTACAGAGGCGCGTGGCCATAATGCGCCAAATCAAAAATAAAACTAATACAAAAATATTGGTCAGGCTACCATGTCAAAAAGATAAATATGATACTATGGTTAAAGGTTATATAAAAGGTATAAAATATAAACTTAAATCTTTGTGTATAAATTGATTGTGTGTAAAAAGTTAAAAACATCAGACATGTTGTCTCTGTCACCTAAAATCTGACTGAGTGTAAATGGTTTCAGCCAGATTATTAAAAGTTCTAAAAAAAGATTGTCTAAAGACAGGGCATTCGATAAAAATGTGAGAGACAGTTAAAATAACGTTACACGTCTCACACATTGGTGGGCCATCCACCCTCAGCAAAAAGGAGGGTGGTAGATGGCTATGACCTATGCGGAGCTGAGCAAGAACAACTTCCTCTTTTTGGACCCTGTGTAGACTGGACTTGCCATTGCATGATTATAGGCTTAATATGGTGTAGTTTATTTGCGGTCTGTCCATGCCAAGAGTTTTGCCATTGGGAATATAATTTAGAGTGTATTATTTGCCTGTAGTCTGTATAGGGGACTGACAGGCAATGTCAATTATCCAGGGAAATGGCTGATTTAGCAGCGACATCAGCCAATTCATTTCCGCGGATCCGAATGTGGCTTGGGATCCAGCAGAAGCCAATGTCAAATTCTGATTCAAAGGCAGAACAAAGCATCTGCCGGATCAGGGACAGGACTGGATGAGAGTTGTACCTCATCAATACTAGATCCTATAACACGCTCAGTGAATCACAGTAAATCATGTACCTTTAGTAATCGCTATTTATAATGAACTCAAGGGCTATTTCAATTGCATGCAACTCTGTAGTATAAATGCTAGTTTCTTGTGGGATCTTAAATGATAATGTCTTGTGAGGTTTTTTTTTTTTTTTAGGAGCATTAGCAACTAAGGCCATATTGCTCCGGGATATGCGGTGGTCATTCCCTGACCTTTCTGCATCCTCTGTATTTGGTGGTGACGGGCTCGAACCCTGGTCTAATCAAGAAGCGTGTGCTACTGCTCCTTCCCACTTGGCTACGGAGGCGCCTATCTCTTGTGAGGAAATACGACAGCAGATCCCACATAAGATTCTGACTTTGAGCCATCTGTATAGACTGGCAGAAAGAGTACTGCTCCCTATGTGATGCGAAGAGATGTTGGCAGACGGCCGGCGGCTTACTAGCCTTCTCCATGATCTTAAGGGAGAAGTCACAAGTTGGCAGATGTGCACACCAAGGTGGAAGGAGTTGCCTTGGTGACTGGGCAACGTTGTCTACCGTCATGTTTAGTTCACTTAACAGCCCTTGGATCCGAATTCCAAAGGGTCTGTTGTCAGTCCGACGGGTGTTATAGAGATTTTCCCAACGTGGTGCAAAAACTGATGCCCACGTGGGATGATCAGGCAGGGCTTTCAATTTAAAGGTGTAATGTAAACACAACTGCTTACGTCAAAGAGATAGCGATGGTTCATTTGCTTCAACGTAAAGGCTTTGGACTGGAGATGGGCGAAATGCTCCTGTGGCTGTCCGAATGGCCTGATGGTGGACTGGATCTAACCACCGAAGTACGCTATCTCTAGAAGATCCATATACCTGGGACCCATAATCGAGTTTAAAATGGACAAGGGCTCGATAGAGACGAAAAAGGGTAGACCGATCTGCGCCCCATGAAATGACGAAAGGGCATGAAGGACGTTAAGCCCTTTAACACACCTTGTCCTAAGCTGCCGAATATGTTAAAGAAATGTCAGCTTTTTGTCGAAAATAAGTCCAAGGAATTTGACTTCTGCTACGACTAGGATGTTGTTTTGTCAAAACCTTAAATCTGGTTCACACAAACAGTCTTCTGCAGTTGCCTTTCAATGACCCTCATATTGCATGAATGACAAAATATAGTAAAGTCGTCAACATAGAGGGCATTGTTCATTGTTTACTGTGGGCAGAAGTTGTTTTGTGATAGTTTATTTTGATTGCAAAAAGCGTGACACTTAGAACGGACCCTTGTGGAACTCCCTCCTCCTGACAAAACTCTCTCTCGAGAGTGGAACCTAAATGGACTTGAAAATGGCGATTTGAAAGGAAGTTTTTAATAAAGAGAGGGAGGTTATCCCTAAGAACAAAGTTGTAGAGGTCTTGTAATATTCCAAATCGCCAGGCTGTGTCATACTCTTTTTCAATATCAAAGAAAACTGCTACCAGATGCACGGATTTAATAAAAGACTCACAAATGTATGTTTCAAGTCGGATTAAATGATCCAAAGTGGTTCTGTCTCTTCGGAAGCTGCACTGTTTCCTGGAAAGCAGACCATTTGTTTCCAAATACCACACAAGGCGGGCATTAACCATTCTTTCCACAAACAGCTTGTCAGAGCAATAGGATGATAGTTACTTGGATTTCTAGGATCCTTACCTGGTTTTAGGAAGGCAAGAACGATTGCTTTCTGCCAGGAATCCAGAAATTGTTTATTAAGAAAAATTCTGTTAAACAAAATTAATAGGTGATTTTTAGAATGTGTTGACAGATGTTTTATCATTTCATAGTGGATGTCATCGGGCCCCACAGCACTTGCATGCGTAAGAAAGAGTGCTGCATTTAACTCTTCCTGTGTAAAGGGCTTGTTATACGGTTCAAGCCCTTTCGAAGAGAAGTTTAATGGATGTTTCTCACGTTTCTCTTTCAGGGCCAAAAACTCTGGAGGGAATGATGTTATTGCAGATATTTTGGCAAATGTTTTTCCCTAGAGTATTTACAACTGCAGTTCGGTCTGCAATTGGATATCCATTGTGCTCGAGAATCATCGAAGGGCATGGTAGGTATTTTCCCTTCATTTTCCGGATCTTGTCCCAGACTACTTTTGAGCTGGCAGTTTGGGGTTATGGGTGATGTAAAACAGATCCAAGATTTCCTTTGGCTCTGACGTTGGATATAACGTGCTTTTGCACATGCATGTTTAAATGATATTAGATTATCGGTCGTGGGATATTGGCGGAATATCCCCCAGGCTTTGTTTTGTGCCTTTTTTTCTGTTGTGCACTCTGAAATCTACCAAGGTTTAGGAAATAGTGGAAACCGGCTGGATGTTTTTGGGATTGCAATTGCAGCTGCTTGGAGAATACTATCTATAACGTATGCGACTGCATCATTGATATGTTCCAGAATGACTGTAGTGATGTCAAGATTTGCCAGATGTTGAAAGGCATTCCACTCAGCCTGATCAATCTTCCACGGTGGTAAACTAAATGGCTGATGCGGTCTACCACTAGTTAGGGTGGTTATCACGGGGAAGTGATCGCTTCCATATGGGTTTTCTTCCACCTCCCAAATAAGTGAGAGAAGAGGAGCAAATAGAAAGATCAAT